>NC_133461.1:62876245-63492836 GCF_048565385.1 Saimiri boliviensis | reverse complement strand
TCGACATAAATGCCACCTCTTGGGGGATCCCTTTCCAGGACACTCTAATGTAGCGTTCCTCCAGTTATTATTCACGTTCTCAGCGCTTGGTGTTCTCTGTTTCTTATTCATCAATAATCAACACTTCATGTATTCATTGGCTCACTCTGTTTTGGGGGTGGGGGTTATGTTCTTCACTACAGTATAGAGGAACCATGTTTGTCTTATTAACACAGTGTGTGGCAAAGGGAAATAACATAGAAATGTTTGCCGAATGAATGACGAGCATCAGTGGAGCCAGGACAGAAATTCAACCTTTCCCCATCCTGTCCAAATGCTCTCCCTCCTGTAATTGTTCTTAATTTCAAAAGCCCTCTCAGGTATTTGTGTAACTGCTTATAGCTGTAAATATTTTTATAGCAGAGAAGTGATAGAGTGTGGTGATTTAGACAAAAATGCTCAAGCCAGCTAGCACAGGTTCGAATGGAGGCTACAGCTCTATAATCTTCAACAAACTACTGAACCTCTGTGCCTCTGTTTCCTAATCACAAAAGGGGGGTATTAATCATATGGACTTCAAGGGGCTGTTATGAGGAGTGAGTTAATATATGTAAAATCCCTGGCACATAGTCAACCCATGTGTTAGTGACTGCTGCAATTCAATTAATTTGATACCGTGTTTAGAGCTAGATTTAGGGTCTGGCTATGATGGGCGCTAAAATACAACAGTTACACAAAAATATCCCTAGGAATATTATGAGACAAATAAACCTATATTTATCAGAATTGCTCTCTGTCCCAATTCCATTCCAACCCTGTTGTCTCAACTCCCTTGGTCCAGAAGTGGCATCTGGCACAATTCTGGCCAAAGTCACATAAGTAAAAGTCTTATCCAGGGTTTCAGTGAAATCCTTTGTTTTCCTGATATAGGTTCCACCCCTTTCTCTTTCTCCCTCCTTGGAATGTGGACAAGATGACTAGAGCTGCAGCAGCCACCTTGCCCATTATGAGAGAAAAGCCAAGAAATGGTAGCAGTTGGCCTTGATACTTCTGAGTTTTGGAAATAACACCAGATGCTGCCTATCTCTGGACTTCCAGAAATGTGAGAAATAGAAATGCCTATTTTTAAAAATGACTCTTGACTTTGTTGTGTTTGCTATTTGCAGCCAAAATAACTTTAAACGGATAATTAGAAGGAATCCTCTAACAAGTCATTTGGGTGGGGTGAGGTGAGGCACTCTCTGTACCCCACTAAGGGGAATATTCAAGTTACAATTTACAGCCAACACAACCTGCTTCCTAAGGAAGGTGGGTGGCATCTAACAACAGTTCTCTCTCTTGTTTTGTTTCTGTTTGTTTGTTTGTTTGTTTGTTTGTTTGCTTGTTTTTTCCTGGAGGCAGGGTCTCTGCTGCCCAGGCTGGAGTACAGTGATATAATCATAGCTCCCTGCAGCCTCAATCTTCCAGACTCAAGAGATCTTCCCACCTTGGCCTCCCAAGTAGCTGGGACTACAGATGTGCACTACCACACCTGGCTATTTTTTTTTGTTTTTAGTACAGATGAGGTCTTGTTATGTTACCCAGACTAATCTTGAACTTCCAAGCTCAAGCAATTCTCCTGCCTTGCCCTCCCAAAGTGTTGGGATTACAGGTGTGAGCCACCACACCTGGCCTTCACACAACGATTGTCAATTGTAAGAGCTATCAAATTATTAGCCTAACCCCATGTCTTGGTTTGGCTTTGATCACTACATGGTGGAGTTAAACTTCCTGCTGAAAATACCCCCACCCACATGTACAGGGAATATCTTACATTGCTCTCAAACTGAACAGATTCCAAGAGTTCAGGAAGAATATACTAAAACCTAAGATTCTGCCTCATCCCTAGTAGAGGAGGACTGAGTTCTCCATTATTTGTCACTGCTGTTGAAGAATGCTGGTGGCAGCACAGTGTGGACATCTAGAGAAATCCCCGTGGATACTGACTGCAGTGAGCCTTGGCAACAGGGCTCTTGCAAAAGAAACCACTGACTCTCTGGAATAGACCCTGGCATAGTCCAGTTCCATAGCTGTCTGCCCTCAGGAGGCCATTCAGATAGAGTAAGAGGCCAAATCCCTTGTTTCTTATGTTCTGGCTTCTCAGTAATCTTTGGATTCTAACATGTTTATAAACAACTTAACTTGGATGTCCTGCGCAAAAGCATTTGAAAGGCAATGATGATCAAAAGAAGCCACAGTTTCAGACTAACAGGACCAAGAACACAGAGGAGGTTTCTGCCTTCTTTCTCAGGCTCCCCAACGCTCTTTTTCTATCATTCTACCATCCCATCAGTTTTGTCTGTCTGTTACTTGCCTGGCTGGCCTCATTCCTCTTAGGAGAAAAAGGAGAAAGCCAACAAAGCTATTGATCAGCTGGTAAACGGGTCTGCCTGAACCTGTCTGTCGACAGCAAAGGATACAGAAAAATGTGTTTGTAGATTGGGAAGGCTTAAAACAGCAAACAAATCTTTACTTACACAGCAGGGAATATGAAGGGTTGGATTTTTTTTTAAACCAATGACATACACACCAGTAATTAAGTTGTTAGGCATTCATGTATCACCTCTGGCTACAGCACTACATTAGGAATGGGAATGGTGGCAATGAAGAATGAACAACTTCAAATCAAAAATTCACATGATATACTTTATTGTGACAGTAGCTTTATTGCAGAGGTCTGAAACCAAACCCAATACATTGAGGTATGCCTGTACACAAATTGTGTGTGTGTGTGTGTGTGTGTGTGTGTGTGTGTGTGTGTGTGATATGAAAAAATGAAATATAATCTGTTTCTTACATTTCCCCAGGGAGGGAGGGAGAGATGGAGAATGACTGCTAATAGCTAGAAGGGTGATAACTATGTTCTAATATTAGTCAGTGGTAATATCCCAACTTTGGGAATATACTAAAAACCACTGAATTGTACACTTTAAATGGGCAGATTTTATGTTATAAAACATGAGTATCTCAATTTTAAAATGTATGAGAATTACCCCTGCTTTAATTTTTTTCATTTTGATCATTAAAAGTGCTTTGAGATTTCAAATATTTTTAAGAAAAGGCAAAAAGAATCAAAATATTCAAAAAAGGACATGGGTTGAGAAAGATTTAAAGACACTTCTGTGAAAGGTTACTTACAAGTTGCCTTTAGCAAAGGATAACAGTCACAGGTAGGAAATGGCTGAGTTAATAATCATCTACATACAGACAGGCTGAAATGTCTGCTTTGCAGGCAAAGTAAATCACTAAATGTGAATGTTTTATTTCTGTGTTAAAAGTAATATGCAATTTATAAGCTTGACATATATATTGATTTTGGTAACGCTCAGTCAATCCCACGAGTGACTCTTAACACATTATCCTCAAAGATAAATTGAGGTTATGAGTACAGAACTAGTTTGGTGCCATCTAATCATTGCTCAGAGGCTCGTATTTTTAATCCAATTAGGGGCTGCTCAGGAAAGAATCCATAAAACAGAGTATGAGCACAAAGAAGCTTTCTGTGGCTCTTTACTAACATTCCACCTGTGGTCCATTCAGTGACATGTCACTGTAAGAGTCTTGGTGAATTATATGTTTTGTGCTTCTGACATTATACATCACCAAGAAATCTGGATAAACATCTTTTTAAAAATTGTCTTTTAATTTCAAAAGGAAGTTACATATTCTCTCTATTGATAATGCCAAATTGCAGTATGTATTTTGATTATGTAGTTTTAAGGGGCTGCTGCAGCTAGCACTACTATGTATGGCTTTCAGAACAATTAAAAGATGAGTCCCCTGTTACAGCGTCATCTAAGAATTTACCTTGACTTTCTAGCTCCCCCTCTGCCTCTCTGACGCTGTATACATTTGCTAGAATGCAGCCATTTAATCTCTGTTTCTTCTAAATCTCTGGTTTCCATTTAGTGCCACTGTTACCTAGTCATTAACGTTCTGTCAGAAAATGTGTGAACTCTGCTTGATTGTATCCTTCTATTGCTTTTCAGTCTCTTTTATCTGCTTTCTTTCTTCAGCTCCAAAGTTGAATAATAGCAGAACAGAATCACAAGGTCAAGGGTATTATCCGGCAACCTCTCTACCTGCTTGGGGTCCCATGTGGGTATTCTTGGGTGGATGGGTTTTACAGAGCTTGGTCCACCTTCTCGAGGCTTTCCCTGAGTGGGACTGGCTTTCCTCCTGATGGGCACTCACTTCAGCTCAGCTTCCAACTATTCTGTACAAAGTCCACGGTGAAACACAAATATAACTTATTAAATTCTATGAGGGGTGAGTTGACAATTTGAATAAAGGTATATCAAATTTCCTTATTTTTCCTCTTTCACAATATGCTTTTTTCACACACACAGACTTACTCCATGCTGGTTTTAACTCTGTAGAGTCCCCTTGAGGATAACCATCTGTGCTCCATCAGTTGTCACTGGCTGACTTTGAGAAGGCTGCTTCCTAAGTTCCCCGTAGACAGCTCTGAATGGGAAAGCCATAAGGAGGGCTTCCGAAGAAACAGAGGATCCTAGCTCTGTTCGAGAGGGAGATTCTCTGATTGAGAGGGAATTTCAGAAATGTCTGAATAAACCACCACATTTTATAGATATGAAAAATGAAGCACAGAGGGGTGGTTCTCAACTAATTATTGAGAAATGGAACTACAGATTTGGTCTCCTGGTGCCTAATTCCATGCTCTTCCCCCATCACCCATCTCCTGCCTATTTATGTTTTATATCCTTCACGCACTTAAAAAACTTGAGGCTTCACACTTTTATATTAGAGATTACCCTCTCTGTTCCCTTAATGTATTTCTGAAAAGCATATGACAAAATAAGTTATCAAATTGAGTATTTTTTTTACCAAAAAATATGTTAAGAAATATATCACCAGTCAAAAGTTTTACTAAAGATCAAAGAGAGCTATAGGCAAAGTATCATAAAAGATACAGCTATTTAAAAAAATATGTAAAGCTCTCTAAAAATCTGAAAGTGAACCAATAAAATTGGCAGGTGTAGCAGACCAAATACACCGGATATGTAAGTTGTATACAGAGAAATAGTACACGTTAAAAGCAACTGCTGTATATATGCTCTACAAGGAATGTATCGGCACTATTCACTATTAAACATTAATACCATTTTAAATTTACCCATTGGTTGACCTATGAGAATGCATGGAAGATTCTTGAAACAGTGTCAATAATTCATGTCTTCTATTTTAAAATCATGCAAGAAAGAAGAAGCTAAGACTTCCATTTTACTCGGCTTTCCCTGTGGTAGGTAGAGATATTGCCAAAGTCACATACCAGGTTAAAATATAATAAATTCTAAATCCACATTCTGATTATTGATATCATTGATAATAATCATTGTCATCCAACTGAAAGCATCTGACATGAGTTCTCTACCTCCCCCTCTCTAGTTTACTCAAAACACTGTTCATCATCATATAAATTCCTTGAGAAAACCGCAAAGCCAGCAGTCAGAGCACCTCATGCTCTCTAGAAATGCCATGAAAACAGCAGTCAGAATTGGGGCCCTCAAAATCCCTCTCACTGCATGACAAAGAAGGCGCAGATCAGTCACCTGAATGCCCATGGTCAACATGAACATTACAAAGGCAAGAGCTGTAATTTCCATCAAAAGAGAATCAAACAAATAATTGTATGCTGGCTGACACTTAGCGCGGTGGGGGTTCTGTCATCAATATCTCTGAAGCTCTTCCATAGTCTTAAGGAGCTCAGTATCTAATCCCTGACAGCAGACAGAAAACTGTAAATCCCTGGATCAATAGTTGATGCCACGGGAATGGAGAGTAATTTATTTTCTGTCATCTTAGTCAGGTGAAGCTCTTTCTTTTTCTTTGAGATGGAGTTTTGCTCTTGTTGCCCAGGCTGGAGTGCAGTGGCGTGACCTCACTCAGCACAACCTTCGCCTCCGGGGTTCAAGTGATTCTCCTGCTTCAACTTCCTATGTAGCTGGGATTACAGGCATGGGCCACCATGCTCAGCTAATTTTGTATTTTTAGTAGATACGGGGTTTCTCTGGACCTCAGGTGATCCACCGGCCTTGGCCTCCCAAAGTACTGGGATTACAGGCATGAGCCACCGGGCCTGGCCCATCTAATTTTTAAAAAACATTAATGACATAGATAAGTAAGGTCTTGCATTTCACTCTATTTACTTCCAATTATTTAAAGCAAGAAGCTGCCTTGTAATATTTTGGTTTTGATGGATAGCCAAGTGATGTTTGAAAAGGGTTTCCCTTTTTGCTTCCATGTGCCATTCTAAAGCTCCTTCTTCAAAACAAAAACTACCCATATGCTGCTTAATAGAATATCCATATTTCAGTAGAGTTGTAAAATAAAATTCTACCAAGGCTCCTGCTAGTCTTAACAGCTTCTCTGTATGAATCAAATAAAGACTGGACTCTGTGGGAAAATATGGTCTGGCTATTGGAGCAAGGCTGCATTCTCAGTCAGAAAACAATCTGGGAAACAATTCATTCGCCCTGAATTCTGCTCAGTGACTCACAGTTTCCCATTTATTTCCATTATAGAATTCTTCTGGAAAAATATCTGTCTCTAGCCAAACTTTTAGAATCATATGGTTCAGAAAAAAAGTTTTATTAAATGAATAATAAATGTGGATTGATATTAATTCACTGATGAAAATTAATAATTAATGGGAAAGATTGTGAATATTAGTTATGGCTATTTGAGTCACCTTTTGAGAAATATGTTCTTTTACAAACAATTTTTTGTTTTATTATCCCAAGAAGAATAAAAGAAAAGAAAAAGCAGCACTATGTATTTCTCTAAAGGAGGCACAAAAATAAATACATTGTAATATTAAAAAAAAATAGATGTGCACTGTTAAAAACCCCAGGAAGAAGGTAAGCAAAAGTTCTAGAGCCCTCCCTCAGCCCTCTGCACTTCTGTACATAGTGAACACAACTAGGTAAGGGCCATTGTATTTGGAAGTATGTTTGAATGTACTTAATAGACGCATAATAGGTAACTTATACATAGCAAACCCTCAAACTGTTTACTGAAAGAAGTGAAGAGACTTTGAAAAGGAAGAGTGGCTAGGTCCATTTCCAACTTTGAAAAGTGAATGCATGACGATCAGCAAATTCAGTGCTGGTTCAATGACAATTCTTGTCCTTCTTCAGCCTTTTCTTCTGTCTACTCTACCAAATTAGTTATTAATAATGTTCACATCAATAATTTTAGTCAATGAACATTTATTATATTAACATATCAATAAGTTTGTATAAACTTGGCAATGGTGACCCCAGTTGCAGCAGCAAGATTAAGAATCCAGGAATATCCTCCGAATGGCCAGATACTGTAGATGCTTTTACAGTCAATTGGATTAGAACTCTATTCTATATTTGACTCAGCTGATAGGCCTTCCTTCTTTAAACTCTGGTACGGTGGTGCAGAGTATTTATTTTGCTAAAATTTTCTCATAGAACTTTGTAAAACACAGATCTTTGGGCCCTAATCACACAGAAATTTCAATTCAGAAGATGTGGGCAGAGGCCAAAATCAATGTATTTTTATTAGCACTCTACCCCCACGACCACTATGTAAATGCTAGGGCCACTTATCTGTGAGTCAGACTTTGAGATGCACAAACCTGTCTCCTAGCAGGAGAACACTCTCTCCCGATTCTCTAAAACTCTCTGAATAGTGCTCCTCTTTCTACTTTCTTTCTTTATGTTTTTGAGATGGAGTTTTTCTCTTATTGCCCCGCCTGGAGTGCAATGGCACATTCTTGGCTCATTGCAACTGCCACCTCCCAGGTTCAAGCAATTCTTCTGCCTCAGCCTCTTAAGTAGCTGGGATTACAAAAGCATGTGCCACCACACCTGGCTAATTTTTTGTATTTTTAGTAGAGATGAGGTTTCTCCATGTTGGTCAGGCTGGTCTCGAACTCCCAACCTCAGGTGATCCACCCACCTTGGCCTCTCAAAGTGCTGGGATTACACGCATGAGCCACAGTGCCCAGCCTCACTGTCTACTTTCCAAAAGCTCTTTATCTACCAATCTTTATCTATTGGTGCCTCATAAAGTTCTACCTCTGGAACACAGCTCTTCATACTCTGTATAAAACCCTCTCCCCAAAGCTTTTCCTACCTTAGAGTTTAGCTTTAACCTACACGCTGATACCTTTCCAGTCTTTAACCCCACCCATTCTTAACTACTCCCTCAGACGCACACCTAACAACCCACTGCTCTGGGCCCATGCCTGTAATCCCAATATTTTGGGAGGTCAAGGTGGGCTGATTTCTTGAGTACCAGAGTTGGAGACCAACCTGTGCAACACGGTGAAACCCTGTCTCTACAAAAAGAAAAAAAAAAAAAAGCCCCCTGGACATCTTTATCTGATGTAGCAATGAGACGGCTGAAGACAATGGCATGTAGTTACTCAACCACACATCCTACAGACTGATGACTGCGTGTCTTTGTTCATGTTTTCCCTGGGCTTGGAATCTTTCCTCCCACTGCTATCTGACTTAATTTCAGTTTCATTTTAGGTGCCCTCTCCTGAAGGAAAGAACTTCTCAAATCCATCCTGCATTCCTTTATACATGGGCTGATGAAATTCTAAACATACTTTCTATTAATACCATTACTGGTATCTCATGAAAAAAAAAAAAAACAATATGTATGTAGATGCTCTGGAATTCATATAGAGATAAATGCAGAAACCTTGATCAAATTTTCTCAAGAATCAGCTAAAATTTTGGCTTGGTAGCAAAAAAGAAAAAATTAGAGTTCTGCAAAGTATCCACTAATTTGGAGGTGAAGGTGAGTTAGGAAACACGTGTGAAGACTAAAAATTTATTTCTGAAGAAATTTACTGACTATAATATAATAATGACAGTGATTAGTTTAACAAATACTTACTATCTAAAAATATTAGGTACAAGATGCCAGACACTGTTCTAGGTACTGCAAATCTAGCAATGAAGAAAAAGGCCTAGCCCTCTTACATGGTTTGGCTCTGTGTCCCCACTCAAATCTCATGTTGAATTGTAATCCCCAATACTGGAGGTGGGGCCTGGTGGAAGGTGATTGGATCATGGGGTTGTTTTTATTGGCTCAGCATTGTCCCCCTAGTGCTGTTTCATGATAAGAGTTCTCATAAGATCTGCTGGTTAAAAGTATGTAGCACCTCCCACTTTTGCTTGCTTGTTTTCTCTTTCTCTCTCTCCTGCTGGCCACGTAAATATGTGCCTGTTTCCCAATCACCTTCTGCCATGATTGTGGTTTCATGGGGCCTCCCCAGAAGCAGAAGCCTGTACAGCCCACAGAAGCATGGGGTGGTTAAACTTTTTTCCTTTATAAATTACTCAGTCTCAGATATGTCTTTATAGCAATGAGAGAACAGACTAATACACCCTCATTAAGCTTTCATTCTAGTAAAGGCAAAGAGAGCCAAAACAAATACTTTACATGGTCATTTGTGCAGGTAGTAGGTTAAAAATATATCAAGTGAACATCCATTTCTAACCATGACAGAGCAATGGGGATCGAAATTACTCTCCCACTGTAAACAACTAAGAAACTGGACGAATAGAGGATGCAACTGTTTTAATATTTGACAAGAGGCAAGACAAGACTATGATGCCAGGGAGAAAGGAAACAAATTAAGTGAGCCTTCCAATCAACATGGTTTTCCACTTGGAGGGATTTCCAAAATAGAGCACAGGGAAGGAGTTCCTGCGTAGAGCCCAGCAGTCTCACTAGGGTGAAGGAGCAGAGATGGAAGCTCAGGAAGGCTGAGTCAGCTAGAATCTGCTGGTTGGAGCACCAGAAAAGTACAATCAATGAAAAGACATTGCTTCAGGAACTGGTGTGGGGGACCCCTTGACTCTGGATGAATGCCCATCTGTGCTGCATTAGTTGAACCTTCTCAAGATAGGCAAAAATTAACTTCTACACAAAGTTCCCAGTGCTCACACAGAGTTGGAAAATGTAAGTACATTGGTGTGTATACTAAAAAATATATATATAAGAAGTGGACTTTTGTTTTCAACCATGACAGAGTAACAGACTTCACACCTGACTTCACACCTGCCAGAGTAAAGAGACATGGTCAAATACACAAGATATACAGGGGAAACCTTAGAAGTTTCATGCCTTACCAAGAAGGCTAAATTTGTCCTAGCTAGAGGTTGCTCTAGAATGTAAATCCTGAAAAAAATATCCACAAGAAACTGAGCTAGCTGCCAAAATACACCTGTACACTCTTTAAGGAAATAGAACAAAATCCAATACTCAACCACTTGAAATTGACAACTTCCAAAATTCAATGAAAATTACTTAATAAATGAAGAAGAAAGGAAAAGCAACAAATAATGAGAAGAAGAACCAGTTAATAGACACAGAGATGATGGAGTTAGCAGAAAAAATGTTAGAACAGCTGTAATAAAAATATGCAAAACATTTAAAGCTTTAAAATACAACACGAATATAATAGGGTAAAAGAATACATAAATGATGAAATTTCTAAACATTAAAAATACAGTATGTGAAGTAAAACCTCCAATGAATGGAATTAACAATAGATTAGATAACTGGTGAAAAAGCATTCGAAGTAACATAAACAGAAAGACACAGAGAAAAAAAAAGAGTGAAAAAATAAATAAACAGAGCCTCTGTGACCAATAAGAGGATGTCAGATGGCCTCATAAATGTGTCAGCTTCCAGCCAAGATTGAGTAACAGGAACCAGACTTACTTCCTACTTGAAAAAGAAAAAAAAAAACCACACACATACATACACAAAATATATGATTCTCAAGATATTGAATGTCAGGAAGCTAATAACAGTGATCCTGGAAGGAGAGGGAATAAACAAGTTGAGCCCTACAATAACCCCAGTTTATTGCTTAGGGAGAGCTTCCAGGCCATGGTGCAGAAGCAGGGAACCCAGCTGAGCCTCATGGTCTGAGTTTAGGAAATGGAGCTGGGAATCAAGGAAGCCCTGGAGCTCACAGAACAGGATATATTGGTGAAGAGAGATCTCCAAAGATAGAGAACTCCGGAGCTCCTCAGAGGGGCCCTTTCTAGTCTTCAGCTGAGTAAAATCAGCAAATTCATATATAGAAACCACACACAGTCAGGGAAAAGTCACTGGAAGAATCAGATAACAGGATCCCAGTAATCACTGAGGGCTGGGAATAGTTTGTGTTCTCACAACAAAGAGATGTTAAGCAAATAATACTCAATTAAACCAAAAGAAGCCAAAAAAAGAAAACAAAGAATGAAAAAAGGAAAAATATAAAGCAAACACAAATAATATCTAAACATAACCATATCAGTAATCACATTAAAGTATAAATGGTTTACATTTCTCAATTAAAAAGAAAAGGTGGCCAGGTGTGGTGGCTCATGCCTGTAAGCCTAGCACTTTGCGAGGCCAAGGTGGATGGATCACCTAAGGTCAGGAGTTCAAGACCAGCCTGGCCCACATGGGGATACCCTATCTCTACTAAAAATAAAAAATTAGCCAAACATGGTGGTGGGCACCTGTAGTCTCAGATACTGAGGAGGCTCAGGAAGAAGAATCACTTGAACCCCGGAGGCGGAGGTTGCAGTGAGCCAAGATCGTGCCATTGCACTCCAGCCTGGACAACAAGAGTAAAACTCCATCTCAAAACAAACAAACAAAAAAGGTAATAGTTATAAGAAAAGATAAAAAAGCAAGACACAACTATGTGCTGCTGACAAGAAACCCACTTTAAATGTAAAGACACAAATAGCCTAAAATTAAAGGTTAAGAAGATACCACGCTAAAACAAATCATATGAAAGTTGTAGTGGCTATATTCATAGAAGACAAATTTTGTTACAGAGCAAAAGGATTAAGGTAGATTAAGCCAATCATTTTATAATAATCAATATGATCAAAGAAGAAGAAATAACAATCTTCAAAGTTTACATACCAACTAACGAGAGCTGCAAGACAAATATGGCAAATAACTCCAAGAACAGCAAGGAAAAATAGATAAAAACCACAAAAATCTTTTACTGTAAAAGATTTCCAAATCCCTCTTTCAGCTGGGCATGTTGGCATGTAGTTCTGGCTATTCAGGAGTCTGAGACAGGAAGACCGTGTTAGCCCAGAGGTTCGAGGCCAGCCTGGGCAACATAGCAAGACCATGTCTCTAAATAAATAAATACATAAATAACTTTTTCTAAAAAACCCTCTTTCAATAATGTATAGAACAAGTAGATACTAAATCAATAAGTACATAAAAGACAACTTATTTGATATTATAAAACATTTCACCCATTAATAGCAGAATACACATTATTTTCAAGTATACATAGAACATTTACCAATATAGATACTATTTAGTCTATATAAAAAGTGTCAATAAATTTAAAAGGATCCATAGCATAGAAATATGTACTTTGGGTCAGGCATGGTGGCTTATGCCTGTAATCCCAGCACTTTGGGAGGCCAAGCCAGGTGGGCCACCTGAGGTTGGGAGTTTGAGACCAGCCTCACCAACATGGAGAAACCCCATCTACGCTAAAAATACAAAATTAGCCGGGCATGGTGGCACATGCCTGTAATCCCAGTTTCTCAGGAGGCTGAGACAGGAGAATTGCGTGAACCTGGGAGGTGGAGGTTGTGGTGAGCCAAGATTGTGCCACTGCACTCCAGCTTGGGCAACAAGAGTGAAACTCTGTCTCAAAAAAAAAAAGTTCTTTAACTACAATCAGATTAAATTACAAATCTATAATAGAAAGATCTGGAAAATCCTGGAATATTTTGAAACTAAATAACATAATTCTAATTACCCAATGGGTCAAAAGAGAAATAAAAATACCAGAAAGCATAAAAGTATTAAAAATGTAGTATAACAAAATTTGTGGTACACAGCTAAAGTTGGAGGGAAATTTGTAACATTGAACAACTATAATGTCCAAGCAATGACTTCAGTTTTGATTTTAAAGAGAAAAACAGCAAATTAAACCCCAAATAAGCAGAAAAAATAGGAAATAACAAATACCAGACCAAAAACAATGAAGCAGAAAACAGAAAAAAAAAAAAAGAATAAATCAATGAGACCAAATGCTTGTTTTTAGAAAATATCAATAAAATTAATAAACCTTTATCCAGATGGATCAGGAAAAAGAGAAGACACAAATTAGCAAACTCAGGAATGAGAGAGGTGACATCACTACAAATTTTACTGATATTAAATGTAAAATATTGGAATATTACAAATAACTTTATGCCAGTAAGCTCACCAACTTAGTGTAAAAGATAAATTCCTTGTAAAACACAATCTATCAAAGCTCACTTGAGAAGAAACAGATAACCTCAATACCCCTTTATCTATAAATAAATTGAATTTGTAATTTAAAACTTTTCTACCAAGAAAACTCCCAGTCCAGATGGCTTCATCAGAAAATTCCAACAAACATTTAAGAAAAAAATAATTTATTACTTTTCTTCTAAAAAAATAAGTTCTTTACAAACTCTTTCAGATAATTGAAAAGGAGGGAACACTCACTAACTCATTCTATGAGGCCAGCATCATCCAAATACCAAACAAGACAGACGTAACATGAAAAGGAAGCCATCAGCCAATGTCCCCTATGTACATAGACACAAATATTATTAACAAAATTTTAGCAAAAGAATCTAACGATATATAAAAAATGATAATAAATCATAACCAAATGAAGTTCATCCTGAGACTACAGGATGATTTAACATTTGAAAAATAATCAATGGAATTCATCATATCAACAGATGAAAAAGTAAAAGCCACACGATCCATTGCAATATATGGGAAAAAAGTACTTGATAAAATCTAGCATCCATTCCTGTAAAAAAATTCTTAGCAAATTAGGAATAAAAGGGCACTACCTCAACCTGTAAAAGAATTCTAGAAAAAATAGTAATATTTAATGATGAAAGACTAAATGTTTTCTTCCTAGGGTCAAAAATAACACCTGCATAATTGCTCTCACCACTTCTATTCGACATTGTACTGAAAGTTCTAACCAATGCAATCAGGCAAGAAAATGATAGAAAAGGTATCCAGATTGGAAAGAAAGAAAGAAAGAAACTGTCTTTATATGTAGATATCATGAAAAATTCATATTTAGAAAATCTTACAGAATACATTAAAAGCAACTGAAATTAATAAGCGAATTTAGCAAAGTTATGATACATTAGTAATATACAAAGAACAACTGTATTTCTGTATATTAGCAGTGAGCAATTAGAAAACTTTACAAACAATTCCATTTATAATAGCATAAAATATTCTTAACAAAAGATGTGCAAGATCTGTACATTGAACACTGCAATCTTTGCTAAGAAATTAAGAAAGATCTAAATTATTGAAGAGATATAACTTGTTCATAGATTAGAAGATTTAGTATTTTAAAATGTGATATAAATTAGTACAGCAACTATGAAAAAATACATGAAGTTCCTCAAAAAAAACAAAAAATAGGCCAGGTGCAGTTGCCATAGCCTGTAATTCTAGCACTTTGGGAGGCCAAGATGGGTGGATCACTTGAGGTCAGGAGTTTGAAAGCAGCTTGGCCAACATGGTGAAATCCCATCTCTAATAAAAATACAAAAATTAGCTAGACAGAGCGGCAGGCGCTTGTAATCCCAGCTACTCAGGAGGCCGAGACAGGAGAATTGCTTGAATCCAGGAGGGAGAGGTTGCAGTGAGCTGAGATCACGCTGCTGGACTCCAGCCTTGGTGACAGAGCGAGACTCTGTCTCAAAAAAAAAAAAAAAAGAACTGCCATATGATCCAGCAATTCCGCTACTGCACATAAGATGACAAAATCAATATATCAAAGAGATATCTGCACTCTCATGTTTATTGTAATTCTCTCATGTTAATTGTAGCACAATAGCCAAAATACGGAAATCAACCTAAATGCCCATCAATGGATAAAAAAATGTGGCATACCTATGCAACGGAATATTACTCAGCCATAAAAAAAGAATGAAAGCTGGTCATTTGCAGCAACATGGATGGAACTGGAGGTCATATTAAATAAAATAAGCCACGCACAGAAAGATAAATGTCTCATGTTTTCACTTAGATGTGGGAACTAAAACCATGAATTTCATTATGATAAAGGGTAGATTCGGTAGTTACCAGAGGCTAGAAAAGGTAGAGGATGGACAGAGGTTAATTAATGGGTACAAATTTACAGTTAGAGGAAATAAGACCTCGTGTTTATTGATAGATCAGTAAGGTGACCAGTGGTCTATTTATAATAATTTATCATACATTTCAATATAACTAAGAAGGGAATAATTTGAATGTTTCTGGAATAAAGAAAAAAATATTTAAGGTTATGGATATCTCAATTACACTGATTTGATCTTTACAAATTACATGAATGTATTAAATTATTTTATGTACTCCTAAAATATGTACAGCTATTACGTTGCACTTTTAAAAAACTCACATTAAAAAAAAAGTCAATTTTCCCCAAATTGATTAATATATTCAATGATTCAAATGCAATCCCAACCAAAATCCCAGCAGGGTTTCTTCACAGAAGTTGATGAGCTTTCTAAAGCTCATATGGAAATGCAAAGAACCTGAAATAGCCAAAACTACCGTGAAAAAGAAGAAAGTCAGCACACTTACACTATCTGCATCAAGACTTACTATAAAACTACAGTAAAAAAGCAATGTAGTGTTACCATCAAATAGACTCAGATTGGAACAGAATAAAGTCCAAAAATACACTAACACATACGTTGTTAATTAATTTTCTTTCTTTTTTTTTTTTTTTGAGACGGAGTTTCACTCTTGTTACCCAGGCTGGAGTGCAATGGCGCGATCTCGGCTCACCGCAACCTCCGCCTCCCGGGTTCAGGCAATTCTCCTGCCTCAGCCTCCTGGTTAATTAATTTTCAACAAAGGTGCAAGGGCAGCTCACTGGGAAAAAGATCATCTTTTCAATAAATAGTACTGGAACAACTAGAGATTCACACGCAAAAAAAAAATGTAAAGGCCTTCCATCCATACCTCATACTACAACATATACAAAAATTAACACAAAATGGATCATGGGCCTAAATGTAAAATCTAAAACTTCTTAAAACTTCTAGAAAAAAAACATAAAAGAAACTAAAAACCTTTGTGACCTTGGCTTAGGCATATTTCAAAGATAGGACATGAAAAGCACCATCCATGACTTGCAATTCTTCTGCTCTTAGAAAGATATCGATAAAAGAATGAAAAGATAAGCCACACACTTCAAGAAAATATTGGCAAATCATATATCTGATAAAGTACTTGTATCCAGAATACATAAAGAACTTTCAAAACTCTGTAATAATAAAATCACTATTTTTAAATGGGTTAACGATTTGAACAGACAAGTCACCAAAGAAGTAAATACATTGTTAAGAGAAAAATGAAGCACTGCTATAAATCAAGAACTGAAGTCAGTAGTACTTTCTCTAGGATATCGTCCCTGAACCTACCAGATAAAAAGAATCTGCCAACACATACCACTTGTCACCTTGTAGTTCACTGGACATGACTCATCGCAACTATTCAGTTTTAAAATACTTGGAATTAGAAATGACATTAGATTAACTCTGACATCCCTCAGTCTGTCACAGGATCCAGCATGATGCATGCTTCACATGAATAAATATTAAATGCACAAACACTGAAGAAGAAGTGTAGGTATATATGGAAATGTTTTTTATTTTTTATTTTTATTTCAATTGTTTTGGGGGTACGAGTGGTTTTGGTTACATGGCTGAATTCCATAGTGGTGAATTCTGAGATTTCAGTGTACTGGTCAACTAAGCAGTGAGCACTGTACCCAATATCTAGTCTTTTATTCCTTACCCTCCCTCGGAATCCCCAAAGTCTATTATATTACTCTGTCTGTCTTTGCGTCCTCATTGCTTAGCTCCCAGTGAGAAAGTACAGTATTTGGTTTTCCATTCCTAAGTTACTTCACTTAGAATAATGAGCTCTTTAAAGTGAATGCTGTATTGAAGAAACATATTTCAGAAAGTTATTTTATAAGTTTAATAATTTATAAGCCAGGTGCGGTGGCTCAAACCTGTAATTCCAGCACTTTGGGAGGCCCAGGTGGGTGGATCGCCTGAGGTCAGGAGTTCGAGACCAGCCTGGCCAACATGGAGAAACCCCATCTCTACTACAGATACAAAAATTAGCCAGGCATGATGGCAGGTACTTATAATCCGAGCTACTCGGGAGGCTGAGGCAGGGAGAATCACTTGAACCTGGGAGGCAGAGGTTGCAGTGAGCCGAGACTGCGACATTGCACTATGGCATGAGCAATAAGAACAAAATTCCATGTCAAACACACACACACACACACACACACACACACTCTCTCTCTCTCTCTCTCTCTCTCTCACTCTCTCTCTGTCTTTTATAATTTGTTTCCTTTTCTGATTACATGTGGATGGATGGCTTTCTTGTGTGTGCATATGAATCTCCAATTGTTCCACACTATTTAATGAAAAGAATATTTTCCTTTTTATTTCCTATTTTTATCATTAGCATTCTAAAAAATTGAATTTTACTAAAATAAATCTTTTTAATGTATGCTTTTCCTTTAAACTTAATGTTTTAAAAAATATGTTTCTAAAACCTTCAACTAAAGTTAATCACTGTTCTCTAGTTTCCCTTCTCATAGGCTTCCAAATTGTAGAAACCTGTTCCAGGCTCTGCCAATTCTTAAGAAGATAACAAAGCTCTGCTATTACAGAAGAGAAAAGGAAACATAAGACTGGGCAGATGGAGGTGGAAGAGAAACATCATATAGAGTTTCATGAAAATCTAGAGTCCTTAAGTTGTAAGTATTGTCCAAGAGACAACTGCCAGGACAATTCTAGTCTCAGACAATGTTCTGAAGCCAAGACAGATGTCCGGTTACGTGGCCTCCCGAAGGCAGAAACCCTTGAGTTGGCAGCCATCTAGTCTTTTTCAGTCTCCAAGTGACAGAGGAAAAAACTCCAAAAGCAACAAAGTGATCCAGGGTTTTTTCATTTCTGAAGTCTTACTTCAGGTGGGGAGTTACTGATACCACACACACACACACACACACACACACACACACACACACACACACACCACTCTTCCACAAGCCAGGGCAGGTTTTGTAAGTGGATATACCTGACCCCAGAAAGTTAACCTTATATAACAACTGATGACAAGAACAGGTAGGAAACAAATAGGGCCCCAAAGTCTATTGACTTTCAATAAATATTTATTTCTCATATACATATAAATTTCTCCCTCTAGTGAGTTCCGAAGCTTGTCTATAGTATCCTAATTTCATTGCCATCCCCAGTCTACAGACCCCTCCTCCTACCAGACACATGGCTAATGTCTGCTTCTAATTTTCCACTTGTTATTTCTTAATTTAAGAATCATTTAAAATTTTTCAATTATTTTTGAATAAAATATAAAACCACATAAGTGCATGCGTGTGTGTGTGTGCATACACACAAAAGAGGAGAGAGAAAAACAAGTAGGTCATTTTAGACTAATAGGAAATCTTGCTCTTTTAAATCACCAAAGGTTCTATGGGAATTTGCCAGATAGGTTCACTTGCCAATCTCATTAGTTATAAGACTTATAGGACGTTGCAATAATGCATTTTTGGAAAGTAACAACAAAGCTGAACTTACAATTCAGAGGAAAAAGAAGAGAGCGAGATTAACTTTAGAATGACTGCAGTTTATTGGTTACCGAATCTGATAGCCTGCATGACAATCCATCTTTTCTAAAGAAAATGACCTACACATCAAATAGAAAATAGTGTATTCAATAAAATGGCTATTGATATAGAATAAAGAAGATCTGGGCATCTTTGAAGCCAGGGGTAAGGAAGCTTGTAGAAATGGAGAAGTTGATGTGTGGAAAGGAGGGGGAGTCTAGCAAGGCTGCTGGGGGAGGCAGGGGAGAGAAGTTGAAGATCTGTAATGCAGAAATGCATGTTGAGGAGCTCAAGTGGTCTCAATATGCTCTGAAAAAAATGAATTTATATGTATGTGTATATATTTTTATAAATACACGAATGTGTGTGTGCACGTGCTCTGCTACCATTTATTGAAAACCTCTTTTCAGCGAGCGCTCACCAGTACAGAAATCATGCTGGTTGTCTACTGCTAAGGCCTGTTTCTCTTAGTAGGTACCTGGGCCTTCTTAAGAGTTATTAAATGTTTGGAATATTACCCCTGTACGTTGCTATACATTTTGTTAAGCACGTTCGTTCATCCATTGGCCAGACTCGCCTTAAATGCAGAAGCAGCCTTGTAGGCTTTAGATATGATGGTCTGGCTTTTGTCTTATGCTGTAGTTTGAATTTAGGCTCCAAGGCTACATATGAAATGCAAGGATCTACCTCCTACCTGGCTGTATGTTTTAAAACTTAATTGGGACGTCCCAGGCCATATCCTAGATAACAGAGGCACTTACGGAAGGCCAGCCTCTAAATATCTGGTGACTCTTTCTGTGAATGGGAACTTGGCCATTTACATAGGGGCTATACCCAGCTAGCCCAGTGACAATGTCAAGCATAAGTCAGAGCAGGGATCAGTGAACTACAACTCATAGATAAATGTGGAGTGCTGTGGGCTCTCGACAGAGAGCTCCTCCTACTTGCTTATGTATAGTCCATGGCTGCATGCCTGCTGCTGGTGTAGAGTTAGTAGTTACAACAGAGATGATATGGCCTGCAAAACAGAAAATAGCTACATCTGGCCTTTTACAGAAAGTTTGCCAATCCCTGGCTTAGAGCAAAAGAAGGTGTGTGGGACTCAAGCTGCAACTGTGTGCCTGCCTGGGACACACAGAGAAATCCTCTCCCTCCCCCAGCCTAGGGAATAGAATACTCTATTCCCCCAGGACAGGTGACTATGAGAACACCCTCCCATCTTGTCACCACCAACACAGGCTGTGCCCTCCTGGAGCACTCTTCTTTCTCGTGGGGAGCCCTTCCATTCTCTTCCTTGCTGGATCTCAGGCAGAATAGGAGAATCAATGAAAACGTGGGTTTTCATACTCTGATTCTGAATCTTTGTGTAAAGATCCACTCCCTCAGAGAGAAAGTGCTCTAAGATCCACTCCTGGATTTAGAAATTTACTGTTGAATAAAATGAATACCCAGGAAAATACTCTAATGATAATCTGTGAAAATAACACTTCAGTGCTTCAGTTGATTTCAGTGCTCCAGAAACTCTGTTTAAATCTGTTTAATTTTTCTTCATGCATCTAAGAAAAATTGCAATTGAAAATTTGGGCTAGGCATGGTGGCTTACAACTGTAATCTCAATACTTTGGGAGGCCAAGGCACGAGTATCACTTGAGCCCAGGGTTTGAGACGAGCAACACCGTGAAACTCTGTCTCTACAAAAAATTTATTTATTTATTTATTTATTTTTGTATTTTTTAGTAGAGACGGGGTTTCACCATGTTCACCAGGATGGTCTCGATCTCTTGACCTCGTGATCCACCCACCTCGGCCTCCCAAAGCGCTGGGATTACAGGCGTGAGCCACCGCGCCCGGCTCTACAAAAAATTTAAAAATTAGCCAGGATTAGTGGCTTGCGCCTGTCATTCCAGCTATTTTGGAGGCTGAGGTGGGAGGATTGCTTGAGCCCAGGAACTTGAGGTTGCAGTGAGCTATGATCTGTGCCACTGCACTGCAGCCTGGACAACAAGCAAGACCCTGTCTCAAACATATAAAAAAATTAAAGTGATCATGTGAGTTTAGAATTCAGAAGCTCAAGTTCTGTTGAGCAAACAAAAGGCAAGACCAGAAATAAATGGTTTAGACCCTAAAAGCAAATCTAAAAGAATTTATAAGAAAAACTGAAAACCACTGGGAGTTTTTAAAAGCGCAAATCGAGGGAGACAATGCAGTGTTCTGCGAGGGGCAGAGCAGCAATGTGCATGGTTACCTGCCAGCGGAGACCCAGTTCCTCCTGGTGAGGACGGGCAGTTCCCAAAGTTCCTCTGCCATTTACAGGACTGTCGCCCCATTTTCCTGTTACATGCTCAAGATCCGTAAGCCCAATTTTTAGAACTGACAGTTTCTCTTTTTGAAGTCAGGCAAAAACACAAATCAAAGCCACTGCAATTTACTTACTGTTTTATGAAGGTAAAAAAATATGAAACTTAACTTGTGGGGAGGATCGGAAGGGGTTGGGAAAGAAGTATTTATCATGTTTAGAGAGATACGTGGTAGAAAACAGAACAAATCTGGCAGTTATTTTAAGCACAAGCTATTTTCTGTGCATCTATTTTGCAACACCTTAAGTCTAGAACTGCACATCATACACTTTTTCTTCATGAGAAATATTTGTTTTAAACTGGAAAAATGTTTAACGGTGTTTGTTATCTAACATTTTAATTTTTTTCTGACTGAAAATGAATAAAGCACTCATTTGATTAACATATAGAATTTACAAAGTATAACCTCTCTCTCCTCTTCATATCTATTGCATGAATGATCTAACAGAGCCTTTAGCAAGTAATCTAGTATACTCCCATACTGATAAATGAGTTTGAGTAGAATATTTTCCATTTACATTGCAAATCATCTAGTATCCCTTTTGACTACCCTTAGCCTTCCCGGGTAGCTCTGAATGAATAACAAATCTAAATCAAGTCCTCAGCATATTGGAAGCCAATATGCATCTATTACTGATGAACGCAGAGAGTAACCAACAATCTTTTAAATGTCACTATCAAGAAACACTTTTTAATTCGCATTATGTCTTTACCTATGTATAAAGGTGGAGGGAATAGGGTGAATAGGGAAAGACATTCAAACAGTTTCCTGAAAATCAATTGTAATTATTTAGTTCTCTTCCACTTAGAACTTTAGAGCCCTAAATTTAACTCTCTTCTTCCACCCTTTCTCTGTCCACCTCAAAGCTGTCCACTCCCTTTGGCTGTGGGAAGACAGAATGCAGAAGAAAGAATAAACATGAAACAAAATAGAGGTATGAGGTACATATAAGAGGAGCATCCATGGCCTGAATCCTTAACCAACAGGTCAGAGCATTATTAGAGGAGTAATGTTTCTCATCTGTCCTTATTTCGAGCATAAAAAAACTTTACTTCCTGTTACATACCAAGGCCTCTTGTAGTCAATTAAGCCCCATTGCAATGATGGACCTTATACTTGTACGGCATTTTAGGGTTCTGTATTTATCGTGTCTCATAAGTGTGTTAATTTCATAATAGAAATAGAAGCTGTAGATGTCAAATCACTTGCCCAAGTCCTGACTTAAAATAAAATAGTCTTTTGGGAAGAAATGTAGAAAACTTTTGGACTCAATGTAATTTTGGTATAAAAACCACAACAAATCATGCAGAGCAATAAAAGTGTTTCTTTCAAGGATTTCACTGTTTTGCTTAATGTTTCAAACACAGTTTGAACCAGGTAAATGTGAGACTCAGGCTGGAAGTAGCTTTAGGAAACAGATTTCATTTGTAAGTGGGTTGAAAACCAGCTGGATGAGCAATTTATGTAGACACAGTGGAACAACTGTATCAGCCGACAGCAGGGAGAACTGCAGAGTTCTACAGAGGTTATGATTACCACACCATTATGTTATTTTCCCCAATTTCTTGCTTAACCAGAACTCTAAGAGTGAAGGAGGGGCACTTGATGCTGTGAACCCTTGCTTCCCCCCTTGGACTGTATCACTCCATAGGGAGTGTTCTGGAATGCTGTGGGAGAGCTTTCTGATTGTTGCAATGAGTAGCATTTAACTGGCAAGGCCAGGAATGCTAGGAGTCCTAAAATGCATGGACAGTCCTGCATAAGAAAGTCCTGTGTCACATAGGACTTTCAAGTCCCTGCTGGACATTCACAATAGGAGAAAAACCTGTTTACAACCATCAGAGCTTATTTCAGTTTTAGACAGATATATGATGTTTTCTTTTTTTTTTTTGCTCAGTTTTATTAAACATTATTGAAAAAAATTATTGAACATAGCTGATGAACAATAAACTGCACATGTATTAAATGTACAATCTGATGAGTTTTGATGTTTGTATGCACTCAAGAAACCATCATGACAGTCGAGGACAAATACACTTCTATCAGCCCCAAGTCTTCTCACGCCCACTTGTAATTCCATCCCTTCCTCTACGTCCATCTCCAGGTAACCATAATTTGTTTTCTGAAACTACAAATTAACTTATACTTTAGGCCAGGTGAAGTGGCTCACACCTATAATCCCAGTACTTTGGGAGGCAGAGGCGGGCAGATCATCTGAGGTCAGGAGTTCAAGACCAGTCTGGCCAACATGGCGAAATCTCGTCTCTACTAAAAATACAAAAGTTAGCTGGGTGTGGTGGTGGATGCCTGTAATCCCAGCTACTCCAGAGACTGAGGCAGGAGAATTCAGCCTGGGGGACAGAGTGAGACTTCCATCTCAAAGAAGAAAAAAAAAAAAACCCTTGCGCTTTATAGAATTCCAAATAAATGGAATCATACAGTAAGTACTCATAAAATATGTTTTTATACACAGAGTTTTCCAGCAGTACAACCATAGTGTAATTTGAGGGAAAACTATACTTTGTTTCGTTTGCGCACTCCCCATTTTGGAAATTCAAGTCATCTGCAGCATCACAGCAATACAGCTCATACAGACCCCTCTCCATTTGTAGTACGAACGGTAATTCTACACACCAGGTCAACCAATCACTTGACTTTTTCAATGTGTTCAGTCAGTTTTAGTCATGTCCCAATGTTTACATATTTAAATACTTATCATATAAAATATATTTTTCTCTTACTTTTTCCTTTATGTGATGGTTAATATTGAGGGTCAACTGGATTGGACTGGGGATACAAAGTATTGATCCTGGGTGTGTCTGTGAGGGTGTTGCCAAAAGAGATTAATATTTGAGTCAGTGGGCTGGGGAAGGCAGATCCACCCGTCATCAGTTGGGCACAATCTAATCAGCTGCCAGGGAATATAAAGCAGGAAGAAAAATGTGAAAAGGAGAGACTGGCCTAGCCTCTCAGCCTACATCTTTCTCCTGTGCTGGATTTTTCCTGCCCTCGAACATCAGACTCCAAGTTCTTCAGTGTTGAGACTCAGATGGCTTTCCTTGCTCCTCAGCTTGCAGGCAGCCTATTGTGGGACCATGTAATCCTGTTAGTTAATACTTAATAAACTCCCAGATAGCTAGCTAGCTAGATAGATATAGATAGATATACAGATAGATATATCTCTCTATATATCTCCTATTAGTTCTGTCCCTCTAGAGAACCCCAATTCACTCTATATTATAGTTGGGGCATTATATTCATTTCTAAAATTGTGTGCACAAGCAGATTATATTATCTATAAATTTCATTATGGGATGGCAAAAGGGAACAGTGTCTGATAGTGTTGAGTAATGGATGTACAGACCGTTCATTCTTTCTTTTCTGGAAAATCTCACACTCCAGGCTTCTGAGATAACACTATCTCCCGGTTTCCCTGATCACTCTTTCTTAGTCTGTTTTCCTGGCTCCTCTTGTACCCAACGCTGAGAAGCGGCAGTGTTCCTCTGTTGTATCCTCTACTCCTCTGTTCTTATCAACTTCTCTCTCCCATGAATTTCTATGACATTTACTAACATTTGCCAAATTGCTCTCAAGTCTAGGTAGGTAGACTCTCTACCCCTTTGGTTGATTCCATAGCACATTTTCACTTGTCCACTCTGTTCTACTTGGATTTTCTCCCAGTGCAGTATATCAAAGGCAGCAAGTCACAAATAGAACTCCTTATCTTCTCTGCAAAAATCTGCTCTCCCTGTATCTTGTTTTTCTTGGTTGGTGATGATACCATTTACCAAGTCTGCAGTTTCAATTAGAAAACTGGAATGTTTGGACCAACTCATCATTTTTTATTCTCCTGAGGCAAGTTTTCACCAAATCCAACAGGACTATCCTATATCCAGAATATTTCTAAACTCTAAAGCACAAGTTTTGTAACATTAAAGTCTTTTTTTTTTTTTTTTTTTTTGAGACGGAGTTTCGCTCTTGTTACCCAGGCTGGAGTGCAATGGCGCGATCTCGGCTCACTGCAACCTCCGCCTCCTGGGTTCAGGCAATTCTCCTGCCTCAGCCTCCTGAGTAGCTGGGATTACAGGCACGCGCCACCAGGCCCAGCTAATTTTTGTATTTTTAGTAGAGACGGGGTTTCACCATGTTGACCAGGATGGTCTCGATTTGTCGACCTCGTGATCCACCCGCCTCGGCCTCCCAAAGTGCTGGGATTACAGGCTTGAGCCACCGCGCCCGGCCAACATTAAAGTCTTAATGTTAAGTATGATTTAACTCATTAAGTCTACTTAAGGTATCTAGCCTAAAAAAATAATAATTTTAGACAACTTTATGCCCAAAAATGTTACATAAAAAGTTATTTATGAAAATTTGGAAGCAACCATTAAACAATCTGAGAGCAGGAATGGTGGCTCACACCTGTAATCCCAGCACTTTAGGAGGTCGAGGAGGGATGAAGTCAGGAGTTCAAGACCAGCCTGGCCAACATGGTGAAACCCCATCTCTACTAAAAATACAAAAAAATTAGCCAGGTGTGGTGGCACGCACCTATAGTCCCAGCTATTTGGGAGGCTGAGGCACAAGAATCACTCTAACCAGGGAGGAAGAGGTTGCAGTGAGCCAAGATCGTGCTACTGCACTTTAGCCTGGGCGACAGCATGAGACTTCCTCTCAAATAAAAAAAAAAAAAAAAAACCATTTGATATATTAATTTTGCATCTATGCGAAAGTAATTTTGAAGTCATCAAAAGTATACTAATAGCGTGTTTTTATTATAATAAGAAATACTTTTCATAGTGTTAAATTAAAAATCAGGATGTAAAATTTTCCTACATATATAAAACATGCAGGGAAAAATGACGGCAATGAATTGTTACGGGCGGTGATGTCTGGTGAGAGGACTATACAGCAGTTGTATCTTCCTTTTTATTTTGAGATAAAGTCTTGCTCTCTGACCCAGACTGGAGTGCAGTGGTGTAATCTCAGCTCACTGCAACCTCCACCTCCCGGGTTCAAGCAATTTTCCTGCCTCAGCCTCCCGAGTAGCTGGGATTACAGTTATGTGCCACCATGCCTGGCTAATTTTTTTTGGTTTTTGGTAGAGACGCAGTTTCGCTGTGTTGGCCAGGCTGGTCTCGAACTCCTGACCTCAAGTGATCTGCCCTCCTCAGCCTCCCAAAGTGCTGGGATTACAGGAGAGAGCCACTGCACCTGGCCCATCTTTTCAAAGCACAGATCTGTTCATGGAGGTAGCCTTCGGCTGGCTCCCTACCATGCAAAGGCTGAGGTACCAACTCTATGCATGTCGTAAAAAGGTCTCACGCCATCTCTCCCAAGTCTGTTTCTTCAGCCTCAACCCCTTCAAATTCCTCACCCACACACAGACCTTGCTACCTTTGCTGGTGCAAGTCATGAACCGTGGCATTTTTACAAGGTGATTTCTTTGACAAGAATGCCCTTTCCCCCGTGTTGTCAGGCCACGCAATACATTTATCCTTTAAGACTCAATTCCAATGTCATTACTCCTTTGAAGCTTTTGCTGGTAGAGCTGGGAACCACTCACAATGTCTTCCCAAACACTGTTGTGGATACTGTGTTTCACACTTATCTCTTGATATAAGACAGAGGTGGCCACAGGAATTCTTCCTGGGCAACTACTGTATCTTGGTCATCTTTGCATCGCTTGTCTCTGATCGTTTGCCACACCATTCTGGCACTGCTCTGAAGAAATGCCTGAGACTGGGTAATTTATTACATAAAGCGGTTTAATTGCTCACAGTGGCACAGGCTGTACAGGAAGCACGATGCCACCATCTGCTTGGCTTCTGGGGAAGCCTCAGGAAACTTAACAATCATGGCAGAAGGCAAAGGGGGAGCTAGCACTTCACCTGCCCGGACCAGGAGGAAGGGGCTGAGGGAGGTGCTGCCCACATCTGAACAACCAGATCTCTCGAGAGCTCACTCAGTATACAGTACCATGGAGGGTGGTGCTAAACTACTCAAGAGCCCTCTACCTCCGAGATCCAATCACCTCCCACCAGGTCCCACCACCAGCACTGCGTTACGATTCAACATGAGAACTGGGCAGGGACACAGATCCAGACCTTATCAACTATGGACACGCAGATGCCTCAACACCAGGAGAAACTGAAGCCAAGCTGTAGCTTCTGACTAGACAAAAGGCACAATGAACTAGAATATGCAGAACAAAGCAGAACTACTCAAATTAGTTAAACAGGAAATAACGGAGTAATCAACTGTCAGTCCAACCATTACAGAGAGCAGTTAGATTATTTAAAAAGTTGGAATTATGCTTTTACATCAAGAAATCTCTTGTGCTTGTATATTTAAAATACAGTTGTCTTTGAGATTTGTGTCTAACACTTTTAATAAGGAATGATAACATTGGTTAAAACTGTGTTTTTGAACAGTGAAAAAAACACCCACGGGGACACCTATGGAAAGCTAACCCATTAGATTAAAATTCAAAGTGCCATTACTTTGCCTGCACTTCACAACTCTATAAAGTCTTACTCTCTGTGCACAGACATTACGCTATATTGTCTTAGATAAAAAGAATCAGAATCCTCAAGGGGTGGGGCCCAGGTAGAAGTAACTTTTTAAAGTTCCTTCCATTGTTGAAACCACCAAACTACATGAAAGAAGTTTTCCCCAGTTATAGACTACATCCCTTAAAAAAAAAATGAATATCTTTAACCATTCTCACTAATGATCTCTACCTGAAACATGAAAGCATATGATATATTATTAGTATAAAGGAAAAGTAAATAATAACAACGTAGCTTAAAGAACTTTCTTCACTCAAGAGATGCTGATTCTTATTTTAGTTGTTTTTTTTTTCCCATCCTCAAAATAGATTTACAAGGTCAACTTCAATTCTTTTTTTTCCTTTTTGATATGAAATTTTGCTCGTCACCCAGGCTGGGGTGCAGTGGTGTGATCTCGGTTCACTGCAACCTCTGCCTCCCGGGTTCAAGCGATTCTCCTGCCTCAGCCTTCCCAGTAGCTGAAATTACAGGCATCCACCACCATGCCCAGCAAATTTTTGTGTTTTTACGAGGGACAGGTTTCATCATGTTGGCCAAGCTGGTATCCAACTCCTGACCTCAGGTGATCCGCCCGTGTTGGCCTCCCAAAGTGCTGGGATTACAAGCACGAGCCACCACGCACAACCCCAACTTCAATTCTTAATAAATGACCACATGAGAACATTTCAGTATTTTTAGGTCATAGGAAAAAGCCTAGAGAATAAAAAACTTTGATGGTAAGAAGCTGAGCTTTGAAAAGAAAACTTGCTATTTTAGGGATGTTTTACCCACAGCAAATAGCTTCTATAGTTTTTAATATTTATATATCAATAGCTATAGCAAATAGCTTTAAACGCTTTGAATGGCAGTTCTTGTTGAGAGGATATTTGTTTTGATCCTTTTAATCAAATTTTAAATGGTACAATCTTATATCATTTTTTCAGGGATTCACCTATCAAAATAACAAGGACATTGGAATAATAGTTTCAAAGAATGAAGTGGTCAGTATACCCCAAAAATGCATGCTGGGTGGTGTGTGGTTGGAAGGTTACAATGGGACAATGGTGGGGACCCCCAGTGGTGGGAGAAGTTAGTGGTGAGAGAAAGTGGGCACCAACTTTTCCTTCCTGAGAACTGCTCTTCTCCATCGGATTATCACATTTTAATCCTCATTGACACCAACTTGTCTTGATCTGGGTATACACCTATATCCCTTTTAGACCGGCATAGTTAGGAAAATTCTCTTAAAATTTTTTTAAGGTAGATATGACAGGGTCAAAAAATTCTTTACTAAAAACTGAAAAAAAGGGGTGGGGGAATAAAATAGCAAAAAAATGAAAAAGTGTAACATATAAGCTTATGACCCAATAGGACTAATGTCTAGTTGCAGTTTAGTTTACACAAATTAATAACTCTGGGAATCACGACCTTAGCCACTCTGTGTCAAAATACTGTTTTGTTCAAATGACATTTCTTCTCCCATTTAAAGACGTAAAGATCCCTCCCATTTACTCCTCCCAGTGAAACTTCTCCTAATTTCAAACAGACATCTCCTCAGGGAGTGTTTTTCAAAAAATGTTTAACGTCAATCCATATTAAAAAAACACAATTTAGATCTCTATCCAGTACATACACGTACCTCCTATATGTAACTAAAATTTCATGAAAGAGTCTCACTATGTGTGACATACTCTGACCTATTTCCTTTTCTCTTTTATTTTTTCAAATGGAGATACTGACAAATTAAACTGATTTCATGCACTATTACTGGGTGGTATTTGTCACTGGAAAACCAAGCCTCAAAAGGTCCATCTCAGTCTAATACTCACATCTACATGGAAGCTCCTTTACACATCACAGGCACAGTAATCCCTTTCTCAGTTTCTCAACTGTACCCACTTCCTTGGAATTCTCAAAACCTGCTGGTTGGTTTAGTCATTTATCATACAATAAGAGTTACAACATACCAGGGGCGCAGGACCACAGTCAGGGCATCAATTCCTGCAAGTATGCACAGATGCCAATCCACGTTTCAGGTGCTTACAAATTAAGGCAGCAAAGAGTAGGAAGCAACTATGCTGGTCTAAGAGATCGCTGGGCCAAAGAAGGAAGCACTGGAGGTAGAAAGATGGCTCAGGAACCCACAGTGATGGACCTATCTTTACCACTGAGTTATAGGGCCAGGAAGCGGTGAGGAAAGAGTTAAGTTTTGGGTGACACACCTGGTCCCCTTCAATGAATGAATGAATGGGTTAAATCAGTATTCAAAGCCCTAAGCCAATATTTCTTTTTTAAAAGTTATAATGATATGAAAAAGCGTTCCACCACTCTTGCTTAGGTAATCTGGAATCTGTGTTATTTCACTTATGTGAACTATGCAGGGCCTTGAATGGGGAATGTTCCTTATAGGCGATAAAAGAAGAGGATCCAATTAAGAAGTCACGGGAGAACCCTTCTGAAAGAGGGATTTAGGTGTTTTAACCAGAAATGAAATTAATTCCAAAGACAGCTTATGAGGGAATCATTTGGTGTTTTCTCCACAGATTTCCTTTTGGATAAAAAACATCAGCTCCTTAATTTTTTCAGGCTCTGGCTGCCCACAGACATTTGCTGCTCAGCAGCTGCCTCGGTACAAACAGCTCTGACTCCATGGACTACTACTAGCTGTTCCTGGGAGAGACACTGCTATTTGTCCAATGTGACATTTGAATAAAGCTTGAGGACAGGAGATTATAACCAGATATCTTTACTCAATATTTTCACATGTAACTAAAATTAGAAAACACATTCCAAAGGATTTTACAGAGGGACTTAACATTCATCAGGCAAAGTAACTTTAGATAACGTTGACCTTTGTTTCCACATCATTTTGTTCCCATCTCTGTTATGTACTTCCTACTGAGCTGAAACTGACTACGATCATGTCTTCTTTCCGTCACTAAATCAAATTGAGGGCAGGAACGTGTTTTCTTATTCTTTGTATCCCTAACATCTACCACCTTGCCTGGAGTTTTGAGTGGATTCAATAACACTTTGTGGAATAAATAAGAAAAGAGGTTAAGAGGAGCATGAGCTTTGCTCCGTGTGTGTGTGAGAAGGTAGGAAAGCAGTTGGGAGGCAGGGCCGGAGAAGCAAGAATAGTTGAGGGCTTTCCCCAGAAATGAAAGAGATAACATTCAGAACACATAAACTCAACCAGGCTCCTGGCTACTTGCTCCTTAAAGCAGTTCTTCTTAATCTAGGGGCATATAAATCACCTGGCAGTCTGTTTACAATGCAGACTCCGACTCAAGAAGCCTGGGGCAGAATCTAACATTCTGCATTTCCAATAAAGCTCCCAGTTACAAATACCGCTGGGCTACAGTTTTGACACACCTCCAGGAGCAAGCCACCCCAGGGACCTATGCTCCAGGGATCTTCAACTGCATGGATTTGACTGGGGTCCCGGGAGGAAATAGTAAACTCAAAGAGGTAACTAACTCGGGAGGCTTTAATAAGAGTCTGCTTGGCTATTTGCAAAATTGGGCAGCATGAGGGGAAAAAAAGATTAAAGAACTTAACAGTCAGTAACCAGGAGGATGAGGCATCACCAGCCCTAGAATGGAAGCCCAAAGGGAGGGAGTGGTTGCCAGAACCTAAGAGCTTTAAAGCTGGAACAGGAGCAGCAGGCCAGGGTCACGAAAAGAGCTATGGTCTTGGATACAGAATAGAGGAACGCAGGCCTTCCCTAGGGCTGGGAAAGGAGAATAAGCACCCCAGTCTCACTCTCTTCCCAGTCTCTCACTGCCTCTTAACGCCTCCCATTGGCCAAACCCAGCTGGGAACTAGTGGGCAAGAGCACTCGTGGATAAGCTCCCCCAGAGCCTCTCAGAGCACAGAGGTAGAGGAGAGTCACAGTGAACTTGCGATGAATTCAGCAATGTATTATGTCCTGTGGTTAAAAGTAAATGCCCTTTAAGGACTTCTTGAGGAGGACGACATGAACAAAACTGCAGAGGGTCCCTGTTTATTTCTATAGATAATCTTTAGTAAGAAAAGAACCCCAAGGAGGTAAGTAGGGGCAGCATTAAAGATTTAAAAATAAAAAAGCTGAATGCCTGAGGCAAAGTGCTGGGAAGCCATCCAAAGCCCAGCTCAGGAGTGAGGAATAGGGCGGCCTCAACAGGTTCTCTTGAAGAAACAGGACTGGCGGGTTGGGGCTGGCTGCAGCAGTTGTGGGAAGACCAGCTTTCACACTGGTCTCAGGAGCACCTAGCCTGAAACCCTACTGCTCCTTTTTAGAATTTAGATACAATGTTACTGGTGGATTTCCAAGATGTGGGAAAAAAGGTAGACCCAAAGAAAATAAGAAACAGTAAGCACCAAGACCAAATAGCCAACTCTAATAAAGATCAAATCAGAAGTTTGAGCAATTTATATGGGCACACATTATATACAAACGTATAATTGTATATACAATATGATATATAATCTCAGATAGTGATATATATGTATATTTCAAGGGATTCCTCATTAATACTCTAACCGAGACTGTTAGGAATAACATTAACAGAGTAATATCCTCCTATTTGGATTTTCAATGTGCTAAAAACAGTGAACACTCTTTTACCCATTTGCCCTAAAAAACAAGGTTATCTCACCCCCACGACCCCCACCCTCACAACCAAGGACATGCTCCTCTCCTCATCAGCTGCAGTGGCTAAGCACAACAGACCTTCCCAAGGCTGGGGAGGCAGCTAAAAAAAAACAGCTGGAATCTCCAGGAAGTGAGAACTTGGCTTGCGCCTTGACTGATGAGTCAGATCTGGGTGCTCTCTGCCAGGATAAAACGATAGCTTGTTGATTGATATGCGCCCTGCCCCCATCCCTAAAGCCATATTCCAAGAGATACGGGCTGGCCAGTTTACCACTAGCCCCAGGGAGAATTGTCAGTAAGAAAAATAAAAACAGCAAACAGATTCCAGAATCTTGGCTCTAGTTCAAATGAGAAACAAAAACAGTTTTGAAACGAGATATCAACTGGCAAAACAACTTTTTTTCACCACTCCATCCAAACTAGAGAGAAGGAAAGGATTTGGAAAGGAAAAAGTCATTATGAGCAATCAGAGGCCATGTGTTCTGTGGCCCGCCCCCAGAACAAGGCCACAGTGTGTCAGCTGTGGAAATGGGGCCCTCACAGGTTTCCTCACCAAGTCTTGGAGGATCTAGAAAGACACTTGCTTCTGGCTTCCCTTCTTTTATGATTAAGGAAGCAGCCTCAGAGACACATCCCATGTCACTAGGGCAAGAAGAATGGGCAGAGACAGCAGCTCCCGCTCCTGCTAGGGAGTGATGGGGTCGGGAGTGATGGGGTCAGGAGTTCCCTGCACAGCCTCAGGGGTGCCCACTTTATCTGAGAGAGAAAAAGAAGCAGACAGAGATGGATTGACTCTCAGAGTCTGACAGACATGCCTGGCTGGAAATAAGGGTCCCCATGGCAGGGGCTGCGGAGTGAACACTTCCTTCCAGAAACTGAAACAGGCTGAAGGCTCAGCTCATATCAGAGAGACAAGTAGGAGCGCCACACAGACGCACGTTTCCATCCCAGCAGCACTGTGTCCAGTCCTGTGGGGTCAAAGCTCACACAGCAGAGGAAGGCTGAGTCAAGAACACAGGTGCCCCTGACTGTCCTGACTGCCTCTCCAGATGCAATGGCTTCCAGCAGCAATGCAAGGAAAGGAGGGGTTCAAGGGGGAAATACTCTGAATATTCCTGAATTTTAACCAGAAGCAACTTCAAAAGTGCTAAATTGGATCAAGTCGACTGGCTGTGGCTATGACTAGATGGAGTTTTTCTGCTGTCAGAAGTAGGGGCTCAGAGTTAGAATATAAATTTTATTACCAGAGATAAAGAAAAGTACATTCGGTGACTGTGAAATTCATGGGCATTACAAGACTGACTGATTTCTTTTTCTCAGCTTCCATTGCTTAAATGTTACACAGCATCCCTCAGCGTCTGAGAGGGATTGGTTCTATACCCCCGTCTCCCAACTAACACCAAATTCCACCAGTGCTCAAGTTCGTTATATAAAATGGTGTAGTGTTTGCATAGAACTTAAGCACATCCTCCCAACACCTTAAGTCATCTCTAGATCACTTGTAATACCTAACACAACATAAATACTATGTAAAGAGTTGTTAGACTGTATTGGTTTTTTAATTTGTATTTTTGTCATATTATTGTATTTTTTTATCCCAAATATTTCTGATCCAAGGTTGGTTGAATCTGCCCATGCAGAACCTGCAGATACCAAGGGCTGACTTTATGGGAATGCTTGGTTAAGATCCTATTCTATCCAGAAGCAGCAGCTCAGCAGTCTGGCTTCTGCATACGACCAGCTGATTCTGGGCAGCCATATGGCTTAGTCACCGAGCTGGGGTGGCCTTGTAGGTCCAGCTCATGCTCAACAAGCGGCAGCCCTGCCTGGAAGCACCTGGATCTCTTCTGCTCTCCTCTCCTTTCCAACGTCCTGCTGCAAGCCTCATATTTCCCATGAAGTTCTCCTAACTGTTCTAGTTCATAGGGATCAGTCTTATATAAGCTAGGGACTCTCAGGTTCAACGTTAGTGACGTTTTGCATTGTCGTTGATTTACTTTTGTGGCAAGATGGTTGAATTTCTGCCAGCAGCTTGTGAGAATGATGCACGCAGGTCAGAGTAATTTTAAAGCAGTAAGGAATAGTCAGATGACTGCATGAGTCTTGACAAATGAATTTGCACCATTACCTAATATGGCTTCTCTGATAATGAGTAAGATGTTTAAAATGCTATACAAAAACAGGCAGATGTTTCTACTGTCTATAAGGATGGACAAGCACTTGAATGTGACCTCCACCCTAGAACTCGGGCAGACAGTGGTCATACAATGGCTGTTTAGGAGATCATGGTATACCTGTACCTTGGAAGCTATATATTGAAACTTTGTAGAATTCTGATGAAAACAAAATGGAAAGCCTATAATATAAACAGTGTTCGCACATTCTGTTTGTGAAAACCAAGTAGGCGCAATGATAAAGCCTCCTGCAATTTTGTCGCACCCAAGGAAATGTGATAAATATATGCAGTTCCCGATAATGTCTATTTTGCCCCGCTTATTATTCCTTTCTCTACCAGGTAAATTCCACAACCCTAATCAGCAGATGTAAGATTTCACTGCTTACTTTGCAGAGCTTCAGTATCTATCTTAGTACTGCAATTTGGGGTAATTTTCCAGATAACATGATCCAGGATTATTTTCATATGCAGTACACAGTGCACCCTTCAATGATATCTGGATCCAAACTACTTTTGATATGTATAATGGTCTACAAAAAGGCCTAGGCTCTGCATAAGTCTACGTAACGGACATTAAAGGAAACACTTCTACAATTCTCACTCAGGCAAGCATTCTTGTGACCTGGTCTGGAGAACAAAGAATATGAACATACCAGAATATCTGCAGATCACTTATGTTCTGACCCCTGCTTAAGCCACAGAGTTAGCCAGTGCTCTGCTTACAGATGTGAAGTGGTGATCCTGTAAGAGGAAGGGAGGAATACCCTGAAAAAGTATAGTCTTCCAAATCCAATAGAATGAACTGCTGTGGTAGTCCAATAATTGCTAATATCAGATAATCTATTATTCACAGTACCACCTAGGTATTCAGGAAAGTCAGATAAAAACATTTCCAGACAGTCACTCCTAAAGGTATTTAAAGAACAATAAAAGAGGAAAATCACCTCTAATCAAGATGCACTAGTGCTCATTAGTTACATGTAACACTCCCTAGCGGCCAATATTAAGTAAAATACCTGTTGGAAATCCTCAGCAATTCCATGAAAAATCCTATAGGTATTATTTATAGATAAGGAAACAAAGGCTTTAAGAGCATTTGCCACTGGTCTGAAGACAGATTGCTGATTAAGAGGAAGAGCTGGGATTCTGACTCAGGCAGTCAGATCTCAGAGCCAGGACTCTGCCCTGTGCCTTGGGCATTTTCCCATAAGCTACTTGCAGTGTTGTTTCTGATGCAGTATTATTTCCGATGCAGTGACCACTGCTAAAAAGCTGCTTATGAATAGACATGACCAATTTCTTCTCTTCATTACTGAAAGAGGGCACCACAAGAGAATGAAGAAACTCATACATTTTTTAGTACATAGGAGGCTGCCAGTAAAGTTTCCAGGGGATTTTACATGAAACTTGCAGCTCATTAAGAAATTGTCAGTCATTTCGTGTGGACTCATCACTGTACTAATTTATTTCAAAACGAGAAATGTAACATGCCAACTTCATGGAAAAAAATCCTAGAGAAAGGTTGATACATCTAATCAAACAAATGATTATGAATGAATTATACACATTTCCAGACTATACCAATCCTTAGCCGATTTCTAAAAGGCAAAACTTTCCCAAGTTTGGAGTTAATCTTCTGAGAATATTTGAAAAAACTGAGAGCTAATGGTTTAGCTAAGGGAACCACCCTAAAGAATGGCTGGTAATCATATTGACAAAGGCTTGGGAAATACCTATGCCCAATAAGAGTCCCTAGTGTAGCCACCAGATTGGAAAAATGCTAAGGAGGGTCAGAGATTCAAAACCGATGGCTTTCTTGGGTACTGTCCTTCATATTCTGTCAATATCTTTCTACTTGCAGCAGCCCTAGCTTCTCCCCACAACCTTGTCCATTCTCTTCTTCTCTTTACTTACAGGCTAAGGGTTCACAACTTCTTTCTTTCTTTCTTTCTTTCTTTCTTTCTTTCTTTCTTTAGACAGGGTCTTGGCTCTGTTGCCACAACCTTATCCATTTTCTTCTTCTCTTTACTTACGGGCTAAAGGTTCACAACTTATTTATTTATTTATGTATTTAGATAGGATCTTGGCTCTGTTGCCACAACCTTGTCCATTCTCTTCACTTACAGGCTGAGGGCTTTTATTTCTTTAGACAGGGTCTTGCTCTGTTGCCCAGGATGGAATGCAGTTGTGCAATCATAGTTCACTGTAGCCCTGACCTCCTGGGCTCAAGTGATTCTCCCATCTCAGCTTTCTAAGCAACTGTAACTACAGGTGAACGCTACAAAGACCTGCTAATTTTTAAAAAATTTTGTTGACATGCAGCCTCACTGTGTTTACCCAGGCTAATCTTGAACTCCTGATCTCAAGTGATCCTCCCACCTCAGTCTCCCAAAGTGATGGGATTACAGGCATGAGCCACTGTGCCCAGCCTTGCAAATCTTTGGGCTAATTGCTCTTGAGCTCTGACTCCTCAGGATGTCAAATTGTGTTTTGCATGTTCTCCTTCACTTGAAATCCATCTTGTCCAAAGCTCACCCCACTCCTAACTGTAATCCCTTTTCCCAATCTTAGTAATGGCATCATTACATACTTGTCCTTTTTTTTTTTTTTTTTTGGAGATAGAGTCTTGCTCTGCCGACAGGCACCAGGCTGGAGTGCAGTGGCGCAGTCTTGGCTCACTGCAACCTCCACCTCCTGTGTTCAAGCAATTCACCTGCCTCGGCCTCCCGAGTAGCTGGAACTACAGGCGTGCGCCACCACACCCAGGTAATTTTTTTGTATTTTTAGTAGAGACGGGGTTTCACTATGTTGGCCAGGATCGTCTGGATCTCTTGACCTCGTGATCCGCCAGTCTCAGCCTCCCAAAGTGCTGGGATTACAGGTGTGAGCCACCGCACCTGGCCATACTTGTCATTTTTTACTACTCCCTCTTCTTTGCCCTCCCTACTGGATAGATTCACAAATCCAGGTGAGTCTCCCTTGAACATTCTCTCTCAAATACATCTTTTTCTCTTCTGTTGTACATCCAGTATTCAAGTTTATAATGTCTAGGCTATTGCACCACCTCACTGGTATCCCAACACCTTTCATTTTAATACTCTTTAAATATCCTTGCAAGAGTCATGTTGATAAAACAAAAATTGTATATGTCATTCTCTTATTAACAATCATTGGATGAATAGTCACCAATTGTTGAGAGGATGTTCCAAACTTGTTAGGTTGTATAAAAATTTCTTCATAACCTGCCTTAGCTTACCTTTTCAAACTCACCACAATCCCCCGCTCCAATCATATATGCTAAAATTCATCCATAATGATCTAATCATGGAACTTTTAAGTGGGGCTGCTGAATAGGAGTCAATGGGAACAAGATACTACAGCGGTTAAGAAAGAAGGCTTTGCAGTCAAACCAATGTGAACTGAATCCCCGATCTACTACTTACTGATGGAGTCACCTATGTACCTTTCTGAAACCCAATTTCTCCTTGTCTCCAAAAGGTCACCATCAACTAAATAAAATGTGTTAGCTATTATAATTATCCTCCTCATCAGGTGTACTTATATTCACTACTTAATATAGAGCAAATTGTCAAAAAAACACTTTTGGGCCAGGCATGGTGGTTCACCCCTACAATCCCAGCACTTTGGGAGGCCAAGGCAGAGGCAGGCAGATAACTTGAGCTCGAGATCAGCCTAGGCAACATGGTGAAACCCCATCTCTACAAAAAATACAAAAAAAAAAAATTAACTGGGCCTGGTGATGTGTGCCGGTAGTCCTAGCTACTGAGGAGGCAGAGGTGGGAGGATGGCTTGGGCCCAGGAGGCAGAGGTTGCAGTGGGTTGAGATCACATTGCTGCACTCCATCCTGGGATACAGAGCCACACCCTGTCTGAAAAAAAAAAAAAAAAAACAACAAAGAAACGTTTTACAGAAATCTGTTACTGTTAGTTTTGGTAATATCCTCAAATCTTGTATCCATTACTCTCTGGACTTCTTGAAATGACAGTTTAGGAATACAATTGAAATAGGTATATAGCGATTAAGAAATGTGTTTTCTAGGCTTTCATGGTACCCAATTACATACCGGTGACTTAGTAATTAATGGACTACAGAACTTTCTTATAACATATCTTTTATTATTTTAGTTACGTGTTGTATCTCCAAATAAGCTTTTGAGTATAGAAATTTAACCTTATCCTTCTTAACATCTCTATATTACCTAGCCCAACATAAGATTCTTGGTAGATCTTCAATAAATATTGAGGTCAGAGTCAGTCAATAGCCTAAAGACAGCTAATCCCCAAGATAAATGCCAAATGATAGAGGGATGCGTTTGTGATGCTCTTTAATTGTGATGCTTTTTTTTTTTTTAAAGAATAAGGATTATACTTTATAAAAGGAAAATTATTTTACAATTTCTTTTCTCATGCTACACAAAACAAAAGGCAAATTAGTATGAGACCATGGTCACACAAGTTAAAATTGGGCTTAGAACAATTAAGCATTTAAATTATAATGTTAATAATCACAGTTCACAACATGGAGGCCTTATTTCTCCAAACTACCTGCATTACTCAATACCAATGGATATGCACCGTGCTTATAAAAATGTGACTAATATTTACCTTCCCAGCTGACTGCAAGTGAAAAAGTCTGTGAGTATAACCTCTAGTTGGAGAACGTCTCACAATGCCTCTTTGGGAAAATATTGTTTCCATCCAATATCCTGTATCTATAAATTTGAAAGTGTTTCCTCTGAAAGCCAAGCTTTGAGGATTTAAGAAATTATGGCCCAAAGTTACTCAGCTTCTCCAGTAAAATTCACAAACATTTACTGAGTGCCTGTAAATATAGCTAACAACCATTAGCAGTTACTCATGCCATCCACAATTCTAAGCACTTATACATACTAACTCTTTTAATCCTTACAGTGAGCCCATAAGGTAGATGCTACTATTCCATTTTACAACATGACAACTGAGGTTTGGAGAGAAAAATTCACTTGCTCCCAATTGTACCATAATGAAGGGATACAGCTAGAATTTCACAGATGCTGTCCATTTCCAGAATCTCGGCTCTCAACCATGATACTATACAGGCTTAGCACTTATGGATACAGTTCATGCTAAGAGTTTTAGACAATGCTTTGAGAAAGCAAAGGAAGGAGAGAGTATTTTTCTATTAAAGGTTCAGGAAAGATCTCAAGGAGAACAGTGGGCAGGACTCTGAATGGCAGAGATGGTACAGGCACGACATGCATTCTAGGAAGAAGCTCTTGGCGAGCAAAGCTACACAGCCAGGGAAGGTCAGGGAATGGGGTGAAATAGATGAGGAGTTTCATGTAACCAGTGATGCAGGAGAAGACATAGTTATAGATTCTGCAGATGCCATGGGAAATGCTTTTGGACCTTAACCACTAAGTTGTAAAATGCCCCTGAAGTTTCTCAACACGATACTATGAGTACATTCTTTGGAAATGATAATTTTTTTCTACAACCTTAGACATTTTTTTTTCTCTGATCATTTTCCTTACTATTCAAATAGACTACTATGAATACAAATCTAAAAATCAAGAAATTCTCAATTGGGAGAACTAATGGACTAAAACTAGCTGGATGAAATTTAATAGGAAGAAGTATGAAGTGCAGAAACTTCAGTATATGTTGAGGATGATTTTTTTCCTGGCCTGAGTACAGGTCATTTGAAAAAAAATAGAGATTAGGGCCAACTAGGTCAGTGCAAGTCAATAGCATTACGTAAATGCCAATAAAACTAATTGGATCTTAAGTGGCATAGAAGTATACAAGTATATGACACAAAAAGGGGAGACGATTGTCCTAAATCCAGCAAAACCGGAATTCAGCTCTAGGCACTACATGTAAAGGAGAATGTTAATAGGAATGACTTCAGAGCGCATGGTCAAAGTCAGACTGTCAAGAAGCCGTGTTATGTGGGAAAATGTTGAAAGCACTGGAGAAATTTAGAAGGCTCCAGGGATGCATGATCACTATCTTCAAATATTTCAAGAACTATCTTGGGGAAGAAAAATATGTATAGGCTCAAGATTCAGAAATAGAACCAATGAGAGGATAACATAATGAATGAATCAACTAATACTAAAGGCCAGCTCTCTATTAGAGGTATGCTATTGAATAGGGCCTACAGGCTAGCCAAGGAGACAGAAGAATGCATCTAAAAAAAATCCTCACCTTGCTGCGTATGGGAGTGTGCAAATACTAAAGGAAGCATATTGCTAACGTAGTCTTCAGGGTGAGGGGCGGTGAGGGTGCTTTAAGGGAAGGAGTGGGGTGTGGAAATTGAGCTGGACCTTGACAGATGTATCAGTTTACAAATCCAAAGTGGTCATGTAACAGCCAAAAAGCCAAAGCAAAGATTACTGGGAATCCACTTAGGGCTTAAGAACATACAATAATTCTCTATAATACATTCTTTCTCAAATTTTTGCAGTTCATAAGAAGTAATGTGTGTGATTCCTTTCCTTGTTTTTTTGTTTTTTTTTTTCCTTTTTCTTTTTGAGATGGGAGTTTTGCTCTTGTTCCCCAGACTAGAGTGCAATGGCTTGATCTCGGCTCACTGCAACCTCTCCCTCCCAGGTTCAAGCTATTCTCCTGTCTCATCCTCCTGAGTAGCTGGGATTACAGGTGCATGCCACCATGCCTGGCTAATTTTTGTAATTTTAGTAGAGACAGTGTTTCATCATATTGGTCAGGCTGGTCTCAAACTCCTGACCTCAGATGATCCACCCGCCTTGGCCTCCCAAAGTGCTGGGATTTCAGATGTGAGCCACCATACCTGGTCTTCTTTCCTTTCTTTAATCACTACAGTACACCCAGCACACATCCAGCACCACACACACACACACATACACACATCCCCCCCACAATATTTACATATTAGTAGAAGAGAAGAATAAGTACCATCTTAGCCTTCGAGAGAGAAGTCTGAAAAGAGGTAAATATCCTTTGAGAATAGAGCACGCAAGAGCCCCATCAGTGAGGAGAAACAGCCTCCCTAGACTGTGCCAAGTTCTGCAGCTACTTCTACCAAAACCTCCGAGTTTTTCTACTACCTCTTGACTGAAAAACAGGCAACACATTTTGTCATTCATTTCGTACTGTCTGGGAAAGTGCCCAGGTCCTGGAGTCAAACAAACTCTAGTTCTCATTCTTGCCCTGAGGTTTAGCTGTATAAACTTGGGCGAAACACTTAACCTCACTGTGAGTCGGTTTCCATATCTGTATGTTACGGATAATCACTTCCGCATGGAGTTTTTTGAAGATGAATGAAGATATATTTGTAAAATGCCTGCACGCTGAAGGGTGTTGAATAAATAGTAGCACTTAGGGTGCATATCTAGAGGAATGCTTTCTTTGGAAATGGGCCCCAAAATGCATGTCCTGCCTTGTGAGTAAGGCAGGAGCTGACTCTAAATGAATGTCATCAAGCATTGGTCAGCTGGTCTCGAACTCCTGACCTCCAGTGATCCACCCGCCTTGGCCTCCCAAAGTGCTGGGATTACAGGTGTGAGTCACTGCGCCTGGCCTCCTTTCATTGGAGGGGACCAAGATTTCAGGTCTCAGGCACAGCCAGCAAGGTACAAGCAAATGGATTTGTTCAGCAGTTTCAAACTTGGTTGAATTATGATATTTGTTCAAAGAAAAATGTGGATAGAAGACCAGGATTTCAGAGGGATAAATGCAGAGCAGCTCTGGTTGAATCATGGATGGAGATCCAGAGGCTACTTGGATTCTCCTCCACATTCTACCCCAGAACCCTCATCCCCACCTCCTGTGCTTCCCTGAGCCAAGTGAGAAAACTCCCATCCCAAGCGTTTTATCCTGAAGGTCCTGTCTTACCTCCAGCATTCTATAATTCCACTTCTACCATTGCCACAAAAACCTATAGCTTTCCAGTCATCGATGCCTTGAAACCTCAGGCACCTCTGATGCTTTGAAAATTACATCACTTCTTGAAAAGTGTTAAGATGGGTTTGTATACTATTTTTAAAAATTGTATCGTGGCTGTTCTTTTCTCTCTCTCTCTCTCTCTCTCTCTCTCTCTCTCTCTCTCTCTTTTTGAGACAGGGTCTTACGCTGTCACCCAGGGTGGAGTGCAGTGGTGTGATAATGGCTCACTGCATCCTCGACCTCCCAGGCTCAAGTAATCTTCCCCCCTCAGCCTCCTGAGTAGCTGGGACCACAGTGGCACACAGTCATGCATTGCCAATTTTTGTATTTTTTTGTAGAGATGGGGTTTCACCATGTTGTCAGGCTGGTTTTGAACTCCTGGGCTCACACCATCCACCCACTTCAGCCTCCCAGAGTGCTGGGATTAGAGGCATTAGCCACCACTCCTGGCCGCCTTTGTATAATATTGATTTCTGCTTACTTCTGTATTATAGATTACAAAGCAGCGTGAAGCGACTGAAACTTCTTAATGGTAAGCGATATCCACGGACTCATCCAATTAAAAACGAGATAGGCTTTATGGTGCTTTGTTAAAAAAAAAAAAAGCTAACAGCAGCTATGAGAGACGGAACAAATGATAAATCTTGTAGTATTTTTTTAACAAAAAGATACTAGAAGATTCATACCTTTTGAATAACTGGCAAAGCATGAACTGGAAGACAATGTATAATTTGCTAATATTTTAAAAGAGTTGTTTGACATGAACACATTTATGGGCCTCTATTTTAGGGACATTTGCTCTATAGCACCTGCCTTGAATATTTCTAAGTTACTGCAGATGTTCTACTAAGCGCTGCAGACACTGGTCAGCTCTTGGGCTCTCCTGCAAACTGCCATATGGTTACTGCCTCCTCATCTTCAGCATTCCTTTCCAAGTTTATGGATGCACTATTTGTAATGAGCTCTGCAAACTGTGGAGCAGCAAGAAAAACAAGGCAAAAAAACCTTGATCACCACCTTCTTACTCTGGAAGTTTCAGATAGCTAAATACCACTTTAGTGTATACATAACTGAAATAGTATGCCCTCTAGACATCTTTTTAAGCAGGGGGAAAAAAAAAAGACTGTTCATATCCCAATGGTGATTTTTGTGCAGCGCTCAGCTGGACTCTCGGGAGGCCTAAGCTAGCATGATTTGTAGCTGGGCAAGAAATATCCTTTCGATGTCTGGCCTCAATTTTACCATGTATTGTCATTTAAAAAAAAAGAAAAAACGTTTACACCTTTATGTTCATCTTTTTAAATAGATCTGATAAGTAGAGAATGGCTTAAGCTAATCTTCATAGATAACGGAGACACCTATGTTATCTCTGCTTACTTCCCTGAGTTTGTTTGGTAAATGAGCTTTGTAACCCTATCATTTGTTTGTCACTAAAGTCTCCCAACAATGAATGCCCATCTAATCAGCATTTACCTTGCCCAAACACCCCCCTCAATACCCTTTTTCTTCTTTTTTTGTTTTTTGGGATGGAGCCTCATTCTGTCACCCAGGCTAGAGTACAGTGGCATGATCTCAGCTCACTGCAAACTCTACCTCCTGGGTTCAAGCTATTCTCCTGCCTCAGCCTCCTGAGTAGCTGGGATTGCAGGTGTGCACCACTACCCCCAGCTAATTTTTGTAGTTTTAGCAGAGATGGGGTTTCACCATGTTGGCCAGGCTGGTCTCGAACTCCTGACCTCAGGTGATCCACCCATCTCAGCCTCACAAAGTGCTGGGATTACAGGCACGAGCCATTGCACCCAGCCCCTTTTTCTTCTCTTAATCCACAGGCTTCTACATCACTAAGAAACAATTCCCTTATTCTCAGTCTCTTCTTTCATCTGTTTAGGTGAGTGCCTGGGGTGATTGCTGCAATCATCTCGGTGCAATCTTCTATCTAAGAATGGTCTTAATGCCAGCAGCACTGAACCTTCAGAGAGAGTTGAATGGCTGTGATACTCAAGGCGGTGGCCAGCTGCTGCTCCAAGCCTTTACCGTATTAATACTGTACAACGTGGCTGCACTGTTTCCACTCTCTACTTTTGGGAAATTTCCACATTCGGTCTGTGTTTACATCAGCAACACTGAGGCAAAACACCACTGCTGGGGTTTGAAAAGGGCATTATTAAAACACATTCCTGCACTCAGCTCATCTGGAGTCAGGAGGAGGCCTTCCAGTAAATCTTTTTACTTGGTCATTCTACTTATCGTAGAAGGGCACAGATTTCCTTTTAGCTCATCTCAGGGGCTATATTCTTATTTTTTTCCTAAAATTTCAGCCAGAAACTTGTCCTTAGAACCTTTTATTACTGTGCCCATTGTTTTCAGGATTCCTTATCTGCAAAAGGATTCTACTAGCTTGGGTAGCTAAGTGTTGTTGATTTTCCCACTGTTTTCTCTACTTCGGCTTTAAGATCATAAAAATGAAATCTTTTGTTGAGATTTTCAAATCTAAACATAAGTCCTATCTTCTTAAACTTGTCTTTAATTAGTGCCACTGATATACAATTAATCCCTTCAGAGTTTAACAGGGGCCTCACAAAATTTGCTGATAAAAGACAGGCACATGTACAAAGTGGGCAGGGGAGGAGAACGGTAATCATACACAGGGGCTCTTAGAAAGAAACCACAGAATGTGAAACAGAAACCATTTTTAAATATAATGCAAATTCATTATTACTTAGATTTAAAGTTAAGGAAAGTCTTCCTATTTAGTATCATTGTCCTTGGTTTTGCTTACACTACCTATAATCGAAGGTAAAACAAACAAACAAAAAACTCGTACTCCTTCCTCCGCACACTATAAAAACAAACAATATTTCATCGAAGTTTTCCTTAACACACTCTAAACCAATCTAAAACTCAAGCTCAATAGGGTCAAAGAAGACTTGACTTTTTCATTACAAAATGCTCTGGTAAAAACACTTAAGAACAATAAGGAAACTATAAACACAGCTTTCCAAATGTAAAGATGACACTGCTCAAGTAAAACGAATCCATAATGCTCTGATGCAGATGACTGGAATCTAATTTTAAATAAAAGGAAACTCAAATAAACAGCAAGACCACCTCTCTTAATGCTCCTCCTCCCCAACCAAACCCAAAACAAAGGAGAACAAGAACAAAAACAAAATAAAAGACAAACAAGGCGTCTTTGACAAGGCAGTTGGATGCATGACAATGTTTTACAAATTAAACATGAAAAGAGGTTAATCGATATCACGGAAGCCTTTCTGGGAAGAGCACGCATTTGTGTTTCTGGAAGGAGAGCCTCTGCGTGCTATTGATCAGACTAATTAGGTCCTTGGCTTTGAGACTGCACTAACACAGGTAGGAATTAATCTCTAAGAAGGTGCTTAAGGGAGGAGTAGACAGAGGCCACAGAAAGATCAGAAGAAATGGACAGATGCAGGTCACAAAAATCCATCAGCAAACCTCTTTGCTGTAGAACTCTTTCCCCACCCACCTCTCTCCTGTAGGACCACCGCAACACACAGCCACTTCTGGTGGGTGCCCTCTGTCCCAGTGCTGAGAGCAAGAGGAAAGGCTTGATAAGCCTGACCACAGACATGTATTAATTCCATTAAAGAACAGACTAGCTTGCTTGGCTAACGAACTCTATCTACCTCAGTAGATTTTTCTAAAATTAAGTAATTAACTGGAAAGACTGGGTTAGATAGTTTGAAGTCTCCAGCACACAAACAGAAATAGGAATGAAAAGACTTCTAAGCCATTCGTTTTTACACATCTATAAAGAACACATTTTAACTAGTCCTCTCAAATTAGCAATAGGACTTCCCTTCTATATTTGAGTTTTAAAAACACATATCCATACCACAACAAAAATCTGCTTTGAAAGGCTAAAAAATGGCAATTTACTATCAATTTGACGCACTTATAAATTACTAATCAAACTATAAGCCCCTAAAAATAGATTTTTTTTAAAAAGGCTATCACAACTATCTGTGCCTTCCTTTCTCTTTTAAATCAAAGAAAGAACCAGTCTGCAGAAAGAAGTCTGTGGCCAAAGTTATTAAGAAGTGCTTAAAACCTTACCTTTCAGCAGGTTAAAAGTCTCGACGATGATCTTCTTACGGAAAACCCACAAAACTCCTCTGCAAGGATGTCTCTCCATGGCCCAAAGGCAGGGAAGCCATCCCCAGTCCACATTCAGCACTTCACACCCATTAAAGTTGCTTCAACAAGGGCAGGACAGTGCTGACCACCTCCAGCCCCGCAGGGCCAGAAACAAAGGGCAATGGAGTTTCTTCTCTAAGTGGAGAACTATTTCCATCACACAGTAGCTATTTAAGGAGGTGGTGCCTGTGGGACAAATGCTGCCTGGAGCCTTCCTGTTTGTGTCTCAGCTCAGACTTCCATCCATTTCCTAAGGAAGACTGTGAAGTGTAATCAGCCTCGAGAAGGCTGAGATTAACAGAAACCCACACAGTGTGTGAAGACAATTTTTACAGTTTTTCCTTCCTTCTTTCCTCTACTTAACAAACATGGAGCTTTATGCAAAAGTCAAAAGCAAAAACCATAACTGCTATGATCGCAAAAAGTTTTCCTACTCCTGAAAGATTTTTTTTAAGCTGAAATGTAGAAAGGAAAGAATTCACGGATGATTAATTCAATATATATCAAGCAGCAATACAGAGAAAAATCACGCAATTTACGGTCCGAAGGCAAGGGTCCGATTAAAAAAACTTTGCCATTTACTAGCTTTGAGCCCTTCAGAAATTCACAGATTCTCTTTGAGCTTCAGTTTTTCCATCTGAATAAATGGCATTAATAATATGTACTTTACAAAGCTATTATGAGAGCTACATAAAATATCTGTGAAAGACCCTATCCTTGGCTCTCTATAAAAGTCAGAGCATGCTATCATTATATCGCAGTATTTGATTTCCCAGCTGCTGTCACACAATATCAGACATTACGAAAAGGAGCTAATATAATTCTTCTCTTCTTTCCAAAATTACATTATGTAGGCATCTGTTGCCTGTGTACTGTCCGACTTCCTCATTGGCCCCTAGGTCGCAGGTGGAACAGAAACTTCATTTGCTATTCTGATTTAACATTTCCAGTGCCTAGAGCTGTTCCTGGAATATATTAACATACAATAAATATTTGCTAAATGAATAAACGGATAAATGCATAATTTCAGACAAAGTCAAGTACAGCATTCTACACACAGTAAACCTCAAACAAATATGTATTTAATTAGTCAATGAATACAGATGCTTCTCGACTTATGATGGAGCTATGTCCAGATAAAACCATCACAATCCCAGCACTTTGGGAGGCCAAGGTGGTTGGATCACCTGACGACAGGAGTTTGAGATCAGCCTCGCCAGCATGATGAAACCCCATCTCTACTAATAATACAAAATTTAGCCGAGTGTGGTGGCACACACCTATAATCCTAGCTACTCAGGAGGCTGAGGCAAGAGAATCACTTGGCCCTGGGAGGCAGAGTTTGCGGTCAGCCAAGATCATGCCATTGCACTCCAGCTTGGGCAACAGAGCAAGACTCTGTCTAAAAAAAACAGAACAAACAAACAAACAAAAAACCATCACAATTTGAAAATACTGCTGAAATAAGTCAAATAAGTCAAAAATGCAATTAATACACCCAACCTACCAACCATCACAGCTCAGCCTAGTCTACCATAAATGTGCTCAGAACACTTACATTAGCATACAGTTGGGTAAAATCCTCTAACACAAACTTATTTTATAAGACATGTTGAATATCTCATGTAATGTACAGATACTGTACTGAAACTGTATTGGATACTGTACTGAAAGTGAAAAACAGAATGCTTGAATGGGTCCTCAGAGTACGATCTACTGAACACATACACTTTTGCACTATTGTGAGTCAAAATATCGTTTTAAGTTGAACCACCCTAAGCCAGGGACCGTCTGTACCGTTTTTCTATAGAGAAACATAGCAAGGAAAATGCAATGTAGTAAACTTGTAACTCCTGAAAACAAGTGTAATAAATCTGACCTTATATCCTGTTAGAGCACCCAGTTGAAACATACTATTAAGATGGTTAATGTACAAATGAACTTCATGGAGTGTGACTATTAGCTACAATATTTAATATGAATTAATTCACTGAAAAAATTTTAGCTTAGTTGAGAGTATACTTAAAGTCCTTTCTTGGGCTTGTTTCTCTTAAAAATGAAAACTCCCCAACACCCTTTAAGTCCTAGCTTGGTTGCAGTGGGATTCATTTAATTGTACTGTGCGGTTTTTCGGATTTGAGAGGATTTTGTATTGATATATAATATTTTACATATTTATGGGGTACATGTGGTTACATGCATAGAATGTGTAATGATCAGGTCAGGGCATCTGAGGTATCTACTACTTTGAATTTGATCATGTCTATGTTTCCTCTCTTCCAGCTAGTCATCCTAACATGCTGTTACCTCACAGTCCTAATCTTTTATCTAACTACATAAAGAACCTGATCCAGACAAGGAAAATGACGTGTGTTCCCTTGTGGTTCTTATGATCCAACTACTAATGTTTAACATAACATCGTACTGGGCAACTGGAGAGTCTCAAGGATCGGAAACAACATATGGCATTTAGTGATGGGCCTTCACATTCTTGCTTGAATCTGGTTCAGTTCACCAGGGACCACAAATCAATTCCTTGATGAATGTTCATGAATCGATTATGTCTAAGGAAGAAAGTGACTTTAGTGGCTGTCTATTTTATAAAATTACCAAGAGATGAAAGATCCTGAATCTCAAGATCATGTGAAACATAATTCCCTCTCACTTCTAAGGAGCTCTCTTGCTTTGCTTGTGAAATACAAACCTCCCCATCTCTCTTCTTTTCCTCTCTACTGTCTCTTGGCTCCCACTCTTTAGAGAGGACAAGAACTATCTTACTACAGATCTTTTCGTGAGCATTAGTAATTGAAAATAAAGACTTAGGCTGGGCACAGTGGCTTATACCTGTATTCCCAGCACTTTAGGAGGCTGAGGCAGGGAGATAGCTTGAACTCAGGAGTTTGAGACCAGTCTGGACAATGTAGTGAGATATCCACCTCATCTCTACAAAAAATCTAAAAATTCACCAGATGTGATGGTGGTGCACACCCATAGTCCCAGCTATCCAGCAGGCTGGGACAGAAGGATTCCTTGAGCCCAGGAGAAAAAGGCTGTAGTGAGCCATGATCGCACCACTGCACTCTAGCCTGGGCAACAGAGCAAAACCCTGTCTCACCAAAAAAAAAAAAAAAAATTTAAAGTTGCTCACTCTGAATGAAGTCATTGTAGTTCCAAAATATACAGAAGAATTTCATGATTATTGAATCTAAAAGTTATAGGTTTGGGCCAATGAAAAAGAATCTCTAAGAACAGAGTGTGGTCAAATAAAAACAAAATTGACTGCCTTTCACAAGTCTCCACTCTCTTTATGGTTTTCTGAATTTAAGGTTTCAGGTACTAGGGCAATGTGGCTCCCCACTTCCCTCCGCCTCTCTCACCCCTCACTCACTCAAGGGCTAGAGGCATCTTTTAATTGAATAACGAAAGATTCTAAAGAAGTTTGGTATTGATTTTTTAACAGCTTCTAGCAGCCAGGCTTTCTCAATTACGAGTAGCCTCTGGCCTGACAAATACCAGTCTACGTGGAACAAGAGAGTTCAACTATAGAAGGTTATCACTTGTGGCTTAAATGCTGCCTGTGACAAGCATGTTTGACCCCAGGGGAAGGTGGGGTGAAATGTGGAAACTGCCATCCAATATTCAAGTCTTTTTTCTTCATCAAACGCATCAACACTTTGGAAGCACCCAGAAGGTCTGAAATCCTACCCTGGAGATGTCAATGCTCGGGCCAGCTTTTTCCTGTAGAATAGCTTTATTGCCCAGATTACTGACAGATTTAATCAAGACAGCACTACATATTTGGTTCACAAATAAAAAGATAACTTCAAATTACTGATTGTACTATTTCTATCCTTATTTGAGCCCACATTTTAATAAATATTTATCTAATGCTACAGAAAACACAAAAAACAATCTTGTAAGAGATCATTTACGTCCCCAACTAAAAGGAACAAATATCATAGAACACATTATCCCAAAGCCTGCAATTACTGCTTAGTACACTTTGCAACAGAATAAAAATGCGTCTTTCCTTGTTGCCATTTGTTGTTTATAGAAGGATAGCTAATTTCCTATCAGCTGACTCCAGTAACTATGATTTGTTAGGAATAAAATAAATAAGACAAAGTTACCTTGAGAGGAAAATATTCTTGATAAGGAAATATTTTGAAGGCAAGTTAATTCTAAGAGTTTAGAACTATTTGCTTTCCAAGTAAATAATAAAGGAAATGTTCCTTTCTCCTTTTCTCTCTTCCAACTGCTGTGGGGAAGGGCCCTGCTAGATACTATGAGAACACAAGACATGTAAGTACAGGGTTCCTATTCTCAATCAATTTATAAACTACAAAGACAGACACAGAAACCACTATAGTAGAAAGGTAGTGTGCAGTATAGAGAGAAAGATAGCCTAACATCACGAATGCAGAGCATGAAATGAAATGGACATGGGCGCAAATCCTGGCTTTGACACATTGCAGGTGCATGAGCTTCAGCAAATTTCTTAATCTTTCCAAGTCTCGCTTTCCTCTTGAATAAAATAGAGACCATACCAGTACCTACCTCATTGGGTCACAGTGAAAAATTAAGTGAGTTTATGAATGCAAATCCCTCAACAGAGTTCCTGGCTTTTGGAAGTCCTCAATAAATAGCACTGATGCAGAAGAAAACGATTAAAGAAATATTTAAATTGCCATGGACATTCAAAGAAGAAGGAAAATTCACATCCATAAACGATAGATATGAAGCCCCAGTGAAGAAATCACTTTCTTGGAATAGTTTAGATGTACAGGCTGTCCCTTACCTACATTTCTTATGTGTGAAAGGTGACTGGGAAACCGTGCCTGGGAAGAGCCGGAGCCACAGCACCCCCTCGTCTCCCAGTTGTCACACTCCCTTTCTTTCTGGGATGCCCAACTATGGTCCTGTGTCTAATATCAGCTTGTGCCAGTCCAGGGCACAATCAATGGCCCTGGGGTCTCTTCTCCTCCTACCAAAAAGTTGCTTCTTTCTCAACTCTAAGGAGGCTCTAAAAGGCTACCTTAATGTCTAAGAGGAAACACACAGAATATTTATAAAAGCTGAAATGGTTTCTGGCCACAAAGGATTAAGTGATATTAGATTAGCCTTGCCACCATCAACAACTAGGATAGTGCATAAACTACATAAAAAACTGTTTGTAAGACATCAGATAAGGGGAAGCATAAAAGAACATGTGATGCCTGAGAGAAAAGGAACAATGAGTGGGTCCCACGGGCGTCCCAGCTTTCCGCCTGGATGAACCGCGCAGAACAGCAGTACAGCAAGGGTAAGCCAGGAACACGGGGGCCTCACCGACTTACAAGGACATAGAACAGAGCTCAAGGAGGCTACGGCAAATGGAATTTGGTAGAAAAAGTATCTGACAGAAAGAAGTGATAGAGACAAAGAGCTCAATTAATCCATATGGGGTCTCCTTGAGTTTTTTGCTAAATATTTAGTCATTCATGTGCAGGGTCAACTTCATAGAGCAGCCCCCCATCCTCCAAAAAAAATATCTTCAATAAGTTAAGTAATTCCCAGAGCTCCCAAAGGGCTGGGAGGCATTTGACTCTGGACCAATCAGAACAGAAAGTCTTTGTTGAGAACCTGGGGTTTTAGTCAAAACCCCAGAAGTTTCTCACTTCAGTGAAACTAAATCAGCCCAAGTAAAGGCCACTCTAGACCTACCTTAATGAAACTTATAAAGAAAGACAATAAAACCTTGCACCGAATAACAACAAAATAGAAGTCCGGCATTCACTACAAAACTACGTATCTGCAAAGAAGCAGAAAATGAGACGCAAAAACAGACTCAGAAATTACAGAGTTGAGAGTGGAGGAATTAGCACACAAGGACATCAAAGAGAAATCATGACTATGCTCAATAATTTTAGGAATTAAAAAGAAAAATAAGAGGGGAGACATGGAAGATAAGAAAATAAAACTTTCTGGAAATGAACAAAATATCTGAAATGAAAAACATACCAGATAGAATTATCAGCACATTAATCAACTGCAGAGTAAGAGACCAATAAATTTGGAGAGGAAATATGGAAAATACTTAAACTGAAACACACAAGGAACAAAAGTCTGGAAAAATTGAATAGAGCCTGAGTGACCTGTGTGATGATACTGAGTAGCCCAACATATGTGCTACTGGAGTGCTAGGATGGGGACTGGGAGGAGGAACTGATTTAAAGAAATAGTGGCTGAAAATTTTCCAAGGTTGTTGAAAACTATAGATCACAGATTCAAGAAACTCAATGAACTCCAAGAAAGGTAACACAAAACCACAAACAGGCACACAATGATGTAATTGCTGAAAAACAGAGATAAAGAAAATATTGACAGCAGCAGAGTAGAAAAAACCAGACATATTACATACAGAAGAACAAAGATAAGAATAACTGCAAACTTCTTGTCAGAAACAAAACAAGCTAAAAGCAGTAGAGCAACATCTTTAAAGCATAAAAAGAAGATCATGATCAACCTAGAATTCCATATCCAGTGACGTTATCCTTCATAAAGGAAGATTAGATAAATACTTTTTTAGACAAACAAAAGCACAGAGCAAGCCAATCTGCACTAGAAAAAAATACTAGAACAAGTTTTTCAAGCAGAAAGAAAATAATACCAGATGGAAACTTGGACCTCTACAAAAGAATAAAAGTGTGGGAAACTGTAAATATGTGGATACATGTAAAAGAAACGATTTTCTTATTTTGATTTCCTTAAGATAAAATTGTGTAAAACAAGACTAATAATGTATTTTAAGGTTTATGAAATATGTAATAAAATATACAATAATACCAGCAAAAAGGAGAAAAAAAGAAAGCAAAAATCTTAAGACTCTTATACATGAAATGATAACATTACTCAGAGGTAGAATGTGATAAGATAAAGTGTCGTTATAAACTCTGCAGCAATCACTAAAAATAATGAACAAAGAGCTAAAAGAGTAGAGATAAAATTCTTTAAAAAAAAAGCAAAACTCAAGTAATCTAAACGAGGGGCAGAAATGAGTGAGAAGAAGGGAAGAAAGCGGATGGAATGAATAGTAAACACAGAGCAGAACCTGAGCATGTATGCTGTCTACACACTTCATAAAGACAGAGGCGTAGGAAAAGCATGGGGCGGACCAAGCTATGCCATGCAAATGCTAATCATAAGAAAGCTGGGATGGCCACGTCACTTAGACAGGTAGACTTGTACGGCAGCGTGGGTCCTTCACAAAGCAGATGTCAATACTGAGTCAGAGGCTCAGGAGATTTACTGGGAGAAACAGCCATGAAAGATTAAGGTAAATGAGAGCCAGACTGAGCACAGAAAAGCCTTCAAACATGAATGAAGATCTGAAACCCTTGATCAGAGAAGGGGAAAAAGACTTGAGTAGGAAGAGTCTGGGACTGAGGTGTAGGTCCCCAAAAGTCTCAGTCAGGCCTACAGAGATCCCGCAGCAGAAACTGCCAACAGAGGAGTTGGCATTGGGCTGAATCAGCCCAGTCTAGTACCATGCTGTGCTCCGTCATGGGCCAGTGGCATCTTGGGGAGAGCAGAGCCACAACAGGAAGACTGGCAGGTCCTGAAGTGTGAAAACTGAGGCTGTGGGCTAAGTATTCCACTCTTCGGAAACGAGATCCAGCAGCACAACTCAAAGGCTGGTACAACTTCAGAACAAGAACTCGGATTAAGGACAAGGAGGGATATTTATTGATGATAAATGACTGCATTCGTAAAGAAAACCTAACAACCCTAAATGGGTATGCCCTGAAACACAGAGCTTCAAAATATTTGAGGTAAAAACCTTTCAGAACTGAAAAGAGAGACACATGCACAATTATAGTTAGAGATTTCAACACTCTCCTCTCAGGAAGAGATAGAAGAAGTAGACAGAAAATCAGGAAAAATAAAGAAAAGAACCAATAGTATCAGCCAAATTAACGTAATGGAGCTTTATAGACAACTTTCATCCTGAAGAGTGGACTACACATTCTTTTTAGATTCACAGGGAACATTCCCAGGGTAAAGCATATGCCAAACCATAAAACAAGTCCCAAGAAATGTTAAAGGACCTACTTCATATGCACAGTATGTTCTTTGACCACAATGGAATTAAATTAGAAATTGATTTTTTAATACCTAGAAAATCCCCAAAGATTGGAAATTAATCAGCACACTTTTTTTTTTTTTTTTTTTTTTGAGACGGAGTTTTTTTTTTTTTTACTCTCGTTACCCAGGCTGGAGTGCAATGACACGATCTCGGCTCACCGCAACCTCCACCTCCTGGGTTCAGGCAATTCTCCTGCCTCAGCCTCCTGAGTAGCTGGGATTACAGGCACGTGCCACCATGCCCAGCTAATTTTTTGTATTTTTAGTAGAGACGGGGTTTCACCTTGTTGACCAGGATGGTCTCGATCTCTTGACCTCGTGATCCACCCACCTCAGCCTCCCAAAGTGCTGGGATTACAGGCTTGAGCCACCGCGCCCGGTCAATCAGCACACTTTTTTTTTTTGAGATGGAGTTTCGCTCTTGTTACCCAGGCTGGAGTGCAATGGCGCGATCTCAGCTCACCGCAACCTTCCCCTCCTGGGTTCAAGCAATTCTCCTGCCTCAGCCTCCTGAGTAGCTGGGATTACAGGCACACGCCACCATGCCCAGCTAATTTTTTGCATTTTTAGTAGAGACGGGGTTTCACCACGTTGACCAGGATGGTCTCGATCTCTTGACCTCGTGATCCACCTGCCTCGGCCTCCCAAAGTGCTGGGATTACAGGCTTGAGCCACCGCGCCTGGCCTTCAGCACACTTTTAAATAACCTGAAAAGTCAAAGAAGAAATCCCAAGAGAAATTAGAAAATATTTTGAACTGAATAGTAAGAAAACCACAACAAACCAATATATGTGGGACGCAGCTAAAGCAATCCTCAGAGGGAATTTTATAGCAACAAATGGTTACATTAAAATAGAAGAACGATAAAAAATCAATTATCTAAGCTTCCACCTTAGGGAAGCTGTTAAAAGAAGAGGATTAAATTAAGTCAAAAATAAACAGAAGCAAAGAAATAATTAAGACAAGAGCAAAAATCAAGCAAATAGTAAGCAGGCAAACAATAGAATAAAATAAATGTTTAAAAAAGCAAGGTTTGGAAAAGATAAGTAAAATGAATAAATTTATATTAATAAATATATAGCTAGAGGGGAAAAGTCAAAACTCAGCAGTGCTGGAAAGGAAAAAAAGAATATTGTGCCCAAAAATCCTACAGATCGCAAACAGAAAATAAGGGACTATTATGAAGAATCCTATGCCAAGAAATTCAACAGCTTATATGAAATGGACAGATGCCTTGAAAGATAATTTATTAGAACTGACAGAAGAAGAAATGTGATCTATCCATATTTATTAAAGAAATTGAATTCATAATTTAAAACCTTCTCACAAAGAAAACTCCAAGCCCAGGTGGCTTCACTGACATGCTATTAAACATTAAGGAAGAAATACCAGACTTGCACAGAAAACAGAGGTAAAAGGAACTCTTCTCAATCCATTGTAAGAAGTCAGGATTATGATACCAAAACCATCGTACAAAGACATTGCCAGAACAAAAACCCACAGACCAACATCGTTTACAAACATAGACACGGAAATCCTCAGCAAAACCTTAGCAAATCAAATCTAGTACTAGCTGGTAACATTTTGTGTCCAACTGCTATAAAGTCTGTAGCAATAATTACTGTTGAGTCTTTTTTTTTTTTTTCTACTCTAAGTCCTCTGTTAGAGATAAACACTTAAATTGTATCGGTCATTTTGTATCGGCCTTTTTGGTTAAGCACATTGTAAAGTAATGCAATAAAATGGCTGGTCCACAGCAACTGCCCACAATTTCTAACATTAGCATTTTTAGCACCAAGGTCAGAGTATAACATGCAGAAAGTCCAGTCATTGTTTTCAGGCTTGAATTGATTAATCATAGGGATAAGACGCAAAATAACCTTACAAGAGTTTTGATTGATTTGAATTCTAAGGCAGGCTTAAAACTGGAATCTGTCTTAGCTAGTTCACTGGCCTAACATGGTCAGGTCCAATCAGAGAACTGACGGCTGCCGCAGGGAGGAGGCTCGCAGGTTTGCAGCTCCTGAAGAGGAGTTACTATAATAATGTCAGGGTCAACTTAGTCTCTGGCTGATGCCTTCCCTGATTCTAGGGAGGAGCCATCTTCCTCTGAACTCTCACACTTTAAGCCTCCCTTATGACAGAGGGTGATCCCTCCTTTTCCTCAGGGGACACATTCCAAGACCCCTAGGGGATGCCTGAAACCTCGATAATGCCAAACCCTAAATACACTACGGTTTTTCAATCTGATCATCAAGGGAGCTACTAAAGTGACTCATGGGCAGGTAGTATAAACAGTGCTGATATGCTAATATTTCCTTTGATCTTTTTGGATGTGGGCTTGTACACCAGTATCCATGAACCCTGGATTGCAGGAAGTGCCTGTGAAATTCTAGAAAAGTACCAATTCATGTTCCTTTTTCGAATATCAAGCAATTCAATAATTGAACTATTTGCCCTTCATTTCACTGAAATTACTATGTTATTCTTTCATGTCTATGAGGACTCCTTCCATGTACAACTTAAAGTGTGTGGAATTAGATTTTATCATCCATATTCCAAATTTCTAAAGAAAGCTGTTTGTCTTTAGTTTGAAAGAAGAAAACAGCCAACTAGATTGTACGAATAAAGATTGAATACAGCATATTCTTGATCATTATTTCTCCACTTTAATACTTTCTTTTTCTAACCCCAAATAAAAAGAACTGCAAAAACAATGGAGAGAGAAGAGGGAGAAGTTCAGAACACTGTGTCTCTTTCCCCAGCCAAGGGCCAGACGAGACTGCTCCTGGCGGCTCGCGTGTCTCAGCACTGGAGGTGGAAGCACCCAGCACGTATTTGTGAGACACACTGCACTGGACACTGGCTGACAGGTCAGCGAAAAAAAAGTCCAGACGTAGGCTTTGTGCTCCTGGAGCTTCAAGACTAGCAGAGAGGAAAATTAAACAAGTGTTTGCAGTAAAGTAGGATGACTGCTATGACACAGTAATAAGGCTAGTCTGGAGTCAAACTCTAAAATGTGTGCAGGAAGTCTTCCCTGACAAATAAGAACTACAGAAAGAGATTGGGTCACCTGTGCGTGTCTGGCAACTCCTCTTTTCCCGTTTTCTAATGGGTAAATTTAGGATGATAAAATCATCTCTCTTGGCGAGGAGAGGTGGCTCATGGCTGTAATCCCAGGACTTTGGGAGGCCAAGGCAGGCTGATCACTTGAGATCAGGAGTTCGAGACCAGCCTGTCCAATGTGGTGAAACCTCATCTTTGCTAAAAATACAAACATTAGGTGGGTGTGGTGGCATATGCCTGAAAGTCCCAGCTACTTGGGTGGCTGAAGCAGGAGAATCGCTTGAGGCAGAGGTTGCAGTGAGCCGAGATCACACCACTGCACTCCAGCCTGGGAGACAGAGCAAGACTCTGCCTCAAAACATACAAACAACCATCTCTCTCATAAAGTTATTGTGAAAATTAAAGGGGATGACACAAGGCATGGTGCATGGTCAATATGGTTTTGGTGTTGATATGCCAATCAGAGGGTACCTGGCCTAACCCAGAGAGTACCCTAGAAAACATTACTTCTACACTCAATCCTGAAGCAGGGAAGTGAATTCATTGTGGGTATATTAACCCTGCTCGAGCTGCCATACCAAAATGTCACAGACTGGATAGCTTAAGCAGATTTGTTTCCCTCACATTTCTGGAAATAAAAAGTCTAAGATCAAGGTCTTGATGGCACTGGTTTCTCCTGAGGCCTCTCTCGTTGCACAGATGGCTGTCTTCTCCCCACATTCTCACCCAGTCTTCCCTCTGTCTCAATGTCCTCTTCATATAAGGACACCAGTATGGGATTCTAGATTAGGCCCTATTTTCACTTAATTAGCTCTGTAAAGGCCCTATCTCTAAATATGGTCACATTCTGAGGTACTGTGGATTCGACTTCAACATATGGATTCTGGGGGCACACAGTTCATTTCATAACAATGGGGGAGGCACAGCAGGCTATTCTAATCGAAGGAATTGAAATAAATTGAAAGAGGAGAAACTGAATGAAATTACATCCTTTTGCAGTATAGACTGAAAAAGAGAAATAAGATTTGAAGGTAGAGAGGAAAGTGGCAGCAAATCAGGCCATGTAAGGCCTTATAAGGTGGTATAAAATATTAAGCAGTTCAGGTTACCCTGAGGGAAATGAAAACCATTATAGAATTTTAAGCAGGGTGTGTGTGTGTGGCATGGCTGAACCTGCATTTTAGAAAAATCACTGTCTGCATTATAAGAAACTTTTGGAGTGGGATGTGCACCTGGAAGGCATTTGAAGTAAGACAAGCTAGAAAGGCTGACAGCTTGAGTCATGCCATGGAGTTGAAAGAAACTGATGCCCTGGAAAGCTAATCAATGGGGTGACTGGTAGAGGGCAGGAGAAAAGGAGAATGATTCCTAGGCTACCCACAAATGGGCAGGTAACGGTGAGCAGAGATGACAAAGTAAAAATTGGATGCCTTGAAATTGAGAAACCTGTGGAACTGCCCATAGACCACTGGTTATTGATGGTAACTACCCTTCTTAAACCTTTCCTATATACCACAGAGTGCCAACAACTCTGTATTATCATACGTCTTCTTACAAATGAGGAAGCTCAGCCTTAATGAGATAACATAACTTGGCCAAAGGCTCACAGCTACAGAATGGCAAAGCTAAAAGAGGAATTGACTCTTCCTAATTGCAGAGCCCAAGCTGAAAACCACTATTCAGGAAGGAGGCTGGGTGGAGGTACATATTTAGAGGTCAGTCGATCATAAAGAATGCTTAGCTTGCTGGCTTTACTTCCCAGTTCCCTCACTGACCACTGGCCCTTCCTGATTCTGATCCTTGGTCCTCATCCACATATGTTAACAGATTATAATATGGCTGGGTGGCTGATGGTTCAAGTGTAGGGCCTAGGAGCTCAGATTCATGCTGTGGGTTAAGCAATGGTAATACCTGTCTCCATCAATACTGTTTCATTTTATACTGTGGGTTAGACTCCAAGATCTGTGAGAAACATGTGCACATAAGCAGCCTCTCCAACTTGTATTTGGGTAATAACCAAGACCCAAGCTGGGGAACCAAAATTCCGTGTTTACTAATGTGCATGCCTTTAGAAACATTTTAATGTAATATACATGCAGGAAACAGAACAAACCATAAGGAGATCGCCTGATGAGTTTTCACAGACAGAATACGCCTATGAAACGTCATTGAAATCAAGAAAAGAGTAGTAACTCAGAAGCTCGCCCCATGTCCCTTGCACTTACTACCTGTCCCTGCCTTTACCCCACCCCCATCTCTAGGACATTACTAACCTTACTTCTGATACCACCAATTAGTGTTGCTTATTATGTACACTATATAAATGAAATCATACTACATATATGCTGTTTTGTGTATGTTTATGTGTATTTTAATTTAACTTGGGAAAATAAAAAAGGTTGTTGTATACAGAGACCTAAGTATAAGCCCACTATCTCATCTTCCCATATTTGAAGGACCCCTGATATGGATATATACAACTTCTACATTTGTATTCTGAATTACACCCAGGTAAAATCAGTAACATGAAATGAATCCAAGAAAGTACAAGGCCCATTTCTGTGTTGTGTCCTCTTGGAGAGATTGAGTCACTGACCCAGACTAACTGTAACAAATCCTTTCATATGAATTAAAGATCAGAATGTAAAATAATAGTAACGGTGATGCAGGTTTTAAAGGGGAAGCTCTATTGCAATAGCTAAATTGAGATAAGCTTTGGATAATAATAAATTTGATATCGATGCTAATTTTTACTTTATCAAAGCAATCCATTTTCTTAGTGAGAAATCTTTTACACTGCTAAGGAACTAAAAGCTTCGGTAGAAAGTGTTGTGAATGTGTTGTACAAAAACAGAACTGTCAGCAAAAAATAAACTTTTCTACTAGTTTAAAAATTCTTTTAAAATAATTTCACAGAAGTCATGCATTTAAATTTCATTATTTTACTGTATGTTCATTATACTATACTGTATAATTTCACAGTGTACTTGCTGAATTCTGAGTTTGTTTCTTACCTGGACCTAAGAATTCTTGGTATGATGGGGATTGTGGTCTTATTTTTAGGCTAACAGGATCTTGACTTTGAGAGTTCTCTTACAAATTACACTTACTTTGCTTTAAATCACAGCATTAAAAACTTACTTTCTTTTTTTACTTGGAAAATGAAAATAATCATATTTGCAAATTTACTGTCACCAAACTTTTACAGTGGCCCAATGTTTCTAAAAGGAAAAAGAAAATCTGTTCACTGCAATTCTCCAAAACATGTGCAGGTAGTTTGTGTGTGTGTGTGTGTTTGAACTTACATAGGCAGGCATAGTTAGAGAGAACCTTCCATGAGAGAGAAGATTCACTTCATTATTTTAGCACATTGAATTCTTCCTTTGAACTCCTACTGGAAATGTTTTGATCACACGTTTCTCTTAAACTCCTGCCATTCCTGATGACGGTTTGATGTCCCTCTCCAAGAAAATAGCCAACAATTAGCATAGCCTTCTGGTTGAACCAAACAAGATTCTGATACCAATCTAAATGAATTGCTTTCTGAAAAAGGAATCAACCACCTGTGACCACAGTTTCTAAACACAGTGGGAAGTGGCAACTTGTGGGTAAAATTTAAAGTCAGGTTGTTCTTTAGCAGGGGAACGCTGCAGCTGGGTACAGGATACTAGTTTCTCTGTTATTCTTTCATATTTTTTCAAGATAAGATAAGAATCTGAACGTGTTCCAATTTTAGCTACTATTTACTTTTTGTTTTTGCTATTGTAATTTCCATATAGATGTGCAGTAGATTTCAATTTCTTCACTCATTTAATACTGATGTTCCATAAGTATATCCAGCATATTTTAAATTTTTAAACCTATTAGGTGCAGGGCTCAAGCTCTAAATATACATCTGAAAACAACCCAACTATATTTTATGCAGCATAATTCTGAAGAAATTAGTAGCATTTAAAAACAAATTAGAGAATCACCGAAATTAAGGCAAGTCCCTGTAACTTTGTATACTACAGAAAAGATATAAAATAATACAAACTATATTTAAACATAGGCTTTTATTGATCATTAATAGAATGTTCTACCTGAAAAGGAGACTTTACTTTTAAACTTTACTTTTTGAAAAGCACCATTTTTTTTCCAAAAATTTCCTACCAACTCTTCAATAAAACATTCTGAAATTTGAGTAACTGTGTCTAAAATGATTTGAAATTAAGAACTAAATCCCCATCTGCCAGTATATCTGAATTTGCCTCCTTTCAAATTATATGTAAGGTATCATCGGTGAAATGATGACTACAAGCAAAAACAGTAAGCATCTAAAAGGAAAAGCCCACTCCATACATATATTAAATATGATTTCAACCAACTATTCTATTCAAACTTAATTTTACTGTATCGTATGTGAATTAAGTATGACTTCTAAAGCTCATTCATAAAAATTTATTTACTAGAGTTCCATATTGTCTCAGAACACATCTAAAGCAGTACTAGGTCCTTACCTGACTCTTACTTTTTTTCCCCACCCCCACCCCTCTCCTGACTCTTACAATAAATAAATCGCTATTTCCTGATTTCCCTTTGATCTTCCCTAATTGAAGACCATAATTCTTATTTATCTGAGATAATAAGTGAATAGAGAGGAAAAAAATAATAAATACCATAAAAGCTTACTTTCAGGACTGTTTACCTACAAATGTTTAACTAGACCAACCAGCTAGAAGTAAAACTGGGCAATTTGTGTTGCTCATCCTTTCCCTTCCGGCTTTCTGGTGCAATGTTAAAAGACAAGCAATCAGCTGAACTTGATGGCTCACATCTGTAATCCCAGTACTTTGGGAGGCCAAGGTGGGTGGGTCACCTGAGGTCAGGAGTTTGAGAGCAGCCTGGCCAACATGGTGAAACCCCATCTCTACTCAAAATACAAAAATTAGCCGAGTGTGGTGGTGTATGCCTGTAATCCCAGCTACTTGCGAGGCTGAGAGAGGAGAATCACTTGAATTCAGGAGGCGGAGGTTGCAGTGAGCCATGTGCCACTGCACTCCAGCCTGGACAACAAAGTAAAACTTTGACTCAAAAAAAAAAAAAAAAAAAAGCAAGCACCAGACTCCAAAGCAGAATCTATGCCCTAAACCAAAGCAAAAAAGGACAATCTTTAGTTATGCTTTATGGCTCTTAATAAGTTCTCCAGCCCCTCAACCATTGCTCATTTGATGGTTTTAGTATAGTATGTCCACCACAGGAATTTCTCACTCTGATTATCCTAAATAATGTTGCTAGCAAACCTACAACTCCATGCAGAGACATAGATCAAAAGAAGAATTCCTCAGGCATCAGTTTGTTTCCCAGACCCTTCCCCAATAAACTTGGGAAACAGCTATTTCATACAGCACAAAAAAAGGACTTAGTGGTACTTGGAAAATGCCTCTCAGAGTCAAAAATTTATACCTTGACTTAGGAATGCTGAGGTCAGGTCCCAAGGAACCCATAATAAGTCTTGCGACTTGGCGGATAATCTAAGGGCAGAGCTCATTTATTTTCTGGGGCAGTGCTCTGTGAGCTTGAGCTTGATCCATACTCCTTCTTGTGTGGCTTGAACAACCAATTCTGTGTTCAATGCTTTATTCTACCGGATGCTGGAAAGACCCTTGGCTTCACCAATTCTTAAAGAATTTACCAAAGTTGCTGAGAACATTGGGCATTTGGTCTGTTTCTGTGTCTTTGATGTCACAGGTCTCATTAACTTTGCAATGACGAAGAGGAGGACATAGGGAGAAGGAGATCACAAAATTTTGGAAACATATATACACTTGTCATTGCTTAATTCTTAATTCAGTAGGATAGGTAAAACAGAACATTGACCACGACTTCAAATGCTCCTTTTACCAAATCTGTATGGATTTTATTTCCCTAAGAAAGTAACATCATAATGACCATAAAATCCTGGCTTTGTATTAATCATCAGCATGTTCCTATAATTCCTACTTCCTATACAGCCCTCCCAATATGTAAAGTTGATCAAGCTTCTGTTCTCATTTGTTTCTGCCTTTGACCCATCTTTCTAGAGACATTTTGCTTCTTTTGCTTTATTTCATTTATTTCCCTTCTTTTAAAACACTGCCCTGCCCCCCATTTTCCTACAGATGTCTACGAATGTGTAATTGGGGTTTCTCCTGTTTTCTGAACTTCACCATGTGAAAGAATGGCTTATTCCACTAATCAGTTTCCATGTTTCTAAAAAATACTGCCATTTGCCATTGTGGTAACCATTAAGCAGGTCATATTTGTTGTGAAGGGTTAGAAAGGATATTTTCTTGATTTTTTAAGTAATGCTTTTTATTGTCAAGACCCAGTGTGATGGTTAATATTAAATGTCAACTTGATTGGATTGAAGGATGCAAAGTATTTTTCCTGGTGTGTCTGTGAGGGTGTTGCCAAAGAAAATTAACATTTGAGTCAGTGGACTGGGAGAGGCAGACCCACCCTCAACGTGGGTGGGTGCCATCCAATCAACTGCCAGCTCAGCTAGAATAAAGTGGGCAGAAGGTGGGAACAGTGGACTCGCAGAGTCTTGTGGTCTTCGTCTTTCTCCCATGCTGGATGCTACCCTCAAATGTTAGACTCCATGTTCTTTGGCTTTTGAACTCTTGGACTTATACCAGTGGCTCCCAGCCTTTGGTCACAGACTGAAGGCTGCACTGTGGGCTTTCCTACTTTTGAGATTTTGGGCTCAGACTGAGCCACTGCTGGCTTCCTTAATCCTCATGGTACTTCACCTTGTGATTGTGTGAGTCAATTCTCCTTAATAAACTCCCTTTCACATATACATATATCCTATTAGTTCTGTCCTTCTAGACAACCCTGACTAATACACCAAGTAAGGAACATTTTTCAGTTTAAATTTATCCTTCGGTTTTGATTAAATCATCATGATCAATAATGTGTATATTAAGAAATCAACCTCCACATTTATTAGGTTTGGAAGATCTCCTTCTATGTGGTTCTTATCCTTCTAACGAGCTGAAGTAGAAAGGATATTTTCTGATACATTATTTCTGTGAGAGTTATTTTACTTATTCAATTTGGATTTTTAACACCTTAAAGTAATGGAGACAGAGCAGGAAGGAGAGGGAAGAGAACAAGGAAAGGAAATGATTATTCAAAGGACTGTGGCAAAAAAAGAACACTACACCCTGAGAATATAATAAAAGAATAATTAGTTCTTCCATAGATCTACGTTGCACTCATCGTTCTAAGGTCTTTACTTAATGTTTTTAATTCTCACGATAAATCTGTGAGATTAATACTACTACTATCCACAGGGAGGAAACTGAACTACTGAGGCTAAAAACCTACCCAAGTTCCCACAGTCAGTAGAAGAACCAGGATCCCAATCGAACAGTCTGGCTCTAAGGATTCCTACCCCTCCCCATAGATTTGCTTCTTCCAAAGCTAACAGAGTTGATTATTTCAATATCGATGAGACTGAAAGTGAAATTAACACTGACTTATAACCAAAATGCCCTGATTATTTCGTGATTCTATATATGAACCAAAATATTTAACACCTACATATAGATTTAACTTGTATTTTTGGTGTGGATTGGTATAAGAGAAATCGCTCAAGTGCTGGTCAGCAACAATACTCATTAGGAAACATGGAATACTACATTTTATGGTATTTGGACTCAGGCATAAGATAACCACATGTTCTGGTTTGCTCAGAAAACCCCGGGTTATACCTGCTGTCCAGACGTAATTGTTAAGTTCACTCTCAAAACTGTCTCATTTTGAATAATAAAATATATAGTTATCTTAATTAGGCACAACCTGTCTGTGCCACTGGCACAAGTCAAATTGCCTAAGATTTGAGATCCAATCTCTTTTTCAGGTCATTTTTCATAGCCATTCCAGAAGCCATTCATTGGTCTATGCCAACAACCATCAATGTCTATTCAGCATTTATTCTTATATTCACATGCATTTTTCTTGGTGGTCCCATCTCCAGTCTTCCTACTTCCTTCCTTTTACTTTGTTTTTTCCATCTATAAAATTCCTTATGACTACTAATTAGCTCTAATACTTCTAAAAGGCAAAAATCAAAATAAAACAAACACCTACCCTCCCCACCCTAAAAAGTAAATAATGAAAAACTTTCAGTGCACCCAAGCCTATATAAACTTACCTCCACAAATGTCAGTTTACAATCAGATATGCTCACAAAAAGGGAGTATCTACTGACCTTTTCTTTTCAAGCATTTTACAGGATTTGGTACATCACCACACGAATTTTAAATGATCTTTATTCATCCTCTTAGAATCAATACCTGCATAAAAGCTGACAAGTGCTGCATTTGCTTTTAATAATTCTGATGCTTTCATTTCATCATCCTAAAATCAATTGCTCTTACCATTGCAAGCTCGACAATGCTTTTCCTCGTTTCTCTTTTTTCTGCCTCTTCCTGCCTTTAAACACTTCATTTCCCTCTAGTTCTTTTGCCAAATCACTGCCTCTCCTACTTCGGTGCCTTCTAGTCTATTATAACCCCCTAATGGCATTTTTATCCTTAAGGATTCCATTATCACTTTTTGGAAAAGCGCCACTACTCAACTTCACTCTCTCACATTATGTTTCCCATATTGTCTTTGACTCATCACTTGCCTTAAGAGATCTAGGTTTTAGCCATATCTCTAAAAATTCTTCCAAAAATTTATTTTCTTGTATTCCTTTGAGATGGAGTCTCACTCTGTCACCCAGGCTGGAGTGCAGTGGTGCAATCTTGGCTCATGGCAGCCTCTGCCTCCTGGGTTCAAGTGATTCTAGTGGCTCAGTTTCCCAAGTAGCTGGGATTACAGACGTGCACCACCATGCTTGGCTAATTTTCTTGTCTTTTTGGTAGAGACCAGATTTCACCATGTTGGCCAGGCTGGTCTTGAACTTCTGACCTCAGGTGATCCACCCACCTTGGCCTCCCAAAGTGCTGGGATTACAGGTGTGAGCCACTATGCACAGCCAATTTACTTTCTTTTAGTCCCCTTACACAAACCCCCTGACCTCCTTACCCTTGAATCAAATTCATGTATTCATTCAGACATGCAGTCTGCCTGGGAAACTTAGCTGGCAAATTAAGGTTCCCAGCTCCAGGGCTTCATTTCACAATATTACTTATAAAGATCTTTGGGAAACTGACCTGCAGAAAGAAGAGAGAAAAATTCCTGTTCTACCTCTGCAGAAGAAGAGTTTACATATGCCCTGAAACATTTAAGTCTCATTCCTTTATCCTTATCACAGTCCTCCAAATTACAGATGTTGGAGGGCACAGTTGATCACTAGTCCTGGAAAGCTGTTCCATGCCATCGGTGAATTAGTATCAGGGAGCCAACTGCCAACTCTAACCCCACTCAGTGCTTTGAGGATTTTGACAATGCTCTCCCTTTCTTAGCCAGCAAGCAGTCTTAAAATCTTAGTAATTAAATTTATCCTGCTTATGACACACAGTACAGAACTGTACTCACTTCCCTTCTCCTAGTGTGATTTACCAACATTAAATGGCCCTACTTACCCAAATATCGTTTACTCTCATGATGATAATGATATATCATTAGTGGGTTTGCTATAAAAGTTGTTGGATATGTTGTATCTTTTGGAAGAAACTGCAATAAGGACTAAAGATCACACTTAATAGAAAGAAGTAAATATCATTAAAGATTTAAGGAAAGTAATTACAGTGTCAGAGTCACATGGCCAACAATATATTATATATTCTACTCTATGATAATGTTTTCAACGGTCATTCTCCCTAATTACCTGCTACCCTGTTCTTTCATGCAAATAGTTGTATTTGAGATAAGCAGATATCCAGAACAAATGAAATCATTGCAGAGATCAACTGTATATTTTAGAGCTACTGATGTAATACTGAAGAACAGATGTGCTAGTGTAGACCAGAATTTGACCAAATCCTAGTCACAAAAAGTGAGCATGGCTCTATGTCAGCTTTACAATTAGATTCCTTAAGAATTTCAGCAACTTCTTCCATCTCTTATGGGTAGAGACAATATTTACTAAGACAAAAATTGGTATGCTAGGGGTAAAATGTTTGAAGATGAAACGCTACTAGAGAATCCAAACATGCCATAGCTCTGCCTCTGGAAGACCATCAGAACTCAAACTTTAAAGACAGGCTGGGCGCGGTGGCTCAAGCCTGTAATCCCAGCACTTTGGGAGGCCGAGGCGGGTGGATCACAAGGTCAAGAGATCGAGACCAACCTGGTCAACATGTTGAAACCCCGTCTCTACTAAAAATACAAAAAATTAGCTGGGCATGGTGGTGCGTGCCTATAATCCCAGCTACTCAGGAGGCTGAGGCAGGAGAATTGCCTGAACCCAGGAGGCGGAGGTTGCGGTGAGCCGAGATCGCGCCATTGCACTCCAGCCTGGGTAACAAGAGCAAAACTCCATCTCAAAAAAAAAAAAGAACAAATCTATTGGTACCATTTCAAACTGGGCCCCTAAGTATTACAAATCCCTTTCTTTATTCTCGCTCTCCTCCCAAATTACATACAGTCTAAACCCAGAATCACTCAACTAAGCAACATTTCTGTAAGACACAAAAGCTAGTGATTTATGAGGAAAAGCTTGTGGGTCTATTAATACTTCATTAAAACCCCTACATAGTATTTATAGCAACAACAGAAGAAAAAAAGTATTGCCAATTAGTGGGTCAAAAACTAAAGCAAATATAATGCTTATGAACATAGAAAGCAAAAACATAAACCAATGACTTGGTGCAATGATACTAGCTTCATTTCTTAGAAGTCCAAATTCTGCATTCCTGAACTGTGACCAGGGACGGTCAGGGAGTGCTGAGAGGAACAAAGGGCCTCACTGTCACCAGTCCATGCTCTTAAGCTGAGAGAAGGAAAAACCTGCTGTGTCACCACACAGCCCTCCCAGGCTAAGAACTGATTTTGAGCCCACGAGAAGCTTCCAGAGCCCATTTCACAGCAGTCCCTAGACATGGTCTTTCTCACACAGAGGCTGGGGTGGATTTAGCACTTGGTGGTTTTGCTGAGCCTGGAATCTTTGTTATTCCGCATGAGGTTTACACTGTAGACACGAAAAGATTGTGAGAGACCAAGTTAGAGAAAGAGGACCAAGAAAGTGCTCATAAGAAATTTTAAAGTCGAGCACTAGACATTTATTGACTTGTGACGCCAATGATGCAATCCGAACAGGCAGGCAGGTCTGTTTTGCTTCATTGTTTTGATTTGGGTCTGAGTTCCCAATAATTTATGATAGTGCTCACATTCTGTTTAAACAGCTCCAGAAACTGTGTTTATTGAATTCAATAGGGGAAAGAATTCCATTTGGTTTTACTGGTGTCTTTTCTCTGAGAGTAGTAATGATGATTAACAAAACAAAACAAAACAAACAAACAAACAAAAAACCCCAGGGCTCAGTAGAAACCTTATTAGTCTACCAAGGGTGCTTGGGCATTAGCCAATTTGTAAAGAGAGCTAAAATTAAATTCTTAACGTAATCTAATGTCAATTAAGTTCATAGAATAAAGAATGACCACCTTGAAACTTAATCTATTCAAAAGTTAAGATAAAATCAAATTACTCTGTTCTACAAATGTGGCTTCCTTTTCTTTCTAATTAAACCTTATTTTATGATGTTGAATTTCCCAGATGCCTGGAATTTTGTTTGTAAGTTTGTAAGCAAGCCTTCAAAAACGGAAGGTACTTTGCTTTTTCTTACAATAGAAAAATTGGCTTTTTGTCTTGGCAATTGCCAATTATGTGTATAACCCTAGGAAATTTCAAGGACAGAAAATCAAGCTAAAATCAGAAAAGAAAATTACATAGCAAATGGTATGGCTTACACAATTACAAAGAGACAGCACTTTTTTACTTTGTAATCTATGATGCTGCGAGGGGCCATAACTGCTGTTGCTGGGGCTGCCAGTTCTCTCTATGGGTAGACACCCCAGTAGAGAACCAGTTTGCGTGTGCCCACCAGTGGGACAACATTTTCTTCTTGTTGACACAGTTGGCATGGAAATTTTTGCCTTTCTATACTCCAGCCCCAACAATCTCAAATTTCATGTATATTCCTCACGGCCATCATTTTCCAGTCTTTAAAATTGTTTTCTGATCCATTCTGAATCACCCTAAGTCACTGAGCCCTAAATTAGAATGCTGCACTTTAACAAGAGACAAATTATTAATACCTCCAAGAAGAGTGATGGCCTCACAATGAGGTCATGGAAACTCCAGTTTCACAATTGAAAAACAAAAGCATTTCCTTTCTCTTTCACCTCCTGGGATTTTTTTTTTTTTTTCTTTGCATGAGATAAAATCTGACAAAGTGAAAATATAAGCAGCTGGCTATGTGGAACCTGACCTAGATGAACATTTCTGTGTGTTTCTTTGGTCTATCATTTTCTATTTCTCATTGCAAAATTTTAAAAAAATTGTCTTCTCTGCCAAATTTTAACCACTCAATTATTTTTTCAATTAAAAAAAAATCATACATTGCCTCCCTCGCTCCAATCCATAAATATTTCTAGGACATGTTGCTAGATACTGAGATCAGAAAGATAAATCCTGACTTCTGCTCTCAGGAAGGCTGTAGTCCAGTGCAGGAGTAAGGGTCAGCTACAGAGAAGTAACATCATAATTATCTTTGGAAATAATAAATTTATGGCTGCAGTTGGCCTGGGGTTCACTGGAATCATAAAGGAAATAATCTATACCCGAGTTGGAAGAAAATAGGAAAAGGTATTAAGGAAGGCTTTCTAGATAATGTAAGTACTATGCTTTAAATATGTCCCTCAAATTTTATATGTTGAAAAGTTAATCTCCAAGTTCATATGTTGAGGATATTTGGAGATAGAGCCTTTGAAAGGTAACTAGGATTAGGTAAGGTAATCAGGGTAGGGCCTCCACGATGGGACTGGTGGCTTTATAAGAAGGAAACAGACCTGTGCTGGCACACTCTTTCCCTCTCACCCTGTGATGTCCTCTACAATGCTGTGACACAGCACAAAGGCCCTGGCCATATGTGGCACCAAGTTCTTGGATTTCCCAGCCTCTAGAACCATGAGCTGAGCAAACTTATTTTCTTTATACAGTATCCAGTCTTTGATATTAATTTATAGAAACAGAAAACTAAGACAGTAACATATGATCCAATCTCCAAGGACTATAGTGCTTATCATATGAAGACTAGGGAAAAGAATCTTCAGGCAAAGGAAGTAGAATGTATGAAAAGGGAACAGAGTGTGATGGCTAAGAGGCATGAGCTGTATTGTGGAACGTATATTTTACTACAACTTTTAAAAACAGCAGCAGCATGGGTTTTAGGCTGACATTACCATACTTGGGCCAATTAGTTACCCTGTTATCTCCGTTTCTAAATCTGTAAAATAAGAAGCAAAAAAATACCCACCTCATAGGAGTAAACCTTAGGGGCCTTAATACCTGTAAAGCATTTGGAATAGTGCTTGCTTTTTAGGAAGCACTCAGTAGATGTTAGCAACTAATACCATGCACACAGACCCAGAGACATGTGAGACCAGGCACCAGTAAGGCATGGGAGTTTAAGTTACCTTCTCCAAAAGGAAAAGTCCAACGGACAGAAGGAAGGAAAGCAGAAAAGCAAATTGAGTTGGAGAAAATCACAAATGCCATTTTGAAGATAGCTGTTTTTCCTTCCTGGAATCTTCACTGAACTTTCAGTGTGCACTGAGGGTATATTTTTGAAGCTACCTATACTTTATTGCTTGAGAAAAACCTGTCAGTGAAAGTTAATTATGTCTTAATTTTTAATTTTAAAATAAAACACTCATTTTCATTTAAAAACTCCTTTTCAAAGGGCAGACTGATTATATTAGCACTCTAAATATGTCATCTATACCAACGCCTAAGAAAGAGTACAGTCCCAAAATCTGTTTTTGGTTATAGATAAGCTGTCTTTCACTCTGTGGACAGAGTAATGCTATACTCTGATGCCACATATTATATAGGAAGGAATGACAGGAAGACAATATGAAAAAGTATGATGATGAGTTCTTCCATCTAAAAAAAATGGTACAGAAACGTTAGAACATTGGAGACTTAAGCGGATTAACATCTCAGCTTCTTGATTTGAAAAATAAGGTTAGATGTTTTCTAAGGATCCTTGGGACTCCCATGTCCTATAGACTAACTGATTGCTAGACAGGCTATATGCAATCAAAGCAGACTATAAAATCCTAGGTAAAGAAAAACATCTCTCCAGTTCAGCATTTTGTCAGACAATACTACCAAGGATATTTGTAGGAGAGAGAGTAATATCTGCCTTTTACATTTCTAACTTTCCTTTAAATATATGCTACTACTTTGCCACCTATAACTTTAGCTGGCCTTTCTTGAATTTCTATTTTAGTATACTATGGCCTACTGAATGGATAATATACAAACAGATATTACTTGTTTGCACTGATTGACTTTTAGCTCAAATATTTTTGTGTAATGCTACGATTTTGACTTTTAGCTCAAACTTTTTTGTCTAATGTTGTTATGATTATATTGTCAGCGATGCGCTAGAAGCTTTATCCCCAACCTCAGAATGAGGATAAACAAATTGCATGCATAAATATTTACATAAACAAATATGTTTTGCCTCTGTCTTGGCTCACAAGACTAGGAACTGATGGTCTCCTGTACAGATCACTCACCCACATGGGAATGCAGGAACAGCACTAGAAACACAGAGCAAATTCCCAATTAGGAAATGGGCCACAAACTCTGGTTTTGAAGGTCAAAAAAAAAAAAAAAAGGATTAATGTCCCTTGTTTCTTATTAGGTAACAATTTGTATAATTTCCAGTAAACATGTGGGAAATACTGAAAGGCTTCTGTTTCCTCTATACCTTCCTTGAGAAATTACTAGAACACATTACCTTCTTGGGCCTTGACCTTGTTAAATGTTGATTGCCAACATTTTCCAGTTCTGAAAACAAAAACACCCTATTCATATGGTATTTTCTGCTATGCCCAGAGTCCTCCCAGCTTCTGCTCGATCAGCTTTCTCACCTCAGCCAGGAACATCCAAGTCACAGAAGTTGCCCATCACGGCAATGCTGCCCAGAAGTGTCCTGATTAAAGGAGACAACACAGATGGCAGCTTCCAACACAGCAGTCACTAGAGCGGGCCCTATTTTAGCCATGTGCTGTTTTTATATTGATCTTGCCCTACACTTGTTCAAAGCTAATCTCCCGGTACTAGAGAAACACTCTTAATACTGTGAAAGCTCTCTCCAGGTATATAACAGTCATGGTATCTATAAATGTAAAGATATCCTGGATGTAAAAATTTCCCAAAATAGGTATTGATGCAGTAACTGGTTCACTGAATTGAGTATTTGCTGATTTAGGTTGAATCTTGTTAGGGAATGTGGAGATTCTATTCCAGGGGTGGTGTCATTCCAGGAAGGCAGAAAATCTCTAACTGGATCTCCTTCACCACTTTCAAAGCAAATGGGGGTGCATTCCACAGCACCAGTGGCCACGGGCTTAACTGCAGCGGACCGGGTTTCAGATGGCCTCCAAAATATGCTCTGTTATTAGTAATATTTTTGTATTCACATAATTACCAAACTGCCTAAGGCAGGCCGGCGTTTCATCAGTGTTGAGTTAAAGCCTTCCCCCTCTGCTTGCCCCATGTGCCTTTGGTGCGCAACACTGGATACTCAGCTGGGTCATTCAGCCACAGCCAAGGTAAACACAGAAAGCGTGAGTCACTGGGGGTAAGAGCTATGTATGTCTCCACCAAATGTGAAGTCTGAATACTGGCACTCTGGCTGAACCACTACGATTCCAGCATATGTTTATGATTAGCAGCTATTACTACTTCCAATGTGTAGTTTCTACCAGTCATTTGGGTAATTTTTTGTGTGGGGAAGCATGAACTCTTCAAGAGCTCTAGAAGAATTTTCTGCTTGAGTCTGATTCTTTCAAATTTAATGTTTTAATATTAAATTCAATGTTTTAATTACTTCAACAGACTATACGGCATCCACAGAGTTGAAGACATCCTCCCAAAGTGAGGCAATTTTATTAACTTATTTTAATTGCTTTGGCTGAAACAACTGACATCTCTTTGACGACTGGTCGGTTGAGCCAACCCCACCCCACAAATTAAACCCTGCCAAACATATCTACAAAAACTATCACTACTTCCCTTGCCAATCCCTAAACACATCCAAACTGAATTATTGACTCCCTCTCCCTACCCTCTACCTTCATCTATACACCAATATACACACATCACACCATATCCACATGCCCAACTCAAATATCATGTCCTCCATGAAGCAAACCCTGTTTCCTCTTTAGAGGCTACAGTACTAAACAAGAAATGGTTCCCAATTCTCCTGGGCTCCAGTATAAGCTCCTCAAGCACAGGAACTCCATCTTGATTAGCTTTGCTCTTTCATGGTGCCTTCAAGAGAAGATATTTGGTGAGTGTTTGCTAAAAAAAAATCCCAAGAGGCCAGGGGCAGTGGCTCATGCCTATAACCCCAGCACTCTGGGAGGCAGAGGTGGGTGGGTCACGAGGTCAAGAGATCGAGACCATCCTGGCTAACACGGTGAAACCCATGTCTACTAAAAATACAAAAAATTAGCCGGGCATGGTGAGACACACTTGTAGTCCCAGTTACTCGGGAGGCTGAGGCAGGAGAATCAGTTGAACCTGGGAGGTGGAGGTTGCAGTGAGCCGAGATCATGCCACTGCACCCCCGCCTGGGCAACAGAACGAGACTCTGTCTCAAAAAAAAAAAAAAAAAAAAAAAAAATCCAAAGAAAGAATAAATTGATGAATGAACTGAATATCAGTGAATCTAGAGGTCTCTATTTTCTCAATTAAAGGTATTTACTAGTCATTCATCATACAGATATAATTTTAAGACTGGTTTGGACAAAGTGCTCAATATACAGTGCTGTTTTTTGTTTCATTAATCAATCTGCTTGCTAAATGTATAACTCTTATCCTTTCTTGGCTGACCCCTGGCTAAGTTTTCAGAACCCTACCACCTGAATTCCTATATTATCTTCTCTCTCTTTTATTCCTTTAAACTACATTTTAAGAAAGTTTCTCCAAACATCAACATGATATTATATTTGAAGTAATGTGACTCATATAGCCATCACAAACAGTTAAAAACTTAGGAGACTGAATTGTCTGGACTCTTCACTGACTCCTTGTGACCTTGAAAAGTTACTACTTTGAGATTCAGCGTCCTCACTTAAAAATGTGAGATTGTAACAGGTGCAACCTCAGGTTCCTTTCAGCTTTCTGTATTCTGGAAAACTAATTCTCTGCATTATGCTAGGACAGGCTTGCTATTTAAGCCTCAAGAGTAGGCAGAGCAGAAAGCTGTCTAATCCAGGAGTCGGAAACTATGGCCCAAGGCCAAATCCAGGCTACTATCTGTTTCTCTAAATAAAGTTTTATTAGAACACAATCGAATCTATTGGTTCATGTAATGTTTATGGTTCCTTTCATGATAAACAACAGTAGAGTTCCCAGAGAGAAAACAAAATGAGCAAAGTCTAAAATATTGACCCTTTGCAGAAAAACTATGCCAACCCCTAGTCTAAATTATGGCATTGAGGTGTATGACTTCCTGCCTAAAGAACATTCCGTTCCCTGAATGACATGTGGAGTCTCACTACCAGAGGTCTGGAAAATGTATATAAGCTTTGGGAAGATAAAACACCTTAAATGCTAAGAAGCCTGTTCCTTAGTACAAACAAAATGATCCCCTCACAGAGCACTACAGGGAAAATAGAAGGGCTCCAGGAAGCCAAAGTAAATTGATTGGGCACAAAAATAACGTGCTTATATCCCAATGTTGGCTGGGTCTATAAAGGAAGAATGAGTCTCCAGATGCAGTGTCCTGAGAACAGAGTCTTGAGTTCTGTGTTCTCACAGTGTGATGATGAGTATTACTCTATACCTGCTTCCTTACTCAGGCCCTCTTAACCCAACAGCCCATAGCTGCCAGACAGCTCAATGACAGTGGGTACAATAACAGAATAAAACCACTAAGTGGTCTGTATATATTACTAGCACTTTCAGGTACCAATGAAATGATGTGTCTGAACCTCAGAAACCATTGCAATGAGCGGAGGAGCCAGACACAAAGCATAATTCTGTGATGCTCTGTATAGATGGCTTCCACGAACAGACAATGCTAACCTGTGGTGACAGAAGTCAGAAACAGGTTGCCTGGCAGCAAGGAGTAACTGAAGGAAAAAAAGTGCTTAAAGAAAATGTCTGGCGTGAGGGAGATTTATATATCTCGTTTTGGATGGTAGTTACATGGGTCAAAAATCATGAAACTGAAAATCATGAAAAGAGTGCACTTAACTGTAGAGAAAGTATACCTCGATTTTTAAACTGACTATTTTCACTAAGTAAAGGATTTATTTTTATTTGTTTGTGGGTATGGTGTCAGGAATCCTGGAGGTCTTCAGATTCATGACCGTTATATAATTTTCCCTCTATGGTAATGGACAAGAAGATGAAGTGAAGACAGAAAGGTGAAGAAGGGTTCCTTAGTGAAGGGAAATTCCTGTCATGCCTCTAAGCCCATTTCCTTCCCAGGTACATTCTTGCAATATGTCATCAGATATCAGTTTTAGGACCTAGCACGGAAGAGGACACTCAAAAGTGGAAAATGAGGAAAAAAGTTTTTTGGGTTTTTTTCCTTTTAAACCGGGGGTTGGGTGGAAGTGGAGGAAAAAATAGATTTTTCCTCTAAAATTGTATGTGCGTGTGTTTTATTGAATTATTAAAAACACAGGGAAAATATTCAACAATATGCTCCCATGTTTCTCGAAGTCTCTATTTTAATTTAAATTCCATTAAATGTTTCTAATTTTTTACCAAAAAAAGTATAAACTAAAATATTTTAATTAAATGAAATACAAACATAGTTAAATTAAATTAAAAAGTATAAATCAAAGTATTAAATGTAGCACATAAAATATTAATAAAATATATCCTTCAAAAAAGAAGTTATTAGTGAATACTCTTAACTTTGAACAAAAAATAAATAAAATAAAGTGCCATAGCATTCTTAAACAGTACCTAGCATTCATAGTAATTGAGTTGTCAATTTACAACCATCTGAAAAACAAAAATCTGTTCTGCTTATTGGATAAGCTATATTTTTCAAAGAAAATCTTAAACACAAGCATCTTACTAATATATTATCTGGGCTAAGGTGGCTTAGTTGAAATAAACCAAGCTCTACTTTGAGTAATTGAATGTACTAAAATTAGGTAACAATTCATGTGACTGTATAGACAGCAAAAGTACCTGAGAGATCAATTAAATAAAGTTCAACAAGAGGAGAGAAAGGTGTTATAAAATTAGCACGTTTTAGTTAAAAATCTAGGATTATCCAATTACCCTCACTTCCAACTTAATAACAGAGAAAAATAGACCCTCGAGGTCAACTAATGGAATCCCTTCATAATCCAAATGAAGAAACTGAGTATGTCACTGAGTACAGTCTGACCCTAATCATTTCATTCAAAGTGTACATTAAATGGTCTCTACTCTCCCTCCCTTATCTCATATTTCATGGTCTCAGCAATACCAGCATCTGTGGTTACATGCTGCAATGCCTCTTCCTTACACTGGTTCTTTGGCCAAAAACACTCTTCCAACTCTTAAAATTCCCCCTACTAACTCATGCTCATTCTTTAGACTTCACTGAGTTATCAACTCCTCCAAGAAGTCTTCCTGAACCCCGCTCTCACCAATACAAGTGAGCCCTAAGAGTTACGTCTTCTCTGCTCTCCCAGCGTATCTTATGCATTTTTTTTTCAGTCATTCATTCATTGAACCATTCACATATTGAGTGTCAATTCTGGCCAGTAGGCTAAAATGCTAAGGATATAGAGATAAGAGACAGTTTCTGTCCTCAAGCAGTGGAACTTTGGTTAAAGCTGAAACTGATCATTAACACATTTCTCACTTAAGGACTGGCTATTAACCATTTTTGTAGCCCCAGCATTCAATATCACATATGGCATAGAGAGATTCAAAAAATAGTTGTTCAATTTCACTTTATATTGTAAAAATCAGAGCTTAAATTCTTCTTGTTTTAATGAGTGAAATGACTCAAGTAAAATTTAATCTTCTAAAACAATGGGGGATATATTTACTTTCTATGAATTATCTAACTATGCCGCACTCAGTTTTATGTATGAAGCTATGATTATTTACAATTGTTGCCAGTTTGGTTTTTATTCATTATTGTTATTTCTATAGCATATTATCAATAGCATGTATCATCCTATGAATAAAGTTAATTTGGTGTATTTTCTCTCTCAGGGAAGATTTTGTAAAGGAAGAGATGCTCAGATTTTGGAAGATCTCCCTGGTAGCTTCCAACAAAGGAGAAGTCACATTGCCACATTTCAGCCTCCACTGTTAACCATTTGTTAAGTCTCTACTAAGTGTCAGGCCCTCTGATGAGGGAGAGGAGAAGGTAGTTAAGGATCCAGTAATGAAGAAAATAGACGACCCTCTTGCTCTAGAAATGCTTCCATATTATTTTGAGGCTAAGACTAAAGTTTTATCCTATAAGAAAAATGTGTTATCAAAGGATTTTAAGTAAGACAAGAAATGTGTTTTTAAGTCCTGAATTTTAGAAATGCTAGTTTTCTTCTTGACTTTTATCAGAATTTTAGTTCTTTTGGATAAATTTTTTTAAAGCTCCCCTCTTCAGTCTCCCTCTTCTCTCTCTCCCTTCCCTCTTATAAGCTACGCTTCTAAAAGGAATCATATCTACGTTCTGCTTGTATTTCCTTATCTCATAATTGCTCTTCAAACTGCAGCAAACTGGCTTCCACCTCTACATCTCTGTTAAACCCACAATAGCAAAGATCATCACTGATACCCAGACTACTTAATCTGGTGGATGATTTTCTTTACTTTATTGGTCATTTAGCTACTCTTGATGTGGCTGTCTGATCATTCTGAGCCTGATATCTCTGTTTCTGGAATGCCCTTCCCTAGTTGGCATTACTCAAGTTTCCATCCTTCTTCCACTGCTGTCTCTGTAGAGACTTTACTCTCTCCTGCCAGATCTCATCCAAGCTCAGTTTTAACTATCCCTGAAATGCTGAAGACTCCCATGAATAAATAGCTCAGAACTTTCCACCTTGATCTCCCTCCTAGGCTTCTGGCTTATATAGCCACCTGTCTGCTGAGTGTATATACTTATCCCACAAGAACCTAAAGGTTGAAATTTCACATGTGAAACTCACTGTCTCCCCACCCACAATCTGCTCCTCCACCACAATTCCCAACTTCAGTTCCTAACACTCCTAGACAGAAAACCAAGTTGTGGTTGGATGCAGTGGCTCATGCTTGTAATCCCTGCACTTTGGGAGGCCGAAGCAGGTAGATCATCTAAGGACAAGAGTTCGAGACCAGCCTGGCCAACATGATGCATTTTATGTAAAAGTACAAAAAACAAAAAAAAATTAGCTAGGCATGGTAGTGGGTGCCTGTAATCCCAGTTACTCAGGAGGCTGCGGCAGAAGAATCATTTGAAACCAGGAAGTAGAGGTTGCAGTGAGCCAAGATCATGCCACTGCACTCCAGCCTGGGAAACCAGAGCAAAACGCCATCTGAAAGAAAGAAAACCAAGTCATGTGTTCCTAGTTCTCAGCATGCATTTCATCTCCAAATCATACCAACTTCTGTGTTTTCCCCATGGAATCCTTCAGTCCCTTTCATCCACATTCCCACAGCTCCAGCCTAGGCCTTCATCAGCTTCACTTGAGCCAGTTCGTTACCCTTTGAAACACTTTCTACAGCTCTTCGTATCTACTTTAAAATCATCTTTCAGAGTCTAGAGGAAAAAAGCGATTGGGGGATCTTAGAAAAGAGTAAAAGTAAAGAGCTACAAGACTACAGTTTTGATTTTATGAATTTTGATCCAGTAGCTTTCAAACCAGATTAAAATACTAATGAGCCAACTGGATGTGGGTGGGGTTGGGGACAGGGGAGTGAAAGACACAAAAGCAAGAATAACCTAGAGTAAGATTTGGCTAAATGAAGAATTCCCATTTAAGAGACACTTTAAAAGCCCGCTAAATGGCAAAGCACTTCCGTGAACTCTAAAGAGAATTGGTGCTAATTTTTTCTTAGCTCCCACAATAAGAACTTTTTTTATCATCTGGATAAGAGGAGCATCATGTTTGTTTAGGGTTGGTATAATCGACATCAGCTTCACTTGGGCTTCTCATAAGCAATGACTCATGTTGTTTTAGCTGGTGTGGGATCATTGCCTCATGAAGGATGACACAGCTTTAAACACGCAGAGCGTGGCCTGCTTTTTCCAATTCCATGCCTCCAGCAGCTGGAAGAGGTGGGAGTCCTCTAGCCCGCAGCTTTCTGCAACTAAGCACAATTCAGATTTTATGAAAACAGTTGCCAAGTTGACCTTGTAATCACGGAGCCTTATAAATGAGGAGGGAGAGGAGTCAAGTTGTGGTATGTTAAAAATCACAGGGCCAAGCATCCTCTGTTTTTCAAAGCAGAATCTGTGGAAACTTATAGTCAGCTCTTTTCCTCATTAATTGCTTACTCTATTGAGACCAGTAAATTTTTCTTTTTTAAGATGCAAATGAAAAGTCACAGCAACATGTTTTCAAAACTCTCCAAGTTACACTCACTAAGACAATGTGCACGGGTGGTTGCAATAGAGTTTGAAAGGAAGCTAAGGAAATGCCATTCTTATAATCAACACCACCTTGTCTCTAGCTCCGTACCCAGTCAGGGAGCACGTTCTCCCCTCCTCCGTGTTTTCCTTGCTGTTGGCCTGCCTGCTTCCTTGAACCCAGGAGACCACGTTGTGGGCCTGAGCGAATGTTGTGGTGATGGGAAGCAGGTGATCTAACCTGGCTCAACAGGTTGGTAATTCCCTCTGAGGCTCTAGGGAAGATGTGTTTCCTTATTTTGCTTTCCAGCTGTAACACAGACATTGTTCCTGGCTGTTCTTACTCATGACTGGCCTCGTGAAACAGTTCTCATTAGCAACAGACTCTGAACTCCCTAGCTGGTTAAAAATAATGAGAAGACACTCTTAAAGGCATGGCAGTTAGCAGAAAAGCCCAGACTACTGTTTGTGTATAATGAAAATGATTGTTCTATCTCTGTAGTTCTGGTGTCCTAAGAACAAAAGTTTATTAAAATGAATAGCTTGAAAAATAAACACAAGGGCATAGAGCCTGAGGGCCATTCTGATTCTGACCTCTGTGGCGGATTCAGGTCCAGACTCAGATGGGCCTAGCATTCACTTTCTAAATGGAAATATCTGAGGCCCATCTGAGATTGGCATCATCCATGGCTCCAAGATCACTGATGGACAAGGGCTGTTCAGGCTTACAGGAGACTTGGGATGGCTTAGGGGTCTGAATTTCCACAGTCTATCTTACCTGATCCTAAATTTTTTGAGCAAGACTTAGAACAGAACTGAGCTCTACAATGTCACAGTCTAGGACCTGACTTAGTCCCTTGGTTGCCTTCAACTCAAGACAAGGTGAAAACTTGACTGGAAATTGGGAGCGAATAGAGGAAGAACCTATTTATTATCATGGAGTGTTGTTTCTCCATGTTCATTAAGAACTTTTATGATATAAATCATACTGCCAGGAATTAAGCAAAAAATATTTTGAACCATAGAAATCTATTTTAGTAGTTAAAAAGGAATTAATAAAACTAAAGTGAAAAATTTTAAGATCTAGTTTCTAAGAACATAAACCTAAAGATTAAAGGATTAAAACCTGCCCTCCTTCCTTCCTCAAAAAGAAAGAAAAAAAATGAGAGCAAGACAGAAAGAAAAGACCCATAGGAAGATTTCCTGTTACTGATTGCCTAGATCTTATCTTCTTAGTCAATTTGAATGTCTTCTCTAGAACATTTTGTCTAGTTGCAAATACTGTTATATACAGTCTTAAATAAAACTAGGTGAAGGGTAAGATTATACATGAAAAAAAAATCCTATTATTGAACTTCCTTCAAGTGATAACAAGAGTTCTCAAATACATTATATTTAAATCAATTTAATATATCCATTCATACCCACTTCTATGCTTATTCCATGAAAACAGAACAGAAATGTTTGCAAAATGAAAGACTAAATCAAAACTTAATATTTACAACCTCTACTATTTGGAAGTTGCTCTTGTAGGTTGCTAAGAGGGCTATACCAGTGCTGTCCCTGCTCTCAATAATCGTATTAAGGCAGAGAAACAATAAATCCGTAATATATTAATAATGTTACAAGATTGAAATAACAGGTTAAAAGTACCAGTTCTAGAAGAGACTGGGTTGGAATCCTGGCTCTCCTTGCTGTGTGATTTTGGGTTACTTCTCTATGCTTCTGTTTCTTCCTGTGTCATAGAACAGCTGTGAAGAATAGCTGGATGATACATGTCAAGCTTTTAGCATAGTGCTTGCCTCATTTGTAAGCTCTGATTAAAGCTAGGACTTATTTTTAATAAGAATCAACATCGCAGAACCATAGTGGAGGATTAGTGCATGATTGATTACCAAGTGAGTATTACGGTGGTAGATGGCAGCTTGTTATGGTAGATCAGAACTCTTCTGGCTACAGTTGTCAAGGAAACCTTCAGAGAACTTTAGTCCTCACTTCTTTGACTGTGTTTATTTATTTTCTCTCTCTCTTTTCTGCTTTTTATCTCTCGCCGCTTAAATATAGATTTCATCCCAACCACTTACATATAACTTTGGCTACTACTAAATTTTTGTGTTGTAGTGAGAGTGAGAGGAAAAGTGTAGAGAAAAGGAAAAAATCAAATATAGTATGAGTTGTAATGCCATTTTAGGAAGTTGAAATTTTTTTCTAGCCACTGTCAGATTTCTCCACTGATCTTCAAAAGCATAAAATGGACCTTTATATAAAAATAAATACACTAATAAATGGTTTTTTCTTTTCTTTCTTTTTTTTTTCTTCAAGATGGGGTTTCACCATGATGGCCAGGCTGGTCTTGAACTCCTGACCTCAGGTGATCCACCCACCTCAGCCTCCCAAAGTGTCAGGATTACAGGCGTGAGCCATTGTGCCTGGCCAATAAATGGTTTTTTAAAGGCAAATGCATAATCAGTATTTTCTAAATTGATTTTCATAAAAGAATACTCAATAGCAAATTTCAAAGGGACTCTTTTCCCTGTGCATTATAAATGTATATAAGTAAATGTTGTGGCTAACCACAAAGTTTAACAAAGATACAAAGATTTATCTCTGGTACATAAGAGATAATCAGTACCCAAACCTACCATTGCTAAAATAGCACAAATAAATCTCAAGTGTTTGACAGTTTTAGAAATACTACCCACTACTTTTGTCCTTGGTTTCCAGTTTCTCTTTCCTGTCCTTTGTATTGTGTGTTTGTATGCAGTCATCATCTATTCATCTGAGGGATCAGAAAAGGAATGAATAGATTTAATTCGTTTTTAAGAGTAACATGAGACAGGAAGCTGGTTCTCTGAGAGATACTTTGTATATGTTCTCCCACCCTTGGAATTACATGTACTAACTGTCAGATGGACAGTTTGTCTATGTTATTCGTTTATTGAAGAGTGACATAACACATAGTTAACTCAAAGAATGTGTCATAAACCCCAGATATTTGAGAAGATGGATATATAGCAAAACGATCTACATTTGAGAAGATGGATATATAGCAAAACGATCTCCTTTCTTTACTTCCCACTTTAGAGACTAAAGCAACTTGAAATTTTTGTACACTTTTTTTTTTTGATGTACAGCCTACAGTAATCACAAAGAAATGATGTCTGAAATTTCACATGATAAAGAATGATACGTTATGAAAAACTCACTAACTCAACCAAAGCACAGCAAGAAACAAAAAGCAAACAAGCTAAAAAAAAAAAAATCTTTCGAAGAAACCAAAATAAATGCTATCAAATTCTTTAATGAAAGGGTATACACTTTAGTCTTTTGCACAGCCTTTCCTTTACATAGTTGTAACAAGCTGCTTATCTTGATTATCTAATCAAAAGTAATTACAAAGCATGTTAAAAGTAACAATATTAGAAATAAAAGTACCGCTGGAGACTTTCAGAGCTGTCTAAAGAAATAGTAAGTAATAATTTCAATTTATAGTAAATAAAACAATATACCAATAAAGACTATTTATTATTAAAGCAAGCAAACTTACACATCTCAGTAAGTACCTTTTCTTTAGCAAACACATTCAATTATGCTGTCTTAATGACAACAGTCATTAAGAAAAGGTTAATTGCTAACACTATTTAAGGGTATGCCTGACTTTTTATTTTCATCCAAAGAAGCTTAAAAACAAAGCAAAGTGTATTGCTTAAATAGATGGAATTTATTTCCAAAATTTTCTCCTGAATAACACAGCATTTACCTCTTTTACTTTGCTATATAATATCCTACTTTTATGCTTGGCTAGAACTGTTATCTAGAGACCATATGGTTGAGAAATAGGAATATGGTAATTACCTTGGAAATGAAATTGTTTAGTTTGAGGACAGAATGAGAAAAATTCTGATTACATGCAAATTAGAATGTTTACTTTAGTTAAAATACATTTGCAGATGTTCACATAACATCTCTGGAATGCTGGTAAGAGGAAAATGTTTCCTATCAGGTACAAAGATAATTCTAAAAGAATAAAAGATAGTCTCAGTAATACTCTCTAGGCAAAGTGGGATTTAAGAACAACTACACTCTCTTAACACAGCATTTGATTTAGCAACTTTCTGATTTTTTTTTTCTTTTCTTTTTTTTTTTTTTTTTCTTTTTTTTTGAGGAGTTTCCCTCTTGTTGCCAAGGCTGGAGTGCAATGGCTCAATCTCTGCTCACCACAAACTCCGCCTCCTGGGTTCAAATGATTCTCCTGCCTCAGCCTCCTGAGTAGCTGGGATTATAGGCGTCTGCCACAACACCCAACTAATTTTGTATTTTATTTTTAAGAAGAGACGGGGGTTTCACCATGTTGGTTGGGCTGGTCTCGAACTCTCGACCTCAGGTGATCTGTCTGCCTCAGCCTCCCAGGATGCTGAAATTACAGGCGTGAGCCACGGCGCCTGGCCAATTTTTTTTCCCTTTAAGCCTATAATAAACATTTGTTTCCCAAAAAATTATGGAAATTTAAAAAGTAGAAAATATATCTTAAGAGATTTCATAAACTCAGACCAGGTAAAATTAAACCATTTTTTATACTTTGTGTCACAATGATAAAAAGTAAAACCGGTAGATTAAATGACTGTTGATGCATATTTGTACTTGGTTGACTTTTTAAAAGGGAATGAGGTAAAAACAAAATCACAAGAATACTAAATGTCTATTTCATACTACGTAAAATAAGTTAAATGTAGAAGAAATGAGAGAAATAGAAAAGTCACCTTTAGAATACTGCAGTAGTGAATTTTACTGGCAAGATCCACAGTTAATGCCAAAAGGAAAGTTTAAAGAGAAACAGGATATTTGCATAGTCTCAAAGTATCTCTCCAAATGTAGCTATTAATTATAAACAGGAAAATAATTCATTGTACAGAAATCTGGCAGACACTACCTTATCTAGGTGATCAAAACTAACACCAACATTAGTAAGACGTCAACATCGCATACCCACGGTATGATACCCTCAGAGGGACCCAACATTACTTCCACAGATTTCTCACCAAAAATGTATAACCTTGATCAGGCGTGAAGGCTCACATCGGTAATCCCAGCACTTTGGGAGGTCGAGGTGGCTAGATCATTTGAGCCCAGAAGTTCGAGACCAGCTTGGGCAACATGGCAAAACTCCATCTCTACAAAAAATACAAAAATTAGCCAGGCATGGTAGCATGTGCCTGTAGCCTCAGCGACTCAGGAGGCTGAGATGGGAGGATTGCTTAGGTCCAGAAGGTCGAGGTTACGGTAAGACATAATCAGACTACTACACTCCAGCCTGGGTGACAGTGTAAGACCTTGACTCAAACAAACGAAAACACCATACCATACATAAGCTTAATATAATCATTAGAAAACATCAACCCAATTTGAAGGACTTCCTATAAATCACCAACTAGTTCTCAAAAAGTGTCATGAAAGACAAGGGCAGACTGTCCGATTGGAGGAGACTCAGGAGACACAACTAAATTCAGTGTGGACTCCTACGTTCAATTCTACAGCAGGAAAATTCCAATTCTCGTGGAAAAACTGGTGAAATCAGAACACAGATTGCAGTTTCGTTTACAGTATTGTACCAGTATTACTTTTTTTAGTTTTCACAATAGTATTCTGGTTTTGCAAGATGTTAACATTTGGGGAATCTGCATAAAGTTTACACAGAAACTTTCTGGACTACTTTCGCAAGTTTCTTAAGCCCAAAATTACATCAAAATAAAAAGTGAAAAGTTATGACTTTTTAGTCATCACATGAAGGTGATTCTATAATACCCTAAATTCACTAATTTTTTGCGCATACATTAGAGATTAATGATCAGGAGAAGTGAGCAGCTTAAAAATGGATAGAGCAACTGGCCAAATGTTTAGCCACATGACACCATCAAAGGAAATGTACCAGATGTTTTCCAACAGCTCTGCATATGGAGGCACCTACGCTCAGCAGGGATCCCACTGTAAAAGGAAACCAGAGACACCAACTCTGCTTTCAACCATAACATAAAGAATGGCCTATAAATACATACTGCCTGCTAAGAGTCTTATTTCCATTACTATTTTTGAATCCTTTCAAGAAGGTATACCTAGTATCCCCCAGAATTTGGTGTCCCTGTGCATCTGTACATAAGCTCATACAGACCTACGTAAATGCTTACTGTGAGTTAGCATCTGGAAAGAAATGTCTTCCTAATGAATTAATTTCAGTCCAGAAAGGTACCAATAAGTCCATCACTAAAAGTTCCTAAATGTGGTTTTTCCTCAATATAAAATACTTTCTTTCTAATCATCAATTCCATTTTAATCAAATTATTCTTGTTATAAAGAATAGTTAAGAAACAATAGCCCCCTCACAAAAGTTTAAACATTAGTTGAATTAGAATTGCTAGAATAGCCTTGGTTAGCTTTTGCGTTTGTTATTGAGGAAGAATTGGCTGTTTCCCTCCTCTGTTTTTGTCCTCTCTTAGGAAGTTTATGGACTAATTAGATAAATATCAGAAATTATCATGACCATTTTATACTATACCTTCACTAAAAAAATTTTACTTCATTATTTGTATATACTTAGAATATCCTTGAAAAACAAAATATCTAGCTTTATCCTCAGTATCTTTCATTTTATCAGTGACATTATTTTGTATGTTTGTCAATAATCTCACTCTGGATTTTGAATAGAAGCTTAGCCTCTGTAAAAATCATGATTCTAAAGATAATTTCAACCATTTAACAGGCCTGATAATTTATAGTTATTTTATTCTTTTTTCCTTTACAATAGGATGTGGATATACAATTTTGTGAAATAAATAATTACATCTCTTCCTCCCAACAAATACTTATGACTTGTGAGTCTCTTTGCTGCGTGAATAAATTCTGCAGTGGTTTGAATTCCCCACGATCTCAAAACGCACTGTAGACACCAACTAGGACTCCCTGCCACTGTTGAGCATATACAAGTGGTCAGCACAGAAGGTAACAGGTGTTCCTCTTCAGGAATAAGCCGAAACTGTCCAGAAATGCAAACTGAGAATGTCTTTTTGTTGTAATATCAAATCAGCTGACCGAAATGGAAAATAAGTGAGACTGAAATACATTTACTAAAACTTCCTCTGAGGGAATTATGCTCTTGCTTTAAACTACTGAAAAGTTTGTGTGCCTACTGGAGACATGAGCATGTTGTACCTTGATGATTTTCTAGCCTTTTAGCTTCAAAGAAACAAATTGAAATTCATGTTACAAGTATGTCATGCTACAGAAAAGTCATAGCCAAAGACTTTGTGGAGTCCTTGAAATTAATTCCTAAGAAAACTTTAAGAGACAAAAGTAACCTGAGAAAACAGAATTAACTATGAGAATTAACAACCAAGATTATCCATCCCCATAATCTATTAGAGTCAAGGAATATGGTGATAAAAACTGTATGAAAAATAAGAAATAATTCTTAAAGACACAGGGGGTGTGGAAAGGAATCCCAAAGGCTCTAAAGGAAATATGTCTAACAGTATTTTAAATGCCACAGCAGATTTCCCCATGCAAATTCAAAGAGCAAAAACAGAACAGGACAAGATGGACAAAGGATAATATGTATATTAAAGATCAACATACTAATTTATATATTCTGAATATCGATTTTAAAAAGAGAACTTAAATCTGAGGATGACTTACTGTCAATATATCCCAGCCTAGAATCTTTTAGGTACATGTAACTCTCTCTAAAGGCCAGTGCAGGGCCGGGCGCAGTGGCTCAAGCCTGTAATCCCAGCACTTTGGGAGGCTGAGGCGGGTGGATCACAAGGTCGAGAGATCGAGACCATCCTGGTCAACAAGGTGAAACCCCGTCTCTACTAAAAATACAAAAAATTAGCTGGGCATGGTGGTGTGTGCCTGGAATCCCAGCTACTCAGGAGGCTGAGGCAGGAGAATTGCTTGAACCCAGGAGGCGGAGGTTGCGGTAAGCCGAGATCGCGCCATTGCACTCCAGGCTGGGTAACAAGAGCGAAACTCCGTCTCCAAAAAAAAAAAAAAAAAAAAAAAAAAAGGCCAGTGCATCATATGACTTCAGGTGGTTTCATTTATTATGTTCCATACGTAGTTTTAACTAATTTATAAAATGAGGTAAGAATGAGTGATCACTTTAATTCTTCTGAATTGCAATATCAGCGCTGTAACACTCAGATACTGGAGTTGTAAATGGTTCCCCCTTTTTTTTCTTGAAAAACAAGGCTTTCTTGACCTTGTTTTGTCTACTTCTGATAGTGATCCAAGTACCAAAAATGTTTGACTCTCCCCTGTACATCAAAAGCAGCTGATTAAAAGTGGTAACAGTATGAATACAGCCTATGGATCTAGTGCTTCCTTTGTGTTAGTCAGTATCCCAAGCAGTGGAAGTAAATTGCCCAAGGCTACATTGTAGTAATTGGTGTAGAGTCAGGTCTGCCAGTCTGACCTCAAACCTGAGAAACTGACAAGTACATTTCACTGGCTACTTAATTTGGAAAAGCAAAATAAATTTAGTAAAATAAAATGAGCAGGCCCTATAAGAAATTGCTTCCGTGTTGAAGGGAAACAGGGAGAGTGTGGCACAGTAGCATAGTGGTCCCCATGATGGAGCAGCCTTGGCTCAGTGGGATGGCAGGCAGCAGGGCAGGCCTGAGCTGCTGGGGCCTTCACAGTTTCTTTTTAATGGTTGGCTAAAAGTCCAGATTTACATCTGAAGCCTCTTGATGTACAATTATTGTCACTTATTTCATCTTTTTTTGCAGTCTTGATGGTTTGAAAGGTGAAGGGCCACATTCTCGGGGCAGGGACTGTGTCTCATTTACCTTTGTAACCCAAATGCCCAGCATGGTGCTGGCACATAGTAGGTACAAACAGGTTGAGGTTGGCAGTTAAAAATTCCACCATTTAATCTTGGCTATTTTGTAATCCTGGCAGGAATTCATTAATTTATTCAACAAATATTTATTGGGCTACTACGATGTAACAGTTACTGCTCAAGGGATACAATTGTGGAAAAAATGAACAAAATACGGAAAAATTATATTCCTTTTTACTGGGAAAACGCCAGAAGAAAACAAAAACCCTTAAAAACATATAAACTCAGGTGTAGAGGTCTGGAAAATAAAAAAGAATAGATTGCTTTGAATTGAACCAATGCCTCCAAGAGCTAAAAAATATGATAGTTAGATACAAAAGTCCATGTTTTCTAGTGCCATACTGGTCACTGCTCCACAAATATGTTACAAACGTGTAAGCAATTTAAAGGAAAGGGTATTCTTGAAAGAGAGAGTGCTTTCTTGAGAAGTAGAACAACACCATCTTGCTTCTTGGCTTGAAAGGAAGTATTGATCATTAGTGAGTCAAAGGTTAATAACTTGGGCCTGATTATTTCTGTTACCAGACTCATGATTAATGGTGTCCTCTGGCTCTTTGTAAATACAGGAACCTCTTTTTGATTGCTTTTTACTGGGAACCAAGGGATTAAGCTATTCTCTTGTGACTGGGTTGCAAGGGGCTGGGGGTCCTGCAACAGAGGGAAAATGGTACCAAGGCTCCCATAGACAAGAGTGCAGGGCAGTTACCAAAAATGCAAACTTGGAACAGGAATCTAATTGGCAACTGTAAGGTAAAATACTAGCTCTGACATGTAACGCTTGCTCTTATGTATTATCATTCCACAAGACCACATGCTGAGTTAATAGAACTTCTGCTTCTAGTTTGCTTTGGAAACGGATGTAGTTTCAAATTGCCCAAATGGCACAATCTGGCTGGCGCTCTGAGACAGCTGCTGGAAATTATAGACAGGACAGCTACACTAGAACCGTTTAAAAAATGAACAAACTTGGCCCATGCTTTTGATCAAAACACACACACGTATATATTTAGTTAGTCATAATCTGAGTACTTACAGCCAATAATTATGTTCAGAAAATAACCCCAAAGATAAATGCCAGTTTATATCTTCAAGAAGCCTTTAAAATAATATGCACAACTCCTAAAGCTGGAAACAATGTTGTTTTCTCATTGTCTTTATATAAAAATGAGATTTCATTCAACCTGCTATTTTTGAAAGAAACAATATTTTCTTTGTTAGCCAAGCCCAACATAGATCTCTTGCCAATGTAGTTTGTTCTTCTCATGGATACTAGCCAAAAAGATATTCCCTGAAATAAAGTCACAGTCTGTTGAAAGCCTCACAAATCAATTAATTAGAAAACAGAAGAAATCATTATCACACAACTAAAGTTAAAAGTATGAAAAAAAGAAATGATTAAAAATAAACGTGATGAAAATACACCACTCAAACTGCCCACTTGTAAAGAAAAGCACTCATCGATGGATCAGTCACATTTACACAAATGAAACTTCCCCAAATATGTACCAAATATTTTAATAATATTTGATATTATAACACTTTTATAATACTTTTGTCTACGCACGAAAACATTTTTTAGTTAATGAAAGTTTCCTTGGCCTTGATCTTGCATCAAATGGATGATCAGATAGAGTAATTTAACACAGATCCCTGAGTAAATCTGAAATGTACAAGATGAGATGCTTATAGACTTCTTTTGACAAAAAGGAATATATTTGCATTGACAGCATGGAGTTGACATTAGCAGTAATCAAATGACACCAATGCATCTATACAATTGATTAACATGTAGAAATAAGTGTCTTTAAAAGTCTACTGAAGTGTACTTTTTAGAGAATTTCTCAAACTACACTTTAACTCAGGCATGCAGTTACTGAACAGGCTCTCAAAACGAGTATTCTGAGGATTTAGGGTTGTGTATTTCAATGTTTTCTTTTAATGTGCTGCTTGTGTTTCATTTGGAATATTTTTTAATTTCCAGATATTTTATAGGCAACTTTGGCCGAAATGAGGGCCATATATATGTCTATCCTCAAGTCATATCAAGAATGCAATCCCGCTGCTAATCTCTGCTAGCCAACGACTTCAGCTCCGGCTGGGGGAGCCTTCGAGCGTTTTCCACCTCCAGTCAAAGACAATGCAAAGAACCCCAGGCTCACTCATCTAGTCCACCAAAACTTGCAACAATCAAGTGACGGCGGTCGTGCGCCCCGGCAGAAGGCGCAGCTGCACGGCTAACCCCCCCAAGCCCAGCGCGACTGCGCCGCCCTCGCAGGAGCGGCTCGGGGTACCTGCTGAGCGGGTGGCTGGCGGCGGCCCGGGGCGCGCAGCGCGACTCGGCGCTGGGGGGCTGGGCGCGGGCGTATGAGTGGTAGGCGGTCAGCACCACGCCGCCCGAGTCCTCCACCTCCATCGTCAGCCACGCATGTCTCGGCGCCGGCCCCAGAACAAAGACCGGGACCAGCATGGACCGGCGCGCCGGGAGGCTGTCAGCAGCGGAGCTGCGGGGCCCGAGGTGCGCCCAGCCGCTCTCTCCCGCGGCTGTCAGGGCCCCAGGGCAGGCAGCCCCGCCCCGCCCCGCCCCGCCCCGGGCCAGCGAATTCGCAGACGCAGGGAACCACGCCCACCGGCTGGAGTCGGGGCGGAGTTGTGTGCGTGTGTAAGTGCGCGTGTGTGCGTGTGAGTTCCTGCGTGTGTGTGTACGCGCGCGCGCGCCTGTGCGTGTGCCTGTATCTGGGTGTGCGTGTAGGTGAGTGCTTGTGTGCGCGCGCGTCTGTATGCGTGTGTGCCTCTGTGTGCGCGTGTGTGCCAGTGTGTGAGTTCCTGTGTGTGTACGCGTGTGCCTGTGTGTGTTCCTGTGAGTGTGTGCGCGTGTGTGCCTGTGTGTGCGCGTGTGTGCCTGTGTGAGTTCCTGTGTGTGTGTGCGCGTGTGTGCCTGTGTGTGAGTTCCTGTGTGTGTGCGCGCGCGCGCGTCTGTGCGTGTGTGCCTGTATCTGGGTGTGCTTGTGGGTGCCTGGGTGCCTGTGTATGTGTGTGCTTGTGTCCGTGTGAGCGCCTGTGTATGTGCTCCTGTGTGTGCGTGTGCGTGCCAGTGTCGGGAGTGCGGTGGGGAGGCAGGATCCCTGTTTCTAAGAAGCTGGAAACCGGCCGGGATCCTTCGGGGCTCCTGCTAGTGGCCTAGTAAAGTTTGTTTTTCTTTGTTACTTTTTTTCCTTTTCTCACTCCCCCTCCCAGCCCGCTTCCAACAGGAGGCTTATCCTGTGGCTGGGAACATTTCCTGCCTGGCTGCAAGGAGTGAAACTGAGAAACCATGCCTCAGGCTGAGGAGAGAAGCCGAGTTTGAAATGTGTGCTCTGGGGAAGAAAAGAAGAAAATGTGGCACTTTCCCATTTAAAGCATCTACATTAAAAATTGAAGAACTGGATTACATTGCTGTTTACTTAGTCAAGTTCCAGTAAACTTGATTTCCTTTCGGATCAGGTAATTCCCTCTTACAGCAAAGGAACACTTCCCTCCCACACCCTCAATACGCCACTACCAGACTCTTACCTCACTCTCACATCCCTTTCCTCCTCTCAATCATGATCAAATTAACAGATACCGTCTGCAGCTTGTCTGAAAATTAGACTTTATTATTATAGGCCAAATGGCTGTTATTTCCAGAAGTTATTTCTGGTAGGGGAGGATGTAGGTACTGGTGCAAAGTAGATAAAAAGGGGCATGCTTAGCAATCTTGAGTCTGAAGTATGTCCTTATCCACATAGGACTAATAACACAAATGGAAAAACAACGTTCTTACAGCTGATTAAAAAGTAACCAGGAGTATGCCTAGGAAGAGGCCCGCATGAATGTTTTACTCACACCGACAATGTGTTTTATCTACTGTCTCTTCCATATACATCTCTGGGAACTAGGTGGGGTGGGTGGAAAGACGAGTGAATCTAATCCCTTACTGGAGGGCGACTTGATCATGCTGCTTAACATCTCAGAATCTGTTTCTGCATCTGTGAAACGGGGAAAATAACATTCATCTCCTGGGACGAAAGGACCAAGTATATGTTAGGTTCTCAAGGAGTGGGGGTACTCTTTGCTCTTTACATTCAAGAGGGGACATGTTTATTTTCATTGCACTTTGAGAGGTTGGGAAAACATAAGTTTTTCATCCCAAATGCTTTTTAAAAAATGTTTTGCTGATTAAAGGGGTGAGATAATAATGACTAAATTTGCTAACATACTACGTGTTAGATGGTGTACATTAGCTCTTTAAACAACTCTATGAGGTAGGTAGTATTATCATCCCAATTTTATGGATAAAGAAACTTACCAAGCATGAGCGTAGGGAAAAGACACATACAAAGAATGCTTTATTCTCCAAAATTTTCAGATAAAAAGAGGTATCTGTTTACTTACTGTGCTTTATGCCAATGCATAAAACTAAGATAATACCTTCTTAAAATGTGAAATTTAAAAATCACTGTAGATATTGATATATATATCCACACTTCTTCATCTAAAACCTTGGGAACAGATACATTTCAAAAATTATATCTGCTTTTTATTTTTAAATGATAATTTGATGCATGCCCCATTTAATAAAAAAAACCTCAGCCCAGTAAATTTGGGATGGTATTGTATATTTAAATGTATTATTTCTGCAGCAAAGATAAATGAATATTGACCTTGAGTAGGATAAAGTCTATAGATAGCTTCACATTTGTTCAGGTCAAGTTTATCACCTAAAAAGTTTGGGCACCAAACTTCATAAAACCTTGTTAATTTTTATCTTATAGAATTTTAGAATTACCATAAGGAATTATAGTAGCGGAACTTTTTCTGGGCGTGGAACATTCTTCTTTTATTTTTCTGAACTACAGACTCACAATATGAAATACCTGCAGGATCTTTGCTTGTAAACATTTTGACCAGAACAGGGACTCTAGATGCCCCGCATTGCAGTAGTGCCCCGTCCTGCCAGTTAGAGTCCTCCTCCTCTTGTGAATTCACCTTGTGGACATCCCTGGCTTCACTTGGGACTCCTCCCTCCACTCGATGATCAAATCTGTCATTTCTTCCTCAAAATGTCTGCCCACCATTCTGTGAATTCCTACTGCTAATGTCTTTGTCCTCTCGTCACCATCTCCTTTCTAGGTGACTGCAATCCTTCCTTCACAAAGATTACTTTCCATTAGCTTCCTCTTAAGCCCCTCCCTCTTTCAAAATTCTAGTAGGGTGGTTTTCCTAAAATGCAGAACATCCTCTTCTCAAAAGCCCTCGACTGTAACCCACTTGCTACAAATTGAAGTCCAAACTCCTTAGTATGGCCTCTCCTTAATCTATTTTGATCACCTAATATTTCATCACTCCCAAGGCCTTGTGGCCCACTTACACCAGCCTGTCCTGTGATCTTACTTTGTCTTTGCCCCTACCTATTATTTCTTGTCTGGAAATGCTGAAAAGCCCTCTATATGCCGCTATAAAGCCTCTCAGGTGTTCCTAATTCAAAGTAATCCCTCCTTCTGCCCTTCTGTGGAAATTGCTCTTACTTTCATTATAATAAACAATTTCGTTTAATAATTTCTGCCATGTAATTAAAGCACAATCAGCCAAACACTGTGCTGTGTGCATTTTCCCTGACTGTACCCATGTCAGATATTGCTAACAGATCTTAATACTTTTTTCCACTGAACCCAGATATGGCCACGAAACCCACCTCAAAATAGAAGCCCAAACGAGCAAGATAGCTTTGAGATGAAACTACCTGCTAACCCAAGATTGTATTACTATTTTCCAACAAATTAGTGTCTTTTACTAAATTGTAAGCTAGTGGAAGGCTAGTGTCATGTTTTTATGTTTATAGCCCAGAGCCTGTAGTGTTTTGCAGAACAGACATTCAATAAGGATTATTTTTTGAAAGAATGAACATATGAATGAATGAGTGAATCAATGAATGAGACAATACTCTTTAGTGTGGTAGTTTCAACCTCGCAGAGTAGCCAAGTGTAGGGGTCAAAGGGAAACCTCTTTGCCCTCTGAAGTTTCACTGAAAAATTAACTCATGAAAGGCAGAGTAATTGGAGAAAAGGCATAAAAATGTATTTAGTGTGTAAACTCAGGAGCCTTCAGAATGAGGACCCAAAAGTATAGGGGAAATTGCTGAAACTATGCTTAGTTTGAACACAATATGGACAGCCATGCAGAAGTGTGATTGGACAAAAAGAGTATTATCTAATGCCAAAGACTAAGTGGAGAAACCCAGCAAAGCCTGTCTGTCTTGATTCTTGGCCTCTCTGAGCATGCATTTTTTCCTTTAGGGTATGGGACAGGAATCTCTCTGGAATGGGGGGGGGGGGCGTCTACAGTCAAACCAAGTATGTCAGATAACTTCTTCTTCTTCTTTTTTTTTTTTAAATTATTTTTTTGAGACAGAGTTTCACTCTTGTTACCCAGGCTGGAGTGCAATGGCGCGATCCCGGCTCACCGCAACCTCCGCCTCCTGGGTTCAGGCAATTCTCCTGCCTCAGCCTCCTGAGTAGCTGGGATTACAGGCACACACCACCATGCCCAGCTAATTTTTTGTATTTTTAGTAGAGACGGGGTTTCACCATGTTGACCAGGATGGTCTCGAACTCTTAACCTCGTGATCCACCCGCCTTGGCCTCCCAAAGTGCTGGGATTACAGGCTTGAGCCACCGCGCCTGGCCAGATAACTTCTTTATGGCCAGTTTTTACACAGAACATTGGAGGAAAATGTGGGGTAATGTTTTCACAGTTTATGGCTGTCTTTAGGGAAAAGAGGTTCTGGTTTCTACAACCCACCTTCAAAAGAGAGATTCTAGTTTCTATGGCTAGAAGATGAGACTGAGAGACTGGGAGCTAAAAAGGTCAGAAAAAAACCTTTCACTTCTAAGACTACTCCTAAGACCCTCATTTTGGGCTACTGTTTTCTGAGCTCTAATATCAAAGCATTATTATAAATGACTCATAAGTCTCTATGGCACTAAGACTGCAAACCAAAAGAAAGTTGACATGTATATATTAATGTTTTTCCAATGAATCTTTATGCTGTTGACTTAATAAAATGCAACTCTTTTAAGCATTCTTGAGTTTTGGCTTTTAGAAAGACGGTAGAGTTCACATATTGGATGTTATAGAATATGCTGTGCAAGCTATTTCCATTAGCCCTCCAGATCTACTGGCCAACATCACTATGCTGCTTGTACCCTGGGTGGCTCACCGTGTGGTCTACATCTGTGAACTCCCTTGCCTCTGGCTTCAGTGAGGGTTCGCTAAAGAGAGGCACCAGCAGATGAGAGGCACTAGACGGAGGGGGAAGTAAGGTTAGGTTCTGACTTCCCAGGTTTCTTTCCTATTTTGCTGCAGGTGAGATCCTTCTACCCGCTACTCCTGACTGCAACCCTCTGCTATGCTGCTTTCTCCAAATTAAGGTAACTCCTGCCTCTACCTGGCCCTCCTGACCTAGGGGTGGTAACAGCTCCTGGTGCATGTAGTACTCATTCCTTCTGCTGTCCTCCAGCATCCCTTATGAAGGATTCCTTCACTCCAGCCATGCCTTTATGAACAGTCCCTTTAATAAACTCTCTTTATTCACCTGGGCTGAATGCCCCATCTCTTTCTGCCAAGACCCTGACGGATAGGCACCCTGCTGCCCCAGGATGTAGGGCAGTGTCCCTCACACTATGAGGGTCAAATGCAAACCATAAATAGCCTCATGTCAGTTCAGATGTTTTGTCACAGAAAAAGTTCAGGTCTGAACAGAATTTGTAGTCAAATGAGTTATGAAAAAAAGGAATCAAATTTGAGAGTTTCTGAATTTCAACATTCAGACTTAATAGAGTCTGTTAACATTCTTAGCATTCCAAACAATGCTGGGATCCACTGTGTTAGGGGATGACAGCACAGGGCTGTGACAGCTGGCCAGGCAGTGGAGTCAGTGGTGGCCCTGGGGAAGCTAAGCTTCCCAACACTGGACAGTGGACATGCAGGGCACAGAAATAGCATTTTCAGTTTGTTTGGAGTAAGGGCAAAGGTAGAGGGAAACTTACGGTGCTGCCCACCTTTGGATGCCATACAGTGCCCAGCACTGGACTGAGACTCAAGAGACTTGGATGACAGTACCAACCCTGCCACCAACATGACACCCCAAGAAAGTAGCCGAACTGTAGACCTGTTTTTTTCACATGTATAAGAAATAAAAGAGCCTACATGCATTGAATACCGATCATGTGCCTAGTCCTGTTTAAGACATCAGAACAACAACTCATGAGAGGCTCGCAGCAGCGTTTGGTGTGAGACAAGTATCACTGCTGGCAGCTCCAAGCTATAGTTGAAGAAACTGGCTGTAGTCACTTCCCAAGGTTACCCAGGCTAGGATGTGACAAAGCTGGGCTTCAAACCAGGGAATCTAGCTCCTGAATTTAGGGCCTTAAGAATTATATTTGTCTTTTATGAAAGGTTAGATGAGGTTCAAAATATATTCCCCCTTGTAAAATGTAATGAAATGGGCAGGATTTGATTTATGTTTCTTGATGGTAGCTTTTCATAAACCTGTTTGGCATATTGGAGGGTAACTATCACTAGCATGTAATGACGATGGTGACAATAATAGGGAAGGGAGTCACATGTATTTTCAAGGCGCAATACTAAGGTAGTTCAAAATTACTAAGGCAGTTCCAAAATTATTATTTCTTTATATATGTGTGTATAATTATTGTCATTAACTACTCTTAGAATGTGTTGAAGGATAATTCAGTTTTTCATTCTGCCTTGTAAATGTGCCCGTGGATACACATAAATAAAGCGTTAGAGAGTAGTGAAATATGTAACCACAAGTGCACAAAGACTGCACTTTCTAAATGGACAGGAAGCAGAGTGGTAGCCAAAAGAGAGTAAGGCAAGGTTGAGTTTGAGCTTGATTATGATTTACCATTTACTGGCTGTATCACCTTGATTTCTCTGTTTCCACTTCGTAATTTGAAAAATAGAGACCAATAATATCTCTCAAAGAGTTGATGGGAAGTTAAAATGAAATGACGTCTTGAAGACACCTATCCCAGAACGAAGCGTACCCTAGATGCTCAGTAGATGTTGGTTCCCTTCTCTCTGTCTTCCCTGTCACCTATCCTCTGTCTCAGCCCTTCTGAAAGTATGATTTGAGTTCAACCCTCAAGAGTAAAGAATTTGGACCCAGGAATTGCAAAGGTATTTCACAACCTTTGCTGAGAGATGAGTCAGACTCAATTTACATGAGGAAACCTACCTGGGGAGGCCTCACAAACACTGGCCCCCAAGTGCCACCAGCTGTATGGGTTACGAAATCTGGAGATATCCCAACATATTTAACCCCATCAGGAAAGGCAAGAAAACAAAACATTTATGCAAAACTTTAATATGGACAAAAGAAAAGTGCCTCTTGTGGCCTTGGCTGCTTATCTGGCAAAATTGCTGCTAGGATAATCATTTCATACCAGAACAGGAAAACAGCTGCAGCCTCATGAGTCCTTGCAGCCGCTGACTGATATTCTCTTAGCAAAAGGAGTTGAGGGAACATAGTCACTGGCCCTATCTTGCAGGAAATGAAGGCACAATTCTTACCCACCAAAGAGAACACGGTAATTCTGCTTTTAGAACTCCACCTGCCGGGGTGGGGTGACTCACGTCTGTAATCCCAGCACTTTGGGAGGCAGTGGCAGGAGGATCGCTTGAGCCCAGGAGTTCAAGACCAGCCTGGGCAACGTATGGAGACCCCCATCTCTACAAAAAAATGCAAAAATTAGCTGGGCATGGTGGTGTGTACCCTGAGTCCTAGCCACACAGGGGGCTGAAGTGGGGAGACAGCTTGAACCCAGGAGGTTGAGGCTGCAGTGAGCCATGATCGCACACTGCACTCCAGCTCTCACTTTTTGAGAGAGAGCAAGATCCTGTCTCAAAGAAAAAACAAACAAACAAAACAAACAAAAACCCTCCATCTTACATACATTGTCAGTGCCCTCAAATGGAAAGACTGGTTTGAATTAGAGGGAATGAATATAAAGTTGCATTTATTTGATATAAAGAGAAAATACTTTAATGAGACAAACATTTTAGAAGGTAGTGTGTAAATCTTTCATCTTCAGGTCAGTTGGTAAATCTTGATCTGCTATCCTGAAATATTTTTCAATGTATTGACACTACTTGAGTTAAACAAATTTATTTTCTGGGTGCTCTGATGATGACACAGAATTTCTAGACTACTTTGATTTTCCTCTTGCTTTCTTAGCATCTATTTTTAAAGAGAAATTAGTGCTTATTTTTCTTCATTAACTGTTTTCAGATCTTTGTTCAATTTGGTAATTGTGTTAAGTAGATTATGTCACCACGAGAGCCAGCCAGCCAGGTCAAGACTTGTGTTATTTATGTGGTAGACATAACTGAGTTACTTAAGTGACTTATCCAAATAAATTGAATCATTATTGATTGGAAATGAATCACTACTAATAGACTCAAGCAGGGTAGAGGAAAGGAACAGACCAGCCATAGCATAAAGTTTTATTCTAAAAAATAAAACTTACATTGTGGAATATTTCCTGCAATGTGATGTTTTGCAATTATATAAGGGCTTCATTCATTCACTCTTCCATGTATCCATCCATCCATCCACACACCCACCTACCCCAATAATTTATAATTGTTACTCGTATCCACAGTGCTGAGTATCAGGAATATGAAGATGAATAGGAATATGAAAGCACAGACTAACTGGGTCTCTGCAAGCGGGGAAGGGGTTGGTGTAGAAGGTCACCAAAGAACACACTTCCCTAGGAGGTTATGTTAGAGATGCTCTTAAAAGATGAATGACAGTTGGCTAGCTCCTAAGTAGGTCTGGGTGGTTGAGGCTATGTGAGAAAGGGCATTCCAGAGGCAGGTAACAGACCAAAAAAAGGCACAGAGAAGGAAAGGAAATGAAGCAGGTACAGGGAAGCCTTTTCAGTGTAGCTTTGCTGAAGAGTAAAGTGTAAGGGAGAAAACTCTGGAGACAAAGCTGGAGACAGGCAGAGGCCAGGCCTTGGTGTATCTGAATGCCTTGAAGAAGTTTAAACTTTGTCGAGAGTTCAGATGGGGAACGCACTGAAGGTGTCAAACAAGGTAGCGCTAGAATCGACTTAACGCTTTTAGGTATCCTTCTGGCTCTGCACCACCTGATCTTCACTCAGCATTTCTGACCTACATCTCCTAGGCTTCCTAACCTTTTTGGGAGAAGAGCATACACTAGAATCTGAGACAGAAGAAAACTGACTATGAATGGCCACATGCTAAGTCCCAAATTGAACCCTAAGTCAAAGTCCAAGATGGGATAAATAAAATTTAAATAGTTGTTGAAAATACATGAAGCTTAAAGAATCACACAAGTCTCTCAGAGGGGAAGCTGGGGAAAGGACCCTGGCAACCCCCTCTCTGTATCACTAGCTCACTATCTCATAGCAGCTGCCTGTTTTGTTGTGGATCACCCGGGGAGGGACAGACCACCTGACCTGGCAAGTGATGGGGTGAACACAGTAGGAGACAGTGAAGGAAGAAGAGGACAGTGAGAGGCTTGGGGACATGCAGTATGCAGGTCTACCAACACAGAGGGAAGGTTTATTAATGGTAATTCTTGGGTTGTAAACCAAAGAAACATTTCTGATTAACCAAAACAAAGAAGAATGTTTTAGAAAGACCTGAGGAATAGCACAGGATTAAAGATGAAAGCTGAAAGACCACTCTTGGAGCAGGAATGAGAACACAGTCTTGCCAGGGTGCTTCCTAAAAAATTAACAAATTTTAACTTTTTCTTCTATCCTTGCTTCCCTCTTCTGAGGAAACAGGGTTTCAGAATTGCATCAGATTGGCTATGGTTAGGCCTCCACTTGGCAGTCACTGAATCTTTAAGAGATGTGGTCTTCAGGGACTGTCTTGCCCGCTGTAACGATAAGACGGGCCCCAGGATCACATACTATGAGGGATAAAGTCCCTAAGTTGACACCTTGGAGATTTCAGATAGTAGGAATGGATGACAGCAAATTAACAGTATTTATTAGAGCAGGATTTGGTGAAGCCTCAGGGAAGCAGGGCTCACCTTGAAGCACTGAAAAAAGGCATAATCAGGACATAGATGGTAAAGATTTCCAAGATCTGGAAAGGGAAGCCGTACTTAGAAGATGCGATGAAGTGATGCACAAGGAGATAATACATGTGCCTAATTTGCAGTTTTGCCTCCACATGACCCTGAATAAGGCAGGGTAACTGCCTGACAAAGTTGATAAATCAAACAGACCTGGGATTTCATGATGAAAACAGGAAGGTTCAAATCCACATCAGCTAACTCCAGCCTCAAATATGGCTCAGACTGCATCTTTCAATAAGACTTACGTGACCTGAACTGAGTCACCTGGATCTGAAGATGTCGTAAGTATAATTTTAAAGTAAGCTTATACAAGGGGTGGTTAAAATGGTGAAAGGCAGGGTTTGGAGCAAGACAGATGTAGGAGTTGTGTCGTGTGACTGTGAGCGGTTATTTAATCTCTCTGGGACCTGATTTTTCTCATCTGTAAAATGAGATGGTAATACCTATCACACAGAGTTGTTGGCCACGATTTGAAAAGGCTAAGTTGTAAAACTGCTGTGTATATAATGCTAAACAAGCATAAGTTCTTTTTATTATGCTATGCATTCAAGAAATTATTATTTTATCTTCTACTTTGTTAGCAATACCTATTGGGAAAGAGTCCAGAGTTCAAGAAATTCTAGCCACCATTGGTCAGCCAGTAAATATTTTTTAGTACACTCCAAAGACTATAAATAGTTCTATGGAAAAGGTCATGACTGTGTTAACATAAGTCATTATTTTGAAACTGAGCAGAATCAGGTATCAGAAAAGGATGTTTGTTTGTCAGTTGAAACATTATTCAGTGATGTACCTAGTTATTACTGATTACCATTCGACTCAAAAAAGTCCTGGAAAGCCTGAATGTCTCGATGTCACTAGGACATTGGCACAGCCCTGAAGAGGACGTCTCCTCTCACCACACTGGCATTCCAGATGAGGCATTTCTGGGTGGGATCTGAGCAGGCTACAGGCACACTCAGTATAGCATATGGTACACAGTAGGCTTAAATAACCACTTCATGAATGAAGGAGCCCTCTCTGACTCCATCCTCGATTTCTACCTCTGTAAATGTAAAACGCAGCTACAGTACTGTAGGTACTAGAAAATGAAACTACAGGACTGATACTAGAAAATGGAAGTACAGGGCTGATACCTTACTGTGGCTTTCTCAAAATGTATGAGAACTCAAAAATCATAGGAGAGCCTGCCAATGGGTCTCAACACTAGAGAATGTGATGATGTGTAAATTGTGCCCCCTGGAGTTGTGCAATGCAGCCAGTTGGAATGGCTTTGAAGACAGGAGTGTAAGGCGAAATTAGACAGTTGGTGTAGTAATAAAACTTCTGTTGAAGGGAGAGGACAAGTCTGATCACTGCTATGGCACCTGCTAGCTGAGAGATCATATACTACTTTTGTCTGTTCGTAATCCCTTCCTTTGGGGAATCCACACTAAAGCAATTTAACCTCTGAGTGAGTAGGAATAATATAATATTGAGAAATACAAAAAGGAAAGCACATGAGTAAACTTGGTAATGTTATTTCACTGTATTTGTATCCCAAGAACCCGTAATAGTGTCTGATATATGTGCTCTCAAGAAATGTATCATGTATAAACTTATGTTTAATATGTATCAACCAATCAGTGAGTAAAGAGCTGCATATAGTATCCTCCCCACCCCGAATACTGTAGCTTCATAGTTAGGGAAGTAATTAGGGTGAGTTTTCCATTCAATGGCTGCAACCAAATGACTCTTCTCAGGAAGGCCCCAGCACTTAGCACGGTCCTTTTTGCCAGGGGACCTGGAGGTGAAAACCAGAAAAGGAGGGGGAATTGACTTGTTTGTCCCATGTCTGTAGAGGATAATAGAGTCAAAAGAATGGGGCAGGTGCAGAAATAAAAAATCATGAAAGAAGTAGACTCTAAATGTCTGAAGTTCCCTAGGTAAATTGCTACCAATCAAATTACTTTTTGACTTATATTTCATTTGGATCAGATTTGTGATCTGTAGATAACAGGTATTCATATAATTTAGGAAATGTACCCTTTCTACCATTGGCTATTGAAATAAATTCAGAACAAAGAGGTTTTATGTTATTCGAAGTACTGTGGTAAAGGGTATAATAATTCTTTCTCAAGTATCTCATCATCTTAAGCCTCTTTTCAGTCACTTTGAGAGAATTTTTTAGAAACAGCCAAGCCTGAAATGACCATTTAATCCTATATATGATTGAGAATGAGAGAGACACAATCAAGTCATCAGATCCAAACAATGATTCATTATTTCTTTGTGTGAAGAAACAAAGTGTTACTTGTTTTTAGGGAACAAACTATCATGATTCTTAGTATCTAACTTTCATTCCAAATCCTCAGAGCTGTTTGTGAACATAAACTCATTTATTCCCACCTACCAAGCAACACTCAGAAGGAATTCTGATGGGATGAATTTGTGTAATAATTACAAATATTGCAATCACAACTATTTACCGAGAATCCACTATGATAAGTATTATATCATTTATTCCTTACATTGGAGGCTCAGAGATGTTAAGTTACATGTCCAGGTTCACAGTATTAGTCGAGAGGATTAAGAGGCAGCCTGGAGTAGTTAAGTCCCTAGATTCTGCTGCCAGACGACCTGGGCTGAATCCCACTCTAGCTCTTTCTGGGACTGTGACCTTGGGTAATCTAACATCTCTGGGCTTCCATTTCCCCTGTGCAAAGTGGAGAGGATGGTAAGAAGACAGTAATAATGGGACATACTTATAAGGCTATTGTGAGGACTGGGTCAGTCAAATGCTTAGAACAATACAGTGGCACCTAAAAATGCCACATCAGTGCTAGCTATTGGTATTATTCTTGTGGTTACAAGTAATGAGAATGCAACTCACACTAGTTTAAACAGCAAAAGAAGAGGTGGCAGCAGTATTTGCTTCAGACATGCTTTACAACAGAGATTCCAATGATGTTCTTAGGAACCTCCCCAGCCTTATTTCCCCTTGGCTTCCAGATATATCAGATAGGCTGTGTGGTCACAAGGTGGCCAACTGCAGCCCCAGGAATGCATTGTATTTACAGAGAAAAAAAAATTCTTGTTATGAAGATATGGCAGAGGTCCCAAGTAAGTGGCCCAGCTTTGGTCTCTTACCCATTCCTAAACCTAGGCTATAAGTCAGGCCAGGTCTGGGTCATGTGATAAGTTCTGAGACAGAAGGGTTGGGTTTGCCCAATCCAAACCACATGGCCTGAGGACAGTGCTTGTATAAAGGCTCTCAGGGTGATGCCTCAAAAGGAGAGATCAAATAAAGACCAAACATATATGTGGTCTCATGGCTATCAGGTAACAGAGCACAAATCGGAATTGTCCTTTTCTTCCAACAGAAGTTGTATTACTACAGCCACAGGCCACTTTAGCCTTACACTCGTGACTTCAAAGTCATTCTCACCAGGCTGCGCTATACAAATCCATGGGCACAATTTACACAGCATCACATTCTCTAGTTTTGAAGCCCACTGGCACTGCTCTCCTAAGACTTTTGAGTCCTCACACTTTTTGAGAAAGCCATAGTAAGGTATCAGTCCTGTAGTTTCATTTTCTAGTAACTACAGGACTGTAGTTACATTTTACATTTACAGGTATAGAAATTGATAGAGCTGTCACAGGTAGAATGGAGAAATGACTAAACCTTTGATGTTCAGATTTTGACTTCTGAGATTAGTTCTTGAAGAACATTCCAGAAACATTAGTCAAGAAAATCAGGCTTTCATTGACCAGAGCTCAGCACTTGAGATTTTCTAAATTCTAAAAACTTCCCATTAAGCCAGGCACCATGGCAGGCACTTGTAGTCACAGCTACTCAGGAAGCTAGGTGGGAGGATCTTTTGAGCCCCGTAGTTTGAGGCCAACCTGGGTAACATATGCAGACCCCATCTCAAAAAAAAAAAAAAGCAAAAAGAAAACAAAACGAAACAAAAAAATCTTCCCGTTAACATCTAGAGCCAAAGTTCAGAAGACTGAATGTGGAAGCTTTTTATCCACCATGAGAAAGGCTTCAGACAGTGATGTCAAGATCACATCATTGCACTCTAGACTGGGTGACAGAATGAGATTCCATCTTAAAAACAAAAACAAAAAACAAACAAAAACCAAAACGGACGTGATGTAAAGAGAAGGACAGCGTTGCCTCCACACAGAGGAAGTCTGGGAGAGGTGGCAAAGAGAAGAGTAAAGGATACTGTGGGTGTCTGTCTTAGAGGAAGAGGAGCTGTGGCATCTGCCCCTTCCTGGGTTACAGGGTAATATGAGCAATAGATTTGAGGGCCTGAGGCTAAGAGAAGCTTATGTGTCATCCCCACGTGAAACTCTGGGATGAGGCAACCCTGCAGAGACCTTAAGATGGCCTAAACCTCCTGGAATGCTTTATAAACATTCAGACAGGATACAGAATTTCCCATGATTGCCAGCAAGAACTGACTGACAAACTCTTTGAGGAATCACCATTGTCCAAGATGAAATGACCTTGTAGCCAAGGGTCTCAGGGTTTCATTGCCCAAGCCAGGAGTCAAAGAGTAGTTCTAGCCAGGCCAACGGGAGATCCCTAGTGGGGACTAATGAGCAGTGGGAAATGTTGGAGTTCCTAAGGAGCATTGTGTACACTAATAGAGGGAACAGGAGGTCCACCAGCACTGGGGGCAGTGTACAGAGCCCCCTACCCCACCAAAAGCTAAAGGAGATGTGCAAAGTTTGGAGGACAGCATCATCGTCTTTACAATGTCACGTAATGTCCCCTGTGCTGAGGTACAATCTCATGAGATAGAGTAGAAGACAAGAACCCATCACAGGGGAGAACAACTATGATAGGAACTTGGAAGTTTAATGAGCTTAAATGTGCACTGAATGACTTCCTGAAAAAGCCTGCTTTAAATCGGGAGAGACTGAGCATCCTTGAAGTGATAGTCATAGAGCTAAGCTGAGTTCGAGGATACATGAATAAAGCTATATTTTTTATACATCTGATTTGTGACTCTATTAGAAAGGTAAAACCTGTTGGGTGAAGATGAATAAGATACATAAAATAAGAGACAGATTTTTAAAAAGGATAAGATGTAGCAGTGTGTTACAAGGGGGGCCATGGAAGCCAGTTTTCTATATTACAATTTTGCATATGATTGCTATTGACATTTTAATGAATAAATACATTTTCTGCTTGTAAATTGAGCTTATGGGGCTGAAATGAAAATAGATGAAGCCTAGGGCCAGAGGTGCTAATGTCCTACTTCAGAAATGTGATGCCAATTGAGAAAAACAGAATAGAGTTGGATGAAAGCCCAATAAAGGGCAATCTAATTAAGTGGAGAATGAGGCTTTATGAAAAGAAATATTAAGACGATAAATCAATTGAGAAACGCAAATTTTAACAGGCTACAGATTGAACTCTATCAGTTAAAATATATATTAAAAGAGTCATCAGCCATTATTCAATCTCACTTTAAAAAAATTAAAAAGTGAGTTGGATGACTCAGAGGTTTGATTCATTGTGCCAACTTTTTTTTTTTTTTGACCCAATAAGCCCCACATGATTTCAGAAGTGGCACAATTCCAGGTATCTGTATGTATTGTACGTGCTAGGGGGTGGGCAGGGTTTTTGTTTACTGGTGTTACCTAAGAAATGTCCCAGCAATAGGGCATCTGTTTTCAGAACAGACATCAGTCAAGATGAGGTTTTCCTTCAAAACATTTTAAAACAAGATACTGAGAGAACCCGGATGCAGTGGTAGAAGAATATTCATTCCCCAGTGAAACCACAGTATTGGGAAACTGTCCACGTGGAGCTTTCATAGAAAAGACTCAAAGAGCTACAAACTGGCACAAACTTGGACAGAACGAGGCTCAGGACTCAGAGGAGGCTTTGGGTGAATGTTCAAGAAATGGATTAACTTTGTACCAGGGACTTTGAACCAAGAAGTGGACATCTCAGGACAGAGCAGATTCTGAGTTATGGCAGCAATGTGGGACATGCAGCGAAAAAAGTGGCTGGAGGCAGCAATAAATCACATTGGATAAAGCATTGTCATGAGATCCTCAGTGAAGAAGAAACAGACACCTGCATAAAACATTCTCTGCCTCCTTTATAGTTAATTTTCCATGTACTAAATCATATGGAGAGCTTATTATAGAGTGTGAGTTTAGTCATTCTCAATAAATGCTTTTGATGCTTCCATAAAAATCCAAGTTAAATATCCCTCTCTGCATGTATTCTAACTGGTTGTTAAAATCAAGTGTCTGGTAAGGAAGCACTTGCAGGATTCTTCTCTTTTTGATGAGTACACTAAATGGGCTATATTTATGCCTCTAACGCTCCCGTTCCCTATAATTTTTCCAAGTGTGCGATCTCATGGTGGTCCTGAATCTCCTATGTATCTAGGCTGGGGTATGTGGCTTCCTCCACGTACTGCTCCTGTGAGAAGCTCCCCATAGTTATGCCAGTGCTGTGCTGAAGCTGGGCTGTTTGTTTTCACTCTTAAAGAGGACATTTATCTCTTTGTTGAAGAAATATGTACTTTCATGACTCTGCCTATCGGCCCTTTGTTGCTTTTCATAGTTTAAAGAGAACTTAGCTTAAAGACTGCTACGGGAAAGAGAAAGCAGTAATAATCACTTTAGTTTTTTACAATTGAAAGTGTTTTTAAGGCTGAATATGCACATATTGCATTATCTGTGCTAATCAAGAAAATCAGTGTGCTGATCCAAAACTTACTACCGGTAAGTTTAAAATTATTTTCACACATTTCAAAAGGATTTAAGTTTGTGATGTTTACAATAATACCTTTTTTTTTTTTTTTTTTTTTTTTTTACTTTTTAAGAGAACAACATAGCTCAGTGGTTAAGGGCACAGATGGGAGAATCAGAGTACATGCATTTAAAACTGCAAACTGCAACCTACCAGCTCTGTTAGTTGTTTAGATAACCTTGCTGCACTTAGTTTCCTCATCTGTGAAATCGGCATCATAACTGAATCTATCGCATTGAGTTGTTGTGATAATTAGACTGGTTAATATATGTAAAGCATTTAAAACAGTGCTTGGCACATGGTGAGTGCTGTGTAAGGTTTGCCATTTTCATGACTTCTATACTACCACCACTGCCGCCACCACTACAATTGCTGCTGCTGCTGCACCTGCATACAGTAGTGAATTCATTGACCTAGAGTTAGTAAAAGTAAACTGCGAAAAGAATCCTCACCTCAGAGTCATTCACTCTGTTGCAGAAAAAATTAACTTACCAGAGATCACACAACTTCCCTGTTAAAATTCAAAGCAGACGTTACATTTCCTGTGATATATTCTATTGTTAAGTTAAATGGTTTCTTTCTGACCTTGAATTATACTTGAATACATATCTTAGTTAATTAGTCAATCAATTTCCAGAAGCTATATGGTTCTTTATGAAAAAAGAATGCTTTTTTATAAAAGAAAGCACTTTTCACAAGAGCACAGTGGCCTGTAATCGCAGTGCTGTGGGAAGCCAAGGCAGGAGGATTGCTTGAGGCCAGTTCAAGACCAGCCTGGGTAACATAATGAGACCCTGTCTGTAAAACAGTCAGCCAGGCCTGGTGGTACATACCTGTAGTTGCAGCTACTTGGGAGGCCAAGGCAAGAGGATGGCTTGAGCCCAGGAGTTTGAGGCCACAGTGAGCTATGATCGTGCCAGTACACTCCAGCCTGGGTGACAGAGTCCTTGTCTCTCTCTCTAAGAAAGAACAAAAAAAAGAAGAAGAAAGAATATTTTCTCCTACTACAGGTATATTGTCCAACATACAACATGGCAGGCACAGCCACGTGTTTATTGAGCATTTGACGTGTAACTAGTGCATATTGAGATATGCTGTAAGTGTCAAAACACATGCCAGATGTGAAAGATTGCATTTGAAAATAAAACATAAAATGCCCCATTAATAATTTTCCATTGGTTAAAAGTTTAAATTATAACATTTTAGATATATTGAGTTGAATAAAATATTAAAGTTAATTTCACCACTTTCTTTTTACTTATTTTAATGTTTCTAGAAAACTTAAAATTATATATGTGGATTGCATTATATTTCTATTGGACAGAGCTGCTTTATACAAGACAAACCTTCATGTCCAACTTTGAAAGCTGAAAACATCGGTCCATTTAATGAGTCCAGAGGTGTTCTTTGCCTCAGTTAGGGGCACAATCATCCACCTAGTCTTCCAAGCCAAAAACCTGAAAGGTGTTACTGACTTTTCCTCTTCCTGTATTCCCCACTCAATAATAGTTGACTCATTTTCAAATCTGTCTGTCTCCATCTCTTCTACCAGTGCAGGCCTCATCGTTCAGATGCAGATAGGACAAAAGTCTTCACACCAGTCTTCTTAGGTACCAGTACTGGCTCCCCCAAATCCTAGCCCTACATTTCTGCTAGAGTAATATATCTAAAACACAAGTCAGATCATGCCACTCCACCAGGAAAAGCCCTTCCATTGGTCCCTATTACCAAGTTCACTAGTATAACACACCAGCCTCCCGGCTCCCCAGCTTGGACAGTGATTACTTATCAGCTCCCTCTCATCTCCTTTTATACACTGTCTCTTGAAGTGATATAAAGAAATTCTTTTTATTTTTTGAGACGGAGTTTCGCTCTTGTTACCCAGGCTGGAGTGCAATGGCACAATCTCGGCTCACCGCAACCTCCGCCTCCTGCGTTCAGGCAATTCTCCTGCGTCAGCCTCCTGAGTAGCTGGGATTACAGGCACGTGCCACCATGCCCAGCTAATTTTTTGTATTTTTAGTAGAGACGGGGTTTCACCATGTTGACCAGGATGGTCTCGATCTCTCGACCTTGTGATCCACCCGCCTCGGCCTCCCAAAGTGCTGGGATTACAGGCGTGAGCCACAGCGCCCTGCCCTTAAGAAATTCTTAAGTTTGCATATTTTATTGGGTGCTGGGCTGCAATGGGGGTTGGCGAATAACAGAATGAAGAGGAAGATCCGAACAATGGCATGAAATGATCACTTAGTATATGTGCTAACTCATTAGCAATTTGGGTTTGTTTGTTTTTTTTTAGACAGACTCTCACTCTGTCATCCTGGCTAGAGTGCACTGGCTCATTCTTGGCTCACTGCAGGCTTTGCCTCCCAGGTTCAAGTGATTCTCCTGCCTCAGCTTCCCAAGTAGCTGGGATTACAGGCACCCACCCCCGGCTAATTTTTGTAGCTTTAGTAGAGTCAGGGTTTCACCATGTTGGCCAGGCTGGTCTTGAATTCCTGACCTTGTGATCCACTCACCTTGGCCTCCCAAAGTGTTGGGATTACATGTGTGAGCCACCATGCCCAGCCTTAATTTTTTTGAATTAAACACAGATTCAACATCTAACTGGATGTCCTGGCCAATGCATTAAAACAAAGGTAGACATGATTTATTATGCTTATATCAGACACATCTTACTATAGCTCCTCTAATATCCTCAGAACCATGGCCTCCTAGACCTATAGAACAGGAAAATTATATCTAAGTTATCAAGTTGCTATGACCAGTAAATGAAATCATATATAAAAAGAGTTTAACATAGTGCCTGGGATATAGTATACATTTAATTCATAATTACTGTTAAAAATAAACTGCAGCACATTAAAATATTAAAGAGTTTGAGCAAATAGCAATGCGTGACATAGATGACTCCAAACCACAAGTAGTTCAGGACTCCATAGGGAAGGCTTTTTTTGATAGGGTGAACTCAGAAGCAAAGGCTAATAAAATACTTAATTGGTTAAAGTAAAGCAGTAGTCTTCCTTGGATCATTCCATTGGAAATTTCCTGTTAGAGGTTGGTTGGTGGTTTCTGACTAATGGGTAAGCCTAAGTTTCCTTTTTCAGTGTACAGTGTGTTGGGTTTCACTTTGTTTAGACAATACCCTAGAGCAGTGGAGCCGCCTCAGTGAAATGGCCTGACAATTAACTATTTTAACATCACTTTCTAGCTTTTGGCTCACACCTCACTTTCACTAACCCCATCTCCATCATCAAAGATCTTTAGGTGGCAGCCTGGGCGGTGAAACTTTAAAAAATAATGGATAGTTTAAGCAAGAGATCACTTGCAAAGCCTTTATCCAGATCACAGACTGCTGATTACTGTGGAGCTTAAATAAATGTTATTGCATGGAAAAACCTTATTTGTTGAGAATAATGCAGACAGAAAACAGCCAAGGAGGTAAAGTGAACAATAATTAGGAAAAAAGGAAAAACACTTTATGTCTGCCTTCCTGACAAATTAAACAAATAAGAAAGAAGAAACCATGTGATGGCCATTATTTATCTCTATATTTCAAAAATTATGTATCACAATGTTAGGGGACATATTGGAGGATTTCAGTTATTGACATGAAAATTTCATCTCGTTGAAAGGTAATTTTTTTTCTGGCTAATATTTTCTTTTTTTTTTTTTTTTTTTTGAGATGGAGTTTCACTCTTGTTACCCAGGCTGGAGTGCAATGGCGCCATCTCGGCTCACCGCAACCTCCGCCTCCTGGGTTCAGGCAATTCTCCTGCCTCAGCCTCCTGAGTAGCTGGGATTACAGGCACGTGCCACCATGCCCAGCTAATTTTTTGTATTTTTAGTAGAGACGGGGTTTCACCATGTTGACCAGGATGGTCTCGATCTCTTGACCTCGTGATCCACCCGCCTCGGCCTCCCAAAGTGCTGGGATTACAGGCTTGAGCCACCGCGCCCGGCCTGGCTAATATTTTCAATAACTATCCTGCTCAAAAACTAACTTTACTCTCGTTAGTGAATTCTAGAAATTTAAGTGTAATTATATATTGACTGACTTAAACATTTATTTAAAAACCAGTAATTATGAAAACATCATTGGCTCTTTGATGAAAATTGCCACGTTCACTTGAATAATTCCTGTTTTCCTTCAGGGGTGAAGAGTTGAAATTTTTTATCTTTATGATTAAAAGAAATTTTTTAACAATTGTCATCCTTATGACCTAAGATTTGTACTCAGTCGGATGGATCATTTGAAACAGATCATTAATAATTATTTGTACTATTACCAAAATTAAGATTCATTTACAAAACTGAATTTCTCCATTCTGTGACAGTCAAAAACAAACATTCTGATATATTGTTTAATAAGCCATCAATATTTATGCAATCTGGAAGTCTGAAGAATATTTAGAACCCATCAGGCTGGGAGCAGTGGCTCGCACCTGTAATCCCAGCACTTTGGGAGGCCAAGGGAGGTGGATCACCTGAGGTCAGGAATTCGAGACCAGCCTGACCAACATGGTGAAATCCCGTCTCTATTAAATACAAAAAAAAAAAAAAAAAAAAAAATTAGCCGGGTGTGATGGCAGGTGCCTGTAAGCCCAGCTACTTGGGAGACTGAGGCAAAAGAATCACTTGAACCCAGGAGGCAGAGGTTGCAGTGAGCAGAGATGGTGCCATTGCACTCCAGCCTGGGCAATAGGGGTGAAACTCCATTTCAGAAAAAGAGAAAATAACCTATCTAATCTGCCTTCAGACTCAATTTAGCCATTTCAATCAATTCATCAAGAGATTTTTCCCTTTTGTTCTCAGATCTAATATACCCGACTTTCATCTAATGCTTGCATAGCCCTTACACTTCCTGTAAGTTTAACCAACAATGTGACACTACTGACTAACCTGCCTAAGAGGATGATTTTCAAAGTCAAAATTCCCCACTTTGAGAAAGTTCTGGCACAGGGTAGGACTTAACTATAACTGGATACAGATTATCCAGATTTCTGGAAGGTTTAGCATTTACTGCTCCCACTTGGCCGAGGCAAAAATCAGATCATTTTTCTCTGATTCCCACAACTTATGTTTTTCAATGAAAAAGGTCAAAATTTACATGTTATTTCTATAAAATTATATAAATGGTAACAGCCATACTAATAGTCTTAGCTCTTTGAGGGTGCTAAAATAGAGACAAAAGTGTTACTCTGACTTTTGCCTTTACTTTGTAGATTTTGTTGTGCTTCTAGAAGACACCTTATATCCCCGCTTGCTCTCCCACCCCAATCCTTTAAACCAGGCATTGGTAAGCCATGGCACATGGGCCAAATTCAGACTGCCACCTGCTTTTGTAAATAAAGTTTTATTGGAACACAGCCACAATCATTTGTTTACATATTATCTGTGACTGCTTTCATGGTACAATAGCAAAACTGCATCATTGTGACTGAAATTATATGGTCTGCAAGTTTCCTGATCCTTGTTCTAGGCGTATCTCTGAGTCTTCCCATCCTTTCCTCCCTGAAACACACCTGGGGCGGATGATCCAGACAAAGGAATTCTTCCACTTTTTCAAGAACATGACAAGTACTTTCATGCCATGCAAATGCTGCCCTTTGCTAGAATTACCTTCCTTCTTCACTTGCACTTTGTTCCTACTCATCCTTTAAAATCCAGCTATAGACTCTCACTTGAGAGTCTTTGACTGTCTCATGAATACTACTCTTTTGCATCATCTTTAATAAATTACTCTATAATTAATTAATTAATTATAAGCTATATTAAATTGTATAACTAATATATATTTTATATTATGCATATTATATAATTATATCTAATTATATTATATCATATATTGACTAAATAGACATAATTATAATTAGATATATAATTATATATGATATACATAATATACAATATATAAATATGTTTATATGCTATTGTATATAATATATAAATATATAATGTAATATAATATAATTATATATTATACATAATATATAATAAATATATATAATTATATATAATATAATCAGTTTTTAGTTTTTAATATATAAACTGATTATATTTAATATATAATAATATATAATATAGTTTTATATATATAATTATATATATAAAAAATCAGTTAAGAGAACATTATCCTAAATGTATATGCATCAAATAATCAAGCTTCAAAATACACAAAACCAAAATGCATAGAACTTAAAGGAGAAATATGTAAGTCCACAATTATAGTTGTAGATTTAAACACTTGTCTTTCAGTAATTTACTGAACAAGACCAAAATTAGTAAGGATATAAAACACTTAAACAACAAAATTAACCGATCTGACCTAACTGACTTTGGAGAATACTGCTTTCAAAAACAGCAGGACACACATTTTTGGAAAGCGTGCATGGAGCAGTCACCAAGATAGAACATATTCTGAGCTATAAAACAAGCAAACACGCTGGGCGTGGTGGCTCATGCCTGTAATCCCAGCACTTTGGGAGGCCAAGGCAGGCAGATCATGAGGTCAGGAGATCAAGATCATCCTGGCTAACATGGTGAAACCCCGTCAAAAAAAAAACAAAACAAAATACAACAAAAAGCAAGCAAGCAATGTATTTAAAAGGTTTGAAATCATACAAAACATGTTCTCTAACTACAGCTGAATTAAATTACAAATCAATAACAAAACACAACTTGGCAAACTACCACATATTTGTAAATTGAACAAAACACTTCTAAGAAGTGTTTCTTCTAAGAAGAAATATCAATGGAAAGTTAAAAATAGTTAACCAAATGAAATGGAAAATACAACTTATCAATTTGTGGTATACAGATGCACTTATAAGAAAATTTAGAGCATTAAATGCTTATAATTGATAAAAAGAAAAGTCTCAAATCAATGATCTAAACTTTCACTTTACAAAACTAGAAAAAGAAGAGAAATTAAATAAAAAATAAGCAGAAGAATGAAAATAACAATGAACAGAAATAAATTAAAACTAGAAAAGCAAGACTGGGCCAGGCAATGTTGGCTCATTTCTGTAATCCAACACTTTGGGAGGACAGGATGGGAGGCTCACCTGAGGCCAGTTCAGGACCAGCCTGGGCGGCTCACCTGAGGCCAGTTCAGGACCAGCCTGGGCAACATAATGTGACTCTGCCTCTATAATAACAAACAAAGAGTGACAAATAAATAAAACCAAACTTTAGTTATTTTGTGAAAATCAATAAAACTGACCATTTTGCAGATCATAAGAATAAAAGAGAGAAGATATAAATACCAATATAAGGAATGAAAGAGGAAATAGGATATCACTACAGATCATACAAACATTTAAGTCATAATAAAAATATATCAGGAATAGGCCAGGTGTGGCAGTTCATGCCTATAATCCCAAGACTGTGGGAGGCTGAGGTGGGCAGGTCCCCTGAGGTCAGGAGTTCAAGACCACCTTGGCCAACATGGTGAAACCCTGTCTCTACTAAAAATACAAACATTAGCTGGGCCTGGTGGCGGGTGCCTGTAATCCCAGCTACTTAGGAGGATGAGGCAGGATAATCACTTGGACATAGAAGGCGAAGGTGCAATGAGCCAGGATCACGCCATTGCACTCCAGGCCTCAGTGACAAGAGAAAACTCCATCTCAATTAAAAAAAAAAAAAGAATATCAGGAATAATTTCACGTAACAGGTTTGATAGCTTAGATGAAATTGAATTCCTTGTCAGACAAAAACTAGCTCACTAAGGAAGCAATCACTAACCTAATTAGCCCTATATTTATTAAAGACATTATGTTGATAGGTAAAATCCTTCCAACATAGAAACCACTAGGTCCAGATAGTTTCATAAGTGAATTCTATCAAACATTAAAAAATATTGCCAACTCAAAACAAACACCAGAAAACAGGATATGTAAAACTTTTCAATATTTTTTGTGATATCTTCTTTACCAGAAAGCAAAACCAGAAAAAAACATACAAGAAAAGGAAATTATATGATGATTCTCCTATGAACACAGACACAAAAATCTTTAACAAAATTTTATCAAGTCCAGTAATATATAAAAGGAATAATACATCACTACCACATGGATTTCATCCCAGGGGATTTAAGGTTAATTTAACATTAAAAAATTAGTTTAACTCATCATATTAAAATGTTAAAAAGGGAAGCCATATGAGCATCTTAGTAGGTTCATTTAAAGTATTTGACAAAATCTGACAGTTAAATTTTACAATTCAATTTAATAATTGGATTCATATTGAATTTCATATGCAATAGTTTTTTTCCTTTTCTTTTATTTATTTTTTTTTTTTTGAGACATGGTCTCACTCTGTTGCCCAAGCTGGAGTGCAGTGGTGCAAAAGCTCACTGTAGCCTCCACCTCTTGGGTTCAAGCAATTCCCGTGCCCCAGCCTCCCAAGTAGTGGAGACTATAGGTGTGTGTCACCATGCCCAGCTAAATTTTGTATTTTTAGTAGAGATAGGGTTTCACCATGTTGCCCAGGCTGGTCTTGAATTCCTGACCTCAAGTGATCTGCTCGACTTAGCCTCCCAAAGTGCTGGGATTACAGGTGTGAGCCACCACACCTGGCCACATCCGATATTCAATCCCATTCATGACAAAGACTTTCGGTAAAATAAGAATAGAGGGAGAACCCCTCAACCTCATTAAAGGGCAATTATGAAACACCTACAGGCACCACCATCGTTAATAGTGAAAGACTGATTGCTTTACACCTAAGATCAGGAATAAGACAGGGACTCCTGCTCTCATCACTTCTATTCAACATTGTGCTGGAGGTCCTAGTCAGTGGCATATGAGAGAAAAAAAAGAGATAAAAAGCAGAGACTGAAAAGAAAGATATCAAAGTATCTTTATTCATAGATGATTGTCAACACTTGGTGTTTGTTAAATCAGTAAGGGGACTGTAGCTATCATTAATCTATGGTACATTTCAAAGTCGCTAGAAAAGAATAATTCAAATGTTCCTAGAAGAAAGAAAAGATAAATATTTAAAGTGATAGATATCCCAATTACCCTGATTTATGTGAATGTGTCAAATTTTCATATGTACCCCTAGTATATGTACTTCTATTATGTATCAATAATAAAAATAAAAATTCTAATGAATATAGAGAAAAAAAGCTATTAGAATTAATAAGTGCATATAGCAAGGTCATAAAATACAACATTAATATATTAAAATCTATTGTGTGTATATACATATATACACACACACTAGTAAAATTTGGAATATAAATTTTAAAAAGCATTATCTTTTACAATAGCATCAAAATTATGAAATACTTAGTGATAAATTTTTTAAAATATATGTCATGTAAACTGAAAATTATAAAATACTGACAAAAGAAATGAAAGAATACCTATATAAATGGAGAAACATATTATGTTCATGGATTCAAAGAATCATGTAAAATGTCAATTCTTCTAGAATTGCTTTATAGAATTAATGCAATTCTGATCAAAATTCAAGTAAGCTTTTTTTTTTGGTAGAAATAGACATGCTGATTTTACAATTTATATAGAAATGCTAAGGACCTAGACTAGCCAAAATTTTTTGAAAAAGAAAGAGGTTGAAGGACTTACACTACGTGATTGTGCTAAGTGAAAGAAGTCAGACATAAAATACTACATACTGTATGATTATATTTATATAAAATCCTATAAAGGCAAACTATAAGAAACCACAACAGTAGTTGTCATGGACCAGGATTAGAAGAATGGCCATGAAAAGACACAAAGTAACTTTTTAGGGTGAGGAAAATATTCTGTCATGGGCACAATGCTGTTTACATATGGTGTAACATGTAGTGATATCACATTTTTCAAAACTCATCAAGTCATACCTATAAAACTGGTTAGTTATATTGTTTGTACATTTTATATCACCAAAGCTGATTTTTTAATGGAAGAAAATAATTTTACTATTTAGTTATATATATGAGAGAAAATAAATGGAAGGAACAGAAATAGAAGTTTGAGATATCTGAATATACCTTATTTGGTGTATGTACATATTTTTACATAATTATAAAAAAAATTTAAAAATAGTTCCTAGAAATGTGATGTACAATAACACAACTTAACCTAAGTCTGTATTTGCCTGAAGACATAACTCTCCTTAGGGAACTATTTTATACTCCACATCACACTGGGTTGATTTTATTATACATTCCTAGTGGGGCATACTAATAAAACAAAAAAATTAATTTTAGTAATTTTTTTTTTGAGATGGAGTCTCACTCTATTGCACCCAGGCTGGAGTGTAGTAGCATGATCTCAGCTCACTGCAACCTTCACATCCCTAGTTCAAGTAATTCTCCTTGCCTCAGCCTCCCTAGTAGCTGGGACTACAGGCATGTGCCATAAGGCTTGGCTAATTTTTGTATTTTTAGTAGAGATGGGGTTTCACCATGTTGGCCAGGCTGATCTTGAACTCCCGACCTCAGGTGAACTGCCCACTGTGGCCTCCCAAAGTGATGGGATTACAGGCATGAGCCACCACTCCAAGCCCATTTTAGTAATCATGTTGTTGATGTCCATGTTATTACACTAGCAGCTCACAATAACTACTAAATTTTATCAAAAATATACTCAGGAGAAAATCTGAATAATCCCCCACTTATCAAAGATGAAACAATATTATATCTATAAAGATAGTAACTTCAATACACTGAAACACATCAAGTATCTTTAAATCAATGAATTATTTAAAAAACAATTCTTTATTGTGAAGAGTAGTAAATGAAGGAAAATAATTTAATATTTATTCTGCCTATATCATACAAATTGTACTTCAGGATAATAAAAGAATTGATGAGGCAATCTTTTCTTATAGAAGTATTCCAACTAGTCAAAGAAAAAAAATTAACAGAATTAAATTTTTACCTCTTTATGACTTCTAATGAAACAATGAATCTAAGACAATAATCATCCGTGGCTGCTAACACCCCAAAAGAGAGAAACTAGACATTAGGTATTTCCTGTTAAAGGTAAATAATACTATCTGCATTAGTCTGGTCTCATGCCGCTATAAAGAACTGCCTGAGACTGAGTAATTTATAAACGAAAAATGTTTAAGGGACTCACAGTTCCACATGGCTGGGGAGACCCCAGGAAACTTACAATCATGGTGGAAGGGGAAGCAAACACTTCCTTCACATGGCAGCAGGAGGAGAAGTGCTGAGCAAAGAGGGAATACCTATCAAATCTCATGAGAACTCATTCACTATCACGAGAACAGCAACACGGGGTGACCATCCCCCATGATTTAATTATCTCCCACTTGGTCCCTCCCATGACACATGGGAACTATGGGAAATATAATTCCTAACCTAAATCAGTTCAATCTAGATTTCACTCCCAATGCAATGGACAGAAGAACATGATAAATGACACAATGGGGATGCAATCAGTGGTACCCAGACAAAGGAAAATGCTTTAGAACAAAGACCTGCTGGGTTTTTTTTGTTGTTGTTATTTGTTTGAGATGGAGTATCACTCTGTCACCTAGGCTGGGGTACAGTGGCATGATCTGAGCTTACTGCAACCTCTGCCTCACAGGTTCAAGCAATTCTCCTGCCTCAGCCTCCCTAGTAGCTGGGACTACAGGCACACGCCACTACACCCAGCTAATATTTGTATTTTTAGTAGAGACAAGGTTTCACCATGTTGGCCATGCTTGTCTCAAACTCCTGACCTCAAGTGATCCACCCACCTTGGCTTCCCAAAGTGCCTGGGCCAGCATTTTTTTGAGAAAAGAGAGAGAGAAACTACAATTATCTAACTTTTATTATAGAATATTATCATAATTGTTCTATTTTATTAGATACTATTGTTAATCTCTTACTGAACATAATTTTTAAATTAAATTTTATCATAGCTATGTTATGTATAAGAAAAAACATAGTATGTATAGAGTTTGGTTCTATCCTAAGTTTCAAGCATCCACTGGGGAGTCATGGAACATATCCCCCTGAGGATAAGGGGAGACTACTATATAAGGAATGACTATTGAATTGAAAGAGTCTAATGATGGTATTGGAATAACACTTAAAACGAGTAGTGTCTAGCTTAGCAATACATATAGAAATATTTATAGATCAAATGATATAGTATCTTGGATTTGCACTAAAATAATATGGAGGTGAAGGGGATATAGCTGAGAAAACAAAAATAGCTATGAGTTGATCATTGTTGACAGGTAAATGAAATTCTTCATTGTACTATTTCCTCTACTCAGTATATACTTGAGATTTTAATTTAATTTAATTTGTTTACTTTGAAACTGAGTCTCACTCTGTTGCCCAGGCTGGAGTACAGTGGGGTGATCTTGGTTTACTGCAACCTCTGCCTCCTGGGTTCAAGCAATTTTCCTGTCTCAGCCTCTCAAGTAGCAGAGATTACAGGCCCCCACCACTACGCCTGGCTAATTTTTGTATTTTTAGTAGAGACAGGGTTTCACCATGTTGGCCCAGCTGGTCTCGAACTCCTGACCTCAAGCAGTCCACCTGCCTTGGCCTCCTGAAGTGCTGGAATTACAGGTTTGAGCCATTGTGCCTGGCCTTTGAGATTTTAAATAATGATAAAAGCTAAAAGACATTTGCTGTCATAAAATTATACGACACTGATTTAACCTAAAGAAGTGTAACTGAGAATAATTTTCAAATGCTTTCTGGAAGCCATCTCATACTTGGGATTTATCGAATGAATCTTTTCAGTTGTGCCACCACCTAGCAAATTATTCTCTCAGATTCAGATATTTTTAGAGTACGTTTTAAATTACAGAATCAGAATTGTCTGTGAAGCTAAGATGGCACACAAAATGAAATTATGTTTTTAATTTGGAAATAGAAATATCAAGAACCCAGACAGGTACCAAATAGCTTTTTATAAAGCCAGTTACTAATCTGGGTAGTCCCAAAATAATACTTATTTTCTTACAATGCGGTAGAGAAGAAAGCACTTATCAGGTTGCAGTGTAAGTGAGGCAAAACATTAAAGCTGAGACTCACCATTGAAGAACAAAGAATATGTTCTACAGTGAGTACATTAAGTTGAGCTTTGCTAAGGATAGTAACCTGAAGTGAATTTACGTAGGTAGCTGAAACCCCACCTATGGAATCAGTGATATTTGACTGATGTGGGTAACGGGTGCAATCTTCAGCCTTTGTAGTTATCGTGGTTTCTGGTTCTTTATATTCCAAACATTCAGCTCCTCTGCTCCATTAAATTGAGCAGAATAGGGGGATTTTGCTAAAATTATACCAGATTAGAACCAACAATTTAACATCAAAACTAGCATTAATAGTTTGCTTCCCAAACCTGTTGATTGATTTCCTTGTAACTGAACATGTAGAACTATATTCTATTGTCTATTTTTCAGAAATAGTTGTTTTTCTTGTACCCACTCCCATACCACAAATGCCCACATGCCAACAACAGCACATGACTTTGAGGGAAGTTCAATGTGTGCCTCGAGTCACAGAAACAGAAATGAAATGCTCTCATCCTCCTGTCCTTCATTCAGTTTTCCCAGTTTTACTCAGAAACATCTCAGGCAACAAGGGCCTGGCACGGTAGATGTTAAGGGATTTTGAGACTAACGGGTTTAGTTATTTTCATAATCGCCAATCAATCAGGCCTCCAAACAAGATTTAGAGTTTCTGTAATAAAGACCCAAATGTTAATTTAGTCATTTAATATTCACCCAAAGAAATACAAAACTGAAATTTCATCAATGGTATTTTTGTTGCTAATTGTGGGAAGACTTTTACTTAACACTTATTTTGTACCTACTGTGAGGTAGGCATTGTTCCCAGTACTTTACAAACATTAATTAACTTAATCTCATAAATCTGTCAGGTAGCTACCATTGCAACAATTTCTCTGAAGAAGAAATTGAGGCACAAATAGATTAAATACTTTGTCCAAAGTCACATAGCTAGTAAGTGGCAGAGAAGAATTTGAACTCAGGTTTGGGTTTGACCAAAGTTTATATAATAAACTGCTGTACTCTGATGCCTCTCCATGAAATTCCTCTGGGACTTCTACTGTACTACACTGCACAACACAGGCTCCCTTTCTCTCCAGAGTCAAATGCTGTATTTCAAAAATACCTATCGACCTAAGAATATGCCAGTTTTAAAAATATCTTTGAACATGTTCTTAAAATCCATGTAAAAGACATTCTTCAGAGCAAGGGTTAATGGAAAGTTAATAATAATAACTTGATTAAATTAAATATACAGCTCTTTTCCAATGGTGAACAGTTGGGTCCCTCACTGTTTATTTACTTAAAAAAAAACACACACACACACAAGGGGGAAAAGCAGAAGTTTTTTTCCATCTGCTACTTATTACATGGCAAAAACTTATCAGCTAAAATAATAAGTTATAGGTTTATTGGGTTTTTTCTTTCATTAAGGTGATCGTGTTTCATTGTATTTGCCAAAAGCTTACCTATACTCAATACAACATGCGAACTGGTTCCTGGAAGACCAAAGGAATACTACTCCCAGACTGACTTTTAGAAGCACATATAGGAAACACAGGCCACACTTCCAGTTCACGCCCATAAGAAACACATGTGAAAGCCAGTGAATATGCCACAGCAGAAATTTTATCAAGTGTAACATGACCATAGTTTGTACACTTGAAGACAGATTATGTTAAAGACAAAGTTATATTGCTATGTAATTCACATTTATTGTTAACCTGCATTACAATCAGTTTGAGAAAAATGGCTCAATGACAGGGACAGTACCTTGTACTTCTTTGTAGCTGACCCACACTTTTTCTATTATCAATTACTTTCCTACCCCTAAAGACTAGTGATGCCTAAAAATAAAAATATTTTAAAGTTTATTTGAATTTCAGGGATTAGCCATAGGGCTATTCTTGTGCTAGATGGAAGTATTCAATGGAAAAAAAAAAAAACAGTCTTCAAGAGTCCTGTTCATTTAAACATTATAAGAGCAATAGAAGAAGTGAGTAAGATTCCTTAGGCCATTAAGACAGATATAGGGTGTTCTCAAGCAAAGTAGAAATTCTCTTTATCTTAATAAAAGGAAATTTAATTGGTCTTATGGGGAGAGCCTTAGAGCAAAGGTGGAAACTTTAAGTGTGAAAAAAATCCATTGAAGGCTACAGAAAATCAATGATTTGACTTTTTAAGAACATGAAATATAAAATCAATTCACCTGCTCTTAAGAAAAAACCTTATTAAAAAGGTATTTCAGTTCAATATTTAAGCTAGACAAGGGGAAAAGATGATAGAAATTAGGAGAAAGAAAAGACCATTACCTCAGGCCTACCCCAATGATAATTTCTACAATGATAGCAATCACATATGGTACATTTTCTTGAACAGTCTCTACTGTTGTTCAGATACATTCATTTGCATTTATCCACATGTTCTAACTCCTAGCTGGGAAACTTGCTGTGAACTAACATACTTCTACCCTGACCTCAAGCTCACTCCTGCTGTAGTCCCAGTTCCTCCTGCCTGATCATTAGCTAGACAAAAGCAAACCTTTGCTTCCCACATTTATCATTCCCCTCTTCTCCTCCCCTACACTCAACCAGCCTCCAGCCCGAATCTGTTCTGGCATTGTAACCTTACCTTCCTTCCCTCTATGGTAGCCAAGATTCTCAATCTGGCTTTGAATTGCTCTCAAGACTGTAAATCCAATTCCATTCTACCTCCACTGGATATAGTTAGTGTGCTTGGCTCTGTGCCCTGGACTCCCTAGTATCTCCAGCTTTTTGGCCCACAAGTTCTCCTTTTACAAAACTCAATCAAAAATCATTTCTTTGGTACTTAACCTCTGGTCATCCAACTAATTTTAGTTCCTCGTTCTCTGAAAGGTTTTCTTTCAGTACAATGAAGATGAGAAAATACTGTTATGAAAATCAGATTAATTTGTCTAACATTCATGAGCATCTACTATATGTTCCATGCAAGAACTACACTGTACTTGCTGGTGGGGGGATGGAATAGACATACCACAAATAAACAAGAAGTTTCTTGCTCTCAAGATGCTTAGAATTGAATGGGTGGGGAACGGGGTGAAAAATTATCTCAGATATAAGGGCAATTTTGAAGCAAGATTAATCTGGCTTCAATAAAAAAAATGGATTGCAGGGGGAAAGAATGAGCTAGGAAAATAGCTTGTCTCTGTACGTGGTGAGCACAAAAGAGGAAGCAAGTGCTTCTGACCAGAAGACTGGGAAAGTTTTGTTGTGGAAATGGATTTTGGACCAGACCTGGTGGCACAAGTAGGATTTCAGTAGTGGAAAATAAAAAGGAGTACCAGAGAATACTCTTGTCATCCTTGCCTATGTTGCTGTGCCACAAAATTTATCTGGCCAGGTCAGGCGTGGTGACTGACCCCTGTAATCCCAGCACTTTGGGAGGCTGAGGCAGGTGGATCATGAGGTCAGGAGTTTGAGACCAGCCTAGCCAACATGGTGAAACCCTGTCTCTACTGAAAATACAAAAAATTAACTGGGCACGGTGGCACATGCCTGTTACCGCAGCTATTCAGGAGGCTGGGGCAGAAGAATCACTTGAACCCAGGAGGCAGAGGTTGCAGTGAGCTGAGATTGCACCACTGCACTCCAGCTGGGGTGACAGTGCAAGACTCCGTCTCAAAAAAAAACCCAAAATCTATCTGGCCACTGTTGTCTATTTTCCAGTGGGGAAGTACATTAATTTTCTAGGACATGTGGTACTTTCCATAACAAAGTACCACAAACTGAGCAGCTGTGATGACAGAAACTTATTGTCTAATTTGGAGGATAGAAGCCTGAGATCAAGGTGTTAGCAGGGTTGGGAGCTTTTGCAGGCTATAAGGGAGTCAGTTCATGCCTCTCACCTAACTCCTGGTAGTTTGCTGACAATCTTTGCTATACCTTGGCTTGTGGAAGCATTGTCCTAATCACCGTCTTGATCTTCACATGGCATTCTCCCTGTGTGCATGTCATTTTCCAATTTTTTCTCTTTCATAAACATACCAGTGCTAGTGGATTAGGCCTGTCCTTTCTTTCTTTCTTTTTTTTTTTTTTTTGAGACGGAGTTTCGCTCGTTACCCAGGCTGGAGTGCAATGGCGTGATCTCGGCTCACCGCAACCTCCGCCTCCTGGGTTCAGGCAATTCTCCTGCCTCAGCCTCCTGAGTAGCTGGGATTACAGGCATGCACCACCATGCCCAGCTAATTTTTTGTATTTTTGATAGAGATGGGGTTTCACCATGTTGACCAGGATGCTCTCAATCTCTTGACCTCGTGATCCACCCGCCTCGGCCTCCCAAAGTGCTGGGATTACAGGTGTGAGCCACCGCGCCCAGCCCAGGCCTGTCCTAATGACCTAGTTGTCACATGATGACCTCTATAAGGTCCATTTCTCCAAATAAGATCAAATTCTGAGGTACTGAGCCTTAGGACTTCAACCTATACATTTGGTGGTGGTAGTGGGCAGGGGGTACATAAGTCAGCCCATAGCAGAAATGTACTAAAAATATATAATAATATGTAAGCATAATAATTAACACTAAATTATAACATACTGATATGGCAATCGATTAAATCACATGACCAATATAGTTATATTAGTACTAAATAATAATCATAAAGAAAATATATAATATAGACATAATGATAATAGTCTTTACTGACCATTTACTGCAGGTTATTTTTTTCATCGTATTTTCTTCTCACAACATTCTATAAGAAAGTTAGGTCCAGAACTTGCACATTCATTATATAGTTGCAGATGGCAAGGTGTACCAAGATTATTCCATTAGAGTACCATGTACTCTAATAACTACACTAAGTATGGCATTAATGTACCTGTGCAGTTACAAATGGATAGCTGTAATGAAATGGATTCTTCTCTGTAGCTTTATGAAAATCTTTCTATATTTACTGTTTGTTTCTTTGTTTGTTTTGAGACAGAGTCTCACTCTGTCACCCAGGCTGGGGTGCAATGGTGAACTCTTAGCTCACCACAACCTCTGCCTCCTGGGTTCAATCATTTATCCTGCCTCATCCTCCCAAGTAGCTGGGATTACAGGTGCGTGCCACCATGCCTGGCTAATTATTGTATTTTTAAGTAGAGACAGGGTTTCACCATGTTAGTCAGGCTGGTCTCAAACCCCTGACCTCGTGATCTGCCCCCCTCAGCCTCCCAAAGTGCTGGGATTACAGGCATGAGCCACTGTGCCCGGCTTATTTACTGTATATTACGTAGATAAATGTAGCACAAAGGCACTTTTACATTTACAGCTTTTTGTTAGGTAAAATATTGGTTATACTCAAATTCTTCACCTCAAATCCCACAGCATCTTAAAGAAACACCTCAAGTTTTATGTTTCTTAGATTCTCTATTTCTGAATCAAAAGAAGGGCACATTTTATATCTAGGGATTCCAAGTCCACAAACAACTTGTTTTCTTCCCATGAGAGGTAAAGGAACAATGGGAACAGATAATACATTTTGGTGCAAATAGAATCCAGATAAAAACATTAGAGAGGTTGGCTCCTAAACAAGTGATAAGATTTAATGGCATCTACTCTTACTGTAAGTACCCTTAAGAGGATACCAAGTTTAAAAAAGATGAAAGCAAATGAGGGTACTTTCATGTTTCCATCAAGGTAATGGGAGTTGTACTAAGAAGGAATCATAATGACAATAATAGTTTTGATTTTCACAGTGCTTTGGAATTTTTTAAGTGCTCTCACATATTTTATTTCATTTGACTATAACAATCCTGTTTGTTGGGCAAAGTATGTGTAATGACCCCCAGTTTTCAATAAGGACACTGAGGCCCACAGAGGTTAAGTTGTCTCCCAACATCATCCAACTAATAAATAACAAGAAACACAAATACTGTAGTCTGCATCTTCAGCACAGCTTTTTATTCACCTTTGGGAATGCTAGCTTTTGAAAACACCATGTAGCATTGCAGTGTCAAAACTGAACTGACTTAGGAAACTTTTAACCTGAAAATTTGTTGCAAAAATATTCCATTGGGAATTTTGTTGTGAATTGTTTTGTTTTTTTGAAGACTTCATTTTTAAGAGCAGTTTTAGGTTCATAGCAAAATTTAGAGGAAGATACAGAAATATCCTATATATTTTCTGCCCTTATGCCTGCAATAGCCTTCCTAATTACTAGCATCCCCTGCCACAGGAGTACATTTGTTACAACTGATAAATTTACATTGATACATCACTATCACCCAGAGGTCACAGTTTACATTTAGGGTCCATTCTTCTTATTGTACACTCAATGGGTCTGAACAAATGTTTGATAACATGTGTCCATCATTACAGTATCATTCAGAGTAGTTTTGCTGCCCTAAAAGTCCTCTGTGCCCTGCTTATTCATCCCTTTCCTCCGTATCCCCTGGCAAATACTGATTTTTTTTTTTTTAACTGTTTTCATAGTTTTGCCTGAGAATGTCCTATAGTTGGAATTCTATAGTATGTAGCCTTTTCAGATTGACTTCTTTCACTCAGTAATATACATTTAAGTTTCCTACATATCTTTTCATGGCTTGACAGTTCTTTTTATCACTAAATAATATTCTATCGTCTGGATGTACCATAGTGTATACATTTCATTACTTAAGGACATCTCAGTTGCTTCCAAGTTTTGGCAATTATTAATAAAGCTGCTATAAACATCCATGTGTGGGGTTTTCCAGAGACATAAGTTTTCACCTCCTCTGGATAAATACCAAGGAGCCTGGATGCTGCATCATAGAGTTACAATATGTTCACTTTTGTAAGAAACTGCCAAAGTGTCTTCCACAGCGGCTATACCATTTTGCATTGCCATCAACAATGAATGAGCGCTCCTGTGACTCCACATGCTCATCAGCATTTGGTGCTGTGAATTTTTCCCATTCTAATAGGTACGTAGGGCATCCCGTTGTTTTAATTTGTGTTTCCCTGATAGAGTATGTGGAAGTTCTTTTCATATGTTTATTTGCCATCTGTATATCTTTTTTGACTAGGTGTCTGTTAAGGTCTTTGGCCCATTTTTAAATCTGGTCGTTTTCTCATTACTGAATTTTAAAACTTGTTCACCTGTTTTGGATTTTGGTAACAGTTCTTTATCAGCTATGTCTTTTGCAAATATTTCTTCCTTGTCTGTCTGTGGCTTGTCTTTATTCTGACAGTGTCTTTCACAAAGCAGAATTTCTATCCCATCCCATCCCATCCCATCCTGAGACAGAGTCTCACACTGTCACCCAGGCTGGAGTGCCGTGATGCAATCAACCTTGGCTCACTGTAACCTCTGCCTCCTGGGTTAAAGCGATTGTCCTGCTTTGTCATCCTGAGTAGCTGGGACTACAGGTGCGCACCATCACATCTGGCTAATTTTTGCATTTTTAGTAGAGATGGGATTTCACAATGTTGTCCAGGCTGGTCTTGAACCCCTGACCTCAAATGATCCACCCTCCTTGGCCTCCCAAAGTGCTGGGATTACAGGTATGAGCCACTGAAACCAGCCCAGAATTTTTAATTTTAATGAAGTACAGCTGACTAATTCTTTCTTTCAGGAATTGGGACTTTGGTGTTGGATGTAAAAAGTCAATGCAGAATATGAGGTCACCTAGAATTTCTCCTATGTTTTGCAGTTTTGTGTCTTACATTTAGGTCTGTGATCAGTTTTCAGTTAACTTTTGTGTTGGGTGTAAGGTCTATATTCATCTTCTTGCATGTGGATGTCCAGTTGTTCTAGCATCATTCTGAATAATTTTTCACGACAAAATGTTTAATAGCTGTTCAAGCTGCTCCTGATAGAACTTTGTATTATTTCATGAATGGTTGCCAAGTATCATATGTAAACAATGAACTACAGAAAAAATAAAATAGCAAGACCAAACCAATTCTGAGATTCAGACTCATGCATATAATTGCCATCTTGACATCTGCATTTGGATACCAAAAGTGCCTTTCACAGTTAATGTGAGAAAAAATTTGATTTCTATCACTTCAAATTTGGTCATCTTCCAGGTTCTCCATTTCAACAAATGAAGGACTCATCCCTCACTTTTACCTTCCCTTTATCATACATCCATATGAAGATATTAGCAAGTGTCTATCTCCAAACTATATCCTATAATCATTCCCTTCTCTCCACCTCTATTGCTACCACCCTAAACCAACTAATCAAGCCCAGACAAGTTCACACATTTCCTAGTCTCCCTGTTGCCACTTTTTCCCTCTTAAATCCAATTTCATGTGGAAAACAGAATGTTCCCTTTAAAATGCCATTCAGATCACTTAACTGCCCTGCTTAAAACCCTTCAATGGCTTTTTCTTTTAGATGAAATAAAATTCAAACTCCTTAATTTGGTCTACAAGCCTTTCATACCTTGGTCCAAGCTCACCTCTTTGACATCATCTCCTTTCATACCTTTCTACCTGTTGTAGGCAGAATAATGCCTCTTTTCCTCCTCCCCCACCAAAATATACACATCCTAATCCCTGGAAACTGTGAATACGTTATCTTACATGGCTAAGAAGAATTGAGGTTGCAGATGAAATCAAGGTTAGTAATCACTGACCTTAAAATGGGGGGATTATTCTGGACTATCTGGGCAGTCCAATGTAATCAAAAGGGTTCTTAAAATTGGCTGGGCACTGTGGCTCATGCCCATAATCCCAGCACTTTGGGAGGCTGAGGCAGGCAGATCACAAGGTCAAGAGATCGAGACCATCTGGCCAACATGGTGAATCCCTGTCTCTACTAAAAGTACATAAAATTAGCTGGGCGTGGTGGCATGTGCCTGTAGTCCCAGCTATTCAGGAGGCTGAGGCAGGAGGACCTCATGAACCTGGGAGGCAGAAGTTGCGGTGAGCCGCAATTGCCCCACTGCACTCCAGTCTGGTGAAAGAGCGAGACTCCATCTCACAAAAAAAAAAAAAAAAAAGAAAAAAAGAAAAAAAGAAAAGAAAAGAAAAAAAAGAAAAAGAACATTGAAGAGGGAGGCAGAAGAGTCGGGGTCAGAGAAGCAAGGCCATCAAAGCGATGTGGGGTGATCATCAACCCACCTGGCTTGCTTTGAACATGGAGATATAGGGCCATGAGCCAATGAGTGGGAGCAGCCTCTAGAAGCCAGAAAGGGCAAGGAAACAGATTCTCTCCTGAAGTCTCAGAAAGGAAAACCTTGGTTTTAGCCCAGTGAGACCATTTCAGACTTCTGACCCAGAAAGGAAGACAGTAAATCTGTGTTGTTTTAAGTCACAAATGTTATGGTAATTTATTACAACAGTAATAGAAAACTAATACTAAGACAAGCCCCAATGGTCTATTTCATGAATCAGTATCAGCCTTCGTTGTCACCACTACCTTGGAATGCTGTGTTCCCATTAACGTGGCTGACCTGGCTCCTTCCTGTCATTCTGACCTCAGCTTCATAGTGTGATCTTCTCTGACCACTCAATTTAAAATAGCCTACCACTGCTCTCTATCACATTGTTTTATTTTCTTCATATCACTTTAACCATATGAAATTATCTTGGACATTTATGGATATCGTTGCTGGTCACCTATCGTTGCTTGTCCCTACTCTAGAATATAATTTTCATGAGAATAGCATCTTGGGCCTTGTTCACCCCTGTATGTATCCTCAGTGCCTGGCACAATGTGCATGTTCAATACATAAATGTTGGCCACTGAATGAATGAAACCCCTGTGGGTGGAGCACAGAGAGTGATGGGGAGAGAGGTGTAAGAAGAGGCTGGAGCAGTAGACAGGGACTAGTATCTTTTATCTATGCGAAGAACTTTGAACTTTATCCTAAGAACATTGATAGGCCATGGAAAAACTATAGAAAGGAGAGTGATGTACTTGTATTTTTTCTTTCAAAAAATTTGTTGAAGGCAGATTGGAGGGGGGAAATGGTATATGTGGATGTAAGGAGAATACTTAGGAAGGATGATGGTGGTAGTCCAGGCACAAGATGATGGTAAAGTTGGACTGAGGTAATGAAAAAGTAATGAAAAAAGCTAATGTACTAGAGATATAACTTGAAATTAAAATCAACAGAACTAGATTACAGACTAGAGTATAAGAGGTCAAGATGGAGTGATCTCAAGAATTACTTCCAGAATTATAGTCTGAGCAACTTAAAAGAAGACTGAAAAAGAACAGTCAAGGAGGTTGAGGAGAATTTCACTTCATCCAGTTTGTAATGCCCCCCAAAATAGAAAAAGAAACAGTGACTTTTGTGGGATAAATGACTCCTTCCTTATCAGAACATTATGAAGCCAAAGACTGAATACTAGCCTCTCTCATCCTAAATTCTTACACTGGGAGAAGATTTAGGGAGCATGTATATCAAGGAAACATAATTCTTGATGAAACTGCCTCAAGTTTTCCTACACAAATATTTTCAAAAGAATGCTTTCTCAGAAAACCGTCTCCTCGAGTATGTGCTGCAAGGCAGGAGCCAAATTCAAGTACCTTGACTTGCTTTGTTGTGGTGGTTGGCTCACTCCTCTGAACCTCCTAATCCAGAGGTTCTTAGAGTTGGGAACCTGTCAGGCAGTCTGCCAAACCAAAACTATTTACGTAATAATGCCAAGATGTCATTAGCTTTTTCACTCTCATTCACTCTGGGGTGGATGGTGAAGTTTTCCAGAGGCTATAGACTGAATGGATTGAATGTCGAGATAAGAGACTATATTGAAGAAATTTGCAAAAATGTAATATAATGCTACTCTTCTGTTCTGGAAAAGTTATTTTTCATAAAATAGGTTAACGTTTAAGGAGTTCATTACTGATTTAAAGAAATTGGCCGGGCGCGGTGGCTCAAGCCTGTAATCCCAGCACTTTGGGAGGCCGAGGCGGGTGGATCACAAGGTCAAGAGATCGAGACCATCCTGGCCAACTTGGTGAAACCCCGTCTCTACTAAAACTACAAAAAATTAGCTGGGCATGGTGGCGTGTGCCTGTAATCCCAGCTATTCAGGAGGCTGAGGCAGGAGAATTGCCTGAACCCAGGAGGCGGAGGTTGCGGTGAGCTGAGATCGCGCCATTGCACTCCAGCCTGGGTAACAAGAGCGAAACTCCATCTCAAAAAAAAAAAAAAAAAAAAAGAAATTGATAGTTCCAGGTTTCTCTGTTTTAATTTCTAATACAGTAAAAGCTGATATATAGAACCCATATGAACAGAAGTTCTTTGGGGTCCCTGTCATTTTTAAGGATATAAAGAAGTCAGGAAACCAAAGTTTGCATTGCACTGCCCTAAAGGGTCATAACCAGGGTTCTGAAAACTGGGACAATAAACAGCGGATTCGATTCTTCTTCCCTAGTATCTAGCCATTCCACCTTATGGACAGGAAGCTCCCTTTGTACTAAAACTTTGGGATTGTCTCCCCAATCTCCAAACGGAGACAGCTGCACTGACGCTGATCTTGCTGGAAAACCTCGGTGGCCTCGTGCCCGGTCTGCATCTTATCCTCAGCCTCACTTATACCCAGGGTCTCCAGCCTCCGTCCAGCCTACATCTCTTGACACGATTCCCAGTCGTTTTTACAAGAGGGACTTGGGACTCTGTTAACTCTCTTGGAAAAAATGGTACAAACTGGGGAGAAAATGCAGTGGACGTCTGGTACGGCTGGCAGGGGCAAGGAGGCCCGGTGCCGCCCTGGTGCCCTGGAGTGACCGTCAGCCTGGGGCTCACCTCCATCACCCCGGGGCTCGCCTCCGTCACCCCGGGGCTCACCTCCGTCTCCCCGGGCTACTCAGGACACACCCACCGCGGGATCCAGGCCCAGCGCCGGTTGATCACGGGCATTCAGGTCTCAGGGCTCAGGAGTCACTCGAGCAGGGCTGTTTTTGTCCATGGCCATCTGTGCAAGCACAGGAACGACTCGTCCATACTGCAGTTGGCCCCGTGGCCGTCCTCAAGGGTCGGCTTTCTTGACATCTTGAAGGAATATTCCGACCCACTGGGTTTGGCAATTTTGTGGTTCTCTCAGACTGTTACCTCTCCTCATCTGACTGGACGGGTAACTACGTCGGAAGGTTCTTCAGAGCCACACTGTCTGGGTCAACGTGGTGAGGCAGGGACTCACGGTCAGGCAGAGGCTTTAACTTCTAGTCAAGCTGAGTGGGTGGTCAATGGCGGCCTCTGCGTCTGCGCAGTAGAGGCAGCGTGGCCCCACCTTCCACCGCCTGCCCTGGGTGGCAGCAAGTGCAGCTGCGCAGAAGCCAGGGGCGGGGCATCTTCCGGCAGGGGCGAGGCATCTTCCGGCAGGGGCGGGGCATCTTCTGGCAGGGGTGGGGCATCTTCAGGCAGGGGAGGGGCAACCTTGACTGGAGTGGATTCCAGAAGTCAGGTTCTGTTTAGTACTGATAAGAATGGATTGATAACAACTGGGAGGACGCTTTTGTTTTGTTTCTGCTTTTAGAGGGTGAAAATGTGTTTTAAGATGAGAAGCAAATACTCTAAGGAACAGAGCATGTTTATACAACCATCTATAAACCGTAGTATGAAAGAGAATTGAGCCCAACTTCCCACCTGTGGGGCTGGGATTGGGATGAGGGAGACCTGCGAGTCTTTGCTGGGTTAGATAAGAATCACGTGCGGAGGAGCCGAACGTTAACACTGTACTGAGTTCAGCTTCTTCCAAGAAGCTCTGGGAATAGCTTGAAGCCAGCCAGTGCCCACTGTTTGTCAGCATCTCAGACGCAGCAGTCTGTGGCCCCGCAGGAAAGAGTCCTGTTTGCACTTAGGGACTTTTCTCAGTGTGGATAGGACAGTGCCCTTTGCACAGCTCCCTGGACACTCTAGTCACAGTGGTGATGTGAAACAGAAAGCTCCTACAACCTGGACATGGGAGGGAATTAAAGGGCCCAGCTCAAGATTTATACATCATTTCTATCCCAGGCCCAAGTTAGAACACTGGCAAACCTCCCTTCATTACAGGGAAAGGGGCCTGATCCCAGAGGATCCAGCCCACGAGGATTTGATGACAGGCCAAGGAAAGGCCTTTAAATTCAAAGGAGCTAGTCAGGGTGGAGCTGGCCAGTAGGCTCTGGGAACTTGACTTGAAAAGGCGATGGAAACCTTTAATAACTCTCAGAACAAAAGTACTGTGTCACAAATTCCAGATAACTCGGCGATGTCAACATTTCCACCTCCACGAGGAGGTAGATGTTTTCTAATGTTATCTATATATCTCCGTACCATCTAATTTAAAAATAAGCCTGTCTTGCAACTTGGCTTTCCAATGTCCAACCTAGATTGCCTGTTAAGATTTTTTTATATAACTTGTGATGGCAAAGTAGGGCCTCAGGAAACCACACTATTTCCGAGTGATTAGGAAATTAACAAATTATAGTTTTGATCCTTCTATTGTTAAGTCTGATGATTTTGGGTAAACAGGGCTATTTGAAAGATGTATATACAAGTGTCCTGCAACTTACGATGGAGTTACAGCCAGATAAACTCATCACAAATGAGAAATATCGTAAGTTGAAAACTGCAGACGTTGCTGCATCCTAAGTAGAGAAGTGTACTGAATGTGTATTGCTTTTGCACCGTTGTAAAGTTGAAAAATTGTAAGTTGACCCATCGTTAAGTCGGGGATCATCTGTCTATTTAAATATGTGCAACTACTTATTCCCCAGACTGACATTTACATTTGTTGAAATTCACCTTTTTATGTACTCATGGCCATTTGTAGTGCTAATCAGTGCGAAGTATCTCACATTAAACAAAATATTAACTATATCAAACAATAACCTTCACATCGAAAAAGCAAATCCTAGTTAGAAATTCCGGGGTCAGCTAATCAAAAGCATATGTTTGTGTTTAATATCAAGGCACAGTACAATGTACCTAGTTTTAAGGAACAGGAAATGTGAAGGGAATAGCAGGAGAATCTCTAAAGTGCATTCCAGAATCTCATAAAAAGCTTTTGGCAACTTTTCAGCATGTTTGGAGACTCTCAAAAGTTTACCAATACTCCATGCCCACCGAGAATTGAGTGATGTCTGACTACGTGTTACATTCAGTCCTGTTCAACTTTTTCTGTGCAATTGTGTATGAGAATGCAGTAAGGAATTTAGAAAGCTGTGTCACAATACATATTTTGAAATCTGGGGAACTCTTTTACCTTATCATCTTACAAATGTTTCAGACATCATTGACAATGACACAGAAATTGTCAAATGTAGACAGATGACTGTGTTCTTAAAGCACAGAAGTTGAGGGAGCAGGCAATTTATCACACCCGGCTTTGCAGAGTCAGCACAGCATCTGGGACTAACGACGAGCTTTGAAAAGCTTGAGATCAAATACCGGTTTACACAAGAGAAATATTCTACTAAGTCCATGAGGTTTTTTAGAAAATGACAACTGTCATTGGGTTCTGCCTCTTAGATTAAACATTATTAAGTAATGATTGATGCAGAGGGAGAAAACTGAATTGAGAAGGAGTGAGAAAGGTGAGAAAAGTGCACCAGAACAGAAAGCAGTATTCTTAGGACTTGGAGATTGACATGGCTCCAAGGAAGGGACTTAAGGCAAGTGGCATGATGGTTAAGTATCAGGATTTGGAAGACAAACTGCCTGGGTCTGGATCCTGGTCTTCTCACTTCCCGACTTATAATTGGGCAAATGAATGTCAACCTATTTGGTAGGATCATAATGATAGTATCACGAGGATTAAATACAGAGATGCATATAATGCAGTTAGCATAGTGCCTGGCACTCAGTACATGCATAAAAGGTAGTTAGCATGGAGTGGCAGGACAATGCCACCAGGAGGGAAGTTCTAGACTTAGCCCATGTGCAAGCATTAAACTGTGCTCATGTCAGTTACACAATGGGCCAGACTGCTGTTATAATGGAAGTAGAAGTGACATGATCACAAAGAGATGAGCATCAGAAACTAATGGTGGATTCACTAAAACACAGACTTTAGCATAAGACCAAGTGACAGATTGTCATATATTATTTGGACTCCATGAGGAAAAATATGTTGGTGATAATATGATTTTCTCAGCCTTACCCACAAACTTGTGACAAATTGTTTAGAACCTAGGATGGTGTCAAGAAATCTAAACTCTCCACAGCTCTGTGCCATCTTTTAGCTCATTTGATTTTAGGAATGTCATTTAACCCTTCCACTTCTTCAGCCAAAAAATGAAGATAATAGAATTTTGACCACTTGTTTAATACTTTTTGCCAAGAATGCAGAAATAATGATATTAAAGTATTCTGGGGCAAATGAGTTTAGGAGATATAGAATCAAAACCATAATTGTAAAGTTTATCAAGATGTCAATAAATATTCTTTCAATTGAACTTATTGTTGATATCAATTTATAGATACACATAAACTTAAATATGAGAAGAAGGTGGAGATCTATTTATTCAACCAGAACTAGATTGAGAAGCTATACAGATGCCTGGGTTCCAGTGCTGACACTGACTAGCTTGGTGACTTCATTTTACTTTATTTTATTATTTTATTTTTTTGAGCTGGAATTTCTCTCTGTTGATCAGGCCTGAGTGTGGTGGCGCAATCTCGGCTCACTGCAACTTCTGCCTCCCAGGTTCAAGTGATTCTCTTTCCTAAGCCTCCTGAGTAGCTGGGATTACAGGTGCCTGTCACCCTGCCTGGCTAATTTTTGTATTTTTAGTAGAGACGGGTTTCACCCTGTTGGCCAGGCGGTCTTGAACTCCTGACCTCAAGTGATCAGCCTTCCTCAGCTTCCCAAAGTACTGGGATTACAGGCATGAGCCACAGTGCCCAGCCTAGCTTGGAGACTTTAAACAAGTTAGTTAACTCTTTTCCTTCTTAGTTTTGTCAGCTGAGGAACACAGGTAATAAATTCTTAACTCATGGTGTTATTTTGAAAATCAAATATAAGGCCGAGTGCAGTGGCTCATGCCTATAATCCCAGCGCTTTGGGAGGCCGAGGCAGGTGGATCATGAGGTCAAGAGATTGAGACCATCCTGGTCAACATGGTGAAACCCCCTCTCTACTAAAAATACAAAAAATTAGCTGGGCATGGTGGGGCATGCCTGTAATCCCAGCTACTCAGGAGGCTGAGGCAGGAGAATTGCCTGAACCCAGGAGGCGGAGGTTGCGGTGAGCCGAGATTGCGCCATTGCACTCCAGCCTGAGTAACAAGAGCGAAACTCCGTCTCAAAAAAAAAAAGAAAATAAAATATAAATGATTGAACAGTTTATGATGCTCTCTAAAAATGCAGATGCTGGTAATTTATATTAATAGTATATTAATGTGAATAATTGTTCTTTTTTTGTTGTTCCTTATTTGGCATTCATTTTCCTCCCCCTGGAGATATTTTAAGTTTTACCCTCTAACGACTCTTATATCTTTCATTGTAATTTCTTTCTCACCATCAGCCTGACAAATTCATTTCTTTCACATCAAACACAACTTTGCTTTTTTCTAAGAACATCTGTTTTTTTTTAACAAAATGAGGAGCATGACAGTAACTATAATAGGCTAGTGCTATACCAAACTGACATAAAAAGCATTTTAACAAACTCAACATGATCAATGATGGAGTCTCTTAATTTAGTTGTGCAGAGAGAGATTGCAATGACTTGGTTGTCTGTCACTGTCTTCAGAGAAAAGCTATTATTCACAAGAGCTATCATGTCCATTATTATAATTTATTATGTAGCCTACTAAGGTTTACTGTCCCTGTTTTTACAGGGAGAGAAGTTTGCCTAGAATAGAAAGCATATATTATATATATGTATATATGTGTATATTTGCAACTATGTATTAAAATAGAATTACACACATACATTCATGTCATTTATTGGATGTTGTACTCCGTAGAGATTAAATACTGTTTGATTTTAAGGGTTTTGAAACATACTTATGTTATTTCCCCCTTTGTTAGTGAATATACTTTCATGTAGCTTTCAGTCTTACTGCAGACAAAAAGTTCAAAGTTTATCTCAAAATCTTTCCAAATCATTTCTTAGAATTGTTTAGATTTTAAAACATTTCAAATAAGGAAACTCCACTATTTCTTTCTCAGATTTGTTTGTATGTGGTTTGAACTGTTTTCTCAAACGAGAAGCACATCGAGATATGGGGGATGAAATGAAGTTGAGATGAATATCAAGCTACTTCCAGGGAGAAGTTAGGCTCTTGTTTCTCCCTGCAATGCTCTCTGTCGACTTGAACCAATCATTTTCTCTGCATATGATTAGAAAACTGGCATGAATGATGCAAAGCTCAGCATGGATCGTAGTCTGAAAGAGATTTCTTCTCATGCATAGTATATCCTGTGATGAGGGTGGGATGGTGAACTCCCTCTGTGGGTGCTCAGGGGTTCTTCTCTCTAGGCTCAGCCAGTGACTGGGACAGCCCAGCCACACTCATCCTTCTTGCTGCTGCTTTGTTTTGAGGCCACATCTATGAAATAACCTCTTTTCAGGGATGCTTTATCTGCTGTGCCATCATATCCCTCTAAGGAGAGTGGAGTACATCCTTCAGCAGAAGGGCAGAAGCAGTATTGCCTCAGATCTCATGTTAGAAATAACGATTGCATATATTTCTCTTCCATGCTACCAAGAAATATCTTCTTAGTCTTCCTGCTCCTAGGAAAAGGAAGATGGCTTAGACCACCCACCTGTATCAAACATTGGTTTCCTTAATAGAACACAGGCAGACTTGTTTCCGGCGCGTACCACCTGGCATGAGAGAAAGGTGGCTTATTTCCACCAAACCTGCTGCTACTAGCCCAAGACTTTGCAGCCCAAGGTCTGTTTATCCATATCATGCTTGATACTTTTCAATGCAACTTACATATTTTTTCTAATTATGAAAGCAATCCATATCCTACCTGTTTCCATCTACCCCAGGGAAAGAATTTGATATGTGGTTGAATATTTATAACTTTATTCATTGCATCATTATTTATATCAAGAAACTGGATATAATATTCATGTCTAGCCATAGGGTAGTGCACTGTAATATTTAGCCTTTGTTAAAAGTGATGTTTTGCAAGTCACAGATGAGCAAAAAACTCCCCATACAATGTTAAGTGAAATAGGCCGGGAGTGGTGGCTCAAGCCTGTAATCCCAGCACTTTGGGAGGCCGAGGCAGGTGGATCACGAGGTCGAGAGATCGAGACCATCCTGGTCAACATGGTGAAACCCCGTCTCTACTAAAAATACAAAAAACTAGCTGGGCATGGTGGCGCGTGCCTGTAATCCCAGCTACTCAGGAGGCTGAGGCAGGAGAATTGCCTGAGCCCAGGAGGCGGAGGTTGTGGTGAGCCGAGATCGCGCCATTGCATTCCAGCCTGGGTATCAAGAGCGAAACCCCATCTCAAAAAAAAAAAAAAATACAGAATGAAAATACATGACTTAGCACCCAGTATCAACTCAGGTCTAACACATATATGTTCATATCTGGGTATATGGAAAAAATGGAAAGGAAATATAACAAAATGTTAACAGTTTCTTTCTCTAGGCGATAGGGATGCTAGGATAATCTTTATCTTCTTTCATAAACTTATTTCCTTTTCCCAATTTATCTACAATGGTCATATGTTGCTTTTATTACTAAGAAAAAAGTTTTAAAACATTTGGATGTTTGTCCTCCACATTGAACTTCATGTTGAAATTCGATCCTAATGTTTGAGGAAGTGCCCAGTGGGCAGTGGTTAGGTCATGGGGGCACTTCCTTCATGAATAGATTAATGCCCTTTGCGGGAGTGAGTTGTGACTCTATTAGTTCCCACAAGAGCTGGTTGTTAGAAGGAACCTGGTATCTCCCCTTTCTTTCTCTTGCTTCCTCTCTACCATGTGATCTCTGCACACTCAGCTCTCCATGGCCTTCTGCCATGAGTGGAAGCAGCCTGAGGCCCTCACCAGATGCTCAATCTTGAACCTGGCAGCCAGCAGAATAGTAAGCCAAATAAACCTATTTTCTTTAAAATTACCCAGCCTCGAGTATTCCATTACTGCAATACAAAATAAACTAGAACAAAGTGTAATAAAAAAAAAAGGTAAAATTACCCATTATATCATCCTCCAGAAGTAGCAGCCATTAAAAAACAGCAGCAACAACAACAAAACACCCAATGTATTTTCTTCTCATCCCTTTTCCACAGATACAGCACACTATACTATACACTTATTTGGGTTATTTTAACTGAAATGGAAAGAATTAAATCAGACTACCATTACTGAGCATATGCTACAGGGTGAGTACTAGATCAGAGGTATGAATTTGTAGACTATCTTTAGTGCAAGATCCTCACCATGCTGAATGTCATCCTAGAGTTTAAAGACAGCTGTGTCATTATTGTTACTGTTTTAATATAGCATAGCCGATAAACAGAAGCCAAATAATTTACTTGCTGTTCAACTAAGAAACAACAATCTGTTCAAATGCTGGACTGACTGATTAATGGTACTATACTAACTTAACAGTAGATTTAAATAGAAGTGATTTTCCAAAGATTAGTTTGATTTAAAGCAAATTTCAACTTGGATACTGACACACAGTTATGAGTTCCACATGAGCCACAACTCCACCACCTGTAGCAAGGTCTTCTGGACGTACCTGGAAGAGTCAGGGATGTGGTCTTGGGCAGCACCTGGGCTCTGGGCAGCCATGGAATGCTCAGGTGAATCCTCAACCTTCACTGCATGCTCAATACTTAAACAGAGTTATATGAATAAGCCCTGAATTTCTTGAGGCCTAAAACCTCTGCAGGAAAAAAAAAAAAATTAGGATTCAGGACACGACACTCACAGATGTGTCTTCTGGACTAGTGGGGTTGATTACAGAGGACTTCAGGGAGAGGGGGCAAGAGGCATACTGAAAAGCCTCCGAAGGCAGAAACCTGGCAGGAAAGATCACACTCAGGGACAAGCATTGGTACTGCAGGAGCCTAGTGGATCCAGGTTAAGTGTGTGTGTGTGTGTGTGTGTGTGTGTGTGTGTGTTGAAAACTCATGGACTCAGGGCTTCTCCCTTCTTCTCAGAAGATGCTGATGACTGTGTCAAAGAGGAATTTGATATAAAATAAAGAACCAGACTACTAAGAGCACAAGTGTTATCCTGTAGAACTCGCCTCTCAAGGAGGAAGAGTGAAAAAGGAGTGCAGTGTCAATACTGACGAAAGAGAGAAACAAAATCACTGACCACCCAGGCAGGGGAGCAGGGAGTTCATGGGCCAGGAACAGTGGGCATGAGAAGTCAAGAGCAGATTGCCACTGCATGGGCACCCCAGGAAGACCAGCCAGTGACCCCCAAACAGCAGGAGGCTTGGAGCAGGGCAAGGAAGCCGCCTGTGAGCAGCAGAGGTTGGCACCAGCAGAGCCACACCAGACATGGGGGCCAAGTGTGACAAGACAAGGGCACCAAAAAGGGTGGGAGCAGGAGGGGACATCAGATCAGCTGGTGACAATTCTTATCACACCCCTCCATACATTCACATGCACACCACACTCACATCCACACACCACATACATCACATACTTATACATTCAGATATCACACACTGCACATACCCTCACACATCATGCACACACACTCACCCCCTCCACACACACACTATACCCATTTGTGAACTCCTGAAAAGACTTGGGATAGGGAAGTACTGAGATTCTGTATTTTTGTGGGAAGGCAGTTCCTATTCCAGCAAGACAACACTGCCTAGGATATAGGCATGAACACGCATGACGGCTCTGGGAAATGTTAGGAGGATAGCAATAACACTTTTAAAACTAGACTGTGCTTACCAGAGGGGTTTGTGACATTTCTATTGGAAAAAGTGTCTGTAAATGTGTCTATAGTTATGCTTGTTCACTGAGGACATGCTTAATATCTGCATCCGTCCCTACATCTATATACACACATACATGTGATAGTGGATACTGTGATTCCCCCTTCACCCCAATTTCTGCTCACCTTCGAGACAGGACTGAGCACTCACTCCCCAGCTACTGAGAGTGTTGATGGCTAATAGCTCTTAGCTGATTCCCTTTGTGGGCATTGCCCTTGCCATTCACCCAAGTTAATGTCCCTGCTATGGTCTGAATGTTTGTGTCTCTAAAATTCATACCTCGAAATATTAACTCCCAGGGTGATGGTATTAATATGTGGGGCCATTGAGGAGTGATTAGGTCATGAGGGTGGAGCCCTTATGAATGGAATTAGTGCCATTATAAAACAGGCCCGAGGGAGCTCATTTTCCTCTTCCACTAAGTGAGGACATAGCTAGAAGGTGCCCTTTGTGAGGAATGGGTTTTCATCAGATACCAAACCTGTATGTGTCTTGATCTTGGACTTCCCAGCATCTGTAACTGTGAGAAATCAATTTCTCTTGTTTATAAGCCACCATTTTATATTTTTATTATAGCAGTCTGAAGGAACTAAAACAGCCCCCTTTCCAGGCAGCTTAAATATAAATTTTTAGTGGAGAGAGACAAAGCCTGACACTCCTGCCTGCCTTGACTCCCAGAAGGGCCATTCCAGCTGGAGAGCTCTGCAGAGGATCCATGGAGGCCCTTGTTTTTGCTGCATCTTGGTTCAATTTCTCCCTCTGCCCATTCCCCCTTCCTTCAGTCTCCACCACTCTCCATCTCCAGGGGTTTTCACCAATATATTTCATGCACACAAATGTCTGTCTCACAGTATGATTCTTGAGGAGCCTGGTCCGCAACAGTTGCTGCTGGAAGTGGTTTAAGGAAGCAGACACCAAATGGGATTGGGAGCTGGGGCACAGGCCGCCCAGCAGCCATGAGGTCCTCATGCTGTGGGTAGTAACCCTGGTAGTAGTAGCAGTGTTAACTGTTAAAACTTTCAGCAGTGGTGAGCTTGGATGGGATATTGGTGGAAGGTATTGCATTATCAGATACAAGGTATTAGGCATTTGAGAGGTTGGGAAGTCCAAATGTTTAAGGACTATGGAATTGGATAGCTGTTGTTGAGTGCCATCATAGCTAAGTTTGCAGAAAGATGGTAAAGAGTGTTAGCTTCCTATTGTATAATGCATTGCTACCAAATTGGTGGTTTAAAACAACCCAAATTTATTACCTTAGAGTTCTAGAGGTTAGAAGGTCAAAACAGGTTTCAGTGGGCTAAAATAAAGGTGTATACAGGGATGTGTTCTTTCTGGAGGCTTTAGGGTACTCCATTCTTTGCCTTTTCCAATTTCCAGAGGCCTCAGGCATTCCTTGGTTCCTGGCTCCCAGGCAGCAATCACACCTTTCCAACCTCTGATCCCACCATCCAGGCTCCTTGCCTGACCCCGACCCTCCCTGGGATTACAAGTAATCCATAAGGACCCTTGGGATTACATTGGGCCTACTCAGATAATTCACACTAGTCTCCCATCTCAAAATCTTCATCACCTCAAGAACTGTAAAATCTCTTTTCTACAGGCTTCAGGGATTTGAATGTGGACATCTTCAGGGGACATTATTTTGCCTACCACAGTGATTAATCATTAATTAAGGCAAAGTGTGTGAAAGCCACTAGGCCTCCTTAGTAGCATATAAAGAGACTCTCATTATCTGCAGCCAGCAGACAAGAAAAAACTGAGCAGGCCCACGACCTAATTAGAATGCTATCAGAGCTACAGAGGAGGTTGACTTCTCAGCCAGAGATGCTACACTCGGGCCAGGCCACAGTTGGAAAGGAGTGTGACATGTTACAGGGATATCTGAGTTAATGCATTTGGTAATCTTGAACTCCCAGATTGAGCTCTCTGAACCTATACAAGTGACCACTCTTCTCTGCTATAGGCCTGTGCTGTACTCTTTATCTGAAGATGATGAGAGGTCTCTGCCCTGCAAGACAGCACATGCCGCTCACAGTGTCTAACCCCATCTTCCTCTCTAGACACCAGTGACCTAACTAGAGTTAATCACAATATACTCACTGGGGATGTGTTGTATTCCGTAAGAGGGAAAAAAGCATTATACCCAAAAGGAGCTACAGGATGTAGCTATCACAGACCAGGTGGAGCCAAGGGAATATGAATGACTGTGTGTCTTGAGGGTGATTAATGAAGTGAGCTAGAACATAAAAGCCAGATAAGGAGGCGTTTATCCAGGGATGGTGCTAAACTCTGCTTCATGCTGCTAGGGCAGCATTTCAAAGCTTGGAGAAAGCAGTGCTCCACATTGAGTGAATTAGAAATGCCAGAATACTCATGGCAGAATGTGAAAGAAGAGATCAAACAGTTTGGAGAGGAGGACCTTCTGGAGTGAATGTGCTATGTAAGGGCTGAAAACCTATCTGGCAGCTATGCTCCAGGAGAAAACCCAGAGGACACCCCATCCGCCAAAGTGATAAGGAATGAGTACCCAACAAAAGCTCAGAGGTGACTGTCACAGAACCATGTTCCCTGAGAGCAGTGGGGATGACAGCATCTTGAAATAAAAGAGGCTGGGTGGCAGTGCTTCAGTGCAGAAGAAAGTAGGTGCCATTTTAAGTGGCAAGATCATGGTTTGTAGGCTATGCAAGTGGTTAACTGAACATGGTACACCTCAAGTGTGATAGGTGGTAAAATAAGGATTGTCTCAATCTATACAACCAAGGAAGAATCAAGGATGAATGATCAAAAGACTGAAGGCAGCAATACAAATAAAAAGTTATGATCCCTTGCCTAGTTTCCAGAGCTGAGCCAATTTTAAACCCATAGTCCATTGTCTGAAGAAGAGCTTAGGATCCCAGGACAAAGGATCTTCCAATAGTAAATAGAGCAATGAGTCTCCTGGTTCCTCCTCAAAGAGACATGGCTATTTACTAAAGTAACTGTACATGGCAAAAGAGAATGCCAAAAGTTTCAAGGATTGTTGGACACGGGGTCTGCATTGACACTGAGATAGGAAAACTCATCATAGTCCCCCTGTTAGAGTGGAGGATAAGAAATTCGAAGTCTTGGCCAAGATCTAGCTCATAGTAGATGAGGTATACTGACCTAACCGTGGTAATTTCCCCAGTCCAAAATTGTTTAATTGGAATGAACACAGTTGACAGATAGCAAGAGCCTCACCCTGGTTCCTGAGCTTGTGGGGTGTTCAAGGCTATTGTAGTGTTGACGGCTAAGTGGAAACCTCTGAAACAGTCCCCAATCCCCATCCATGCCATCACATATACACACTGTCACCAAACAGTATTACAATTTTTAGAAAAAGCAGAATATGGGGCATACATAAAGATCTAAAGGACACAGAGGTGGTAAACCGCTTCTCCATTTAATGCACCACTTTGAGCAGTTTAAATGAATCCTGCCAACCGTAGACTAAAGCAACTTTGTAAATAACCTTAACATTTCAGTTTAACCTGTGGAAACTTTGCCCCCCTACAAATTGGTTAATTTTTATAGGTCAAATATCACTGCCATATATTCTCTACACAAATTATTAACTCTACTAAATTCTGGTTGATATATTACTGAATTTAAGACTATGGGAAAACCAAGTCACCTGGTCTAATAAAAATAAAATTTGACATGAAAGCTCCATATCAAGTAGAAAAATAGATTTATCAGACCATTTACTGTAATCTACTCTACTTTCACACTTTAAAAAAAATTTTTCATTTCTTCAAAGTGGCTATTTTCAATTTCACTTGAAGACATAAGACTAATTTATATTCTAGGAAAAGCTGTCTAACCAGCTGCTATCATAATTATGGAAATGGAAACAATGGGAGTAACTAACTCTTCAAGAAAATATGTGGACACAGAGAGTGCAGAAATACAAGAGCCACAGAGAAGAGAAAATAGCCCATCAGAATGCAATTTTTTAAAAGTCTTACTTTAGGTTTTATCTTTTGAGGAAAAATCCTTCAAAAATCTTGAAAATCTTTAATGATTTGATATCAATTTCCTTCCAGCCTATGTAGGTCACAAAACAGCAATGATGAGCTGTTGCTTCGGAGTCACAGACCTAGAATTATCTCAACTCTATCATTTAGTAGCAAGATAATTAAATTTTATGATCCTCAGATTTCTTTTCTTTTTTCTTTTTTTCCTAGACAGATTCTTGCTCTGTCACCCAGGCTGGAGTGCAATGGTGCTATCTTGGGTTCACTGCAACCTCTGCCTTCCGGGTTCAAGCGATTCTCCTCCTCAGCCTGCTGAGTAGCTGAGATTACAGGTGCGTGCCACCATGCTCGGCTATTTTTTTTTCTTTTTGTATTTTTCATAGAGATGGGGTTTCACCATGTTGGCCAGGCTGGTCTCCAACTCCTGACCTCGTGATCTGCCTGCGTCAGCCCCTCAAAGTGCTGGGATTACAGGAATGAGCCACCACACCCAGCCGATTTCTTTCCTAAAAAATGGAAATGACAGATCACACTACCTTCTTCACAGGATTCTGTGAGGATTAAGTGAGATAATGTTTGTAAATACTTAGCACAATTTCTGTACATAAGAAGTGTCCAATGAAAGTTAGCTATGGTTGATGAAATTATTCTGATGATGACAATGATTCCCTAGAATGAGGTTAAGAGTTTCTAGTCACCTGGGCATGGGGGCTCACACCTGTAATCCCAGAACTTTGGGAGGCCAAGGCGGACAGATCACCTGAGGACAGGAGTTTGAGACCAGCGTGGCCAACATGGTGAAACCCTGTCTCTACTGAAAATACAAAAATTGGCTGGGCGTGGTGGTATATGCTTGTAATCCCAGCTATTCGGAGGGCTGAGGCAGGAGAATTGCTTGGAACTGGGAGGCAGAGTTTCAGTGAGCTGAGAAAGTGCCACTGCACTCTTGCCTGGGCCACAAGGTGAGACTCTGTCTCAAAAAAAAAGAGTTTCTAGTCCAAGTATTTTTCAGCTAAATAAAGGGAATCAAGCTTTTGATTTTAATTATTAAAAATCATATCATTCCTTTTTCATTTGCAGGAAAATTTCAGAAAGTAAACTTTCTAATGCAAGATTTAAAGCAGTTATATGAGAGGCATAGGAATTCCTTGCCAAAACAACATTGTATAGCAGAAACATTAGCAACGATTTCTCTTATAAATGATTCAAATTGGCCACCTCATGAACTGTAATGCTCTGACAAAAATCGTCATGGAAATCTTTTCAGTATTTCCACTGTGGGCCATGTAGCTTTCAACTTTACATAAAAGATTACTGAAGCCAATAGGAAATGGGATTTGAGAAAGTGTTCTTTGGATTCTAAAGGAAGATAATATTTCTATTTATGGGGAATGAAAATCTATCTTGAGTGGACAAAATCTATCTGCCTGATAGTTGAGGGCAGAATGCGAGAACTAAAAACATTTAAAAAATTATTGTGACATATAATTTTTCTATTTATTTATTATTTTTAGAAAGAGTCTTGCTCTGTTGCCCAGGCTGAAGTGCCATGGCGCGATCTTGGCTCACTGCAACCTCTACCTCTTGGGTTCAAGTGATTCTCTTGCTTCAGCCTTCTGAGTAGCTGGGATTACAGGCATGAGCCACTGCACTGTGTCACTGCCTGTGACATATAATATAAATACAGAACAACGCGAAAACAACTAGCCACAACCCAGGCCAAGAGATAAATTATTACCTGGGAAACATCAGCTCAGGAAAGAGAATATTGCCCTAGAACTTCTTCATGTCCTGTCTCAATCATAATACTACATTTTTGCTCCTGGAGAAAATGGTTAATCTGATGTTCATGCTTTCAGCAGAAGATATGATGGTTTGATATTAATCCTAGTTGGCCATTTCTGGAAATGGAAGATCTGGATTTTAGAGATTCTTTTTAAATCTTATCATTCAGGAATGAGCTCAAAAGCAGAGGTCAATATGAATACAATCCTATACGGCTCTTTAAGGAAACAAGAGACACTGAATTGAAGGCCATTGGGCATTAGACAAAACTTAGTTGATTTGAATGAAGAGAAAAAAAAATTGGAAAAAATAGCTATGTAATATTCATAAATCTCCCCGCCCCAGATAAAGTCTAGTGGCTTAGGGAATTATTCATGGCTTGCTCTTTCCTTGAAACTGTCTGATAAAAATAAAGCCTCCTTCCCTCTCTCTGCTCCCCTGTGCCTCCTCAAATCTCACTCACTCACTCAGTCACTCATTCATTCACTCACTCACTCACTCACTCACTCAGTCACTCACTCGCCCACCCACCCACTCACTCACTCACTCACTCAGTCGCTCGCTCGCTTGCTCACTCAGTCACTCAGTCACTCACTTACTCACTCAGTCACTCAATCACTCAGTCAGTCACTCACTCACTCACTCAGTCACTCAGTCACTCGCTCAGTCAGTCAGTCAGTCAGTCACTCACTCACTCACTCACTCAGTCACTCACTCACTCAGTCACTCACTCAGTCACTCGCTCACTCAGTCAGTCAGTCAGTCACTCACTCACTCAGTCACTCACTCACTCAGTCACTCACTCACTCATTCAGTCACTCGCTCACTCAGTCACTCACTCACTCAGTTACTCACTCACTCACTCATTCACTCACTCAGTCACTCGCTCAGTCACTCGCTCACTCAGTCACTCACTCACTCTGTCACTCACTCAGTTACTCAGTCACTCCCTCACTCACTCAGTCACTCAGTCACTCACTCAGTCACTCAGTCAGTCAGTCACTCACTCACTCACTCAGTCACGCAGTCACTCACTCAGTCACTCACTCAGTCACTCAGTCACTTGGTCAGTCAGTCAGTCAGTCAGTCAGTCACTCACTCAGTCACTCAGTCACTCACTCAGTCACTCACTTAGTCACTCAGTCACTCAGTCACTCATTCAGTCACTCAGTCACTCACTCAGTCACTCACTCAGTCACTCAGTCACTCATTCAGTCACTCAGTCACTCACTTAGTCACTCACTCAGTCACTCAGCAATTCTTCAGGGGACTTACTGAATTTTATTTCTGAATTTCAAATTTCATTATAAACAAAGACCCCTTTTCCTATTGATTTTGTCTCAGTTTAGAGCTTCTCAGGAAGCTCTAAATGAGTCTTGGCTTCTCTACATTAATTTCAGAATAATCTCTTTTTTCCTCCCTCTTTGAGCTTTTTAAAACAAATCTCCATAATTGTGTCTAGCATAAAGCCTTCATTCTAGTCTTTAAAGCCACTCAATGATTTTAGAAATGTTTTCTTTAGATTTTTGTTGGCTCTTTATTTTTAAAGCAAGTAAAAACAAGCAATTCAAATATTTATTTTTATTAACAAGAAGACCTAGAAAAAAAAATCCTTCCTTCCTGAGGGTAAAAGATCTACGTGACAATAACATTATTGCTTCAAACATAATTCCTTAAAATACAAGACTAGCCTTTCTTAAGAGACAAGCATGCTGTATAAATCGCAGTGCTATTCAGCTGCGCTGTGTTAGATGAAACGAATCTCTCCTTCTCTCCAAGATCAATATAATACATGTACAAAAGAAAAACAAAGTCCATGTAGACAAAAATGGGACTTTTCAGAGGGAATTTTGAAACATTAGATCTCTGTTTCTTTTTGTAAATATACACATGTTGTCTGGAATATATACATTAGGTTGGTGCAAAAGTAATTGTGGTTTTTACCATTAATTGCAAAATTAATTTTACCAAGTAATTGCAAAAGTCACATTTACTTTTACACCAATCTAAAATTTATAACAAGAAAGAGAATATCTGTTTCAAAATTCCCTCTGGAAATGGACACACAGATCCTTGCAGTGGTTGCTTATGATCATAGACAATTGGCCAGTGTGTCAATTCTACTTGCCACGAGAAAAGAAAAATCCTTGCTTGGGTATGTCCAAGATTCTATCCCATAAAAGAGATGTCCTGACAGCCTCCCAGCAGACAAGAAGTCAGCATTGAAAGGCACAAGAATGTTCACCACAGTATTTTTAAAATAATAAATCCTGGAAGCAATTTTAAAAATTGATTCATAGGTCAGGCATGGTGGCTTGTACCTGTAATCCCAGCTACTAAGGAGGCTGAGCCAGGAGGATCACTTGAGGCCAGAAGTTCAAGACTAGCCTGGGTAACATAGTGAGTCTCTTGTCTATAGAAAAAGTCAAAATCAAAGGATAAAAGTCCATTAATACAGAATTGATTGAATAAATTATGGTTTAGCCATATATGCTAATACTATGTAACTCTTTGATAGAAAATGTATCTCTATATTCACAGGCAGAGAACAATCTACACAACACAGCGATTTAAAAGCAGATCATGAAATAATTTATATAATTCTGTTTGTTTGAACTGTGTGCCTCTATATTCGTATGTATATGCACAGAGCAATATTTAGAAAGATGTTCTCCTACAAATTCAGGATGCCTAGCTCTGGGTGGTAGGATTAAAAGTCATGTTTACTTTCTTCATACTGTTTTGAATTTCTTTTCTCTCTCTCTGTGTGTGTGTGTGTGTGTGTGTGTGTGTGTGAGAGAGAGAGAGAGAGAGAGAGAGAGAGAGAGAGATGGAGTCTTGCTCCATCGCCCAGGCTGGAGTGCAGTGGAGTGATCTTGGCTCACTGCAACCACTGCCTCCCTGGGTTTAAGTGATTCCCTGCCTCAGCCTTCAAAGTAGCTGGGATTACCGGTACCCACCACCATACCTGGCCATTTTTTTTTTGTATTTTAAGTAGAGATGAGGTTTTACCATGTTGGCCAGGCTGCTCTCAAACTCCAGACCCCAAGGTATTCTCCCACTTTGGCCTCCCAAAGTGCTGGGATTACAGGCATGAGCCACCATGCCCAGCCTGCTTTGAGTTTCTTTAAGGTTAAAATTTTGTTTTGTGACATAGATTTCACAAATATTGCACTCCATAAAGGAGTACCTATATGGATTAAATTTTCTCCACGAGCACATATTGTATTTAAAACTCAGGAAAAAATAGTAAAACTGCCTTTATTTTAGAAAATAAATAGTTAATTGATATAGTTCTTTATTTTGTTTCAATATTATCAAATTGTCTGTAAAGTAGAGTACATGGATTTAGTGGAAGAATTGCCTTCGGTGTGGACAATGGACAATGTCCCAGATAAGTTTATGCACTTCAAACATTTCACAGCAAATTTTGACTTGGGTATTTCTAACAAGTATTTTAAAATTTACTTTAAATATAAAAGATAAAATGACAATGAAATAGGTAATTATTACTTGATATTTCTAGAACTGTATTATTGAGAGATTGTAGCCTTAACAGAAACTTAGTATTAAAAGCGGCCAGGCACGGTTGCTCATGCCTGTAATCCCAGCACTTGGGAGGCCACGGCCGGCAGATCATGGGGTCAAGAGATCGAGACCATCCTGGCTAATATGGTGAAACCCTGTCTCTACTAAAAATACAAAAAATTGGGCGGGCATGGTGGCACGCTCCCTGTAGTCCCAGCTACTTGGGAGGCTGAGGCAGGAAAATCACTTGAACCCAGGAGGTAGAGGTTGCAGTGAGCCAGGATCGCCCCACTGCACTCAAGTCTGGGTGCAAGACTCCATCTCAAAAAAAAAAAAAAAAAAAAAAGAAGAAGAAAAGAAATGTGAAAAGCACGTTAACTTTTTGTCTTCTTGATTGTTCTATGAAACTATTTTGAAAGACAGTCAAGCATGTGTTCAACAAATGTTTTATACTGGAAATGTTTTGCCATAATCATAAACTGATTGAACAGCCATGATAATTTCAGTGTTCTTTTGTCCATATGCTTCAAAGTTTTGTTCATTTGCTTGAAATACGTAGTTTGTTTTTAGCTAAAATCAGGTTCATATGTGTTGAAAATAAAGAGCTGTAGACTTCCATGGCCATATTCTTGTAACATGAGATCTGTAAAAGATTATAGAAATAATAGCCACTTGGCATCAAGTGAAAAGAAAGCTATATATGGAATATGTTTTTATAGTAATAACATTTGATTTTGGTCAAATCCATGTCAAAGAAGAACTAGAATTAATTTTAACTTTGGTATGCCCAGAATATGGACAACTGGATTATCTTAATTGGAAACATATTTTCACATTCAGAATTGCGTACTCTCAGGCACAAAGTTTCCATTTCAAACGATGCAGCCTTATACAGCAAACCCCTGATTTATCTGAAAATCTCAGCTATCCAGATCACCACTGAGAATTAGGAACAAAGAAAAAACAGGCTTCTGAGCATCAAAATAGATGTCACAAATCTTCTCTGCACACCAGCCCTTCTCTTAAAAGTCTGTAATAGATTAAGAACCACAAATTCAGAAAGGAGTCTTAAAAGTCAAACTGGAAATAGTACAAAGTAGTGACTCTTGACATCATGACAGTCAGAGGAATAGCAAAGCCATGCAACAGGCGTCATAAGCTGGGGCCATTTCATTTAGGATCGCCATTCTCTTTCAGGGTAGCGGTGATGATTACAAAGCACAGTAATGGATACTAATGATTTGCTCCGCAAATACATAGCCTCCAACCATGTTTCTTGGCTTGGGCCTTCTATGGTTCTCAGTGCTTCAATGGATTGGCTGTGACTTGCCACTTATGAAGTACATGGGCAGCAGTTTTAAAGGGCAGAATCATCTAATTATCTACCCTTGTCAGTTATTCTCCTGTTGTCTCACTTCTGGTATCTGTATGAATTAATAGGTTAGAAATATCAAGAACACAGTTTCCATGCACAGTAACTTACAAGTGAAAGTAAGGCTAAAACAAGCGTATATGTGGCCTGGAGCATTTTCATATTTCTATTGTGAGACATTTCTAGGTTTTCTTCTGGAAAAAATTCAGTCGACTAGGATATAACCAGTTTTTAAATACAGCTCACTAAATTACACTGTGATTTGGTGCATGTATTATCAGGTTCTACTAAGAGAAAGGGCATTTGGATGAGTGTTTTCCAATCAGCAAAGGCAAGCTGAGAAAATGAAACAGGGATCCTTTCAGGACTTTGCAAACATGACATTCGTGTTTAGAAATCACAGAAAGTAGAGGTGAAAGCCATTATTACCATCATTACACTCAAAGGCCTCACAGACAGCGGGGGCGTCTCCTCGAACGTGAAGTTGTGGCCTCCTGACCTCCCTGTGTCAGCCACAAATGACAAAGCAAGAACACAGGGGAACTGGTCAAATAAACTTACCGAAAACAATGAGGCAGTAATCACAACAGGCACTCTTTCCTTGAGGAATGTTTTTTTAAGTATGTGTCTTTTTTACGGAAAAAAAGTGAAATTTAACTTAAAAGTGCATTTTGTGGGGTTGAAATTTTATAATGGAAATGTTTAGCAGTTGTCTTCTTCTTAGCAATTGCCTTCTTCTGCTGTTGCAGGGGAGGAAGATAGCAACATTTTTCTTTTTATAAACTGAGAATTCCTAGCAAGTGCTAACAAAAGCAGTATCTTTCTCACTTTGTTTTTTGTGTGGGTTGCATAACCCTGGATTAAGTGATCAAATACTACAGCCTATCTTGGTAAGAGGTGAAAGGTGGGTTTCACATGCCTTCACATGCCTTGGTTTTTTTTTTTAATTGAAGATCAGGGTTGGACTTACAACAGCCTTGATCAAATTCATATTACTAATTTTCTTGGATGAAAATATTATATTCTGTTTGGGAGGCTGAGGTGGGCAGATCATGAGGTCAAGAGATTGAGAACATCCTGGCCAACATGGTGAAACCCTGTTTCTACTGAAAATACAAAAAAATTAGCTGGGCGTAGTGGTGCGTGCCTGTAGTACCAGTTACTTGGGAGGCTGAGGCAGGAGAATCGATTGAACCTGGGAGACAGAGTTTGCAGTGAGCTGAGGTTGCACCACTGTACTCCAGCCTGGCAACAGGGTAAGACCTGTCTCAATTTAAAAAAAAAGAAAGAAAGAAAAAAAAAAGAAAAAGAAAAGAAAATACTATATTCTGAATATTAAGACATTTTTTCCAGAAAATAATCAAATAATGAATGCAAAGAGCAGCCTCTAGCATGTGGAGCAGGCAAGAGTTCTGAGTGAGTAAGCCTTACAACCATTAGAGTATACTAGAGAATAGCTAGACAGGGCTACTTTTTTTTTTTTTTTTTTTAAGACAGAGTCTCACTCTATTGCCCAGGCTGGAGTGCAGTGGTTCCATCTTGGCTCACTGCAACTTCCACCTCCCAGGTTCAAACGATTCTCCTGCGTCAGCCTCCCAAGTAGCTGTGATTACAGGCACCCACCACACTAACCTAATTTTTGTATTTTTAGTAGAGATGGGTTTCACCATGTTGGTGAGGCTTGTCTTGAACTCCTGACCGCAGGTGATCCACCCGCCTCAGCCTCCCAAAGTGCTGGGATTACAGGCATGAGCCACTGCACCCGGCCAGGGCTATTTTTTCTGAATATAGTTTTCTCCGTGGTTTCCATTACTTAAGTGGCCTTTTCTCCCCAGTGGGGCATCACTGAGACTGTCAGACACACTGAGATGACAAAAAGTTTCACAGTAGGCACTTATTCCTGATATGAATACTGTCCCTGAGAGCAAGCCAGGATGGGAATGCAGAGAAAATAGAAACAGAAGAAGAAAAAAGAACAAGTAAGCAACAGGAAAATAATGTGAAAGTTGGCATTTCTGTGTCTATTCTGAAATGTAACTGTTCAGACGAACAGTGTTTAATACCAATCCACAGTTATCAAAAGTCCTTTTAAAATTCTTGATGCTTGAAATGCTAATTCTAGATTCCATTAGTATATATTTGTAAATATTATTTATGCCAGATTGGTCAAGTACATTATTTCCTGCTTCAATAGTCAGAAAAACATTAATGAAGACTTTCAGTACTTCTCTGAATTAATTTTTTTTCTATTTTTGTTTCTCAGAAACAATTAGCTTCCCTGAGCACACATCCCAACCCTCTGAACTCTCAACTAGCTTACTCCTCTTCTTTTTCCTCCAGATATTCCTGCTTAGATGCCGCTTATTCTAGGAAGATTCCCTGAATCCCCAAGTCTGGACAGAGATTCCAAGGGCAGATTTTCTTAGCACCCTGCTTTCCCCCTGTCTGAGCCCTAGAGCAACGTATTGTAAGGTTGCTGGCCACTGGTCTCGATCAATCCTCTGTTAAACTCTAAGCTCCCTGAGGACAGGAAAGTCATAGTTATGAGCCTGGGCTTTGGAATAATTAAAAACACATCGTAGCCCATCTTATAAGCTAAGTGTAATTCTGAGTATTTTACATATACTAACACATCTAATCTTCATAACATCCCCATAGGAAATTGGGGCAACAGCAGGTTATCTTTCCCAAGGTTACTAGCCAGTAAGTGGCAGATCCAGAACTTGTACCCTGGCCATTGTTTGCAGAAACCATGCTCTTTCTTTTAATAAGCTGTTGCTAATCAGAGAGCCTTGGTTTTTAGAACAAAGCCGCTTAGTGAGTCAGTTGACCAGGAGTAATTACTTAATCGAAGCGAATCTCATTTTTCTTATCTAAAAAGTGTGAATAAATAACAGTATTTACTTCAAGGAGTTGAGAAGCTTCCATGAGATAATGTACCTCGTAGAGAGTAGATCGTGTACTCAGCATAGTACTTGCCATATAACAAATACTCAATAATTATTTGTCCACTGACATTTTGGGCTTATCTTATTCTTGTTCTTATTATTCTTTTCCGTTTCCTCCTTCTCTTCTTTTCTTTTTCTTTTTTTCTCACTATTTGGAATTGCATCTGGAGCTCTCAGCAGAGGATTGACATATAGTGGACATTAACAAACATCTCATGAATGAAGGAATAAAGGAATGAATGAGTGTATGAATGAATGAAACAGCAGGCAAACTTTAAAATCAATTTGCATCTATCTTCTTTATCTCTTCATCATGTATCTTCCTCTACAGCAGACTGAGGGGGACATCTGCAACCCTGGATGCGGCTGGCCTGCTGGGCAGTGACACCGTTTCTCCTTCACAACAGCTTGAATTTACACAAAATTTTTACTCTTTTGAAGACCATAGTTCCAAAATAACATCAACATTTTTAAGCTGACAGATTTTATTGGGCTAAACATGATCAGCAAACATTCCTCACTGAACACACCCAAAGGTTAAACATAAGGCAGAAACCAACAGCAGATGCAGGTCAGGCATTCCTGAATCAAATTCTTTAGTGAAGGAAACATGATAAAATCTCAGGTCTTCTCATTCTTGACAAGTACTCCTACATTTTCTTGTCTAGTGTTAGTTTCTAGAGGCAATTTTTACGTAAAAGGAATTTCCTATAAAGTGGGAATTTCACTGCTTTATATTTTTTACTACTCCAAAGGAATTTCACAAAACATGTCATTGCCTTCTACAATTGATGGGTAGGATTCCGACATCATTCACACCTGTGTTTGTGTTTCCCTGTGCTGGTGGGGAATTGGACCTGGTACGAGGTGGGCATAGAAAGCACCTGCCTTGGAGAGACAGCCTGGGAGAATCGGGTCTACCCGGCTGTTTTCAACTGGGGTTTGATCAATTTCTCATTGCCCTTTAGTTCCCTTTGCTGCCTGTCTTTTTCATATGGTTACACTGTTGTTGTTTCTTGTTATGGTTGTTGGTGGTGGTTTTGTTTTGAGGAATATGTAGTTCCTGGCTTTCTTTTTTTGGCTTCTGAATCCTAAATTACAAGCCAAAAGAAATTCAGGTTTGTGTGGGGACCGCAGGTCTCTTAGGAAAGTCCCTCTCCAGATGGCTTTTCTTGTCCAGGGGGAGCATTCAAGCCACTGGCAGAGACCATCCTCAGCAGTAAGCATATTGTTGCTCCTCTCAACAGTGTTAATAAGCCCGAAATGAAATCTCTGTTTCCACTAGATTCTTTGGCATTTTACACTGGTCTATTCCTTTTAGAAGAGTTCATGCACCTTAATTCCAATTTTGCGTATTACTAAAGAAATTTAAGATTTGCTTTCAGTTTTAGTTTACCTTTGATTTTTCGGATCCATCCAGTGCTTTGAAAATATGAAGGCAATAGAACTTCTGGAAAAGAAAGAAAGAAAAAGTCGTTGTCAGTCAGCTTTAAACATATCAGTTTCATGGAAATTCTTTTTTTTTTTTTTTAACCAGTGAAGGTTTTAGAATAAATAGTTCTGCTGTTTTAAGGTTCTTATGTATTTGCAAAAAATCTGTATGGTTATCTAGTAAAAACTCAAGCAATTTTCAAATTCCCCATCAATGTGTAGAGTTTGAATTACTTATCTTTTTATTTATAGAAAATAAAAGTTGATTATGTAGATAAATAAATTAATTAATTAAACCACAGTTGATGACTTCAATTTTATTTATGGATGTAAATAAATGGGCCGTGGGGCAGACCCATGCTCTTTCAAAATATACCTTAAACATTAAGTTTAAATAAAACAATTAAGTTCTAGAAATTGCAAGAAATAACCATGTCAAAAGATTTGCCCTGGAACATGGCTAGTCACAAAGTGCAAAGCTTTACTGTATTATGGTTGGGTGCAGACAAATCTCCTAGAATAGGAACGTTTCCTGAAATTGTAACTGTATTGTGGGGAAGACATTTATAGACTGAAACCTCTCCATGGTATGGAAGAAATGTATAAAACTTCTGTGTACGATAAGTAGTGTCTAAAAGAAGCGCTAGCAAATGAATAAAAGACAAAGATTTTAAGCAAACTAATTGAAATATTACTGCATCTGTTCCTGAATAAGTGTAGTGTGTCTTTGGCTGGAAACCTGATCCCTGGACAGTATGTAGGGATAACAGATGTGGCTATTGAGCAAGAAGAGACATGCTGGAAAGGGCACGAAGGTGAGACCTCCAACGAAGTCTTGATATTTATAGCATGGGCTGCTGGAAGCCACCAGACTCCTCCCTGACACACACACACACACACACACACACACACCACACACACACACACACACAATTTTTTTTCCTTCTATGAGTTGCAAGCATTTGGAGTCTCTTAATCGCAAGTTCTTACTCATTTCTGTTGTTATTCTTCTCTTAATTCATATTCTTTCTCTTAAACGTCTATGTATTTATTTGAATATATAATTTTTTTCTTGAGACAGAGTTTTGCTGTTGCCCAGGTTGGAGTGCAGTGGTGTTATCTTGGCTCACTGCAGCCTCCACCTCCTGGGTTCAAGTGATTCTCCTGCCTCAGCCTCCTGAGTAGCTGGGATTACAGGCACACACCACCATGCCTGGCTAATTTTTGTATTTTCAGTAGAGACAGGTTTTCACCATCTTGGCCAGGCTGGTCCGCCCACCTCAGCCTCCCAAAGTGCCGGGATTACAGGTGTGAGCCACCACCCCTTGTGGGGGACTTGATTTATGCAGTAACTTAACTTTCTCTCTCTTTGCAACTTTCATCCTGTTGGTTGCAGAATCTCAGTGTTGCAAGGGGCCATTAAAGTCATCTGCTTGAAATTCTGCTCAGTGAGGGCTTCTTGGCTTTGTTGCTTAGAGAAGTGAAAACTGCCTCAACTGCAGGCCTACCCAAATCACTGCTGGAAAATCCTGTGTGTCCACCTCTCATTTCCTTTTCAATCTTTTTGTGGTTACTACGTGGTTTCCTAAGGTAATATTTTTCATTATATTATTGGACATGTCCCTCTCTTTCTCCAATCTCTTCCCATTTCACTCTCTGCTACCCCTTTTGAAAGATTTTAGAGGCCTGGTCGGGTGGCTCATGCCTGTAATTGCAGCACTTTGGGAGGCAGTGGATCACCTGAGGTCAGGAGCTTGTGTCTAGCCTGGCCAATGTGGTGAAACCCTGTCTCTACTAAAAACACAAAAATTAGCCTGGTGTGGTGGCTGGTGCCTATAATCACAGATACTTGGGAGGCTGAGGCAGGAGAATCACTTGAACCCAGGTGGCGGAGGTTGTAGTGAGCTGGGATTGTGCCACTGCACTCCAGACTGGGCAACAGGAGTGAGACTCCGTCTCAAAAAAAAAAAAAAAAAAAAAAAGATTGTAGAAATCAAACACTATAAAACTATGTATTTCTACCAGGCATTCTATAAAAGATATGCTACTTTCAATTGGAGTTGCCCTGATGAAGTCATTATAGACAGCCTCCATTGATACTGATATGTGAGTGCATACACACACACACACACACACACACACACACACACACACACACACAAAATCAGTCTCCTACTGAATAGCATTCAAGTTTGACCCAACCATCCATTTCATTTTTGCCAACAAAAATCGTTAACTTTTTCACATATATCTGGTATTTGTAACGCTTGGAAAGAAATAACAGGAGTGCCTGATATGTAGGATTCTGAGTCTTTATTAATTTGGCAGAGATGAATGCCCTTTAACTCCAAATTTAAGGCCTTAGAGGAAGCAGAGGGCACTCTGCACCTTCCTCTGCATAGAGGACTGGGGTTCACCCCTCTGATTTTATTCTGAATCCTTGCCTTTACTCACAGGGCAGGAAAGGTAAAACAGAGTTTGTCAAGTGGCTGCCTACCAGCTGACTCTGGCCTCCAGAAGTATTTTGAACGATCTGCTCAGAGGGTTAAAAACAGTTTAATTAGTTGCCAGCATTTGCAAATGAGGACATTTTACTTAAAAATCTAGATTTCTGCCTCCGCAGAAAAGTGGAAGCATTCATAGCCCTGGGCACGTTCTTTCCTGGCAACGTTTGGTGGCTGCCTCCTTTCACTGGAGATGCACTCCCCGGTTTAGCACAGCCTTGCAAGTGCTTTCTTGTCCATTCACCCCACTGCAGTCTGTTGTCTCACCTCCCGGAGCCGGAAGAGGCATCCATGGTTGTGAAATGAACGGGGGGAAACACACAAACAAACTCTGGTGAATAACAAGGGGTCATTGCATTGATGGTGAAGGTGGGGACTATGGAAATACGCATAACGTAGAATCGAAGATCGAAACTGAACAGCTTGCTTCTTCCTTGGGTAAATTCCTTGCAAATAGCTCATTTATAGTCTATACTAATTGCTAATATGATGAAGATGGAAAATGAAGATTTGGGGGCAACAAAATGTGAGGGGGAGACAGTTGTGTGGTCCCCAAGCCCTGACCCTGGACACTCAGCCCTGCTACATAGCCAGCCTCATCTGCAGAGCTGTGGCCACATGACTGAGAACTTGGGCAGAGGAAGGGTGCCACTTACAGGCCCCAGAAGTTTTCCCACACGTCTTCCATCCTCTGTCTTGGTTTCCAACTTCCAGACATCTGGGGAGGACCCCAAGAACTTAGAAGCAGGCCGGTTTTGCTGGCTCATGCCTGTAATCCCAGCACTTCAGGAGGCCCAGGTAGATGGATCACCCGAGGTCCAGAGTTCTAGACCAGCCTGGAGAGCATGGCGAAACCCTGCCTCTACTAAAAATACAAAAATTAGCCAGGTGTGGTGGTGCATGCCTGTAATCCCAGCTACTCAGGAAGCTGAGGCAGGAGAATTGTTTGAACTTGGAGGTGGAGGTTGCAGTGACCTGAGAGATCACACCACTGCACTCCAGGCTGGGTGACAGAGCAAGACTCAGAGTCAAAAAAGAAAAAAAAAAAAAAAGAAGAAGAACCTAGAAGGTAGTGGAAGGTGGGAGGAGTCTAAGAAACAGCTCCAGAGTCAACCCACCCGACCCCACCCCCACCCGGCTGCACATTAATGCACAGTAACCTTCGCTTTGAGTGATAAGCACTTGTAGTCTACTGAGAAGCTGAGGTTTAGGGGATGTTTGTCACAATGGTTATCCTACCCCTGATTAATACAGAAGGTTACTGAAAGTCCGCTAGGAAGTGGATAGAGTGACATATTCCTGAAGATAGTGAGGGTTGCTAAAAAGTACGTCTATGCCACCAAAGACGTAGGAATCCAAACAGGAGCACTTAATCCTTAACAGGCTAGGAAGCCTGCTGCTTCCGGGTTCCAGCTCCCCGCTGAAGAGCAGATGAGGAGCTGCGGATGTATTTCGGAGATCTTTTATACAAAATTGCTCCATGCAGCTGTGCTTTTCCTGCCCAAGTGGAGAGGAACACATAAAGGGAAGGCCCATCTGCTTTGGGACTGTTAATGTGCCTCTGGGTTCCCAGGTAGCACATACCTAAACAGGGAAGCAGAGACACTATAACGATGAGACCTAATTCAGCTGTAGAATGGGGTCTGAAATCTACGGCCCCCTGCTGAGACACGCAATTCCAAGTTAGAACTTTTTGTTTTAGTGGTTTGGTACTGCTGAAATGATAGGAGTTTTACAATTCTGGCTTACATTAGCCTTAAACTAAGTTGTTCCAACCTCAAATGTTCTCTTTTCTGAAAAGACTTAAAATTGTTGTTACTTTCTCGAGTGATTCTTAGTGTGGAAACAACTCTGGAGAGGTTTTCTAAGGATTTGGCAATTTGTTGAGATCATTAGGAATAAGGGAAGAAATGGCATCATAACCAGTATATTACTTTGAACTTTTTGTTCTACTCATTATGGGGTTGTCTGTAATATAGTAATTGAATACAGAACATTTTAATGTTAATGATCTTATTTCCTGGATACTTGCCCCAAATGAGCAAGTTGGTTCCTGCATGGCTTTGGTTTGACAAATGTGACTCAAAATGGTAGGAAAGTGAGCTCCGTGGCCTGGTGAATTTTGGTCTTAAGAAAGGCAGAATGCACCACAGGATCTCAGGATGACAATTCCAGCGTCTAATTCCAACCCCGTGGCACAATGACATGAAGTAGAAGAGACCTCAATTTTCTATTTTTTCTTAGAGTCAGGGTCTTGCTCTGTCACCCAGGCTAGAGTGCAGTGGTGGGTGCCATCATAGCTCACTGCAGCTTCAAAGTCCTGGGTTCAAGCCATCCTCCTGTCTGATACTCCTGCGTAGCTGGGATTACAAGTGCATGCCACCATGCCTGGCTAATTTTTAAATTTTTTGTAGAGATGGGGTTCTCACTATGTTGACCAGGCTTGTCTTAACTCCTAGCCTCAAGCAGTTCTCCCATCATGGCCTCCTGAAGTTGTAGGATTCCTGGCATAAGCCACTGCACCTGGCCCAAATAAAGTCCTTTGAGTAATTTATTTTTAAATGTATGCTCTGTGTCTTTGAATAAAATGAGGAAGAATAACACAAAGACACATATTAAAAGGTTAGTAAAAGAGAAATAAATAAGACCAAAGGAAGAGGGTTTCCATATAGTTAGGACAGTGACTTCGTAATGGTTGCTATGGTTGAGTCAAATTTGACTCTGAGCATCTGGTACTGAAAGCAAAGATTTGGTAAATTATAAAACCATCAGTATTCATTGGCCTCCAATTCTAAAAGAAAGTTTGAATCTGGAACTTCCTAGGGCATCATTGGATAACACAATAATCTCCTTACATACAATTTTATTAAAAACAAAAATTTTTAAAGACCACCAGACTTTGTCAAGGAATATACATAATTGCAATTTAAGGAAAGTAATCTGGGGAGGGGAAATTCTGGTGATTTCCAGGACTATGATTCTGGGATGCTATGTTTCAGCTTTCCTTTTTTTTTTTTTTTTTGAGATAGAGTTTCCCTCTGTCGCTCAGGCTAGAGTATAGAGTGGGCTGATCTCCGCTCATTGCAACCTCCACCTCCTGGGTGCAAGTGATTTTCCTGCCTCAGCCTCTTGAGTAGCTGGGATTACAGGCACCTGCCACCACACCTGGTTAATTTTTGTATTTTTGGTAGAGCTGAGGCTTCACCATGTTGGCCAAGCTAGTCTTGAGCTTCTGACCTCAGGTGATCTGCCCACCTCGGCCTCCCAAAGTGCTGGGATTACAGGTGTGAGCCACTATGCCAAGCCCAGTTTTCCTTTTTCACTCCTTAGGGAAAGAATTGGTTAGAATATTTCCTTGTGCCCTTAAATTTTTCATCTGCTTTCAAAAAATTAAGCATATCGTTATAGAAGAAACGTCCCTTCTAAAAATAAGCCTATAGAATAAAAAGACCTATAAAAATCAGATAAAGCAAACACGTGGCCTACCTTGTTGCCACCATAAGGTTTTGGTATTTCACCAAAATAGGCAGTAATAAGTTCAGATTGAGAAATTTAACTCCACCCTCCTATTATTTATCCTTGCTGTCATAGAAACTCATGGTTTATGGAGGGCTGAGGTGATTATTAATGTGAACGACCGGATCTGCAGAACCTCATTATTGGGAGGGAAAGAAGGAAGAAGCAATCTAAATCCTAGGCAAGCTCCGCTAAGGTGAGCAGACAGAAATACCAGGCGAGACCACGTAGTGGGAAGGGAATTCATGCGGATGTGCACTGCTAGACCCCTGTGGTCTTTGGACGACACAGGGGGTAGCCCTGCATTCTACACAATGGAGAGTCCTGCCGAAATCTCCTTGACAACTGCTAAAAAGAAATGCATAGAAAATGCTCAATATTAATTTGTACATCAAAATATTCCCAATTTTTGGTCTAAAATTAAATAATCTCCAGGTAGCGAAGTGGGTCATTTAAAGCATTTCTGTTTGCGAATTTCACCACCTCCCACGACTTTTTTCTTCTTTTTTTATCTAGACTTTTGGTCTGTGAGATCTGCTTGCACTGTTATAAGCAAGCCCACTTCAGGGAAGGACCTTGGGATTTGTTTCATCTGGAAGAGTATGGCCAGGGAGCCATGAGCCAGGTGACCTCTGGCCATGAGCTCAGACACACAGTCTCCCTTCCAGTCTAGCCCCATCCGGAACCCACCAGCCAGGTGCCAGTGAGGCCCTGCACCCTCACTCCTGACTTGCCCCTCTGTGGGCTGAGTTCCAGGGCAGCCAGCCAGGCTCTACTTCCTTTCCCAACTATAACTCTGCTCCTGAATTCCTACCCCTGAATTTGATTACACCTCCTTCCTTCCCCTCTTTTCTCACAGTTGTTCTCCCACCTGTGGGAAACTCCACACAGACAGCCCACAGGCAGTCAGTTCAGAAACAGCTGCTGAATGAGCCTCCGGCTTGGGAGGTAAGTTTGGCCTATCCAGAGAAGACTCACTCTAGAAAGCCACTTTCTCAATCAACAGCACCATTTTACAAAAGTTTAGAAGTTTGCTGCAACATCTCACACCTAAGAATGTAAGGCTTAAAGGGTACCTGGATTTCCATAGTCAGATTTGTTGTTTTGTGAAAGATAATCAGGAACCTGATTAGAGACACGTAATTAGAGGCACATTTAAATCTAAACAGCCTTACTTAAGCACCATTCTGCAAGGGATGCTATTTTCTGAAAAGCCACTCTGGGTGTCAGATTCCACATCAGTTGCTCTTTAAAGAATGAAGACAGATGAATAAAGATGGGAAAATGTATTGGCCAGGTATGGTGACTCACATCTGTAATCCCAGCACTTTGGGAGGTGGAGGCGGGCAGATCACAAGGTCAAGAGATTGAGACCATCCTGGCCAACAGGGTGAAACCCCATCTCTACTAAAAATACAAAAAATTATCTGGGCATGGTGGTGCGCACCTGTAGTCCCAGCTATTCGGGGCTGAGACAGGAGGTTCGCTTGAACCCAGGAAGAGGAGTTTGCAGTGAGCCGAGATCGTGCCACTGTACTCCAGCCCGGCAAAAGAGCGATACTCTGTCTCAAAAAAACAAAATAAAACAAAAGATAGGAAAACGTAAGCTTGTCACAAAATCACCTTACCAGATGGCATTCAACTGGACATCTCACTCCTGCAAACTGCCACGATGCTAATCATTAAATGAGACTCGGCTTTCGGCAACATGGCCTCTTTTGAATGATGGACTTTTCAAGAAGGTTCTCAATTCTGCCTAGGCCTAATTCTGCCTAGGCCCTCCTGAGAGTCTTCCCACATGAGCAATCTGTCCACTGTCTATATTCCTTTGGTCATCTGACCTATCTTTGTGTACTGAATATGTCTTCCTTCTTTCTCATGAGCTCCAGCCATGAGTGTCTGTGAACAACCTGGTTCTTACTACTCCGCTGCTCAGTGTCTTTGTATAGGAAATGTCCTACTTATTTTTTGCTGGCCTGCTTTGCCTGACAACACTCAGACCCTCTAAACCAAAGCCATTCCAGGCAAAAACGCTCTTCTTGGCCTCCACTGAGGCCTGTCTTGGACCTCAGCTCAGAGTAGTGTAACTGGCAGTCATCCTTCTATTTCAGATGTCATTCAGAGTATGCTATAGAGGTTTTTTTTTTTTTGAGACCGAGTTTTGTTCTGTTGCCAGGTGCCAGGCTGGAGTGCAGTGGCACCATCTTGGCTCACTGCAATCTCTGCTGAGAGATTGCCTGAGTTCAAGCAATTCTCCTGCCTCAGCCTCCTGAGTAGCTGGGACTATGGGCGCACACCACCATGTCCAGCTAATTTTTGTATTTTTTAGTAGAGACGAGGTTTCACCGTGTTGGTCAGGATGGTCTCGATCTCTTGACCTTGTGATCCTCCTGCCTCAGCCTCCCAAAGTGCTGGGATTACAGATGTGAGCCACCGTGCCTGGCCTAGAGGTGTTTTTCTAGAAATTCTATTCAAAGGACCAAAGAGCTCATTGAGAGATAAAAGCTACTAAAATAACCTTATGGAATAAAGCATATACAGTTCAAATATATAATTACTTCCACCCTAAAACTCTGAATGTATTATGATGCGAGTCAGGTATTGTGTTTTCCTGAAACACTCTGTTAGGTGTAGCAAAGAAAATTGAGCCTCCGTCATATCCAGATTTTCCTGTGTGTTCATGACTTTGTCCCCTATCCAGCTCCTACTTCCTCCTGATAAGCACATGTTTTATGCCTTTATACTGACTCTGGGGGATCCTCAGCCTCTCTCATACTTTAATTTAACAGTGCTTAGACTTGAGGTACAGTCACTTCATCAGCCATTCATATAGTTTAGCTATCTAAGACTCCACAAGCTCTTACACAAATCCCTGCAAATCTCAAACTTAATTGCATTTATTTCCACCAAATTACTCTCAGCCAAAACATTAGCAGGAGCTGTATTACTCAAGGATGAATTCTCTACTTTCGGGTTGGATTCTGCTTTTGAAATCTGCTTTTCAGGTTGTATTCGCCTCAGTCCTAACATTCTGAATCCCACTACTGGAAATAGTCACTGGTCCTGGCGGCCCGAGGGTTTGCTACTTAATCATTTCATATCCAGGCTTTTTCATGCTTCCTTGTAATTCTGTTTATTATGTGAACCAGGGAATTGGCTCCTTAGTGCAGGTTGAGATTTGTCTGTGGCCCGGGCAGCAGCTCCACTTGGTCCCACACTTCTACAGGCCTGGATGCTGCTGCCGTTGCCTCGTCTTCTTTCTAATCTGTGACTTGTCTTCTTTTTCTTTCTTTCTTTACTTCTTTCTTTCTTTCTCTTTCTTTCTTTTTTTTTTTTTTGATAGAGATAGGGTTTTGCCTTGCTTCCCAGGCTGGTCTCGAACTCTTAGACTCAAGTGGCCCTCCTGCCTGGACTTTCCAAAGTTCTGGAATTCCAGGTATGAGCCACTGTACCTGGCCTTCCCTCTTTTACTATTTTTTAAATTTTCTTTTTGTTTTAGATGGAATCTCATTTTGTTGCTCAGGCTGGAGTGCAGTGGCACGATCTTGGCTCACTGCACCCTTTACCTCTGGGTTTAAGCGATTCTTCTCCCTCAGATTCCTGAGTAGCTGGGATTACAGGCATGCACCATCAGGCCCGGATAATGTTTCTTTTGTTTTGTTTTGTTTTGTTTTGTTTCGTTTTGTATTTTTAGTAGAGACAGGGTTTCAGTATTGGCCAGGTTGGTCTCAAACTCCTAACTTTGTGTTTCACCTGCCTTGGCCTCCCGAAGTGCTGGGATTACAGGCATGAGCCACTGCTCCTGGCCCCCTCTTTTATTTCTAAAAGCATAGTGACTTCTTCCAAAATGCTAAGGAACAAAATGTGAATTGCTAAAATGTTGCATGGTCTAGCATGTAAAATACAGGATCAGGGATTTTTTAGACACTACGTAATGTATTCTTTTGGTGGTGTGCTTTATTTCAATTAAGCTGTCTTCCTAATTAGCATGGCAAACACAAGCATATATTACAATTTGATTTTTGGTGCTATCATTTTAACACAAACTAGCATAGTTTTTTTAAAAACTGAGTGATTATTAGTTACATATGTGGGTGTGATTTTATATTGTGCCACCAGATAAATATGAGTGCAATAGTGAGAAAATGCAGTTCGGTAATAAAGATTTTTCTTTTACAAGAAAGTGTCCAGAAACATTGCTATGCCACTGCCAGAAATGAGGAGCAGTATGGCAAAAATCTTGATGTTAGGGAAGTCTCAACATTAGTCGGATTCTCCAGAAATCAAAAGCCAAACAAAGCAAAGCTCTGTGCCAGTGTCCTATGTGGGACTGCAATCTCGGGGAAGAAGGGTGAAGGGAAAGGAGAGTGAGGAAGGGACGGAGGGAAGGCAAATTCCAGGCTGTATGTTACTCAATTGGCCGTAGCTTCTCCAGGAAACACAACTGGTTGCTCTGTCTCATGGGAATCAGCCAACATGCTGGTTGAAGCAACTGTGTCCACTGGGGAGAAGAGTACCCATTTTATGATCAGGCTTTTCCCAACTCCAGCCTGTCCCACGAAGGCTTAACACTCCTGCACTTTGGGGTATCGAATTCAGCATCTCTGGGAGCTGCTAGAGACCAGCTCCTCCAGGGGTCTAAGCATGGCAGACCTGCTGTGGGTCTCACTGTAGCACGTACATCAGAGATCATGCCTCAGCCTGGCTCTCGTGTTCCATGAGTTCCGGGAAGATTACTGCCGTCAGAAAATGAGGCAATGACAGGGGTGGTTCTAGTGCTGTAGGACTGTGGGAACAGTCAATGCAAGCTGCTGCAGGGGCCATGCAAGCCCTAGTGGAATCCTGGGAGGACAGGTGGGTCCCAGTAGATCTGAGAAAAGTCACAAGTATGGCCCGATGCATAAGCGGAGCAGGACATGCGCATCATCGATCCCTTGCTTGTTGCTAAGTAACCTCAAGAAGGTCAAATCATCTCTTTGTGCTCTTGTGGTTGGAGATGCAAATCCTCAGAACGGGTAGAGGGAGGACGCCAAACACTGTCCCTGTGTAAAGGAACAGGGCTGGAAGTTCTCTTAGACTCACAGCGCTGGAAGGATCTGTGACAATCTGGTCCAATGCTCTCATTTTCTTCATAAGAAGCAGTCGCAGAGGAGGGCCTAGGTCTTTCAGGTATTTTTCAAGTATCTTACACCCATTCAACATTTACTTTTGGCAAAGAACTCTCACTCTCACAGTTATCATCTCATTTGATTCTTTTCACAGCCCTTAAAGTAAACTCAGTAAATATTATCTGTATCTGACAGTGCTAGAAATGGAATCTATGTCTGAACTGCCAAATAAGGATCCATCTATGACACTTTCTGTCCTGTGTTTCCTGCATCCCCTTTCAGCTGGACGTGGAAAGGCTCTCTGAGGCATTCTAATCAACCTTCACTTGTTGTCTAAGGAGCCCAGTGGTTTCCTTTCTGTTAACTCATCCAGTACTCAGTGGATAATAAATTGTAAGTGTTTTGAGTATTTTGGACAATGTATTTAGTCTGTGTTTCCTGGCAGAGAGTCAGGGTGGATTGGCCCAGGTGGTGTTAGTCCCGTGAGCTACATTGTGACAGAGGGAATAGCAATTTGTTATTGGCACACATGCAACAGTAAATATTGATTGGGTCCAATACAGGATGCCAGGAATCAGAGTTGGAGAATCATATTTGGAGTTGAAATATAGCATCTAAGCTAGCAAGTTAAGAAGTGGATTTTAGTGGTTAGAGGACAGAGCCAAGGGTTCAGGGAACAAGAGCTTGAGGAATAGGGAGGTTGACATAAAAGGGGAGAGAGATCTGAGTAAATGAACAAGAAGAGATGGTGGCAGGTTTTTGAAGTGTTCTGAGAATATATAGAATGGCTGAGCCGAGTGCATTTGAAGAGCCAGCCACGGAACAAAAATAATGCATTTTCTGCTGTCCAGTGGAAAATTCTGAATTTGATAATTCTTTAAGTGCTTAGTTTGGCTAAACATTTAAGGTTCAACTTATAAAGTGCTTATATTGCATAAAGAAATATAAATTGAATACATATTCCTAAACCACAGGATAGTAGAAGTTAAGTACCGCATGAATAGTATAAACAACATACTCTAGTTATTCAAAGGAATAAGAGGTCTTTGAAGAGAAGAACATCATGCTTTGTGAATATTTATAGGGAGGCAGAATACAAAGTAAATTACAGATGAAGTGAATGAGACAGAGAAATCAGTTAGGAGATTATGCTAAGAGTCCAGGCATGAGAAGAGTTTAGTATAAGTCTTGGCAGTAAATATGTTTTGGATTTATTCACTTAAGTTCATCTTATTAGATTTACTTCCTTAAGGAATAGGGCAAATACGAAGTACATTTAGCTGATTAAGACCATACATAACTGAATATCTTTTGAGTTAACGTCTCTTTATGTACTGGGTGTTGCTTTGTTCAAAAGGGCTGGAAATCAGCAGCCAGGTGCCAAATAAAAGAGAGCAATTATTTTTGGAGGAAATGGTACGGTAACATATTGGAGCCTACATAAATTTTGAAAACAGACATATCTGAATTCAAACTCCAAATGTGTTTACCAGTTTGTAATGTTGGGTAAATTACTTAAAAGTTCTCTGAACCTGTTTTCTCTTCTGTAATATGGGAATAATAATATCAACCTAGTTGTCTTAAAGTAAAATTTAAATGAAACTGCATTATAGCTATCTCTCTAGACAGACAACACTCTAGAAATATAACCTCTTGTTACTGTACAATCATTTAATAGGTCACATTTCTGAGTCATCTTACAGGCAAATGATGACTCTGGAAGATGAGCTGTAACTATGGAGCTTGTGGAACTACGTTGAGCAAGACTGTATCCTTTTCCTATTATGCATAATTGAAGTTGTTATGAAAACAAAGATTGCATTCATCTATTTCATGCTGTGAACATTACTTTTAAATCATAGTAAGCTCCTCATTTTTATGCTTGAAACAATGACTATCAACTCAATTTAACATATATATATATATATATATATATATATATATATCAACACAAAATAATGTTTAAATCCATGTTATCTTTCTTAATGGCTCTAACACTTAAAAATAGTTGTGAAAGGTTTAAATTAAAATACCAGGTTCAAAGGTGTATGTTTGCCTTAGCATCTTATTTGAAGTGATTTCTTCTATGTGTGTCTGTGTGTGAACATGTGAATGCACATAGTGTGGCTGATTAGATCTAAGACATGTCTGAGAATAATTAGGCCTCCAAGAATGTGGAAGAGGATTACCTGTCTCTCCTTTAGTTTCATGTGACTAAGTCCAGTGAAGAAGATAATACCCCTGAAAACACTATGATGTAGACTTTAGTCTAGGAAGGAGGAGGGGGACTCATAAAGCCAAGAGAGACAGAGGTTTATTAACAGAAGTGGTTGGTATCCACTGGTGTTCTGGTCTTTGACCCTGTAATGACTAAGTAAAACAGGCATCTAATGGAGTTCAACTGTCACATTTGGTGTTTCCAGGCCCTTCATTAGGGAATCTTTATCCATTATTTCTCTTCTTTCTTGACCCCCCCAAACTGGCTGTAAATATCAGTACCCATATATACACAAAGACAAAAATTCTTAGGTTAATATCAATATGAGATTGCTAAGCCATTTATTTTTATAAAACAGCATTGGGATTGACATGATTTAGCTGTGTCCCCATCCAAATCTCATTTTAAGTTGTAGTTCCCATAATCCCCACATGTTGTGGGAAGGTCCAGGTGGAGATAATTGAATTGGGGGATGGTTTCTCTCATGCTATTCTCCTGAAAGTGAGTTCTCATGAGATCTGATGGCTTTATAAGGGACTTTCCCCTACCTCACTGAGCACTTCTCCTTGCTGCTGCCGTGTGAAGAATGATGTGTATGTTTTCCCTTCCCTCATGATTGTAAGTTTCCTGAGGCCTTTCCAGCCATGCTGAACTGTGAGTCAATTAAACCTCTTTCCTTTATAAATTACCCAGTGTCAGGTATGCATTTATTAGCAGTGTGAGAATGGACTAACACAGAGATTCATCCAGAAAACAAAAATGAATTATCCACAAGAACCTACAGTTTTTGAACAAATGTCAAAAGCCCCTTTTCTATGAGAAGAATGAGGAAAAACTTTAACATATAAAAATATAACTTTGGGGGCCAAATCAGGAACACTTCAAAAACGTGGTAAACATGTTGACTTGTAGCACATCTCCAGAAGCATATTTCAGACCCATTGGCTCCAGTTTGAGGGGACGGTACAGGAAAGAATAACAACAAAAGAAACTCCCCGAAAAAACTGGCTTATTAAACATCTCACTGAATACTAAGGATAAGTCTTAATGATCTGTGACTCTACCAGGCACAGACCACCTAGCTTGCTTCAGCAAAATGCGTTTGATTAGCCTGGCCAGCAGAAATAACCTACTGAGCCTTGAGTAGATGTAGCAGACAGAAATCTAAACATCACCCAAAGCAGCCAAGTCCCAGGCATTAATCTTTAACAAATATTTATTGAAATCTGGCAGCCCAGACATGCTCATTCTAGGAGAAGCTGACAAATTACAAGAGGGAGAAAGAGAGAGAAAGGCATGTGACCAAGCCCAATTTATTTTCACAAGCTGTACACTAGAGAGCAGAGACCTAGGGAAGCACATGGAAAAAGGCAATATGATCTGTCTGGGGCCTTGGAGGGGTCTGGAAGAACTCACAGAAGTAATGACATTCAAAGAAGTCCTGAGGAAGTAAAGAAATTCACCAGGCAGAGAAAGAGGGGAAGGACATTTTATATCAGACTGGGAACAGCATGAGCATATCATAGCAGTGAATAGCATATGGCACTTTTGTGATAGAATGTAGGTGCAGAGGTGGGAAGGTGGCAGAGGGCATTCAAGTGATGTTGCCGTCATATTCTGAGGGATCTGACAGGTGACCTGTTAAGAAATGTGGGGTCTAGGCTGGGCGCGGTGGCTCAAGCCTGTAATCCCAGCACTTTGGGAGGCCGAGGCGGGTGGATCACGAGGTCAAGAGATCGAGACCATCCTGGTCAACATGGTGAAACCCCGTCTCTACTAAAAATACAAAAAATTAGCTGGGCATGGTGGCGCGTGCCTGTAATCCCAGCTACTCAGGAGGCTGAGGCAGGAGAATTGCCTGAACCCAGGAGGCTGAGGTTGCGGTGAGCCGAGATCAAGCCATTGCACTCCAGCCTGGGTAACAAGAGTGAAACTCCGTCTCAAAAAAAAAAAAAAAAAAAAAAGAAAGAAATGTGGGGTCTATTCCGTAAGTATTATGAAATCACTGAATTATTCATTCACTGAAATGGTATTTTTGAAGGACCTACTATGTGCTAAGTACTGTGTCAGCCTCTGATGATTAAAATGAAAAGGAAAGCCCTCCAGGAACTCACAATTTCGTAGGGAGAAAGGCAGGCAAACAGTACGTTAAATTAAATATGAAGACAAAGTGGGGCATACTGGGGAACTGGGGAGATGAGATTTAGTCTGCCTGAAAAATTCAGGAAGAATCACATTGACTGCCACATCTGTAGGTTATTTTGTGAGTGCTGGGAACTGTTGTACTACACATACATATATTAATTTAATGGCACAACCACACACTAGGTAGGTTCTCCTGTATTATCACCCTGGTCTTATGTAAGTTGAGACAGAAACACTTTCAGTGAGCTGTGTATTCACATGGCTTGTGAGCAGTAGACGTAGGATTTTAAGCCAGCAGCCTGGTTTCAAGCCTGGACATTTAAAGACTTCACCCTATTGTCTCTTGAAAAAATTAATTTGATACGAGTCTTAGGATGAGAAAGCTGAGATGTGTAAGATGAACCTGGTAGGCTGAGTCTGGTAGGATTCTCCAGGCCAATAAGATGAGAGGCACAACTCAGGTGGGTGTGGCAGTGTGGGGAAGGAGAGTTGGTTGGCATCACGTTCTGTGTCATTGGGCACAGAACACAGCCCAAGCGATATGCGTGGTGGCACATTTGTGGGCGGGGCTAGACTCTAAACTCTGAAATGAGCATCTATCAACATGTTTAGACCCAAACAGTATGCTTAGGGAAAATTAACTATTTTCTAACTTGATATTAATAACTTTTCAAGGTCGAAATTGCTATCTTCTACAAAGCTTCTGGGATCCCAGCAGGACTGACTCTCAGGTGCTCAAAGCAGTAGCCAGATGTTTGCTGATTTTCCTTCTCTGACATATTCTCCAGCTCCCTTAATTCTGTTTGCTGAGACAAACTGCCTGCACCCAGGTCCTTGACTCAGATTCTGCTCTGAGGACACCCAAACTGGGACACTTCCTTTATATCCCATTGAGTGTCCTTTTAGGATTTCCTTCATCACCAGCCACAGGGGTTTCCAGACTGCCACAGTAACCAATGGAGGGAGTCTTAAGTTGTTAATGACTTAAAAGAAGATGATATCATTAAACAAAACAGGGTGATATCATTAAACTAAGTTGTTAATGATTTAAAAGAAGATGGTATCATAAACACCAGGGATCACTTCTGGTGGCCTGTGGGTATCAGTGGGAAGAATCACTGATGCACTTTCATTATTTTCCACTCTGACCCTTGACATTTCTATTCCTGAAATAAGGGAAAGAAAAAGAAGAGCAATATTCCATCTGTCATAGCCTGATGATTCTGCAGGTAGGGTGAAAATCCCACCCCATCGTGGCTTCCTGGTGGACTGCTGTGATTATCCAGAGCAGCAGCCTCCATCAGATGTGAGGACCTGAGACTTGGCAACGTCTTTACTCCTAAGGCCTTTTTTTCCCATTAAAACGTGGGTCTGCCTGCCTTTTTGCCTTCTTTCTTTTCTCCTGTCCTTTCCTCGACCTCCTTCCTGCTTTCTCCTTTCTCTTTTTCTGGCTTTCTAAATCCCAAACTGCATTCCTCCAAATCCCAGGATTCTCAGAGGTAGGAGTGTGTGTGTGTGTGTGTGTGTGTGTGTGTGTGTGTGTGTGTGTTTAAATAGAGGAGTGAGGCAGTTGGTAGGGGAGGCTCAGAGCCCATGGAAGTTTCTTCTGCTCTTTGATCCTCAGTTCCCAGTTTATGAAGTCAGGGTGGAGAGAGGATCCGAGGAGATGGCCTCTGAGGATCCCTAAGACATCCTGTGCTTGGAACACAAGCTCAACAATGAAATCAAGCTGCTTCCAAAGTAATAATGTGGGAATGCTAACACCTTTCAAGGAAGGAAAGCGTATTATCATCTGCTGAACGTGAAAGAGGCTTGGAAACAATTGCCAGTAATCTGCAGGGCCTCCTAGAGAAAAATTCTATGTTATTATATTATGCACTATGAAAGTGCATCAGATATTAGGGCACCCCTCAAACACGGTGAAATACATGAAATTGAAATGGCACCACCCACCTCTCTCAGCACTTATCCTACGGCCTACTCTTTCTTCTAGCTAGAAATCAGCTAATTCCCGTGGATGTGCTAAGTGATGACAGCAGGGAGATTTACTGGTGACGAGGAACTCTTAAACATCAAAAAAACCCTCTAAGATCAAAAGCAATAACGGGTTAATGGAATGAATCCAGGCATGGTGACAAGCATGAGACAGACACTTGAGAGAGAAAAGTTTGCACAGCACCGTTAAATGTACATCCCGTGGAGGGCTCCTCATGCGTCTACGTGTCCTGCAAGTGCTTCACAGTCACTCTAAATCCTCTGTGTGATGAGGTAGGTCATAAAAAAACAAAAATTTTTAACCTATTAATACAGTTTGAATATTTGTCCCCACCCAAATCTGATGTTGAATTGTAATCCCCAGGGTTGGAGGTGGGGCCTAGAGGGAGGTGTTTGGCTCATGGGAGCAGATCCCTCTTGAACAGCTTGGGCCATCCCCTTGGTGAGAAATGAGCTCTCTTTCTGAGCTCACAGGAGACCTGGCCATTTACAAGTCTGTGGCACTTCCAATCCCCCGACTCTCTCTCTCTCTCTTGCTCCTGCTTTCACCATGTGAAGTGCCTGCACCCCTGTCCCGTTCATCTTGAGTCAAAGTTTCCGGAGGTTCCCCCAGAAGCAGATGTTGCTACGCTTTCTGTACAGCCTACAGAACCGTGAGCCAATTAGATTTCTTTTCTTCTAAATTAGTGAGTCTCAGGTACTCCTTTATAGCAGTATAAGAATGACCTAAGGCACCCATACTTGCACATGCTCACAAAAACTTCAAGATTTTATGGGAGGGCAAACTTATATTTCAGAAATAAACTTTGAAACTTGAAAATAAAAGCAGTCTGCTACTTTCCTGCATTTGGAGGTGAGCCTGCACCAGCAGCCCATGACCATGAAAATGGGCTCTTGGGAGTTGGTTGGTTTCACAGGATACTAATGGTGGGGAATGACCCACAGGCTGCCAGTACAGGTGTAGGAAGCACAGGCGGTTCACACTGAAGCAGGGTGTTCATGGCAAAACATACCAGGGCATTGCAAAGTAATACAACCTCATCTATAAAGAAAAGATAAATACAGTGATCTGCAGGCATTTGCTTCAGTGCAGTAAAATAGAAATTCAGTAGCCTTGTTGGCCATAAGGTGAACACAGAAAAAGCCCTTCATCTCTACTAGTGTTTTGTTGCCCTAGACATGATGGTTTGCTGGGGAGGAATTTTGTACTAAAAATCCCCCTTCTGGTTTTTTTTTTTTTTTAATTTGGGGAAGGAAAAATGACACACGGAAATTTGTTTTCAAAAATTCACAAGTATAAATATCAGTTAACTTTTGCTGAATAACAAACAGTCCTAGAAATTTGTGGCTTCACAAAACAACCATTTACTTAGTTCATGATTCTGTAGGCCAGCAATTCCAGCTTGTCCAGGTGACCCTTTGGGTCTTGACTGGGCTCACTCATGTGTCTGAGGTCAGCTGCCAGATGGGTGGATCAGCCTTTGAGGGCTTCTGGCTGTCAGCAGGGCCAACAAGAAAACTGCAGGATAGCCTGGGCATGCATATAGGGAGGGGGAGAATTGTGTCCATTTTTGAACACAGATAGCATTGTATGCCTCTATAAGACACAAAAATATTGAGGGTGGAAAAGAAGAAAGAAATCTTGACATTATAGTTATTTCTTCATTACTGTTCTTACTGGAACAGAATCAGTTTCAAGAAGCCTGTTTTCTTTTCACCAGCCTAAATCACCTTAGCATACAATATTATATAAAATAATACATATTCATTATATATTATGTGTATAAAGGAGACATATATTAAATACATTTATATTTAGATATTATAGAAATATATAATTTATTTAGATATTATAGAAATATATACTTATATATTTAATATATTTCTGCTAATATATATGCAATATATTTCTTCTTTAAGAAGAAAAAAGAAATACATTTCTTTTTAGTTATAAATATAATTCTCATGTTATAATTTTTCTCATAAAATATTAATAAATATATTTTGTAATATAATATAAATAAACATATTAGATGAAATAAGAAATAAATATATTTATGTAAATATATAATACATCCATGTATATTATTTAAATCTATTATATATAGCATATAATGATACATTAAAATATGCTTTCAGCTTGTTTTACTTTCTTCCTATGACTTCACCTTACCGTTATCTTTCTAGTCACTTTCGTAAGATTGGGCTATCATTGGAGACAAAAGAGGGATCAAATTAAAGATTAACACATATAATTCCTGCTAGCAATGGAATTATTCATGTAATGCTTAGAAAACATAAACAATTTGCCCAAAGTTGGTTAAATGGGGAAAGAGTACTACACCACATGGTCTTGGTTGTTAGTTTAATTCTCTATTCTTTATACCATGCTGATTGCCTGAGCTGATTTTAATGAAATCAGTCTAATGGTGTAGTTATTTTTCAGGGGCCCAGAGTGTTCATGAACACTTCAGACTTAGTGTCAGGTCTGAAGAGCTCTGTGCTAGAATAACACACAATCACCCAGTAGGTCAGAATCTACTCACGAATGCTCCAAGTGTCTGCTGCTGGCTGGTTTCAGCTGCTCTGGTTGGCTTTGGCCCCCTTCCCCTGTACTGCTGGCTAGAAATCTTGGGGGGGGGGGTTAGGGACATTACAGCTGGCAGTAGTGTTTATGCCTCTACTCTGCAGGTAATAGCAATTAGAATTGGTTCAGGCTGTATAAAAGAGAAAACCTCAATAACAATCACATAAGCATCATTTTCTCATGAAACTGTTGTCATATCACAGAAGTGAGTTGGGCCGACAGGGCCAGGAAGGCAGCCCTATAAGTTCTCTAGCAATCCAGGTTTTGTCTATCAGCAACGTTAGCTTGTCACTTCTATCCTCAAGGGCATCATAAGGCTTCCAAAGCTCCAGCCATTCTGCCTGCCATCCAAGCAGTGCAAGAGGAAAGATAGGAAGAACAACTTTGTATACGGCATTCCTGGATGTCCCGTCCAACATTGGTTGGACGTTACTGGATGTCCCATAATACCTGTTAGCCATAACTTAGTTAAATGGCTACACCTTGCTCTAAGGAAGTCTGGGAAACTCAGTCTTTCAGCTGGATACTTCCCTGGCCTGAATAAAAGCTGGGTTCTCTTACAAAGCACAAAGAGGGGACTGAATATTGGTTAGGCACCTGTCAATCTTTCACATCTGCCCATGCGAGATAGCCAGGGTTTGGGGAAATAAAATGCTGTTTTTCCTCAAAACACTTCTCTCTTCCTGATTAGGGAGGGGCCCTGTTCTTTACAGAGAAATTGTTTCTCATGACAGGACCAATGTATCTGCCAAAAGACAGCAATAGACCTTCCCAATCGCTCTATATATTTAGGGGAGACTTTTTAAAAACTAAAATACAGTTGAACTCATGCAATTTTATTTTTGGCCATGAAGTTTTTTGTTAAGCACTGAACATTTAAAAGTAAATAGTGACTAATGTGAAATAAGAAGAATGTTACTTGAAGCAACGAAAAATGCTAAGTATCATCAGTCATTAGGAAATGCAAACTTTAATGAGACACCATTATACACTTACTGAATTGGCTAAAATGAAAAATACTGACTATGGTATTTTAAAAGATTGTTTATTAATAGTCATCCCAGGGGAGTAATTGGAATCCATATCATTGCTGGTGGAGAGAGAAAATTGTACAGCCATTTTGGAAACCTGACTGGTGGTTTTAAAAGGTTAAACTTACTCTTACCATATAACCTCAAAATTCTACTCCTAGGAATTCACTCCAAAGAATTGAAAACAATATCCACACAAAGTCTTGAACACTGTGTCCAATAACCTCAAACTGGAAGCAACAGGTGCGTCAGCAGGTGAATGCGCATCAACAGGTGAATGGATAACAAATCGTACGATAGCCACACAAAGGAATATCACTCAGTGCTACAAAGGGTTGCAACGACACTGGTGCATCTCAAAAATTATAAAATATACTAAGCAAAAGAAGCTAGACACAAGTGTACACACTGTATTCTTCCACTTCCAGGGCATTCTGGAAAAGGCAGAATTATTGCAAGAGAGAGCAGATCATTTGTTACAGTGGCCAAGGGTTGAGGACACTGATGACAGTGTAATAAGAATGTTCAAATCTTAATTGTGGTGGTGATTACATGAGTATATCATTCATCAAAATTCACTGAAGTGGGTGCAATTTATTGTTTGTAAGTTATACATCAGTCAAGTTGATTTTCAAAAGCAGCATTAGGATACTCCTTAGGAAAACTTACCCACTTGCTCCCAAATAGCCTGCCACTCGGTGTCCACCCCAGGACCACATGACCCCTATTAGCTCAGGGATCCCAGACTATAGAGAAGAACTCCACTTTCCCCAGGAGCTGGGAGCAGTGCAGGTAATACCTGAAGGTGCTAAAATGTGTGTCATGGACTGAATTATTTCCCTATATTGTGTCTTCATATATTGAAGCCCTACATTGCAGTATCCCAGAATGTGACTGTATTTGGTGATTGGACCGTTTAACAGGTGATTAAGCTAAAATGAGGCCATTAGATTATGTTCTAATCCAAGCTGACTTGTGCCCCTACAGAAAAAAAAAATATTAAGATGCAAGAGACACCAGTGAAATGCACAAAGCAGGAAGATGACTTAAGGTCACAGAGAGAAGGCAGCCATCTATGAGCCACAGCGAGGTCTCAAAAGAAATCTACCCTGCTGACACTTTAATCTTGGACTTCTAGCCTCCAAAACTGTGAGATGACAAATGGATGTTATTTAAGCCACCCAGTCTGTGGTATTTTACTATGGCAACCCTTGCAAACTACTACAGTGTATATTTGAGAGTGGTTAATGGGACAAATCCTTTAGCTGATGCAATGGGAAATTAGCCAGGCGCTGCCTGATAATTAATTTCTGAGTAGACACCACCCAAAGGACTGTGCGTCATCATAGCTGTCTTCTTAAACTGTATCTACTAAGAGTCATTAATGACAAGATTGTAAAATGTTGGGCATACTTGACACAGGGTATGCAAATGGGCTAAACCCCGGGGCCAGGATGACTCCTCAAGCTTGATGAGAGCCTTATGTGAATTGCTGGCTCCTAGATCCTGGACACGATATCCAAGTAGGGGTTGTACCAGTTCCAGAAAATCTCTAAAGAAATAAGCTATCTGCTTTATAACACTGCATCTTTCTTCGCATATATTCTTAGGAGATTAGTAAAATCTCTATCACTATTGAAGTGCAGGCGAGCTTGTGGTACAGGTTAAAAGCAACAATTATGGTAACATGGAGATGGGAATGGAGATGATCTTAACTGTGTGGTGTTGACTAATTAAATCAGCTTTTCCCTAGATCCCACACTTGACTAGGTCCTAGAAGGTCAAATGCATTTGGAAAATGCTCATGTTCTAACATCCTCTTACAGATTCACAGAGAATATTTGAACATTAAAGGAATTAAAGAGCGCTACATTTTGAAACTCAAAGACAATATTTCCCAAACCCTCATGATCAGAACCCTGTTTTTCTCTCCTACCTTTGGTTTCTCATATAGGACATTTTACAATTCCATGAAATGCACTTTAGGAAATACTACATAAAATGAAAAGTTGCTTAAATTGCTACAGATGTACTTTCTGAAGGTCACTGCTATACTGGTGTCACATGTATGAAATGATAATGTGCTGATAGGTTTTATGTATGCATTTTGCCTTAATTCAATAATTTTATTTCTACGAAGGTAAGATATGGATGCGCGTTCAAATGCAAATATTAGTTTCTACATGCAGAGTTAATTTTACACAGTATAAATTTCTGATTTATATTCATAATTTGTCCATTTGCAGATGCAAAATTTGGTACCAAAATGATCATGTAGGAAAGCAGTCTGATGCTGGCAAAATAAACTACTCTGGGGATAATTAGCCACCTGGCATTCAATAAGTGCAGTTGACTAACTGGCTGGCTTACAAGTGGAGGCTGGAACTATTTCACTGTTTCTTCCCTGATACCATTTTTGGAGAAAAATTTTTATGCATAATTTTAAGGGCAAAAATAGGAATATTAGGAAAACATACGAAATCTCTCAAAAGTAATTGTTCGGTCACCCAGGGAGTGCAGTGGTGGGAACACAGCTCACTGCAGTCTTGACCTTCTGGGCTCAGGTGATTCTCCTGCCTCAGCCCCCCGAGTAGCTGGCACTACAGGCAAGGGCACCATGTCTGGCTAATTTTTGTATTTTTTCTGTAGAGACGAGATTTTGCCATGTTGCCCAAGTTGGTCTCAAACTCCTGAGCTCAAGTGATCCTCCTTCCTCGGCCTCCCAAAGTGCCGTGATTACAGGTGTGAACCACCATGTCCTAAAATAATTTAATGACTGGCAGAAACTTGCTTTGGCCTAAGCCATTTTAAAAACTTTCAAAAGTACAAACAACATATTTGCTATAGCATCTTTATTCCATAATTTTGGCTTTCCTTATCAGAAGAATATATAGTTTCTCCATATTTATCTGACAGGGTTAAATATTTAACCTTGTTGAGAGGCACTTAAATGTAGTTCCATAATTTATTTTTGTGTTTATGTTTTTAATTTTGAGATTAATTCATTACAGTCATTGACTGATTCCTGCCAGTGGCTTTGAAAAACACATGCCCTTTAAGTCAATAAAGGAACAATGTTCTGATGACCTGGATATAAATATTCAATATTAGTTTAAGTATAGTCTTGTGCATCTTTCTTTCTTAGATCTGGATATGTCTATGTTTATATAACCATGTAAAAGTGGCCAAAATATGCTTTTCAAAGTTATAGGCAACTGGTCATGTTAGTGGCACTCAGAATTCCCAGCTGTTCTGGGACTAAGCCAGGTGAATTTGATGAGAAACATTAATATTAGAAAAACTAATTATGTGATTATGAGCAACACCAGACCTTACCACAGACCTCAGACAACTCCAACGAGAAAGAAAGAGTCAATTGAATGAGAAAAGGGTGAAAAGAGTCGTTGTTAGGAAGCTCTTGATAGTCCACAGTTTTACTGAGTAGACATTAAGGCTTATACCCCTCATCCATTATGTGCAGAAATAACATTACTTCTATCCAGTGTATGTGAGGATATAAAGGGATTTACTTAGATTTTGCATGAAGACATAAGAGACATAAAACACACATCAAAAATTATAGACATTTCTTCCATATCATTTAGATAGCTGAGGAGACCATATCATTTTCAATCTACTACAGATGACTGAAAGAAAAGAAAAAAACTGGCAATTTGGAGTTCATGCTAGGTGTGAGAGGATTTTCAAAGGGGTTCATTAATTTTTAAAAATGCTTAAATTATTGCCTCCGCTGAAATGAGTTTATAATTACTCAATTACGATTTTGTGGTTGCAACGGTTTTGAAATATGTAATATGCTTTACATAGGTGCTACACTGTACGTACACTCGACTCTGGCTGCTCATTAGAATGGCCTAGCAGGATTGGGAGCCATGGCTCATGCCTGTAATTCCAGCACTTTGGGAGGCAGAGGCAGGCGGATCGCTTGAACTCAAGAGTTCAAGACCAGCCTGGGTAATACGGCGAAAGCCCAACTCTACCAAAAAATACAAAAATTCAGCCTGGTGTGCTAACACGTGCCTATGGTGCCAGCTACCTGGGAGGCTGAGGCAGGAGAATTGCCTGAGCCTGGGACGCAGAGGTTGCAGTGAGCCAAGGTTGTGCCACTGCCCTCCAGACTGTGTGACAGCATGAGACCTTGTCTCAAAAAGAAAAAAAAAAGGGGGAAAGAAAAGGAATAGCTCAGGGGCCTTTGAAAGAACACCTAGGTACTCCACTACCTCAGCCAGAATAGCTAAACCTTCACAGAGGGTGAGCACAAGGCAGGCGTCTGCATTTCCTAAGATCTGCCTACCCTGCCCTGTGATTCTGTGTCCAGAGGGAATGCAGACTGCTGGGCTGTAATTCTCACCATTAGAAAATCATTCCCTGCAGCCTCATGAATGCTAACCAATAATATTTATGTCTATTTGAGACACTCTTCATTAGAACAAATTAATACACATTTAAAAAAAAATAAATGATGTGCTTGGGTGGATCACAGGGGAAAATCCTAAAATACCCCCAGTAATCGCCCTTATCAGTTTGCCTTAGATCAATTTTCAAAAAACTGAAACGTATATGTTAATGTGATATAAATCTATGTAAATTATATAACCACGTAATTAGCATCCTGAGGTTCTTTGCTAAGTTTCTCTTAAGCTATAGCTGTGAAGCTAGAAATTCTAAAACTGGCTGCAGAGGGAGGATGGTTTCCAATTAGGGTGTTTTCTCTTAACTAAACCATTAAGAGCTCAGTTGATTTTAACAGCCTGTGGGTAAGAAATGAGAAATGGTAATGTCCTCATTAGGGAATAATATGTTCATACAGGAAAAGAATTAAGAATTCACAAAGATGAAAGAAAGTGAAATGCAATGGTTTCTAAAGTATGATAACTCTTTAGTGGAATTTTGTTACATGCCATCACTTAAAAAGATAAAGAAGTTTTGGCTTCATATATTTGATATTAATCCAAAGTGGTTCATTCTAATTCAGAATGTATCAACTCATTTAGATCTATAGAGATTCAAGGAAAAAATATGTATAGGAAGTAAAATATATTCTTTATAATATAGTCTTTTTTGTACTAAGTAACTATCCAAATGTATTCATAGAGTGAGTTTACTTAGCTTTGACTTTGAGTCACTTAAAAGGATACAAAGTTATTCCAAATATCGCTTATTAAGCTTTAGGCTTTTCTCTAGTTTTTGCCTTCCTTTTTGAATCACATTTGCCCCAGCTACTTGGGAGATTATGAAGCCTCACATAACCAACTGCAGATTTAACTATTTTAGAATATTATTTATCATCTGAAAATAATTTTAGTCCCAAAATTCTTGAAACCAGAAATCTCTCTGAATGTGCCAGATTAATTTCAAGGATGATCTATTTATTGACAATGTTCTATAAAGGATTGTGGGTTAATTAAATAACTCATCTGGCAGAAATCCTGGAATTCAGAGGACACAGTTAATCCAACTTCAAAGAAAATAAAAAAGAAGATAAACACGAGAAAATGGAAAATAAATGAACATAAAATGATGCCATAGTTTCTTCCTATAAACTGATCATGGTTCTTTTCAAATGTCACTTGGTGTTTTTTTCATATTTAGGATGAAAAGATAAGACAAAAGCAGAAAACACACTCAAGTAGTTAAGTTTCGATGATATTTAAAAACAGAATACTACAACAGAACACTCATGTGGCAGAGTTCATGAAAAACATGCCTCAAGACAGATGTGCAGTTAACAAAAGTTGTCTTTCGTTGTCTTGGTTTTTGGTTCTGTTTCATCCTGCAGGCTCAGGAAAGAAGACAAGAATATTTATGAAAGGAAACAGATCCTGCCCAATAATCTCTCAACAACATTTATTATATTAAGATATCCTTGATGAAAGAGCCAGGTAGTTTAATCTGAGACATTTAGGGAAAATATTGATCAGATTTGAGACACACTACAAGAGGTTTCCCATGCAAGATGCAGATTGAGCCCAAGGTCCCTCTGGAAATTACCAGAAAGATACTTTGAAAAGTATACAACCATACATGTGCCATTAGTGGCCCGGAAACAGTAAGGAACACCTAGAAGACAGAAGTGGTTGGATAAAATTAACGTAAAAAGAAGAGGAAACTGAAGCTAAAATTTCTGCAGCTAAAGAAATAACATTACCCAGAAGCAGATCTTTGAGGAAAATTGAGAATAAGTAATACAAAGACCAAGGTGAAAAATCCTCATTACTAATTTCAGAGAAAACAGAGTTTGTTCAATACACAAAATAGAACCTTAAAAATCATCACAGTGTCTCAGAAAGACTCTGATCTAGAGGATATCATGGTAAAACATGTGAGAACAGGTGATTCACTTATTTTTTATTCACCAATTTGACAAATGTGTATTAGTGTTTATCACGTGCCAGGCACTATTCTAGATGTCAGGAATAAGGGAGTAACCAAAACAGGAAAAAAAAAAAAAGTGTTCCCTCTTTAAAATTAAACAAGGGCATGGTATCCATCAATTAATCAATAGGATGTGGTATGTCATCAGTACATAAAATCTTTTGGAGGAAAATAAAGCAGAGAATGGAGTAAGAGAGTAAATGGTAGAGTTGCAGTCTTAAAGAAAAGGGCTACAACAGACATTGCTGAGATCTGAATGAACTGGGTGATATGACTTAGATCTAGACATTGTAGACAAATAAACTTAGTGAGAAGTAATTGAATAAGCAACTTCCACTAGGTGGAAGTTTGAATAAAGTGTGCTCAGAAATGAAAAAAATATCATTTCCGGAAACACATACATATATACCTTCATTCCTACATACAGGGAAGCAGGTCATGCAGATATCTGGAGGAAGAGTCTTCCAGGTGCCAGGGAGAAGTGCAAATGTCCTGGGGTGAGTGTGGTTGGAATAGAGTAAGGGAAAAGGTGACATGTGGAAGAGGTAATAAAAGAAGTAGCAGGGTCCCTATCAAACAAGACTTAGTAGACCATGGCAAAGACTTCAAATTTTATTCTGAATGAGATGGGAAGCCATTGGATTATTTTAAGCGGAGAAATGCAATGATGTTATTTACATTTTTAAAAAGTCACCCTGGGCATCTGTGTGGAGAACAGATGCTGAGGACAGGGAGGGCAAGGGATATGAGTTAGGAGGTTATTTTCATAGTCCATTTGAGGGGTGATATGACTTAGATCTAGACATTGTAGATGAATAAACTTAGTGAGAAGTAATTGAATAAGTAACTTCCACTAGGTGGAAGTTTGAATAAAGTGTGCTCAGAAATTTAAAAAAATATGATTTCTGGAAACACATACATATATACCATCATTCCTACATACATCAGTGGACGGGCTGAATTTAAAACCTGGACAATTCCTCACACAACTCAAAAATGGGCCCAAAAAAACCAGAGACAAAATTATTAATCTAGAAGGCAAAGTTAAGGAAATATCCCGTTATATTACCCAAAATACAAAAAGAATAAAACAAAGAAAACCTTTAAAAGCCATAAAAGATAGATGCAGGGGATTAAAAATATAACCAATAGGAATTTTCAGTGAGGAAGAACAGGAAAAAGAGGAGAAGAAATAAGGAAGTAACAGAAGGAAAATTCTTGCAAATTAAAAAACAAAACAAAACAGCAATCTTCCAACTGGAATTTCAAATACCAACCCAGGCTAATGAAACAACAAAAAGCTTCTTGGACAGAGAACACTAGAGAGAAAGCAAGTCCTCTTACAAAGGAATGAGAACAGACTAGCCTCAAACTTCTAACTAGAAACACTAGGTATTATGTGTTAAAAAAATTTCAAAGTTCTGAGGGGAAAAAAAATTTGATTCTAGAATATCTTCATTTAGTCAAAATAATCAAATGTGAAGGCAAAACAAAACACCATACCAAACAAAACAGACGTGAATATTATCATTTTGGGCACATGGATGAAAATACTGCTCTACAGTACTTGCTAGGAACAAAGAAAGGTCTGAGAGTTTACCCTACTTGCAAGCTAAGTTAGTCTACCAATTTCAGAGATGCTGGCAGGAGAAATAAGACTCCCACCCAGAGACAAACAACTTCATTATTCACGGCACAACAGGCAGCATGAACTTCCTGTTTGCGCTGGTACCTTTGTGCCCCGATAGCGGAGACACTGGATGGCCCAGGTCATTGCTGTGTTTACAGTGGGTCTGCATCTCAGCCAAGGAACCCTGAGTTTAGGAAACCCCCAGTCTTACAAAGGCTGCCAGTAAACCTAGCCAACTTTTCCTATGGTGGAAGACACTACCTTTATTATCCTGGTCAGGAATCAAACTTGCTCTCTGCCCCAGAGGAAGATACTAATCTTGCTGTACAAATGTCCTTGAAAAGAGAGTCTTGGACAACACATGGAGAATTGCCTCCCACCCCTACAACAGTTTTCTAGCAAGATGCATGAAGAAGTCAAGAAAGAGGACAATATAGGATAACTTATGTAAAAATTAGTTACAGTTGAGTATGACCAGGAAAAATGTATATAACATTAGAAAGAAATAAAAATGGAGTTGCTAAGAGGGGGTTGGAAGATACTCCCTTGACCAGCAAAGTTTAAGTTGCATAGCATTACATGTACATTTCATTCTATCTGGCTTATGGATGGAACTACGTTCTTATTCTATAATAAATAAACTTCATGTGACTTTTTAATGTGATAAATAATATTTATTTGGTTTGCTTATTCATTTTGTTTTTTTTTTTTTTTTAAGATTCAACCCTCAGACCGAGTCTGGAAGTTCTAATTACAAAACACAATCTCAGCATTATAAACTTAAACATCCACAGCCAGATGTGACAAAATAAAAGGATAAAGCTTAACTTGCCACCAGAAAAAAAAACTAGACAAAAAGGCATGAAATCATTGTTCTAGACACTGACCAGCAGGGAGCCCAGGACTATGATCTCTAAAAAAGGGAAAACGAAGGAAGCCCTGGGATAGTCCCATATTTCTGGCTGCAAGCAATTTCCCAAAGGAAGGTGTAGGTAGGGGAATTCCAAACAGGGCCCACTGGCCTTGAGGAGATGGAGATCATGGTCAGGTAAGGTTGAGGTGGCCAGAGTTTGAAGGGCAGAGACACAGAAAAGAACAGAGGGACACTGAAGTGAAATTTCAGAAATCTGTGCAGTTATGCTCCAGAGTCTTTGCTGACTACTGGGCCATGCCTGCATAGACTACTTCTCTACAAAGCTGTGCAAAAAATGAGTAGGTGAGCTGAACATTTCTGAGATCTCACACACAGCAGACGGATGTTCAAGAGCAGAAAGACCAGAACGGATCGTATTTAGTGATCACTCAGGACGCTTAGTAAAGACCTCAGGTGGCTCACTTGTTGATAGCAATAGAAAAGCTGCACTATTCCTGGAGTAAAGGATACTGCATGCTCCTGCTACCAAAAGCTTGAAAAAACAGTCCCTGAAGGATCAACTGCCATGGATGGAAGTTAACTCTATGCCAAAACACAATTCAGCTCTCTTAAAAGGAAAACAATACAATTCAGAGACTTAATAAAAATGTTTAACCTCTGAAGTTACTAGATATGCCAAGAAGCAGGAAAATGTGGCACATTACCAGAAGAAAAGTCAGAAAATAGGAATGGGCCCAGAAATTATTCCACCGATAGAGTTAACATACAAGGACCTTAAAATAGATTTTATAACTATGTACAAGTATTTAAAAGAAATATGCTCACATTTAAGATAGAAATGAGAAACATAAAGTAGAACAAAATGGAACTTCTGGAGATGAACGCTATAATATCTGAAATAAGAAAATAGCTGGATAACATTAATAGCAGATCAGACACTGAAGAAGAAAAGATCAATGAATTTGAAGGAATAGTGATAGAACCTATCCAGAATGTGACCCATAGGATGGGGAAAATTCTGAAAAAAAAAAATGAGAAGAGCCTCAATGTCCTATGAGACAATATTCAACAGTCTAACCATGTATTCCTGGTGCTCCAAAAACAGAAAAGAAGAGGAAGCAGAAAAAAATTTTGAGTAAACAGTGGCCAGAAATTTTCTGGATTTGTTGAAAACTTCAAACCCACAGATCCAATCTGTCCCAAATGGATTAAACACAGTGCCCTTTCTCCCTCTCTCTTTGTTTGTAACACACAACTCCCAAGTCATTTCATCATCAAGTGACTGAAAATCAGTGATTAAAAAAAAAAAAAATCTTAAAAGCAGAGATAATTATACCAGTATTAAAAGGAGACATAGAAGAATTTCTTATAACCTTGAAATAGAAAAGCACTAAGTATGACATGAAATGCAGAAACCATTAAAAAAAGGTTGAAAAATTTGAAAATACTCAGTTCTGTGAAAATGATGCCATGTTTGCAAATGGTTTCATTTTTCTCCTGGGCGTGAAGAAGACTCTATTTCCCACCTCTCTGGCAATTTAGGCAAAGAGATTTTGTTAGTTGTAGGCAGAGGAATATGGACTGAATTGACATAACACCACTTCTAGGGCTGACCCATAAATGTCTCTCCCATGCATGATCACAATCCTCTTCTGTTTCTCCTTTCACAATAAACCTGGAGGTTTCCTGTTGATAATGGCAGTGTCGCAGATGGAAGGAGCCTGGCTTTTAAATGACTACGAGGTTCAGAGTCCCTATCAGTGCCCCCCCCCGACCCCCAGCAAACATTATTGACCATAATGAGAGTGAGCAATAAATGTTATTGTATTAAGCTAATGAAATATTCAGATTGTATGTTATTGCAGCTAGCATTTCTTCCCCTGACAAACATGCATAAAATTTTTAAACTTCAATGTTACAAAAGGAAGATACGAATCGTAAAAATGTGCAATATATATTTCAAAGAGCTGAAAAATCAGTAAGGAAAAAAAAACCAACGCAATAGAAAAACAGGCAAAAGTTATAAACCAAAAGTTTGCCGAAAAAAAATGCAAATAGCTTTTAAACATACCAAAAGATTCAACTTCAACTTCACTCATCACGAAATAAATGCAAATTAAAATTGTACGGTGGCTTGTACTTTTTAAAGACAAAGTGAAGCTTGTTTTTAAAAAGTGAAACTGAAATTTACATATATTTAAAGTAATAATTTATAAATTTTAAAAATAAATAAAAATGTCCCTACAAAATGTAAGTATGTACTTAGACATATGCTGTTATTCTAATATAAAGTCCTATCAGGTAAACTTAACATTGTAAAGTGTTATTCAAGAAATTAAATAACATTAAAATTAGTAGCAGATAATTAATCTTGAAAGTATTTTAATGCAAATATATTATTGAATCTTTTAATGTATGATCTTAGGAAATAAAGTGAATCACAGCACCGCTGTTGAGTTATCAGTGGTATATTGAGCAAATGTGTTTGGCTACTAAAAAAGCTCTTTTTTGTTTTTTTTTGAGACAGAGTCTTGCTCTGTCACCAGGCTGGAGTGCAGTGGTGCAATCTTGGCTGACTGCAACCTCCACCTCCTGGGTTCAAGCGATTCTTCTGCCTCAGCCTCCTGAGTAGCTAGGACCACAGGCACGTGCTACCACGCTCGGCTAATTTTTTTGTATTTTTAGTAGAGACGGGGTTTCACCGTGTTGGCCAGGATGGTCTTGATCTCTTGACCTCGTGATCCACCTGCCTCGGCCTCCCAAAGTGCTAGGATTACAGGCGTGAGCCACTGTGCCCGGCCAGCTCTTTCTAACCTCATACCAATCTTGGGATGGTGAGCAGACAGCATTCCGGATATCTTCTATGCACACCTTCAAACACTTCTTATCTTGTTAACTTAAAGAAGACTTTTTTCAACAACTTTTTTTTTTGGTAGTAGAGACTGTAATATTTGTATGAGTAGGAAACTCCAGTCCATCTCTGATTCATCTTTGACTTATTTAATTCCATCCGTTAGGGATGGAATTTCCAATAAATTGTCTCCAATAAATTTCCAATACATTGTTTGAAGGTGTGCAACTTCAAACAATTTTCTTTGCACATCTTCAATGCACATCTTCTGTGCACCCCTTTAAACACTTGTATCTTGTTAACTTAGAGGAGACATTTTTCAATAACTTCTTTTTTTTTTTTTTTTTTTTGGTAGCAGAGACTGGGATATTTTCATAAGTAGGAAACTCCAGTCCACCTCTGATTCATCTTTGACTTATTTAATTCCATCAGTTAGGGATGGAATTTCCAATGTATTATTAGCTGCATCATTTTCAACATTGCCTCATTAGTGATTCAATTCTTTGGAAGTCTTTGAACTAGAGTGAGGTTTACGCTTGCAATAGAAGCTTTGTAACATCATATCAGACAATTTTCTGGGACTCATGCAGCCTCAGTCCTATCTCAGCTTGTACAGCATATACTCTTTGTGTGGGTGTTGGGGGTGGAGAGGGTATCAATTCATTTAAGTATGTGATTCTGAATTTAGAATGAGTCACAAAAATAATGGTTTTTTGTCGTCCCATACCACATTTGACTACTTTAAAAGCACAATATGCTGGAAAATGGGATTAGAAAAACCTAGCATTCTTTCCTTTCCATACTCTTTAAATTGGCGGTAATAACTCATAGCTTCTGTCGGGGGATTACAGAGAGGATGAAAACAAAATATGTGGTGCATAGAAGGTACTGAATTCATCTTACTTTGGTTTGTTTTTCTATTTTTTAAATAAAGATATGAGTACTTCTATAGAACAAATTTGAGGTGATCCAAAAGAAAGTTAGAATTTTAATCATCATGCTGGATGAGTACTTTGATCAGCAGTGTTCCTTGCTGGAAGGAACACTGTTTTAACTGTCTTGTCTGCTCCGTTCTCAGGCTTTCTTTAATAATGTGTAATATCAATAGAGTTGCCCCAGCTGGGCTAGTGGCTCATAAATGTAGACCCAGCTACTCAGGAAGCTAAGGTAGGAGGATCACTTGGGCCCAAGGGTTCGAGTCCAGCCTGAGCAACATGGTGAGAGCCCATTTCTAAAAAAATAAAATGTAAAATAAAAGTGTCTCAATAGCAAAGGAAATGGAAGCAGTTTAAGTCAGAATTTAGTGGTGGTAAAGCTAGGAGTCAAGTTCCTATCATGGTTTTGTATAATTAGAGTGATTTTGGTTGTAGGGATCGTCTTACTAAAATGTTATTAACCATCACACTTGTCAAATCTCATTCTCTCCTGTCTCTCTGTCTCTGTCTCTCTGTCGCTGTCTGTCTGTCTGTCTGTCTTTCTCTCTCTCTCTTTCTCTCTCTCACACACACTCTAGTGTAAACACAATTGCTAAATTCATGGAAGGATTTTGAGAAAAGCTGATTTATGAGCATGGTTCTTAGGATCATATTTATCAGGAATTATTTCCAAAGATTAAAGAAAAGACAATTCAATTTACCATCAACTCATGGCCTGATTCAGGACAGACTTTTCAAGCATTTTGAATCAAATTTGACCGTAAGACCTAAGTAGTTTCAAAAACCTGGCTCTCTGAAATTATCATAGCTACAAGCCTGTTCTCACGCTGAGACCCTCAACCCCCATCTTACATTCTATCACTGCTCAAGTAAACAGCACTCCCCACAGCTCGCCGTAGAACTCCCACAGTGTGCTGGTTAGGAAAGAACACCCAAGGCCTGGCAGAATGACAGCAAACACTTGGCTTGTTTCCCCCAACACGCCAGGGATGAATAGCTGTTCTCAAGGTCAGATCTCATTAATAATTAAATATTTTCATAAATTTAAGCAAAGATTTTTTGGCATCACCTTTAATAGGTGGCACATAAGGGATAAAAGCAGGGCATCCTAAAAACTGAGAGAGCCACAGGATACAGCCCGGAACCTGCAAAGGATCCAGCTCATCATGGCCAGTTGACATAATGTTCTGAGTAGAGGAATGTCTTGTTTCAAACAGTCAAACTGTGGCAGATGGAGTCCGGAATAGATGCTCTGAAAAATTCCCCTAGTCACAGAGCAGTCCTAAGGAGATTTCAGCTCACTTGCCCTGCCACCTCTCCATCTATTTTTGTCCAGCAGCATTCATGGTAACTATGCCACTGGAAACCCCCCACATCCTCAGCTATCTCTGCCATGCTCCTCTGCTGGCAGCTGGAAGCTTCTGGAAGGAATGTGCCCAGGTCAGTTGGAATATCTGCTGACATTAATTCCTTGTTGCTAGAGTCCCAAGTCTCAGATCAAGGAGTCTGGGTGGAAAAATCTCAAACAGGGCAATGTACTTCTAAATTCTCATATCAATATTTGACCTCAAATGTTCCACAGGGGAATCTATAGGAATTGAAGGGGTTCCTAGCTGATGTATTCCCACAGAAATGAGTACTTGAATGTTTTGACAATAGGGGGCTCTTGTCAATGCCTTCTACTTCGTTGCAAATTTCTTTCCTTTCCTTTTCTTTTCTTTTCTTTTTATTTATTTCTTATTCGTTTGCTTCTGGCTGGTCGAAGACTGCTTGTCTCTTTTCTGGGGGCTCCGGGCATGACTATAATGGGTATGATTTTTATTTTTTAATTATAAAATTCTAATATTGAATTTACATTGAATACCTTTTTTTCTTTTCTAACATTGGATTCATCAGTGTATAATTTTATATTTTTTCCTTTTTAAAATTGTGCTTTAGATTCTGGGGTACATGTGCAGATCATGCAAGGTTGTGGCATAGGTACATTCATGGCAAGGTGGTTTGTTGCCACCATCCCCCTATCACCTATGCCTGACATTTCTCCCCACATTAACCCTCCCCGACCTTCCCTCCCACTATCCCTGTGTGATGCTCCCCTCTTTTGGAACACTGTGTCCAAGTGTTCTCATTGTTCAACACCCGTCTGTGACTAAGAACATGTGATGTTTGATTTTCTGTTCCTCTGTCATTTTGCTGAGAATGATGGTTCCAGATTCATCCATGTCCCTACAAAGGACACAAATGTATCATTTTTTATGGCTACATAGTATTCCTTGGTGCATATGTGCCACGTTTTCCTTGTCCAGTCTATCATTGATGGGCATTTGGGTTGGTTCCAGGTCTTTGCTATTGTAAACAGTGCTGCAATGAACATGCATGTGCATGTCTTTATAATAGAATTATTTATAATCCTTTGGATATATGCCCAGTAATGGGATTGCTGGCTCAAATGGAATTTCTATTTCTAGGTCCCTGAGGAATCACCACGCTGTCTTCCACAATGGTTGAACTAATTTACACTCCCACCAACAGTGTAAAAGTGTTCCTATGTCTCCACATCCTCTCCAGCATCTGTTGTCTCCAGATTTTTTAATGATCACCATTCTAACTGCCGTGAGATGGTATCTCAATGTGGTTTTGATTTGCATTTCTCTAATGACCGGTGATGATGAGCCTTTTTTCATGTTTTTTGGCCTCATATATGTCTTTTTTTGTAAAGTGTCTGTTCTGTTTGTTCTCTCTTTTCTTTTTTCTTTTTTCTTTTTCTTTTTTTTTTTTTTTTTTTTTTTTTATCAATCTAGCTAGCAGTCTGTCTATTTTGTTGATCTCTTTGAAAAACCAGCTGCTGGATTTATTGATTTTTTGAAGGGCTTTTTGTGTCTCTATCTCCTTCAGTTCTGCTTGATCTTAGTTATTTCTTGTCCTCTGCTAGCTTTTGAGTATTTTTGATCTTGCTCCTCTAGCTCTTTCAATTTTGATGATAGGGTGTTGATTTTAGATCTTTCCTTGTTTCCCTTGTGGGCATTTACTGCTATAAATTTCCCTCTAGACACTGCTTTAAATGTGTCCCAGAGATTCTGGTGTGTTGTGTCCTTGTTCTTGTTGGTTTCAAAGAACATCTTTATTTCTGCCTTCATTTCATTGTTTATCCAGTCAATATTCAGGAGCCAGTTGTTCAGTTTCCATGAAGTTGTGTGGTTTTGAGTTAGTTTCTTAATCCTGAGATCTAATTTGATTGCACTGTGGTCTGAGAGACTATGGTTTCCATTTTTGTGCATTTGCTGAAGAGAGATTTACTTCCAATTATGTGGTCAGTTTTAGAGTAAGTGTGATGTGGTGCTGAGAAGAATGTATAGTATGTGGCTGTGGGGTGGAGAGTTCTGTAGATGTCTATTAGGTCTGCTTGTTCCAGATCTGCATTCAAGTTCTGGATATCCTTGTTGATTTTCTGTCTCACTGATCTGTCTAATGTTGATAGTGAAGTGTTAAAGTCTCCCACTGTTACTGTGTGGGTGTCTAAGTCTCTTTGTAGGTCATTAAGAACTTGCTTTATGTATCTGGGTGCTCCTGTATTGGATGCATATATATTTAGGATAGTTAGTTCTTCTTGTTGTATTGATCTTTTCACCATTTTGTAGTGTCCTTCTTTGTCTCTTCTGATCTTTGTTGGTTTAAAGTTGATTTTATCAGAGACTAAAATTGCAACCCCTACTTTTTTTTTGCTCTCTGTTTGCTTGGTAGATCTTCCTCCATCCCTTTATTTTGAGTTTATGTGTGTCTTTGCATGTGAGATGGGTCTCCTGAATACAGCACACTGATGGATTTTGACTTTTTACCCAGTTTGCCAGTCTGTGTCTTTTGATTGGGGCATTTAGGCCATTTACATTTTACATTAATATGGTTATGTGTGAATTTGATCCTGCCATTTTGTACTAGTTGTTTCTTTTGCCCAGTGGTCAATGCAGTTTCCTCATTTTGTGGTTGGTCTTTACCATTTGGTTCAGTTTTGCAATGGCTGGTACTGGATTTTTTTTTTTTTTTTTTTGTGATTAGTGTTTCCTTCAAGAGCTCTTGTAGGGCAGGTCTGGTGGTGACAAAATCTCTGAGTAATTGCTTGTCTCTAAGAGATTTTATTTTGCCTGCACTTATGAAGCTTAGTTTGGCTGGATATGAGATTCTGGGTTGAAAGTTCTTTTTTTTAAGGATGTTGAATATTGGCCCCCAATCTCTTCCGGCTTGTAGGGTTTCTGACGAGAGATCTGCTGTGAGTCTGATGGGCTTTCCTATGTGGGTAACCTGACCTCTTTCTCTGGCTTCCCTTAGCATTTTTTCCTTCATTTCAACCCTGGTGAATCTGGCAATTATGTGCCTTGGGGTTGCTCTTCTTGAGGAGTATCTCTGTGGTGTTCTTTGTATTTCCTGTATGTGAATGTTGGCCTGCTTTGCTAGGTTGGGGAAGTTCTCCTGGATAATATTTTGAAGAGTGTTTTCCATCTTGGATTCATTTTCCCTGTCCTCTTCAGGTACACCAATCAAATGTAGATTAGGTCTTTTCACATAATCCCATATTTTTTGGAGGCTTGTTTCATTTTTTTTCACTCTTTTTTCTCTCTTTTTTTTTTTTTTGCCTTCTCTTTTTATTTTGTTGAGTTGATCTTTGATCTCTGATATCCTTTCTTCTGCTTGATAGATTCAGCTACGGAAACTATGCTTCACGAAGTTTGGGCGCTGTTTTTCAGCTCCATCAAGTTGTTCATGTTCTTCTCTAGGCCAGTTATTCTAGTTAGCATTTCATCTAATCTTTTTTCGAGGTTCTTAGTTTCTTTGCATTGGGTTAAAACATGTTCTTTTAGCTCGGAGAAGTTTGCTATCACCCATCTTCTGAAGCCTGCTTCTGTCAGCTTGTCAAAATCGTTTTCTGACCTGTTTTGTTGCCATGCTGGTACGTGGTTGTGATCTCTCTGGGGAGGAGAGGCGTTCTGGACTTTGATGTTTTCATCATTTTTGCACTGGTTTCTTCCCATCTTCTCTGAGTGGACATCCTTTCTGTTCAAGTTGGGATTATTTCTCCTGTATGAGGCTTTTTATTTTTTGACGCAGGTTATCAGTGTGCCACTTGATGCTGTCTGTCCATTGTCTGCCTGTGGAGGCGCTGCTGAGCTGCCTCGGCTTCAGCCAGGCTGCTGTTTATTCTTCTCCTGGTTTCCCTACTTGTGGGGTTAGCCCCAACTCCCAATGGCGGGCTCTTTCCCTCTGCCATGCCCCCTGTTCCTGGGCGGAGGATGTGTTAACTGCAAAACTCTCCCAGGAGAAGGACTCCGGTTGCTGGATCTTTTGGGAGAGGGGCCTGCCTGGTCGTATCCCCCTCCCCACTTTCAACTCTCCCTTCTGTGGGATGGGCAGTTCCTTTTTGCAAGCTTTCTTGATATTAGCTCAAATCTCTGCCCTGGTCTGTGCTACCAAGGCACTGGTCTGGCGGGGGCTGCTAGCCTGGGCTGTCGCCCAGGTCTGTGACTCTGGGTGGTTCTCAGCAAGGCGACGTTTTCCTGGTCTGTGTGCTGCTGAAGCCTTGGAGTGTATTGCTGTATCTGGTTCAGAGAACTGAGGAGGTGATGCTCCCAGAGTCCTCCCTGCCTGATACACTTTCCAGCTGGGGCAGTGCCCCACCTTGCCTCGGCTGGACGCCTTTGGTCTGCCTTCACTGCCGTTTTTGGGGGTTGATCCCACTGTTCAACCAGTCCCTTTAAAACAAAACCAGCACCTCACTCAGAGACACAGATATCGCTCTGGTTCTGTCTCACTCGGTGGTAGCTGTGCTCTGGTGAAGTTTCCTTTCTGCCATCTTCTCCACTTCCCTCTTTCAAATCTCCTCGGTTTTAAGTTCTCCTGCCACGTGCTGGTGAAAGTCAATTTTATGTTTTTTTCATATACATTTCAGAGAGTGTAGCTCAAGAGGTATGTGGGAGATGATAGTGATGTTTTTACATTTGTCCAAAGAAAGATTGAATGAGAAACCTTCATGTGGTCCATATTCTTATTTTATTGGCAGCCCAAAGTGCATGTTACTTGAGAGGTAGAGGTGCCCATGGTAAAGAACAGTGACTCAGGGAGAAGCTATCCAGAGTTAGACACCGTGATGATGGTACCAGCCTTTGAGTTGTTTGAGAATAATAACTGAGAGAGCGTTTGGGAAAACCCACGGTGCCAGAATCTGACGGCCATGGAAACCCTATACACATGCTTCCATATGCTATCCAATGTGGCACAAGGAAATATAGGTGAGTGAGAATTAAAACCCTTATCTACACAGATGACCTGGGAGAGGACCTGAATGTTTGCAGAGTCTGAAACATAGACTAGAAATGTTCTCTTGACGACATCTCAAATTCTTGTGTCTTGTCGCCCTTGGCTTTTTACTCTTTAATCGGAAAAATATTCAGTTATTTGACGTTTCTTGTTACTAAGACTCTAGGTAATTAAAGTTTCATATATCTGTCTGGAAAGGTAGACATTAGGCTCCCTGTTACATGGTGCTTTACTCGATGGCTGTGTGTTTAGTAACATCAAAAGCATGTTTATTAAGTAGGGAAAGGGGAGACTAGATTGATGTTGAAGTCAGACATCGCTCTCCTATCTTCTCAGAAGGGTGTGGTAGTTTAAGTGTGGCTCAGAGAATCACTGGAATTTGGAAACTCCCAAATTAAAGTAATAAGCATGTTGGGATTCAAATTTAGACTGAAGAGAGAGGCTTGTCTGAGAAAACTCAGCCCCCTACGATATCTACAATCCTGGTCTTTGCTATCATTTCATTTTTCAATTTCATTGGGAGTATGTGAAAATTCAGTCTCAAGTCAGATAAAAAGATTTTAAAAACAAGACTATCTTGAAACTGTTTCTAAGCTTTACCAGAACTGGTGGTCTGAACATTGGAGATGAATTTCTGGCAGAGTTTCTGTTATCAATTTCCATTGTTAGGTTTACAATTTTGTTCTAAGGGCCCGTTCTGGCCCAAACCTGACCAACAGGTTCCCAATTACGCGTAAATTGAAAATGTGAAGGAGAAACAGCCAGCCGTGATTTGATACACATTTTCATGCTAAAACCAAACCAAAACAACACTAGAGATTGCAGAAACATAAGAGTGTCTGTCTGGGAACACTGGGATACTTGTGCTTACGTGGAGGCAGGCAGACATGTCACACACACGATTCCCACCCCCCATCTCCATCCAGAGAACCTGCGGTGAAGATCATCCTGTAAATCAGAGATGGAGGACTTTGAGGCTGATGTGTTTCTCAGAGCCCGTTTGCTGATTTAGATATGGTTCTGTCTCTCTCCAGTTAAATACTTTCTATTCTCCAGTTCAGGATATGGGGAGATTCGGATTTGGGGGTGTTACCGGGTTCAGGATTGTGCACATGTTGCTGCTGCTGCTGCTGGTGGTCACTCTACATTTAATCCTTCTCATAATTCCTTTGATCAGAATTCAGACAGCTGTTGTAGGCATAAAAAAGAACTGAAATCACGTCCTCTGCAGAAACATGGATGGAGCTGGAGGACATTAGCCTAAGTGCCCTAACTCAGAAACAGAAAACCAACTACCATATGTTCTCACTGGAAAGTGGGAGCTAAATAACTGGTACACATGGACATAAAGATGGAAATTACAGACACTGGGACTCCAAAAAGAGGGAGTTAAGTGGGAGGGCGAAGGCTGAAAGATTACCTCTTGGATACAATGCTCACTATTTGAGTAACAGATATGTAACAAGCCTAATCCCCACCAGTGTGCAATACACCCATGTAACACACATGCACATGCACCCCATAAATCTAAAAAGAAACAACTTTTTAAATATCTAAAATGAATTCATACAGCTTTTGATTTAAAATGAACGAATATTTCCTAATCAAATTATTTTTCTTCATTTCTATTTGTTTGCTGTCGCCCACTTTGTTGAGGCCCAAAAGAAATGAGTTTGGACTGTTGATTTTTTATTAAAGCCTCTGCCCCATTTATGCAAACCGGCCCTCCTCAGCCTGTTCTTTTTTTCTAATTTTTCTCTAAGAAAAATGAAGCACATCGTGCCAAGAAAAATATTTCCTTTACTGAACATCTTCCAAGAATTTGAGTTTTTGCTCCTAGTTTCTAAATTATACTTCAGAGTCTCAGGAAGCCTCCACATTCTATCTCAGCCTTCCATTTGGAAACCTTAGTACCTTTATCTTTGCTAGAGCAGCAGTTTCCAAATGTCAAGTACAGTTTATTTCATCTTAAGTAAAGGATTTCAAGTTAATATCTCTTTTTCAAATCTTTATATCTCTTGGCCAAAACAATAGCTCTCCCTTGAATGATTCTTAGATGTGAGTAAGCCTTTTCCCAGGCTTATCATGTAATTACTGACCCCAAAGATCTCCTCCCCACTCTGCCTTCCCCCCTCCCCTTTATTTGTCAGAGCTGAAATATCATAGTCGCTAGAATTCCATTCAGTTGATAACATTTGCTCCCAGAGGGTGTTTACCACATGATGATCAAATATTATTGCCAAAACAACTCGATGAGCTTGAAAAGGTTTGCAAATCTAACTGCAGTGTTTGCAAGTCAAAAGAAGACGAAATTCCTGGATCTTTCTAGAAGGACATTACCTTCTCTTTCTCCAGTGCATTTTCTGTGTGTTTGGCTAGCAAGGCAAGAACTCCCACAGAGAAAGGGGAGATGAAGGAAGCAAGATGGAAAACTTAGGTCTAAAGAAAAAGATAGAGGTCTCGTGGGCAGATATCCAAGAAATGAGACAACTGTTGGAAAAAGGCAGTTGAACTTTGAAGATCAGTCGTTCCTTGTCCTCATTTACATATTGCTCATTCTTTGCCTTGACCCCCGAGGAGGCTAACACAGACAAAATGAGGTATCTTCCTCAGCAGTTCTGTCCTGGTGACATTCCCATGATCTTCTCGTGGAGCAGGGACACTGTTCCTCCCCTGTGCTGTCACTGTGGGCACAGCTACAGTGCTTCAGGACCTGCACCTTTCTACCTGATGCCATGGCAGGTGGCACATCTAAAGGATGCCCCTTTAAATGTACCCCCTTTAAAAATGTCTCCACTTTCCAATGGACTAATAGAACATAGCTGGAAGGACAGGATTCTCTGTGCTGGACATTCCTCAGGCTGAACTCTCTGCCTATTGTCCTGTTTTGGTTTCTGTAGTGTGTGCCTCTCAAATTTAGTTACGTGACCTCTGGGATATGAAGCAGTCTGCAGGATAAATGGCGTCAATTTTCCTCAAAAATATGGGAGGGTGGGGGAAATTAAAGCAATATAACTTGTCATTTAAAATATTTCTGTAATAAAAAGTACAATGGTTATATTTTCAGATGGAATGCAAAATTCCCACTCTCTCTAATAGAACACAGGCTACAAGCATGATAATAACGTTCAGGGGCTTGCTTAGAGATGCTTTTCTGATGACTTCGGCAAAAATATTTTCAGTGACACTGACTTAAATCAGCATGGCTAAATGCACATCTTTAGTTTTATTTCTCTGCTAATGGGTGGCAGCTTAAATGACCCTTTTAAAAAAACAGGCTGTGATCACAAAGGAAGGAAAAGAGCTTGATGCTGGAGGAGTTGATGTTTCTAGAGGCTGATGGGTGAGAGATATCCACTGAGAACTGTGGGGAGAGAGGAGTTGTTCAAAGAATAGAACTTTGAGAGTAATTTTCATTAACCAAAAAATCTACACCTTCAAATCCCAGGAGCTGCTCCAGTGAAATGAAATCTTTTTCCTTTTCATTTACAGCTTCTGGTGGTCTCTGCTCTATTTTTTAATCATTATTTTACTTAATTGGATATGTTAAAACATTTTCTACTACTTTTTGGCTAAATGTACGATTGTAAATGGTTTACTGAATTCCTTTGTGGTCTCAGGACCAATTTCTTTTCTCTGCCTGGAACATACTGTTGAAATTCAATGTCAATTGACAGTATGATCCAATTTACAAAGACTTATGCTTGATTTCCAAATAAATTTTATTTGCATTAAGTAACGTGACCAAGAGATGTCCTGGCTTCCTCTCTGGCCTGCTCCCGCCCTCCCACAGTTGGTGTGCCTGCTACTTTGTACCCTGGAGGTGCAGGGCTGCACGGGGGACAAAGGAAGACAGGACACTCTGGCCCTCCATGTCTCGAAGTTCTCTTAGGTGGTGTGATTTGAGAAGTACCGGGATTTAGGGTAGCCTCTGTGACACTAGTTCCTCCCCTACTGATGCCTCATTCTTTCCTTGAAGCTTCAGTCAATCCTCTTATGAAAAAAGAAAAGGAAAGGAAAGAGAAGAAAAGAAAAGAGCCGGGCACGATGATTCACGCTGTAATCCCAGCACTTTGGGAGGCCGAGGTGGGTGGATCATGAGGTCAAGAGATCAAGACCATCCTGGCCAACATGGTCTCTACTAAAAATACAAAAATTACCAGGTGTGGTGGTGCGCCCTTGTAGTCCCACCTACTCAGGAGGCTGAAGCAGGAGAATTGCTTGAACCCGGAAGGCAGAGGAGGTTGCAGTGAGCCAAGATCACCCCACTGCACTCCAGCCTGGCTACAGAGTGAGACTCTGTCTCAAAAAAAAAAAAAAGGAAAAAAATTAACATAAGAAAGGAAAAAAGTAATTAACATAAACATTTGGATTATATGTGGATTTTGGTGTTACTGACAAATATGGTTTGTGTTTCTGATCCATCACTTGAAGCAGAGACTTTAGGTGAGTTGCCTAATCACTTTGGGTGAAAATAAAGACAGGCTGAGACAGGACCGACCGGTGGTTCTCACCAGGCTCCTGATAAATGGCTGTGTCATTCTCTAGATATGAAAGTAGAGAAGTTTATCAGGCTCTTTTTTCTGCCATTCTAGAATCACATACTGCCCAGTGGGAGTGGAGGATGAGTAGGAGGAAAGGAACTGGCTCAAAGGCTAAGGAAGGATTCAGAAAAAAGCTTGAACTGAAACTTCCATTAAAAGTTTCCATTGAGCACTGACCATGCCAATACTTCATACAGTTGTTCATTGATTCCTCACAGAAACTCTACACAACAGATATTGTCATGATCATCCCAGCTTTCCAGATGGAGAAATGGAGGTTTCATGAGTTGAATTGGCATGCCTAAAGTCAGCCTGCTGGTAAATGGCAAAGCTGTGAATTCAGATCAGACAAGCAGGTGTCTGAGCTCCTGGCTGCCCTGCTGCCATGCTGGACAATGACTGGCCACCCCAAAGTGCCTTCAGTCCTTCTGCAACTGGTTGGCCCAGCAATGGCAGGTGGTCATTTTTGTCTATGGCCAGTGAACTGACCTGCTAATGTCCAAAGACAGGAAGACAGAGGAGGAGACAGAAGGATGGGGAGGGCAGAAGGCATGACATGGATGAGGCAAGAATAGCTGGAGTGAGAGACCTCAGAGATCTTGGGACCAGCTCGGGCCCTGTTCAGGGTAAGAGTCAAGCAGAGTCACTGGACCCAGCCACAGGGAAGGGAGCAGGCGGAGGTTCACACTGGCACCTTTGCCCTGATTTGGTTAGAGTTCCTGCAGGCCTGAAAGAGAGAGGGAGAGGAAATCTTCATCTCTCAGAAGCGCTTCCACAGTGGAATTATAAGCAGACTCAGGTTTCCTCCTAGCTTCTCTAGTGTTTTCTTAGCACAGACCGCCAATTTTAGCTGTTAAGGAAAATTTTTTTTTTTTTTTTTTTTTTAATGGAAGGACTTAGGCTCTTATTCCTTCTAAAGGTTTTTGTTCATCTTTTGTGGTATTCCTGAACATGCTTAGCCCTTTATTTTATGTAAAACTCACCCTCTCACATACATGTAAAATTAAGAATTCTTATAACAGATTGTAGATGAGTGTTTGTTTGTTTTAATGTGTAGTAACAAATGCTTTGGGATGACCCATTATTTTATTATAATTTAACCAAGTCACATAACACTAAATGTTGGAAAAGAAGGGAAATATTCATAACCTCAAGTTACTAATATAAAGACTGTTATAATTTTGGTCTTTTCCTTCCAGTCTATTTTTCATATACATGCCATCATAGTATTTGCATAATTTTACACTTCTCCTTTTTTCCCTTATTGTGTTGAAAGTATGGTTCCTTTTGGGTACATGTCATCATTTTAAAATGCTTAATATGCCATTAAGTAGCTACAGCTTTTTCTTAGCTATTCTATTATTGGAAATTAAGTGGTGAGACAAATTTCGATTAACAATATTTGTGACATTAAAAAAAAGACATTGTGTCAGGCGCGGTGGCTCACGCCTGTATTCCCAGCACTTTGGGAGGCCGAGGCAGGTGGATCACAAGGTCAGGAGTTCGAGACCAGCCTGACCAGGATGTTGAAACCACGTCTCTACTAAAAATACAAAAATTAGCTGGATGCGGTAGCATGCACCTGCAATCCCAGCTACTAAGGAGGCTGAGGCAAGAGAATCGCTTGAACCTGGGAGGTGGAGGTTGCAGTGAGTTGAGATCGCGCCGTTGCACTGCAGCCTGGGTAACAGAGTGAGATTCCGTCTCAAAAAAAAAAAAAAAAAAAAGACATTGTGACTTGAAGGTAGAAAGCAAAGAATTCTCTGTTAGCTATACTAGACAGCTGGTACAAAAATGCTTGTGAAAATAAAACCATGGAATACTTCTATGGTAACTACTGTTTTTCTTTAGTAAGTTACTAGAAATTACAGCAGCTTGTATTTATTGATCACCTACTATGTGTTTGACAGTAGTCTAAGTGCTTTACAATATTAGCTAATTTATTTTATCCCCACCCTATTTAAGGAAGGCACTATTTGTGGCCCTGTATAGTTAGATACACATGGATAACACCACTGAGACATAGAAGGCTGAGTTATTTGCTCAAGGATATACAGCAAGTAGATGACAGAGTAGGGACGCAAACTCATGCTGTCTGGCTCCACAGTATGTGTTCTTACCACCATGTTTTTCTTTTATTCTGTATTATTTTCTAATTGACAAGTAAAAATTATATGTATGTGTATATATATATATATATATATATGGAGTACAACATGACATTTTCATAGATGTACACATTATGGAATGGCTAACTCAAGCCATTTGACATATCCATTACCTCAGATACTTATTTTTTTATTTTTAATTTTAACTTCTTTTGAAACAGAGTCTCGCTCTGTTGCCAGGCTGGAGTGCAGTGGCACAATCTCAGCTCACTGCCACCTTCACCTCCTGGATTCAAGCAATTCTCCTGCTTCAGCCTCCCAAGTAGCTTGGACCACAGTCAGAAGCCACCACGCCCAGCTAATTTTTGTATTTGTAGTAGAGACAGGGTTTCACCATGTTGGCCAGGATGGTCTCGATCTCTTGACCTCGTGATCTGCCCGTGTTGGCCTCCCAAAGTGCTGGGATTACAGACGTGAGCCACCACACCTGGCTATCATTTTTTTGCAGTAAGAACACTTAACGTCTTCTCTTAGAAAATTTCAAGGTAACAATACAAAATGTGTTCTTATTTTTTGCCATCAAAATGAGGTATAATAGATCTCTTGAATTTTTTCCTCCTGCCTACCTGAAATTTTGTGTCCTTAGATCAACATTTCCCAATATCCCCACCCCAAAACTCTGGTAACCACCATTTTGTCCTCTCTTCCTGTGAGTTTGACTTTTTTATACTCCATGTATAAATTGGGTTATGTGGTATTTATCTTTCTGTGCCTGGCTTATTTTATTTAACATGATATCTTCCAAGCTTATCCGTGTTGTCACAAATGACAAAATTTCTTTTTTTTTTTTTGAAGGTTGAATAGTATTCCATTGTGTATATACAGCACATTTTCTTTATCCATTCATCCACTGATGGATGCTTAAGTTAATTCCATATCCGGGCTATTGTAAATAGCGTTGCAATGAATGTGAGAGTGCAGGTATCTCTTTGATATACTGATTTCCTTTCCTTTGGATAAATATCCAAGTAGCTGGATTGCTGGATAGTACAGTAATTCTATTTTTAGTTTCTTGAGGAATTTCCATGCAGTTTTCCATAATGGCTCTACTAATTTACATTTTCATCAACAATGTACAAAATTTCCTTTTTCTCCACATTCTCTCCAACATTTGTCATCTTCTATCTATTTGATAACAGCCATTCTAACAGATGTGAAGTGACGTCTCATTGTGGTTTTAATTTGTATTTTCCTGTTCGTTAGTGATGTTGAGCGTTTTTTTCATGTACTTGTTGGCTGTTTGCATGTCTTTTCTTGAGAAATGTCTATTTAGGCTCTTTGTCTATTTTAATATCATGTTATTTGTTTTCTTACTGTTGAGTTGTCTGAGTTCCTTACATATTTTGGATACTAGTCGCTTATCAGATGCATGGTTTGCAAATATATTCCCTCAGTCTATGGGTTATCTCTTCACTCTGTTGATGGTTTCCTTTGCTGTGTAGAAGCCTTTTAGTTTGATTTGATCCTATTTGTTTATTTGTGCCTTTGGTGGCTGTGCTTCTGGTATCATATCCAAAAACTCTTTGCCCAGATCAATGTCATAGAGCATTCCTCGCATGTTTTCTTCTAGTAGTTTTACAGTTTCACGTCTTATATTTAACTCTAATTCACTTTGAATTGATTTTGGCACATGGTGTGAGATTAGGATCTAATTTCAGTCTTCTGAATGTGAATATCCAGTTTTCCCAGGAATATTTATTGAAGAGACTGTCTTTTGCCTGATTGTGTATTCTTATTGTCATCTTCTTCAAAAACCAATTGGTCATGGGTATTTTATTTATTTTTGGGCTCTCTATTCTGTCCCATTGTTTTATGTGTCTGTTTTTATGCCATTACCATGCTGTTTTGGTTAACATAGCTTTGTAGTATATTTTCAATACATGTAGTATGATGCTTCCAGTTTTGTTCTTTCTGCTAAAGACTCCTTTGGCTATTTGGAGTCTTTTGTGGTTCCATACAAATTTTAGGATTGTTTTTCTGGTCCTGTTAAAAATGTTGATTTTCTATCCTGTGACGTTTCTCTGTTATTAGTTCCAACACCATGTTTTTAAACGGGCAGAAAACCTCTGCACATTTTTGGAAAGAGCTTGACTTGATGGGTTACACAGATCTGGGTCCAGTTTTGACTCTGCTTCTTATAAGTTGTGCGTGCTTAGGCAAGTTACTAAATCTCTATGAACTTGAGCTTCTTTAACCATAAAACTAAAATTAATAAAGGTGCTATGAGGTATAAATGAAATAATGTAAGTAAAGCACTTGGCACAGTAGTAGATACCCAACCAATGTTAGTCCCCACCTCTTCCCTGATTGCCAGTCTGATCAGCAGCATGAGAAGGACTGAAAGGACATTTCCCAAAGCTCATAATAGATGCTAAAGAAGCCTAGGCTTGGCCAGAGGTTGACACTATGCCCAGGCAGTCACCTATTCTTCCAAAGGCTGCTCTGAGACAACTTTATTGCTGGAGAGATTTTTTTTTTTTTTATCTTCATAACAGGACAACCTTGATCACTCTACAACTCCTCCCCTTACTCTCCCATAGCTTCCCCATAGCTTGTTACCCCTACCCCTGCCCCTCAACAACCAGGAGGCGCCCCAAGCTCCTACCCTTTCTATAGCTCAGGGTGCAGTATAAGTGTCAATCATCTGACCCTTCTTTGAGTCTCATATTTTGTGGGCCTCCTGAGCAGGGGTATGTAAGTAAAATGGTATTTTTCCTCTTATTTATTTGTCTCATGTTAATTTACTTCATAGCCCAGGCAAAGAGCCTAAAAGAGTGGATGGAAGTCTGTTTATATCCTCCTAAACTCTTTGGTGGTTAAGGCAACTCATTTCTCTGAAATGATTTGATTGTGGTTGTTCCTGATGATAAGTGAACCTGAATGTTGGGGGTTCCTCTTAGGAAGAGGAAGCCACGCCCCAACATAGGCCCGCGTGATCGATGCTCAGCTTGTTTATGTTCAGACCCTTCAGGGTTTTGAAGGATAGCCTTGGCCTTGGGGTGGGCCAGGCTCTCCACTCTATTTTGGAATTGACTATGACCTTGGGCCATTGTTCTGCTCCTCCTAATCTGGTCTCATACTTCCATCAAACACGAGTATTTTCTATTTTCAGCAGAGACATGAACAATGTAGGGAATATTCTCATTCTCTCTAACATGTAAACAAGCAGAGGAGAAAAGAGCAGGGCTTTCCCCTCATTTCACTCCAGCCACATTGGCCTGTTTTCTGGTGTTTTCCTTGAGGTTCTTTGCTCATGCCGAAGTGCTTTTCCCCATCTGGCTTCACCTATGATTGGATTCTTTTCCTTCAAGCTTGGGTTTAGCAATTACATCCTCAGAGAAGTCATCCCTGACTTCATGACCTAAAGGAGTGTCTGGGCTTTATTAACATGCCATAGCACTCAGCTAGATCCTTTACTAGTACTTACTCAATGTGAAACTGATTCACTCACTTTGTATATGAAAGTGCTGATTTTTATGCATGTGTTCACAAAGAGTGGAATCCATGTATGTGGCATTGTGCCCCATCCACCCAGGTAAGTGCCATGCTGCAGCCTACAGAAAAAGCTGGGGTCCAGATTGGCTCCCAGCCATTTCGGAGATATTATGGAATAGATACTGCATGGATTCCGATTGAGTAGACTCAGGAAGTACGAGTTAGTATGCTTTCATTTTAGATTCAGTACTTTTTGATAAACCTAGAAAGAAAGAAACGGCTGAGAGGCTTTTATAGCAACTCATATACACTCATGGATTATTTTGCCAGAGTCATATTTTAAAAATACAGTTTTGGTCATGTTCATTGTCGAGCTGAAAATCCTTGGTTATTTTCCATCTCTGAAAAAGCACGTGTGAGACTCACTCCCCCTACATGTGGCAGTCAGCCGGCTGCTGCTCCTGGACGTCCCTGCCTCCCCTCCTCTGTCTCTTTGCACGTGGCCTGCTATTTCCCAGAGGAGGCTTCCTCCCATTTCCATTCAGTGAAATCTGTTTGTCTTCTAGTGCCCATTTTAAACACAGCAACTCTTTATAGTCTCCCTGATCCTCCAGCTGAGAAATGAGGTGTTCCTAATCCGTGCTCTCACAGGAAAAGCAAAAAGATAAAATGTATTGAGTTTGACTACGCATCAGACACTGCTCTAGTTTTAGATATGTTCACAGATATAATTTCCAAAACAACCCCATGAGGGAGGAACCAAGGAGAACACCGAGGCACAAAGAGATGAAATAAATGTGTCACCCAGCTAGTAAGTGGAGGGCTCAGGCTGAAAGCCCAGAGAGTCTGGGTCCTTAATAATTACCCTTCTGGGGCTTCTTGGTAAGGTTTTCATTGCCTTTTCTGCCTGGCTTATGGGATTTTTGAGGGTCTGGACTATGCCTTGTTCATCTTTATTTTTCAAGAGCATGCAATCATGGGGGGCTTGTACCAGATGATCACTAAGTACTGCTTAAATGAATACATTAATTAATATTCAACCTGGGAAAATCCTAGGTTAAACTTTTCAAAATCACATGAAATATTCAGTCTTCATGTCAAATATTCTATTGCTTAGGCTGATTCATTTTCTTTCTCCCCCAGGCAAACTTTCCCACTTCTGCCCAGACTTGGTATTCAGAAGCTCAGCCAGTGTAATAATGGGGGAACAGGGATGAAGCTGTGGGGGTGGCTCCCTTTGACTTCTCTGAAGGAGAGCAGGGACTTTGCTTTGAGTGGGTGGTGGTGGGGTTCAACAGAGTCCTCGCTGTTGTTCTGCTCATCCTAATCTGGTCTCATACTTCTAACAAGTCATGAGTATTTTATATTTTCAGCAGAAGTCTTAATGTTTGGCTCCTCCCAAAATTTTTATGTTGAAACCTCCCCCAACTCCTTCATTGTGATGGTATTAGAAGGTGGAGCCTTTAGGAGGTAATTAGGTCATGGGGGCAGAGCCCTCGTGAATGGGATTAGTGCTTTATAAAAGAGCTCTTGGGGCCAGGTGTGGTGGCTCAAGCCTGTAATCCCAGCACTTTGGGAGGCCGAGGCGGGCGGATCACGAGGTCAAGAGATCAAGACCATCCTGGTCAGCATGGTGAAACCCTGTCTCTACTAAAAATACAAAAATTAGCTGGGCATGGTGATGCCTGCCTGTAATCCCAGCTACTCGGGAGGCTGAGGCAGGAGATTCGCCTGAACCCAGGAGGCGGAGTTTGCGGTGAGCCAAGATCACGCCATTGCACTCCAGCCTGGGTAACAAGAGCCTCAGGAAAAAAAAAAAAAAGAGCTCTCAAGTGTTAGCACACCCCATCTGCCATATGAAGACACAGCCAGAAGGTACCATCTGTGAGGAACATGACAGGCCCTCATCAAACACCAAATCTGCCAGTACCTGGGTCTTGGACTTCCCAGCCTGCAGAACTACAAGAAATACATAAAAGTTGTTTATAAATCACCCAGTTCATGGTATTTCTGTTGTAAGCAACTCAAATGGACTAAGACAGGCCTGATCACCTACCTACTTCTCGTTGGCATTTTTATTTTTCTTTGGGCTCTCGGCATACATGGTTCTGACCACTACTTTCAGGAGTAATTCCAGAGTCGGATGACAAATGTCTCGTAAGATATTGCCAGTCTTCATCCAACTGTCTTTTCACAGAGATCTCTGATCAACCATAGGTCCTCTCTCCTGCTAACCTTTAACATAACCTTAGAATCTTTCCCGGCCAAGCCACTAGTAATCTAATTGAAGTTGACACACTAAATGAAATATATTTGCCATCAGTAGCTGGGCTGAAGCAAAGCATTTGGAGGAACCCTTTCATGCAAGTAAGCACTACAGTGGCAGCAACAGATCCTGCAATGTCCTGCCCAGATGCCCCTGTCCGTACAGTTTCAGTGCACGCCTGCTAGATATCCATGTGCAAGCCTCTGAGCTTCTCTGCTTGAGGGTCTTGACAGCTAAAGGAATCCACTTTGCCATCTCCACACAGTAATCTAGAAATGGCAGGGAATTAATGATGAATGGCTGAATGGCTGGTGAGAGTTGGTATATAAATACCCCAGCTCCCTCATCCCTCAGATGTAACAACTGTTTAATGTAGCTCCTAGAGTATTCCAACAGAAGGATTTATGCTCCAGTTACTTGAAGTGGTAATCTGCTTGAAAATGAATGTTATTTTTTGGTTCTTTTGCTTTCCTATTTTAAGTCTCTACTCCCCTACTGTGTTTCCTGGGATTGCCTCCCAAATGCATACTTGCATTCAAATGGTGGTCTTAGGGTCTGCTTCTGGGAGTACCACAAGAGTCTGAAGAATGACCTCACTGTCATGGCATGTGTTATGCTCAAGAAATGTTGATTGGGAGATAAGTACTTCTGATGGCAGCTCATTAGTAGGAATGGATGGCATGGGAGGGTGAGAAGAAACGTAGCCTAAAGTCAAGGAGAGGAGAAGGTCAAGGGGTTTGTTCATTAAGTCAGTGCTGTGAGAGGTTTGGGAGCATGGAGAAGCAATTTGAGCTGTGTAGAGGACAGGAAGCCTGCAACCAAATCTTGCCTTCTGGGAAATCATGAAATCTGACTGAAACAGTCATCCATAAGAACTTTTTCTTGTTCCATGCCCTTTCTTCTTAGGGAGTTTGTATATTCCCTAAGAAGAGAGATATAAAGCATCTTGAAAAACATTAAGAAGTAAACTATTGTGTAATGCCATTAGTTTTGAAGAGCAAGAATCCTATTTCTCATTTCCTTTGGAAATCTAATTGAATATTTCTTATGAAAAATTGCTTGAGGAAAGCACTTAAAATATATTGCTATCCACTTTGCTCCTAATTTTTTTTTTTTGGTCATTATTTACGTATGTAGAAAGCATATAGATTAAGCTGATGACCTTGTAGCTGACAAGTGAAATTGTATTATCATTGTTTTGGTGTGCTCCACTGAATGTGCTATTGTCTTTACTATAAAAGACATACTTAGGCCCAAACAATTGCCTAAAAGTCACAAAATCTTTTGACATAAAATGACAAAATCTTTTAATAGATGATATAGTAAGACCAAGGATAATGTCAGTTCAACAAAAATCAATTGCTATGAGACTGAGTTTGTCTACTTTGATGTTACTTGTCTTTTCTGCTGGGAAGAGGAGCAGATATTGTACCAAAACTAAGGATGGAGAAAGCACTGGGGGAGTTCTTCTGTATTCTTCCATACAGACCTCTGGATGCAGGGTCCCTAAGGGAAGGACAGTCTTTGTGTAGCTCTCCCTGGGGAAGGGGGCAGGCATGGGGACAGGGAGAGAAGTGCGAGTGAGAAGATAATGCATACTTCTTCTCATGCTAGGGATGGGGAAAGGAGGAAAGGCAAGAATGGAGAAAACGGGAAGTTACAAGGGAGGGTTTATAAAATGGGATGTTTGCTTTGGGTTGGAATGGTAAGAATGCATGCAGCTGTGTAGTACATGCTGTGCCCAGGAGGGTACATTTCAATTGGAAGATCTTAAAGAATGTGAGGAGGGCCACCATTTGTAGAGAATGGGCCAATTTGGAGTGATTTCTACAAACGCAAGTCAAGTGAATTACCAGTAAGGCTGACAGTACTGCCTGGCACATAGTACAGTGAGACTTTTACATGTTACTTTCACATATTACATGAGAGGCAAGCGAAAATTACTGAGAACCCTCCCCAACACTCGCCTTAGGTCGATCCCATCTCAGAAGAGTCAGAGTGTGGCATCAAAATGGACAGGTGAGGAAATGTGTGCTGGGTCCCCAACGTAATGATCTGGGGAGGAGAAACTCAAGTCCAGAATGATCTGGCCCACACTGGTGCCTTTTCTAAGTGGAAGTAGAAAAGATAGAGAGAAAACGATAAAATCCAACACAAGATAGACTTGGTCAGGATGCACGCAACCCTGAAATGTCAGGAGGGTGTACGCTGCCCTCCCAGAGCTGGCCATGGGCTGTGCAGCTCTGCCACTGGGGCAGGGAGGGGAAGGATGTACCCCAGGGGTACAGTCTTTGAAGGATCGTGGGAGACAGTGGGAGGAAGATAGGAGCGGGAGTCCCTGGATATTAAACTTTGTCCCCATGTTTCTGGGTATTATTTTTTCCTACGCAAATGATAATCCAGTAATAATATGTGTACGACAGACCTGGAGAAACTGTTGGGATTTCTGAATCCGTCCACCAGCTATTCTTCTACTGCTCTTCTTTCTCCCACCACCCAGAGCACACTTTCCACACCTCCCACACCCTCTGCCTGGCTGGTTCCTCTTCTATGACCTAGCTTGGACTTCTCCTTCCGGAAGCCTGGACTTCCATGTCTTCACCTGTCAGCCTTGATGCCATTGTGCATGAGATGGACACTCTGAATTTCAGTGTCTGTCACCTTTTATAAATCCTGAGTCGCTTTAGACTAAGGCAGTGTCTTTGTCAATGTTTGCTTCCCAGTGCTTTATTGCATAGCAGACGCTTAATGAATGCTTCCTTTGAATTGCATCTAACTACATGAGATCTTCCTTTATGTAGTTTTCATTTCTTCTTTGCTTGATAGAAGAAATCACTCTTCAAAGTGCTGCTTGTGGCCAGACGCCGTGGCTCACGCCTGTAATCCCAGCACTTTTGGGAGGCTGACGTGGGCGGATCACTTGAGGTCAGGAGTTTGAGACTAGCTGACCAACACAGTGAAACCCTGTCTCTACTAAAAATACAAAATTAGTCAGGCATGGTGGCACGTGCCTGTAATCCCAGCTACTCAAGTGACTGAGGCAGGAGAATCACTTGAACTCAGGAGGCAGAGTTTGCAGTGAGCCGAGATCACGCCATTGCACTCCAACCTGGATGACAGAGCAAGACTCCTTCTCAAACACACACACACACACACACACACACACACACACACACACAAAAAAAAACAAGTTTCTTGTGTCCATCATTTTTTTAAACACATTAACCATGATTGTGATCTCAGTATGCATTGACAGAAGGAGTCAGGCAGATCATTTCGCCCAGACACCAATTCTTTCATTTGTCTCGCAGACTGGTGAATTGCCAAAAAGGTCTTCCCTAAAACGTTTGAGAGTGACTTCCCCAGTGCTGAATTACACATGGAGCTTCTGCCTGGAACTTCACACCTGATGGATAACTGAGGCCCTAGGGGTGAAACGCAGGCATCGGTAGTTTTTAAAGCTTCTCAAGTTATTCTGAGGTGCAACCAAGGTTAAGAAGCTCTGCTTAGATTTAAGTCCCTTTAGTTTGCCCAAGATTGTTTCTCAGATGGTGCAGTAAGATTCTTGTTCTTTCCTGAAGTATTGAGATCATTTCAGAAGAGAAGCACAATGATCTTGGTGTTCCACATATCCTGATGGTAGATGCTTTCCCACAATTCCCACCAGACACAGCATCTGCTTTCGTCCCCTGCGGCTCTGTGGTGATGAGCCTCATTAATGCTGGAAGACAGCCTGGACTCAGGACTTCTTTACTGCGATGGTTGTATCAGGACCGGTCTCTGCTATTTACGACGCAAAGGATGCCAGTGTCACCAAGCTTTGTGCTGAAACTTCATGCTATGTTGGGACTCTGACAAAATGAAATGCCAGTATTTTCCTCCTCAAATTTCTTGTCTACTTTTTGGTGAGCATTACTGAACAGTGTGCTGCTAAAATAGCTGAATTTAGTTTTCTGTCTGAGAAAAAAAAATCTTAATCTGGTATGAGATTTGAGTCTCCTTCAGGCTTACTGTCAGCTCACAGCACTGTATTTCTCTCCTAAGTAGTCACGATTGCAAGTCTTATTGTACACACATAACAAAATAACTCCATGATCATCCACACGACTTTTGAAATGAATACAGATTACAGAAATAGAAGAGCTTGTCAGATATTTGAAAATAAATGCCATAAGCTTCCAAGTTTCTTGTTGTATGCGCTAACATGGCTGCATCAAAATTGTCAAATCGGCGAAAACTGACAAATCTCTGCTGCTCCTGTGCTTGAAGGAGAATGTGGGCTTTGGAATCACACAGCCCTGGGCATCGAGCTAGACTTTGTCACTTACCACTGGCAAAAGGAAAGCTTCTTAAGCGCTTTTTGAAGGTCAGTGGAAAATGGGATCGTCCTAGCTCTGCTGAGCCTGCCCTTTCTCAATGCTCTCGTTACAATGAGGGGGCCTCATTTCCCTGCTGCTGCCCAGGCAGACTCCCCTCCTTTAGTCACTCCAACATTAGAGAGAGCCGGGTGCAAATTGCTATTCCACTCCCAAAACTAATGTCACATAGCCACCAAGTTAGCACTTTCAAATTGAGATCTGAGGCCATAGCTCAGTTCTAGGCCTGCTTACCAGTTCACTCTGCTGGTGGGTCTTTTTCGTGCACTCCAACATTCTTTTTATCTCTGAGTCTATCTTTTCCTTAGGTTTTATTCCAGCTCCTATAAAATATTTCCAGGCTACCCTATCAGCTAATTGTCTTCCTTCTTTCTCCATATGGCTGTTTTAGACTAAAGCTTCCTATTGAGCCACATCTTTGCAGGGAACTCACAGTGCCCATCCATGGCTAGTTATGGTGAACCTGGGGAAGCCATATAAAGTAAGGGTCAATAACAGGCCGAGGGCTGACCATCTCTCTTCTCAGCTCTGCTCCTCAGTGGCTGTGTGACCTTGGGCCAGTGAGCTGACCTTTTCGGTGTCTTCATTTGCAAATCGAAGATTATAGTAACAGTGCCTTTCCTGTAGGATCCTTCAAGAATTAAAGGTGTTTCATGTAAGCAAAGTGTTTAGTGCTGTTCCTATCACCCAGCAAGACCTGCAACCCTTTGAGACCAGAGGCACCCACTGTGGCCACACAATTGTCGACATTATTTGTACATATCAGGCAGATAAAAATGTTTGATGAAAGCGTTAGCGTTTAGCTGGGAGGGATCGGAGGATTATTGTGTCCAGTGCTTCCATTATGGAAGAGAGCAGAGGTCGAGACGTTGAATATAATGCAAGGTCACTGTTAAAAGATAAACTGAGTCACAAGAAAAATTTTAAGAATTTATTTAAGCAAGCATTGATTCATGGATCAGGCAGCACCAAACAGAAAGTGGTTAGGGCTCCACTGAGGGACTGGGGAGAAGGTTTTTACAAGGTGAACACAGAAGTAAGCCAAAGAAAATATTTGATTGGTTACATATGCACAGTTGCCTTATTTCATTTATCCTGTTGGGAAATCCCAAGTTAAACAATTATAGGTTAGTTGATGGCTTCCAATTAATTGATCTTGAGTTTCACTTATCTCTGAGATGGGCATTATAAGAAATAGCCCAAGTTAAGTTGCAGTTGTGTTTGCAAATCAAGCAAAGTTAAGGTCACTTTCTAGGTCTAACTGGCTTCATGTGCGAGGGGATTTCTTCAAGCCTGTTCTTCACTTTATTTTAACATCACACAGTGGCAATGCTACAGTAAAAACTTGAGCTTTCCTTGTGAGATGGTTAATTTTATGTGTCACTTGACTGGATCACGAGATGGCCAGATATTTGGTTAAACGTTATTTCTGGTTGTGTCTGTGGGGCTGTTTCCAGAAGAAATTAGCATTTGAATGTGTAGACCAAGGAAATGAATTGTCTTTGCTGGTGTGGGTGGGCATGATCTAATCCACTGAGGGCCAGAATAGAGCAAAAAGGTAGATCAGGTGAGTTCATGATGCCTGGCTGCTTGAGCTGGGACTCAAGGTAGGACTGATCTCCTACCCTTAATACTCCTGGTTCTTAGTCCTACAGACCAGACTAGAATCTACACCATTGGCTCCCTGGCTCTCAGGCCTTCAAACTCCTCAGGCCTACTCCACCAGCTTTTCTGGGTCTCCAGCTTGCCAATGGCATATCATGGGACTTCTCAGCCTCAATCATTGTGTGAGCAAATATCTTATAATAAATCTCTTAGATAGCTTATTGGTTCTGTTTCTCTGGAGAACTATGACTAATCTATAATATACCTAGCATTCACATTAAGGCATAGCTTGCCTGCCTGTCATCCCAGGAAAGCCATCATTGCACACCCAGTGGGACAGCAACCTCCCATCATCGCTCGAACTTCCATGAAATCCAATGAACAATTATTCCCGTCCTCTGCTCTGATTCGAAGCACTTCATGCTCACCCCAGTTGCCATCCTATTGTATTGTTTGCTGGCTTATAGCATCTGTTTCATCACCTGGAATATCTTCAGGACAGGGACTATTTCTCATTCCTCTGTCACTGGCCTAGTAGAGGGACTGGCATAAGGAGAAAAGTTAATAAATAGCTGTTCAACAAGGGGCACCATGTCCGCAAGTTGGGGTAGGGTAAGACAAGAATTTATAAACTTAACAAGTAATTCAAATAACAAAGCAGAACAGGCTCAGTGCTGCTTAGGAGGTGCTGATGGTTCAGGAGTTCAAGTGAGGCCTTCAGCTTCTCTCAGATTGGTGGTTCTCTTTCTCTCTGTGTTGTTTCTGCGTTGGCACTGAGCCCTTGGGCATTGCTGTCCTGTTACTTCGGGATGCAGCAGGAACAAATGGCCGCTGGTTAAGCCCTCAGCTGTCAGGTGGCCGAGCAGCTGCTCAGGAGGGCTGCCAGGTAGTGTCTGTGCCAGGTGAGGGCCTGGAGAGGAGAGGACATGGCACTCACAGAAAGGCTTTATATTTAAGGGACCTGTTCCTCCCTGGTATTTTTCATTGTCTACAGAAAGGTTGGTTGCTAACACTCTTGGTGACCATTTATTGGGTGGATTAATAACATCTCAGTTAACCAAGCAGGCTAGGAGGCGGAGGTCTTCTGGTAAGGACCTTCTTCATGTAATAGAAGGAATATTCACCAGTGTGGGGCCCTGTCCAGCAAAGCTCCCCTTTACAGGCACAAGTATTCCGGTTAATGTTTCAATCTTATATTTACTTCACTTTCTCAACCTTATCTCTTCAGTCTTTTGAAACATCATCAAAATATTTTTAAAGGCTTCATAAAAGTACAACTTTGGCTTGCCTTTGATGACTTTGAAGTAACAGAATCTTCTTGAGAGAAGCCAATATCATTCCTCAGTAGATAGGAAGAGAAAACAAAAACATTGATTAGAAAGTAAGCAGTTGCAGTAGCTCCAGAACACAATGGGGGGACTGTGAACACAAAGAGCAGTTAGACTGTAAATATCAAGTTGCCTCCTAATCCCTTTGCTTGGCCTGGTTGAATAAACAAAATTGAAAAGGTGAAATTATTTTTCCCTTGAAATCAGAATTTGAAGGGTAGCCAGCAGAAAACTCCAGAAATCATTGATAAATGTGCTCAGTATATCTTTTATCAACCTAATCTGCTATCCAAAACAGAGATTGGGCCATGTCCGCTGTAACTCCAGAAGCTGTTTTCTTTTCTCTGTAGTAGGTGGATAAAAAGCTCTCCATAGTGCCTCTTTGGGGGTTTTAGCTTTCTCAAGCTCCACACTGGACAGGAAGTTATGTCCTGGGGGTGTAGATCAATTGAGGATGTTCATTGTCTAGATGCTGCATATTTGGGCATGAGGAAATTTACCAAACTGCCGTTAGAAAATAAAAGCGCGTTTCCTATTATACTGTAGTAAATTCCAAAATACCCTGTGGTTCAATTTTTGGATATACTTATTCTTGTTTCCTTTGGGTTCTCTAAAGAACCTAACACTTGCCACAAATTAAGCAACTGACTCCATGGCAGCTAAGGCTATGACAACCTCATCACCTAAGTCTGTGACTTTAGGTGTCTTTGGACGATGGTTACAGCTATAGGAAGAAGGATGGGGCTGATTCGGAGGTTTCTGGCTGGAATGAAGAATTGTTGCTGCAATCTCTTGGCCTCATCAGGGACTAAGCCTTATCTCTCATTTAAATTCTGCTGTCTAACACAAAGCTTGGTCCTGAGGAAGCATTCACTAGTCCCAAATGTGCAGAGATGCCTCTTCTCTGTGAACATGGGATGGTCAAATGGACTACACTCTAGAGTTTTTAATAAGAGAAATCTTCAGACCTAGGTGCTCAGCTCAGCTATAAGGGTAACTTTGGGCAACTCATTGAACTCTTCCGAACCAAATTTCTCTAATCTGTAAATTAGGAATAATAACACTTAGCCTGTAGGGTTGCCATGGGAGAGAAAGGAGAGAAGGAAGGTATCTGATCTCTGAGCACTAAGGGCTCAATCTGTGTTCCTTTCTCTTCCCCTTTCATTCTCACTGGTGATCCCTTTCCATCTTCAGCTCTGCTTACCCCCTCATGAGAGATTGGGCTGTGGTAGCTATAGCTTTTCCCGTTCGAGGTTTAAAATGCCAGCTGCCCCAAATGACTCTGGCTTGTCTACAGCACACACATTCATGAGGCACTGGATGATTCAGAGAGAAGTTTCTGTGCTTTGCAGGCAGCCAAGAGATCCAGTTACCCAGATTTCAGTACACCATGCTTATACAGTGTTGTACATTTTTATGTTAGCTTGTATTTCAGAATTGACTTTTTTTTTTTTTTTTTTTTTTTAAATAGGAAGGCAAGATCCTGGCCAACTGAAACTACCATATTACGACTTATACATCCAAAAATCTATTTTTTAAACTGCAGTTCTGACATCTGAAAAATAAATCTTGCTCTCAGGAAATGTATAGTCACTTTGTAGATTTCAGAGACGTAGATGTGGATGACATATGGCAAGGAATGCAGGCCCGCCACTCTGCCCCGCCCTTCTATGCTGCTGAGGGATGTCCAGGATGCTGTCCACTGTCTGGCTGTCACACTGCCCCTCTCAAGGTGATACCCATGCCAAGGAAGCTTCTTTAATTTCAAACTCTTAGTTGGAAATATAACAAATATTTCTGGTGACTCCTCATAGTATTTTATAAAGTACACTATTATTCAATTATTCAGAATTCCTTGGTAACCTCAACCAATATGATAGTAACCATCCCAGTCTTTAAAAATTATTATTATTATTTTAGAGACAAGGTCTCACTCTGTTGCCTAGGCTGTAATGCAATGGCGCAATGATAGCTCACTGCAGCCTTGAGCTCCTGGGTTCAAGGTATCGCCTCGCCTGAGCCTCCCTAGTAGCTGGGACTGCAGGCATGCACCACCATGCCCAGCTATTTAAAAAAAACTTTTTGTAGAGACAGGATCTCACTATGTAATTCAGAAGAGTCTCAAACTTTTGGCCTCAAGCAATCCTCCTGCCTTGGCCTCTCAAAACACTGGAATTACAGGCATGAGCCACTGCACCTGCACCCCTCCTCAATTGTTTAAAAATAACCCAGGTCAGGAAATTTGACAGGCTGAAATATAACAGATGAATATAACGAATGAGTCTTTTTGCCTTAAGGGAGTGTTGGGCTGGGCTGGTGGATGGGTAAGGGTATCTGAGCAGCCTTTCAAGGACCCAGGAAATGCTTGAGTGTAGAAGAAAAGTTGCTAAAATGACACGCATATTAGCCACCTCTAACATAAGGGACAGGAAAACAGCTTGTCCTCTCAATGTGCTCTGAAGTGCATGACATTTGTATGTATGTTTGTATAGATATTATTCTGTTTTACAGTATATGCTTGACATTTCAAAGTGCACAGCAGATTTTGTTTATTTCTTTAAAGAATTATCATTACCCGTATATTATCTGGTGACTATCAGCTCTCTAAATAAATGTAAATTTTCAAAGACTCTTACTTAAATGACACTGACAAACTGATGTTTGAAGTTTTCAGGATTGTCCCAGGATTTCAGCTGAAGGATATGTCGCAGCTGCAGCTATAAAACTTATTTACGTTCAACTGCCCCACTGTATATATTATAGCTACATTTTTTTTCAGAGCTTCACATGCTGATAAATGGATGGCATTCCCACAGGCTGTTTGTCAAGTTTTATGTTTTGGGCAAAAGGGTGCTACATTATCCTTTTAGTTGTGAACACAAAACATTCAAAATCAGTCTAACAGGGTTTGCTTTATAGGATGCTCACATATGTCTGAGGTTCATTTGTCTTGGGAGTTTATCAGCACACATCATAAAAAGTTCCTGAGTGGTACTAACGCCAATCTAATGGAACCTAAGGTACACAAGGTGATAACGTTCATAGTGCAATGTTAGAATATTGTTCAATGAACAGCTAGATACATAAAGTTTAATTAGTCAGAGAACAAGCCTTTCAAGCTCTAAACAACTTAATTACTTGCTGGCTATCAGTATAATAATTGCTTTCTAAGAAATACTTCCCTGGGGGAAGATGTGCAGGTGATTATAACAACAATAAAAACAGCCTTGCAGAATTTTTGAAACTTTAAACTTCCCACCCTGAGTAGGAGTTCTTTGTCCCCCATCCCCAACCCTACACTCTTCCCCTTACTGTATCCTGTGGAGGTTCTGGCCTTGTTGAAGACCATTTGCTATCTGCTCCTTCATTCATTCATTCATTCACTCACACATTCACTTAACAGACATTTTTTGAGCATCTACCATGTGCCAACTCCCTGGTCCCTGGCCCTGTGGGGTTTACAGTGCAATGCAGGTCCCCTTAAGTCATCCAGTCTGGTGGCTGCTCAGCTTCCTCTTCCTGTGTCCATTACCAGGTAGGACACCACCAAGGTCAAGTGGAGAATGGATGATTTTGCATTGCTGCTTTGAGCCTGAAATACCCTGAAATAGCTCAACAGCAAATCTGTGTTTTCTCCCTGGCTCTCAACTTTCCAACCTCAGGGCCACAGACTAGGCAGTTACCAAGAGAAGCTGGCATGACCTCTAGTGCCACAGGAGCCAGGTAGCCTTCCTTCCAATTCAGAGCCCAGCCCCTAGCTACACTAAACACTGAGCCCAGAAACAAATGGGATGACTTCTGACCTATGCTATCTAGGTTAAACTGGATAAGGAAATTCTTTTATATAGTACTCAGTAACTAACTATTTGCAACTCTTAGAGGAAATAACCTGAAGTATATTGAAGGGCTAATGACATGTAACTGGGTTCTCCTGGCCTATCAGGCAACTTTATATGCCAGTTAGAAAAAGCAAAGGGCTCTCCTCCGGGCAAATAAATTAGAAACATGTGCTCCATTTGGGGTGGGCGTATGCAGCTTCTTGGACGCAGACCAGCCTGCTGTCCATGTGCTGGACTCCAGCCCACCTTCTCTCCTGCTGATGCCTTTTGCAGCACGGAAACTGCATCCCCTGGGTGGCAGTCCTGGCTTCTCTCACTTTAGTGGGAAACATTGCTCCAGAAGACAGACTGAGTCTTGGAAGTGCTGAGTTCTCTCAGTCTCACCAGGTCTCTCTTCCAGGAACACCACACCCACACTCAGCCAACTCCCATTGTCTCAACTCCAGGGTCATTGTTCCTGGGGGCTTTGCCCAGAGTGCCTACCCTGGTTTTACTGGGCCTCCCATGCGATCCTGCGCTTACCTGTCCTTCAGCCCACAGCACTTTCTGTTCCAACAGGGATTTCTATTCGCAGGTTTCCTTCCTGTGTGTAACAGTGATCCTGTGAGGACAGAGATGTTCTACTTAACGTTGGTTCTGTCACTCTCAGCTGATCATCTTGTTTCTTACTGGAACAACAGAAACAGTTAAGACAGAGCTTACAGATGTCTCTTGAAAAACTTTTAAGAGACAGGGTCTAGGCTGGGTGCAGTGGCTCACACCCGTAATTCCAATACTTTGGGAGACCAAGACAGGCAGATCACCTGAGGTCAGGAGTTCCAGATCAGTCTGGCCAACATGGTGAAACCCTGTCTCTACCAAAATTACAAATATGAGCTGGGCCTGGTGGTGGGCACCTGTAATCTTAGCTACTTGAGAGGCTGAGGCAGGAGAATCACTTGAGCCAGGGAGACAGAGGTTGCAGTGAGCCGAGATTGTGCCATTGCACGCCAGCCTGGGCAACAAGAGCAAAACTCTGTCTCAAAAAAAAAAAAAAAAAAAAAAAAAAAAAAGAGATAGGGCCTGGCTATGCTGCTCAGGCTGGAGTGCAGTGTCTAACACAGGCAGGATCCCATTACTGATCAGTATGGGAATTTAGACTTGCCCTGGTTTTGACCTGGGCTGGTTCACCCCTCTTTAGGCAACCTTGTGGTCTCTGCTCCTCAAAAGTCACCATATTGATGCCAAACCTAGTGTAGATACTTGATTGGCATAGCACACCACAGCGCAGAACTCCTGGGCTCAAGCAAGTGTTGGGCTTCAGTCTCCCAAGTAGCGGGGGCTGCAGGTGTGTGCCACCATGCCCAGCAGAACTCATACATGCTTTTATGACCAAGCTTACTAGCTATATGCAACTGTATTCTGCCTTTTCTCCCAGTACTATGAAAGCATGGGCATATGCATGGCCACACCTGCTCATCTACCACATGACATCATTCCCCAAATCACCCTTGCCTATGAATCATCAGGTTTTTTCCTTATCCCTATCAGAATAATAGGATACTAATTATAACACTTCACTCATCTTACTAAAAAAAGCGATCTCCCGCGACTGTCTACTTTCTGTTGCATTTTACAGCAAAATTGCTTTAAAGAACTGTGTGTACTCTGTCCATACTTCTCCTCTTCCCATTCTCTCTTGGACAGATTCTCATCACCACCACTCCGCGGACACTGCTCTCACTGAGGCCATGGTGGCTTTTATGTTGCCAGACCCAATATTTCATTCTCAGCCTTCATCATGTCGATCTACTGGCAGCATTTATTAGGGACCTCCCATGCTGCAGAGCTTGGCTCACATGAACTTCTCAGCGTCCCCTCCTCCACCAAATCCCACGTCTTCATTGTCTTGCCTTCTGTTATTATTAAGTAAGAAATGACTGTGATAAAAGATCTCACAGCCCCTGTTTGAACTTCATGAACTTGTGTGTGTGTGTGTGTGTGTGTGTGTGTGAGAGAGAGAGAGAGAGAGAGAGAGAGAGAGAGAGAGAGAGGATGCCACTCTTTTGCCCCAAGCCCTCTAATGGCTTTTCCTTCCCTGGGGAGGAGGGTGGGCAGGATCTTAATGCTCCTAATGGCCCTAAGCTTCACTTTAATCCATGTCCCTACCTTCTGACGTCATTTCCAACTTGTCTTCCCCCTGATCACTTCATTTCAGCCATTGTGGCCTCCATGACACCTCCACTATCCCGCCCGCTAGATAGAAAACTCACAAGCCTCAGGATATTTGCTTTTGTTGCTTGGAACTTCTTCCCCAGATACAGACAACTTACTCCTTCACTTTGTTCAGATCTGTTTAAATGTCATATTTATAGGAGAGGCCTTTCATAACATTCTAAATCAAATAATATCTCTCCGTTACTCTCTATCCCCTTTCCTTACCTTGTTTTGTGCATATTTCTTTATATCATATACTTATTTGTTTATTGTTACTCTCCGCTCACTAGAATGTAAGTTCCATGAGGTCAGGTACTTTTGCTCTTGTGTTAATGCTGTTAGAATAGTGTCTGACACACATAGATGTTCCTAAATATTTACCGAATGGAAAAAATGAATCTCCAGTTTCTCATTGAGTATTGCATTTGCTTTATATGACTAGATCTATTTGGTAAAAGCTTTGGGATTATTAAAGTGCCCTGAGTAGGCTGTGACTTGGGAGAGGTCTTTTAACAGTAAGGATTGCTTGGAGCTTCAGGCTTATCAATTGATGCATTTATTGCATGTCCTTCCCCAACGGTCCGAGCACAAGAATGTGGGAATGAAGACCCAGAGCTCATCAGGGAGGGACAGGATGGCTGTGACATTCGCACTATGTGACACTGGCAGGGGCTGGCTGGAGAGTTTACTCCTAGAAATGTGGTTAAAAGCCAACTCCAATCCAGTCCCAGGTGTTTCAAGTGCTCCCCGCTTCTCCGGAGCTGACTTTCCTTTTATTTTAGGCTGAGCTGTAGGTTGGCATTCAGCAGCATCCAGCTGAGGTTTTGTAATCAACAGTGAAGGTGAAAAGCCTGAGCAAACTTGCAGGGACAGCAGAAGGCAGGCTAATGGCACCGGGGACTCAGAAGATCCCAGTAACCAGAAAAGACATCAGAATAGCAAATAACACCTAGGTTTGTGACATCTACAGAACCAGGGTATAACCCTTTCATCTTTCAGTCATGCAAAGGACCAAAGCTAATGATATCCTTGAAAAGCTTAGGAAAGGTTTGCAGCCTGAGAGCATCACAATTTTGGATGTTTACTGACCAGGTGAGTAGAGGCCGGGAAGATTGTGTTTAACAGGCAGAGTTCTTTGGTAGGTTCCTACATTTGAGTTGAATTTCTCTTCGGGTAGAATTTGCTTTTTATGTTTCACCTCTCTAGCGCTTGTAACAAACTGGCTTCCCTTGCATGTTACTGTTGTCAATTACCTTCTGAGTTTCTTTGTCACCTAGCACCAGTGCTGGAAAAGACCTGAGAAGGATTCTTGCCCAAACCCCTTCTTCTGTAGATAAGGCAGCAGAAGTTCAGCAAAGTGAAGCACTCACTCTGTAGCCTGTAAGTAAAGACAGTTAGGAATGGTCCATGGGCCTTTTGATGAATATAGTAGCCCCATCTGTCATCCAGGGAGGAAGCTGCACTTAGATATAAGGTGCCTTTGCTTGAAAGCCAAGACCAGGCATACTCTTCAGCTTCTACCACCTTTCCTCATCTTGCTCCACCTTCAGCCCCAAGCCCCTAGAGCCCTGATTATGGTCCTTGGCCTGAGGCCCAACATTGCCCTCCTTTCCTGGCTCCTTGTCAGGAAAGCACAGAATTCAATCTCTGCTTCTCCAACCTTCACCCTGGGAAAATTCCTTCATCTCTGTTTCCTCTTTGAAAAATGGGGGATAGTGCTACTAACCTTGTAGGGTCGCTGTGCTGCTGTCCGCATGAAATGAAGGGAGAAAATTTCCTATGACTTTGTAGATAAATACCAGGCAGCGTCTCCCCTCCTCCACCAAATCCCACGTCTTCATTGTCTTGCCTTCTGTTATTATTAAGTAGGAAATGACTGTGATAAAAGGACTCACAGCTTCTGTTTGACCTTCAGCAAGGTGCAAGTAAGTGATAAAGCTTAATGTGTTTGAACAGCCAGAGACTGTTGAGCCCCCTTAGCAGAAAGAGTTGGCTCTCTTTCCCCAAAGCCCTGAAGTATCAAGCAAGACTTGAGCTGCCCCAAACCCTGCTGGGACCTGCCAGTTGTCTGAAAGAGAAGCCCAGGAGAGGTGATGCTGCCAGCTTCATCTCTGAGTTCCCTATTCCCTCTGCATCTGTGATGACAAACAGCCTATATCCACCTCTCCTTCATGCGGGGGCATAAAAGATTACTAAGAAAGGTTTTTTCAATGAAATGCTAGATGTGCTCTATGAGGTTATTTGAGTCTGTGTTCTCATTGTCTTTGAGTTACTTTATAACTCTGTAAATTGTAGAAAACTCATAGTAATTCCAATGATTCTTTTCAATAGAGATGATGCAAATGAATCTTGTCCAGGTGGAGGGGCAGTTGACTCTCATCTGGGTGAGAGGTTGGTTTTGTATCTATTAGCAAACTTATTTAACATTCCTGATTGTCTAAATATGTTTGTTCAATCTTCTTTGGAATCATTTTAAAAATATTGTAGCGATTTTATCATGAGTTAAAGAGTAGAATAAAATCTTGGACATGTGTTCATTAAATATTTTTGAGATAGTCATGATTTTACCTTTCCACAAAGTTGACCTTTGCCGGGGACGGTGGCTTACGCCTGTAATTCCAACAATTTGGGGGGCCGAGGCAGGCGGATCACCTGAGGTCAGAAGTTTGAGACCAGCCTAGCCAACTTGGTGAAACCCCACCTCTACTAAAAGCACAAAAATTAGCTGGGCGTGGTGGCACACATCTGTAATCCTGGCTACTTGGGAGGCTGAGGCAGGGGAATCACTTGAACCTGGCAGACAGGTGTTGCAGTGAGCCGAGATGGCACCATTGCACTCCATCCTGGGCAACAGAGTGAGACTCTGTCTCAAAAAAAAAAAAAAAAAAAAAGGTATCCTTTGACGTCAGGGACCTCCCATGCTGCAAAGCTTGACTCACACGAACTTCTCCAAGGGACCCTCCTTGGTTTCTTTCACTGAGTCCCAGAAGCTGTTATTGTCCCTACAACACTTTAGGTCCATGGCTTCATCCTAGCATCTTGGTTTCTGCATCACATCCCCAATAGACCATCATCCCTAAGAGCATTGATCCCTTGGTGGAATCTTGCATGCACTCGTAGCTCCTAGCCCCATGCCTTGCATAGGATAGATACAGCATTGAGTCCACACTTTTTTTTTTGCCTTGCCAAGTCTTAGACATCTTGAAATCCTTGAATTAGTTCCTGATTGCTAAATATGGACTAGACATTCAAGTGTTAGTTTGCGTTAAAAAATAATAAATAATACATAAAAAAATGCCTAGCCCTTGAATATTGTTTACTACACGTCAGAAACTATTGTGAGCATTCTTACATATGTCTACTGATTTAATCTTCTCCAACCTGATGTGATAAACGAGGAACTGAGGCAGAGAAAATGCACGTGACATACCTGTGTATAGATGTAGATGTGAGCAGGCCTTGCAGGGCAGGGCCACGGGCATCAGCAGCCTGTGCTGGCCTCTGGATGGCTCTGAACCCAAGAGGGAGCACATTTAATAGCAAACAAAAAGCGCCATCACAGATTAACAATGGCCAGAAGAAAGGAAAACATTTTATATTTCTGTTTTTTAACAGCACTTTGTTTCTGCCTTTTGAACAAAGGCCCCACATTTTCCGCTTGCACTGGGCCCTGCAAATCTGATAGCTGGTGCTGGCTATAGGGACTGGCTTATTAGCCGATGAGGATCTCTTCCTTTTGGTCCCTCAGATCCCAGAACACTCGGTCCTTGTGCCCTCCCCCCCCCACACACACACGTAAGGTTTTCAGATGTTTCTGCATCTGAACTTCCGAAGTAGATAAAGCTTGGGCTGTCCTGGGATCACAGGCTGGACATGGAAGCGCTTCACGCAGTGAAGGGAGAGTTTGCCTCTGGCTGTTTACTGTGCTGAGAAGGTTGTGGAGAGTCACCGCTCTGGAATCGGCCCCCTGAGTTTGTATCCCAGACTCTGCCATTTACCATCTGTGTTACCTTGGGCAATTTTCTTAGATTTCCTCTGTATATTAGAATGGAAGTAAAAAATAGACTTGCATCCTAGGGCTATGTCTACAGCATGTTAAGCCTTCAATACATGTTAGCTGTTTTTATACATTTATTGAACATTTCTAAGTCTTGGACACAGAGAGTTAAGATGCAGAGATAGATTGATGATAAATAGATACATATATACATACATACATATATCATAGATGAGTTAGAGCGATAGATATGGATATATATAGATATATGTGTGACTCTGCAAAGATTAAACTGACTGGGAGCAGAGGAACCTTTGTAGCAATGGAGAAAACAAGCCCTGCCTAGAGGCATTCACATTCAATGTTTAGAAAGAAAACACTGAGTGGTCAAAGAACAGATGTTGCCAGATGTTATGAGCCATATTTTGTCTGTAGGCCATCCTATAAGTGAACATGATTTTTTTTTTGAAAGATAGTTTCCTAAGTTGATGTTTCTTAGCCAGTGATACCAAAATAATATACTGAGGAATAGTCATTGAATCTATTATTCTGGACAATAGAAATGGCCAAACACCCAATAGTATATTGAGTAATTTTTCCAAGGCTTGAAAAGAAGATGAATCTAGAATAAACTCTTCAATAATGCGTTATACATATTTTTAAAATGTTGAGCCTAGACACTTCTATGGATTGAATGTGTGGGTCTCCTCAAAATTCATATTTTGGAACCTGAGACCCCATATGGCTGTGCTAAGAGGGGCTTTTTGGAGGTGATTAAATTATTAGTACTCCAGCTTCATGAATGAGATTGGGACCCTTAACTAACCGACCCCGTTTGCCCTTCTGCCTTCCTCATGTATGTTTGCTCCTTCTGTCATGTGAAGGCACAGCATCCACTGCCCACCCCTGCTGCCACACAAAGACATAGTAAGAAGGCGCCATCTTGGAAGCAGAGAGCAGCCCACGGCAGATGTGAAGTCTGCCAATGCTTTGATCTTGGGCTTCCCAGCCTTCAGATCTGTGAGATAAATACCTACTATTTATAAATTACCCTCTCATATATGTTGTTATAGCAGCATAAACAGACTAAGACAGATACTTACTTTTTAAGGGAGTTGCTTGTTTTGAAACTAGTGATCTCCAGTGAATGATATGATATAGTCTGGCTCTGTTTCCCTACTCAAATCTCATGTTAAATTATAATCCTCAATGTTGGAGGAGAGGCCTGGTGAAAGGTGACTTGATCTTGCTGTTTTCATGATAGTTCTTACAAATCTGGTTGCTTTAAACATGTGTAGCACTTCCGCCTTCCTTCTCTTCCTCATTCTCCACCCATGTGAGATGTGCCTGCTTCCCCTGTGCCTTCTGCCATGATTGTAAGTTTCCTGAAGCCTCCCCAACCATGCTTCCTGTATAGCCCGTGGAACTGTGAGTCTATTAAACCTCTTTTCTTCATAAACTACCCAATCTCAGGTAGTTCTCTATAGCAATGCAAGAACGGACTCATACAAGATATTGTCAGTCAAAGATGACACCAGCAGGCACAAGACAGAGGAAAACAATCCACATCCAGAATTTTTGGACTCTTTGTCTCCCTGAATATAATACCCCCAACACTGTCCCCAGCAAGGTGGATATCCACAGACAACCCAGATAATTTCTACTCTGATTAACTTCAGATTCTCTCTGCTCTGTACTCACGCTGACTCTGTTTCTTTCTCCTGACCACCCAGCCCCATGTAACCCCAGTATGTGGGTCCCACCCCTGTTCTGCCTATCATTAATCTGCTCTTGACTGACTAGCATTTGCAGTCCCTAGACAAGCATTCCCCAAACCCGCACTTTTAACACACACATAAGATCTGTCTCATCAAGTATAAAAGGGTATAAAACTCAGATGTACACATGATTGGGGGAGGGGAGTCCATTCATGCCTAAAATATATCAAATCAGATGAATGGGCCATTAGTTTCTGCAGCTAATCTTGTAGTAATCACATATTTAAACCATTATGAATCAGAAGTCCAAGCAGATGTTATGAAACACGAGTTTTTCTGGCTATAAATATTTTAAGTGAGAGAAGAGATGTCAACTGATGTCCAACTATTCGTTTCTAAACGATATCAATTTTAAATAAAGATGCCTTTCATGATGTAAGCAAATGCATAAAGAATGTATGGTCAATAAGATAGAGGATAAAACACACTGCAGATTATCTCTGAAGGCTGTTTCAATTCCCACAGGATATAATGGAAATTCCTGAAACTTCTAGGGAAAGAGATAAAACAATGTGTTCCTGCTTTGATGGATAGGATGCTAATGTTTTCTCTTCCGGTGCACACGTTCCTTAGGAAGCAGAAACACAAGGTAATGGCTTGAATTTTTAACGAAATTGCTGCCTCCCACTCCACGATTTGCAGCTCTGGAAGGTCAGATTTGTTTTGGTTACCTGTTTGCAGAGGAAATTTACTTCTCTGAGGCTTAACTGGCCTTGAGAACTCTCTTTGTTTGTTCCAAAGCTGTACTAGGCATACTCCTATATTTGTAGGTGCACACACATGCACCCCCAACACACACACACACACACACACACACACACACACACACACACACACGGGAACATGGGCTACCTTGGACTTACACTGCAAGATTGTATTAGGTTGATACAAAAGTAATTTTCCGATTTTTGACATTACATGTAACGACAAGAAGCACAATTACTTTTGCACCAACCTAATAAAAGGCACGTAGCCCCTGGTGCCCAACACCTGTTTGTTAAACCAGTGAAGAAATGCATGATCAAGATATGTATACTGTTCAGCATGGGAACACTTGAAAGAAGGAAGTAAATAAGACACAGTAGAGGCAACTGGCATTACAATAAGCTGGTGACCTTGGAGGTGGCAGGGATTTACTTAGTTTTTTCGGTAAGGCACCTACAAGACAATACCACAGTTAGTAAGTCACTCTCGTGAATTTCCCAGGTTGCACTGAATCAGCCTTCTCCATCCCTTGCCTTCTGCCCTTGGCTCTATAACCTTCACTTTCAATGACGCGAAGGGCCAGCTGGAGGAACGGGGCTTCCCAGGGTTTTCTGAGATTGCCTCTGTTACTCATGTACACCCTGTGCTTCTAGAGCAGCCGGTTGGGAGCAGCACTCAGAACAGGGAATTGGGCACACTGCTGACATTTAGAAAATGTAAACCAAGAGAATCCGAGGAACTTTGCCAGTGAGCAATCCGTGACTATCAACCCCTTTCACCTTCACCACTGCCCCTCCTTTAAAATGGGGACATAGAGAAAGATTCTTGTGAGTTTCACAGTGTAATATTAAAACAAAAAGAGTCACGAGGATCTGGTCATGCCTTGATAACATTTCACACTTATAAAGCTGTAAAAACGTATTTATGTGTGTGTGCATGCACGCACATGTGCCTACACTACAAATAATCTTTTGCAATAAAGATGTTAGTCTATTTGATTTTGTTTTACTTGGACCCATTTGAACTCTTCAGTTTTAAAAATCAGAGTTCCGTTAAATATTAAGGAACAAGATCAAGCATAGCTTCTCACAACTCAACCATGAAGTTGCATTAGTAGCCAAGATAATGTATAGAAGATATAGTTGGATCCCCTTCTAGTTTAAACATCTTTCTTGTGTTGTACAATAATAACCATTCCTTTTCTTCTTGCTCATGAGTATTCCCAATGTAAGCAACAATGTCTATTCTACAGTAACAAATGTTGATAGTTCTAAGAAGATTTCTACATCACCCAATCATACTTTTCTTTTTTTTTTTTTTTTTTGAGACGGAGTTTCGCTCTTGTTACCCAGGCTGGAGTGCAATGGCGCGATCTCGGCTCACCGCAACCTCCACCTCCTGGGTTCAGGCAATTCTCCTGCCTCAGCCTCCTGAGTAGCTGGGATTACAGGCACGAGCCACCATGCCCAGCTAATTTTTTGTATTTTTAGTAGAGACGGGGTTTCACCATATTGACCAGGATGGTCTCGATCTCTCGACCTCGTGATCCACCCGCCTCGGCCTCCCAAAGTGCTGGGATTACAGGCTTGAGCCACCGCACCCGGCTCCAATCATACTTTTCTGAGTCTTCGGGGCCGAAACTGCTTTTATGGAATTGCTCACATGCATCTCATCTGCAAAGAAGCAGGTTCCAGAATGATGGGATTTTTGGAAGTAACTATTTACTCAGAAACTGAATAATGGGCCATGAATGCTTTCCTGATTTGAGATTGATTCTCTCTGATTTCCTGTCAGATTCTCACAGGCAGTGAGACTACCTAAACCTGTGCAATAAAGCTGTCAAACAGGGGGGAAAAGAGTCAGTAACAGAAAATAGTAAAAAGAAATACAATTTGTGATGTCTCCTTAAGTTCTTCTTAAAAAAATGTGGAGGCCGGGCGCGGTGGCTCACGCCTGTAATCCCAGCACTGGGAGGCCAAGGCGGATGGATCACGAGGTCAAGAGATCGAGATCATCCTGGTCAACTTGGTGAAATCCCGTCTCTACTAAAAATACAAAAAAAATTAGCTGGGCGTGGTGGTGCGTGCCTGTAATCCCAGCTACTCAGGAGGCTGAGGCAGGAGAATTGCCTGAACCAGGAGGCGGAGGTGGCGGTGAGCCGAGATCGCGCCATTGCACTCCAGCCTGGGTAACAAGAGCGAAACTCCGTCTCAAAAAAAAAAAAAAAAAAAATGTGGAAAAGAAATTGAACGTAAACTCTACACAGAATATGCAAAAGATGCATTCTTTGGCCTGCAGTCAGGCAAGAAAATTGGTGTCAGGCAGTGAGCATTTTTGCAAAGACAAGCACACAGGTGTACAGATCCAGAGATCCATCTCAAGTTCACCAGGTCCTTGCCCTTTGGCCTTAAGCAACCTCCTTAATCTCTTTGCACCTCTGCTCTCTCTGCTGTAAAAGGAGAGTATGAGACCTCCTTCAAAGGGTTATTGAGAGGATTTAATGAGGAAACACAGCAAAGTGCCTGGTGCAGTGCCTGCTGCACAGCAGGCTCTGAGTCTTCTGGGAAAATATATACAGAGGGAAAAAGAACTAGCACAGCAGGCCTCTGACTGGAAAATCAGGCAAAGAGGAGCAGCTGGAGCTCATGACTATGGTCCTCAAAAAAACTCAACCCCTAGGTCATCAAAGACTGATGAAAATGTCAGTGCCTCAGGCTGTGTGTATGGCTGTATGCACGTAAAAAAAAACGTAATGATTTAGAAAATCCCTCCGCTCTCCACCAGTTTCCGCTGAGGTTAAGTTCCATTCGGTTTCCACAGCAGACGGAGCCTCTCCACTTGCAGGATTCACACAAACATCCAGCTGCCCTGTGCCTTGACCTTTGCCCAGTGGCAGCTGCAAAGAAACAAGAATATTGCTAATAGTCATATTCTGTTCCTCTCCAATAACAAAAATAAACTTTTCCCACCTCTTATTGGTTATGTTTTTCATTAGGCAGTTTCTGGGTTTTGAAATTAAGCATGTTTCACATAGCCCAAGAACATCTTAAGTTCAGTCTACCTAATGTCTACTGCGGCTAATACTCTTATTGTATCTTCAACCTAATTTATGGATGAGATACAGACCTTTGATGTCTACTGACGAGAACATGGTTTAATTCTCTTTCTACTTTCGATTCACCATTTGTTCAGCACTTATTTCACTCATTATATCATTAATAAGCTGCTTGATGATTCTAACTATAATAAAATGCTAGAGAACAAACCCAAACTAAGTGGAAAATATCATAATAGAAGGTTTTAGTGGTACATCAGATTATTGTTAATTGAATCCATATAATTTTAAGCATATTACAGAATACAATTATTTTAACCTAACTATAAATGGGGGCTGAATAGAGTTCAAATGAAGTGCACACTGCAGAGGCAAGTACACCTAGGCTCTGATCTCATTTTAAACATCTCAACTTCCCACAAGCTGTGTGACCTACAGCAAATTACTTAGCATCTGTAAGCCCCGGTGTGTTCATCCATATGTTGGGAATAGTCATACCCACCTAGAGAGTAAATGAGGTAACATAGAAACTCTAAGGATTAGAGTTGATAAAAATGGAAAATGATGATAACTACTGAGAATAATTTTTTTTCAGGAAAAAAACGATCAGCTGTATATTTTTGATAAAATGTTTAGAGTACTCTTCCAAATCATGGGATTTGGGTAATGATGAGACCAGCCAAGCCAACTAAGAAATCACATAGAGCAAAAGTTGTGTGTGACAGATCAGTGTCCAGAGACCCACAGAAGGTGGAGATGAAGAATGAGACAAAAAAGATCTCAGGATGAATCCAATAAACAGGGACGGGCAGCATGGAGAGGCCAAAAGTAACAAGCCAGGAAGCCACAAATGACACTAACACCAAAACTAAGTACCTTAATTCCAGAGAAACGATCCTTTTCACCTACATGAGAACAAAGAAATATTATTATTAGCATCATCATCAACATCAACAGATAATGTTTGCTAAACACTCATTAAGTGCCAGCGAGGTACTAGTAAAACCCTTTGCATCTATTACGTATTTCTACAACAACCTTTTAAGGTTGTCACTAGACTTACCGGTCTTATCTGCCGGTGAGGAGGCCCAGGTTTAGAGCATTTAAGCAACTTATCCAGCATTGAACCTCTATGGCAGAGCCAATGTTCCTGCCAGGTTGGTCTGACGTTAAACTGCATCCTCTTAACCAAAACAAATAAACAATGACAATGACAACACACAGAGAAACAAGATTTCTGAAGCCTCTTATGAGTGCACTGGAAACTGTAGCAATACTGGCCATTGCAATAGCAGGCCTGGTGTGGGGGGTTGACTGGAAGCAGTAGCCAGCTCCATGCTCAGTGACTTTGTATTGGTAGCATGGCAGGGGTATTGACACTTTGGAAACTGGCAAATACCACAGATTGAGTATTTTTGGAGAGCTGGTTATTAAACACTTGCCAACACACCACTGCCCACAGACCTTTGGTGGTGATACCAACAATTTGAGTGTCTGGCCAGTGAATTCACTTCTGTCCTGTTCGGTGTTTCGCTTCTGTTTTGAGGAAAGTATACATCTCAAGCAATTAAATTCCACACGCTCATTTATCGATTCTTTCTTTCTAACAGATTTTTATTAATTAAAGGTAAACTTATTATTTGAGCCAAAACTCAAGTGATATTTACAGCCTAGGAGCTAGGATGAATAATTCTCTCTTTTCAGAAAATATACCATTGAGTTTCTGCACTGCATGATACCGTGCTTCCTGTGAGTTATTATGAATAGGTAAGTCTATTAAAAGAAATGTTTTTAAAATTCAATTTCAGCTTTAATTTATAGATATAGAAGGTACATGTGTAGGATGGTTACACGAGTATATTGAACCCAGATTCTGAGCATAGTACCCAACAGGTGGTTTTTCAATCCATGCCCTCCTTCCTCTCCCCAATTTTGGGAGTCATAGTTTCTATCGTTCCCATGTTTATGTCCATATGTGCTCAGTGTTTAGCTTCCTCTTATAAGTAAGAGCCTATGGTATTTGGTTTTTTATTTCTGCATTAATTCACTTAGGATTATGGCCCCCAGACCCATCCAGGTTGCTACATGATTTCATTCTTTTTAATAGCTGCATAGTATTCCATGATGCATATGTTTCACATTTTCTCTATCCAATTCACCATTAATGGGCATCCAGCTTGATTCCATGTCTTTGCTATTGTGAATATTGCAGCAATTAACATACAAATGCATGCATCTTTTCGGTGTAATGCTCTAAGTATATTGCTTTGGGTATATACCCAGTAGTGGAATTGCAGGGTCAAATGGTAGCTCTGTTTTAAGTTCTTTGGGAAATCTCCACACTGCTTTCCACAGTGACGGAACTAACTTAGTTCCCACCAACAGTGTATAAGCTTCCCTTTTCTCTGCAGCCTCGCCAGCAACTGTTGTTTTGTGTCTTTTTATTAATAGCCATTCTGACTGATGTGAGATAAAATCTCACTGTGGTTTTGATTTGCGCTTCTCTGATTACCAGTGATGATGAGCATTTTTCATATATTTGTTGTCCACTAGTATGTCTTCTTTTGAGAAGTGTCTTTTCTTGTCTTTGCCCACCTTTTAACGAGGCTATTTGTCTTTTGCTCGTTGATTTCTTTAAAGTTCTTATAGATTCTGTATATTAACCTTTGTCAGATGCATAGTTAGTGAATATTTAATCACTTTCTGTAGGTTTTCTGTTTATTCTGTTCGTGGTTTATTTGCTGTGCAGAAGCACTTTAATTAGGTCCTACTTGTCAAGTTTTGTTTTTGTAGCAATTGAATTTGGGGACTTGGTCGTAAATTCACAACCAAGGCCAGTGTTAACAAGGGTATTTCCTGGGTTTTCCTCTAGAATTTTTATAGTTTGAGGTCTTGCATTTAATTAGAAACTTTGATCAATCTTAAGTTAATTTTTGTACATAGTGAAAAGTAAGGGTTCCATTTCGTTCTAATGCATACGGCTAGCCTGTTTCCCAGCACCATTTGTTGAGTACGGTGTCCTTTCCGCATTGCTTGGTTTTGCTGACCTTGTCAAAGGTCAGATGGCTGTGGGTGTGTGGCTTTATTTCTGAGATTTTTACTTTTTTCTGTTGGTCCATGTGTCTGTTTTTGTGCCAGCACCATGATATTTTGGTTACTGCAGCCTTGAGTAAACTCAGGTAGCGTGATGCCTCCAGCTTTGTTCCTTTTGCTTAGGATTGCTTTGGCTATTCAGGCTTTTTTTTTTTTTTTTGGTTCCATATGAATTTTAGAGTAGATTTTTCTAATTCTGTGAAGACGGATGTTAGTAGTTTGATAGGAATAGCTTTGAATCTGTACATTGTTTTGAGCAACAAGGCCATTTAAAAGATTGATTCTTCTAATACATGAGCAAGAGGTATTTTTCCATGTTTTTTGTGCCACCTCTGACTTCTTTCTGTTGTGTTATATAGTTCTTGTTTTATAGGTCTTTTATCTTCTTGGTTAGTTACATTCCTAGATATTTCATTCCTTTGTGGCTATTATGAATGGGATCGTGTTCTTGATTTAACTCACCCTGGACATTTTGGTGTATAGAAATGCTCCTGATGGCCAGGCGTGGTGGCTCACCCCTGAAATCACAACACTTTGGGAGGCCAAGGCTGGCAGATTGCCTGAGGTCAGGAGTTCCAGACCAGTCTGGCCGACATAGTGAAAGCCTGTCTCTACTAAAAATACAAAAAAATTAACTGGGCATGGTGGCGTGTGCCTGTAATCACAGCTACTCAGGAGGCTGAGGCAGGGGAATTGCTTGAATCAGGGAGGTGGAGGTTGCAGTGAGCCGAGATCACACCACTGCACTCCAGCCTGGGCGACAGAGTGAGACTCTGTCTCCAAAGGAAAAAAAAAAAAGATGCTACTGATATTTGTACATGATTTTGTATCCTGAACCCATGCTAAAATTGTTTATTGATTCTAGTAGTCTTTTGATAGATTCTTTAGTGCTTTCTAAGTAAGTACAGAATGACATCAGATAGTTTGACATGTTTTGCTATGTGGATGCCTTTTGTTTCTCTCTCTTACCTGATTGCTCTGGCTAGGACTTCCGGTGCAATGTGTGCTTGGTATGATTTCAACTTTTTTGAATGTGTTCAGACTTGCTTCATGACTTAGCATGTGGTCAATCTTAGATTATGTTCTGTGTGCAGATGAGAAGAATGTATGTGGCTGTTGGGTGGAATGTTCTGTAGATGTCTGTTAGGTCCAATTGGCCAAGTGTCAAGTTCAAGTCCCATTTTTTTGTTAGTTTTCTGCCTCGATGATATGTCTAATGCAGCCGGTAGGCTGCCACTACTGTTGTGTGGTTGTCTAAGTCTTTTTGTAGGCTAAGAAGAACTTGTTTTATGAATCTGGATGTTAAATATTTAGGATAGTTAAAGCTTATTGTTGAATTGTGTCATTATGGAATGTCTTCCCCTGTTCTTTTTAATTTTTATCGTTTTTAAGTCTGGTTTAGCTAATACAGGAATAGCAACACCTGCTTTTTTGTCTTCTGCTTGCATGTTAAGTCTTTCTTCAGCCTTTTACTTTGGGCCTGTGGGTACCATTACATGTGAGGTGTGTCTCTTAAAGACAACAGATGGTTGGGTCTTGTTTTTTTATCCAACCTGTCACACTTTGTCTTTTAAGTGAGGTATTTTGCCCATTTCCATTCAAGGTTAGTATTTATATCTGTGATTTGGTCCTGTCATTGTGTTGTTAGTTTGGTGTTATGTAGACTTGATCACATAGTTGCTTTGTAGTGCCTGTGGGCTGTGTGCTTAGATGTGTTTTGTAGCAGGTATAATTTTTTTTGGATTCCATGTTTAGTGCTTCCTTAAGAACCTCTTATAAGGCTTGTCTAGTAAAAATATACTCCCTCAGTATACTCCCAAGCATTTGCTTGTCTGAGAAGAATTTTATTTCTCTTTCAGTTATGAAGCTTAGTTTGGCAGAATATGAACTTCTTGGTTGAAATTTCTTCTCTTTAAGGATTTTGAAAATAGGCCCCAGTCTCTTCTGGCTTGTAAGGTTTCTGCTGAGAGGTCTGCTGCTAGCTTGATGAAATTCCTTCTGTATGTGACCTGACTCTTCTCTGTAGCTGCCTTTAAGATTTTTTTGTTTTACATTAACCTTGGTGAATCTGATGACTACGTGCCTTGGGGATAGTCATCTTTTATAGTATCTAGCCGGGGTTCTCTGTATTTTTTGGATTTGCATGTCAACCTCTCTAGTGAGATTAAGGACATTTTCATGAACTATATCCTAAGATATATTTTCCAAGTTGTCTATTCTCTCTCCTCTCTCAGCTATGCCAATGAATCATAGGTTTGATCTTTTTACACAATCCCATATTTCTCAGTGGTTTTGTTCATTTTTCTTAATTCTTTTCTCTTTATTTTTGTCTGAGTTGATTCAAATAACTGATCTTTGAGTTCTGAGATTTTTTTCCCTCAGTTTGTGTGTTCTGCTATTGCTACTTCTGATTGCATTTTACAATTCTTATAGTGAGTTTGTCAGCTTTAGCAGTTGAGATTGGTTCTTTCTCACAATAGTTATTTCATATTTCAGCTTTTGGGTTGTTTTAATGGATTCTTTGGATTCCTTGAATTGGGTTTCAACTGTCTCCTGAATCTCAGTGAGTTTCCTTGCCATCCAGATTCTGACTTCTACATCTGTCATTTAAGTCATTTCCGACTGGCTAAGAGCCGTTGCTGGGGGGCTAGTGGACTCATTTGAAGGTAAGGGGACACTCTGGCTTTTTGGGTTGCCAGAGTTCTTGTGCTGATTCTTTCTTACCTGGAGTCGGGGATGTTGCTGTTCCTTTAACTGTGGAGTAAGTTGAGTGTCGTCTGTTGGCTTCATTTCTGGATGCTTTCAACAGGTCACAGCTCTGTATAGAATCTTCATGTATGTGTGAATTCTTGCACTTGGTTTTATAGCTGTATATATTAGCAAGACAAATATTTTGTATTGTAGTTTGGCTTGTGATCAAGTTGATGGAGTTTAAGAACAGTGGCCAGCAGCTAGGCTAATACCCAGCCATGCAGCACTTTTGTCCTTCTCAGATTCACAGGCGTGCTCACCAGGTCCACTCCTGACCCTTTGGGGAGCCCCTCTGGTCCCTGGCACTGGGCCTCTGTTTCTTTTATGAGATGTTCTGGGCCACAGGGCCCCCTTAGGCAGAGGCTGCAGCAGGGAGGTACGCCACGCTCTTTCTGGACTACCCTGTGGAGACAGACATGCCCTGCTCCTGCCACAGCGCAGAAACCCATGCATCTTTCCCTCCTCAGTGTTGTGATGGTGGTGAGCTCCTCTCTCACTCAAACGCCAGCCATGGATCTTGGCTTTGTCCTCCCAAGTTGTGTGTTGCAGCCCTGGAGGCAGCAGGATGTCCTGTAGGTCGGGTTTGGGTTCTGGCTGCACTAGGGGATCTAACGTGCTCCTGGGCACAGGTGCAGCAACATACTCAGGCTGAGCCGCAGGAGCTGCACTGTGCACCTGGTGGCTAGGCATGAGCCCTGGGAGAGGCCGGCAGGCAAGCGGGCTGCAGAGCAGATGTGCCCCAGTCCCAAAGGGAAGCTAGCGCCACTCTCTCCTGGCTGAGGTCAGCTGGGGTCCACACCTTCCTGAGGGGAGTGGGGAGCCCTGGGGGTGAGCATCATGGCCACTTTCTCCTGGAGCTGCCCAGTGTGCAAAAAGCTTCCAGGATCCAGGCCACCTAAAGGTCTGTCTTTGCCTGCTTCCTGGGAGAAACCCCTGCCAGCTCACACATCCATGGCATGTACAGGGTCACCTGTAACTAGAATCCCAAAGGTCTGTGATAAGAGTGAGTCATCCATCAGTTCCCTCACTCTCCCCTTTCTCAGGATCCGTTTGGGGTCAGAAACTGGCTCTGGCGTCCAGGTACCTCGTGCAGAGTTCCCAGCTTCCTTCCCCTTTACCCTTAGAGTCAACGTTGCCTTCCCAGCCACTCTTGACATCTTTCTCCAAATATCTGCCCAAATTATGATGATTTATTCAATAATTTGGTCTCTCTCAGTGGGAGCAGCACTTCCTGGCTGCATCTAGTTGGCCATCTTGTCCCCTGTCCTCAGAAATGGTATTTTTTAAAGCATCCACTGTTACAAAAACAATGCTGTTTTGACTGAGCTCTGACTCCTCAGCTAGCATATTGGGCCATTTCTTCATATACGCTGAATGCCGCTCTAAACCAGGAACTCTGCAATTAGGTGGTAATAGAAAGTTCTTATTATTAAGGATCGGATATTGCACTAAGAAGGACATAGAAGCAACACTTATGCCAAGTGCTGTAACAGAGGTCTGTACGAAGGACTCTGGGACACCAGAAGCCATACACTAACTTGGGTGGGCAAGTCATGGAATACAGGAATCCAGTGAAGAAAGGCATGGAAAAGGAAAAAACAGGTGGTGTGATTAAAGATAAACTAAGCATTAGTTAATAAGGGTAGTCAGAGTTTCTATAGGAATGATAAATTGGGCCACATTAAGGTGAATCTGGACAACCAGGAAAGAAATGCTCCCTCCATGGCTGCAGATGGGAGATTGCTGTGGTGGTCACGGGCAAGTCCAATGGAAGGAGAGGAGTTGTAACTGGCGATGCTCAATCTCCAGAATCAATAGTAAGAAAAGAAACTCAAGGCTGGCAGGGAAGAGAGAATGGATTTGAGGGAGACTTAAGGGGTGTCAGTAGGCAATCTTTGATGCCTGACTTGATGGGAGCAGGGGATAAAGCAGGAGGTGTGGGTAGTACGAGCCAGAGCTTCAGAATGCTTTTCTGTTCGGTAACTTGAGAAATACGGCTGGGACTGTCCTCCCGCATAAACAAGGATGAACACACCTGTGTCACCAGTGATGTGGAGTATGTAATGGCGATAAGCACAACCTGTAATATGCTCCCATTCACGTGGTATTACAGCATGTGACCTTTCTTGCCCCTGGCACATTGCTGGGGAGATAATATACCCTCAATAAATCTTTGATCAGAGAGGAAGAAAGAAGGAGCCAGGATGGCTTAGAGGACTGAGTTTAAGTAAAGACACGCAGATAAATTCCTCAGCCTGTCAGAGGGCAAGCTGCATTTCTGAAAATATGGAGAGAATATCGACGTGCGTCCTGGCATGTGGTCCTAACTGGTGCTTTCTTCTATTTCAGCTGCTCTAGCTCACACCCGGGAAGTTCAGAGAGGGTCATTACATCACAGTGCTTTCCCCTGTAAAGGCTAACTTGTTTATAGTTTAGAGTCAAAAAAACCACCGATTTCTAGAAGCAGCCATATGTAATGGATCTTCTAACTATTGATGTGGAGATAAGCTTAGAAGTTTTAAACACAGTCTGTGGCTATAAAATTGCCCATGCATGATGGAACAGGGGACGTGAAAACCTCTATTCCCTCTAGACTCATCTCGTCACGGATTGTAGCCTTCTTATTCGCATGTTAAATGTTGATCTCAGAAAGCATAGAGCCGTTTCTTCCGGAGCTGTTATCATCCCTGAGCCACTCAACCAGTCGTTCTTGTACTGCATGCTCCTCCATCCATATTAAATGATTTTTAGGAGGTGTAGATTTTTAGGAGGATAGATCAAAGCCTTAGGAAATGGAGAAAGGTAAAACAAAATGTATAATTCAGGCAAAGTATGTGTGGATGGTCTCTTCTTAATACTGAAATGCAGAGACATCTGATTTAGTTGTTTCTGGACAATTCTCCTTACAGCCTCTGTGTTTGGAAGACCAAGAAACACTCCTACTCTCTTAAAGGCAGAATGTTTAGCTTGAAAGTTTCAGCAGACTCTGTTTGTTTCCCTCTCACCCTGTCATAGCAAGCTTTTTTTTTTTTTTTTTTTTTGAGACGGAGTTTCGCTCTTGTTACCCAGGCTGGAGTGCAATGGCGCCATCTCCTCTCACCACAACCTCCGCCTCCTGGGTTCAGGCAATTCTCCTGCCTCAGCCTCCTGAGTAGCTGGGATTACAGGCACGTGCCACCATGCCCAGCTAATTTTTTGTATTTTTAGTAGAGACGGGGTTTCACCATGTTGACCAGGATGGTCTCGATCTTTTGACCTCATGATCCACCCGCCTCGGCCTCCCAAAGTGCTGGGATTACAGGCTTGAGCCACCGCGCCCTGCCGCTTTTGTTTTTTTAACTATGTGGTTTAAGTATGAGAAAACAGGCATAAAAGAGTGGTCTTCCCAGTGCATTTTGAAGGCGTTTATCAGATCCCGACATACATCTTATTTTATTTGAAGTTACATCCACCAGTCATCAACATTCCAAAGAAAAGTGTCTGGCTGAGCAGAATGCTAAGTGGGCCCAAAGGTAAATGCGTGACCATGGTCTTTTCTGCATTAACATTTTCCTCTTTGTCCATTCGTAAAATGTAAATTTAATTGTCTGGAAATGCTAGCAGGCTTTTAAACTTTTTCTTTGCCTGGTATTATACCAAGACTCATTTATTCATGTCCTAAGCTATCATGCAAGCTTCCTAGCAGTGAATAGCTCTAATTATGATCAGGTCCCTAGCCGTTTCATGTTAAATAGCTTTGATAGTCCAACAGATTGAGAGGAAATTGTTCTTCAGTTGATTCCACCCCTTATTTCTCTCCTCTTTCCCTGAGATTTATTCCCTGACAGTTGAGGTGTTTCTGTCATTTATAATATGTATTATTTTAGCCCTGATTTCAATTCAAACCTCTGAAGCTGCATAACTTTACACTCGCTTGAGGTTAAACTGCAAATTTCCTTCCTCCTTGATACAGGAAACGAGGTTCAAAATATCTGCTCTTGGGACACTGAACCATCCTTTAAAAAAACACACAAAAAATTTTAAAGTGAAAAACATACCTAGTTTGATATACCTAGAAAGTCTCCACTTGGAACAGAAATCTTTAATGAAAACAATTGTCTTCAAGTTTTCTTATTTTCTTTGAAAAGGAAAGATCGAGTAAGTAATTATTATTCAATAATTTTGCCTTAGGCAATAGAATTTCAGGCAAGGTAAGTGATTGCATAAAAGGAAGGAAACACATGAGTGGCTGAGAGTAGGAGGCTCGGGAGAAAATATTTGATATTTCAATAAACTAGCTTTCCAAATGATGATTTCTAAAGAAAATGGGAAGCCAATCTGTTCAGTGACATTCTGTTCCAGCCTGCTCCATCCCATTCACTGCAGCACACCTCCCTCCCTCCCCCCACGCAGAATTAAAGAGCTAGCTCTTCGCGTATGGTCAGCAGACACAAACCTGAAGACAACCTGTGAGTTCTAATCTCCCTAGGGTTCCTGGGAAGCAGTCACCCCCTCTCTCCTTGGCATCAAATAGAGATAAAGAGCTTCCAGATTATTATTGGTTTTTCAAGTTCGTTTCTTCCCCTTGCAGACACATTCTGCAGTGTGATGACAATACAGGAGATTTTCTTGAAAGATTAAGCTTGGGAATTTAAACCCTTTCAGAATTTACTTTAAGAGATAGGACTCAAGATAGAAATCTACTCATTCCATAGATAGTTTGCTGTGATTTTCCAAGAAAACCTTTTTTTTTCTCTTTTCAAGGAAATTAAATTGAAGCAGAATTATCTTTCAGAAAGACTAAACCTGGGTGGGTTCCCAGTTGCCTTGCCTGGATGGTCTTCCTAATTCTCAAAGTGCCTAGTCCCCTGCTCTGCTAGTCACTTGAGCCCACCATCTCCTGCTGTTCCACTTGCAAATGTCTCACACTCTGCCTGACCCTGTGGCAAAAATAATTGCACACCACCCATCTAGCCAATAAAATGCATCAGGCTGTTTGACCTCTAGCGTTTCATACATTCTTTATTGCTTGAAACCTGTTTTTTTTCTCTATTAGGGATGCACCCTACTTATGGAAATGTTTTGAGAATCTCTAATGCATGTATATTTATTTGTATGCTATATGTTACTCTCTGAATATATTATGTATATTTAAAAATATACACAAAAATGGAACTTTAAAAGTTGTTAGGCTGGGTGCGGTGACTCACACCTGTAATCACAGCAGTTTGGGAGGCTAAGGTGGGTCGATCATCTGAGGTCAGGAGTTTGAGACCAGCCTGGCTAACATGGTGAAACCCCATCTCTACTAAAAATACAAAAATTAGGTGAGTATGATGGTGGGTGCCTGTAATCTCAGCTACTTGGAAGGCTGAGTCAGGAGACTCATTTGAACCTGAGAGACAGAGGTTGCAGTGAGCTGAGATTGTGCCACTGCACTCCATCCTGGGCAACAGAGCAAGACTCCATCTCAAAAAAAAAAAAAAAAAAAAAAAAAGTTGTTAAAACAAAATTTATGAAAGGTCATTGCTATGGTTAAAATGTGTCACCTATATTTCATGTGTTGAAAACTTACTCCCCATTGTGGTAGTATTGAAACATGGTGTCAGTTTTAGTTGTTTATGGCTGTAATCCCAGCACTTTGGGAAGCTGAGGCAGGAGGATTGATTGAGCCCAGGAGTTTGAGACCAGGCTGGGCAATGTGGCAAGACCCTGTCTCTAAAACAAAACAAAACAAAACAAAACAAAACAAAACAAAACAAAACAATAAAAACAAACAAACAATAGAAAAAGAAACGTGGAGTGTTTAAGTGGGGATTTTATCATGAGAGCTCTTCTGTCATGGACAGATTAATTTATTCACAGATTAATGGCTTATCACAGGAAGAGAAGTGGTGACTTTATAAGGAGGGGAAGGGAGACCTGAGCTAGCACATCACCATGCTCAGCTCCATGTTACGTGATACCTTGTGCCACGTGGGGACTCCGCAGAGAGACCTTACCAGCAAGAAGACTGTCACCAGATGCAGCCTCTTGACCTTGGACTTCTCAGCCTCCATAACTGTAGGAAGTAAGTTCCTTTTCCTTTATAAATTACCCAGTTTTGGTTATTGTGTTATAAGCAGCAGAAAACAGCCTACTATAGCCATCAATTTGGACTGAGCTCCTGCTCTGGGCCCCAACAAACTAGTCCAAAATGGACTCACTCATTTTATGATGGAGTCCCTTCTGCTTTAAATTATTCAAGAAACGGAACGTGATGTTAACCATTCTGCTTTTTGTACTTGCTGTTTCCCTGTTCCTGCTCAAAGTACCTTACCCAAAAATGACTGCTTTGCCACACCCAGCAAAGTGCCTACCTATTCTGTGGATCAGATGCTGCCCAGTGCATGAATCACTGACAAAAGCCAATCCGAGCTTTAAAACGCAGTTTCCTGAAATTTTGTTCTTTAATACAGTAACCATAAATCAAAGTTCTAATATGTTCTTTCTTGCATTCCTGCTGGGATCAGGGCACCTCACTTTGCCAGTCACTGAGTAGGATCCTGATCCCAGAGCTGAGGGGGTGACTGAGGTGACATGGTTCAGGGTGGCAGACTGAGAGCAGGCGAAAGTCCTCTCACTGAGACCTGGTTTGTGATTCACTGCATCCAAATCCATTCTGAGTCATTTTCGGTCATCTCAGCTCCCATTAAGCTCAATGGTGTCATGCATCCTAATGACTAACAGTTGAGCTGATAATGCATATATCTAATGGTGCATACCTCACAATTGTTTCAACAAAATGCAAGAAATTTAGGGAATATGACAATATTCAACTCTGTCTGCTAGAAACATGCAGTTCTCCCTGTTTTTCTAAGAGACATTGCAAAAAGAGTCCGCTAGAACATGGGAGGGTTATTACCAGAAACTTCAAAACACGCAATAAACAAATATCCTGATGACATTGTAGCATGAATAAAGATTGGGAACTGTCAGAAATTTATTCATTTTAGATAAAACACTTAAAGAGACCTGTTTTGTTTTTCCTAACATTATTTAAAAGATCATTAAAACAGTTTTGTTCTTTAACATCAACAAAAAACATCCAGAGCTTTGCTAGTAAAACATCAAGTCGGTTTGAAGTTGGTTAGAAAAAAAAAAATGCTACCCCAGATCTCTGTTATCTCTAAAATCACCATTGATCTCTAGGAGATGATGGCTGGCCAGTGCTCAGGCAGAAGGCTCACTTCAGAGAGAAATGTGGGGAAAGCTGCTTGCTTCGGGGGAAGGATCAAAGGGAGACTTTCATATGTCCCCTCGTTTGCCAGGTTTCTACGGAATCCCTAAAATGTGCTAAACATTTAGGGCACAGAGCTGAGAGAGATGCTGTTTGCGGTGGACTTACAGGTGAGTGGGAGAGGCAAGTAAACTAGCAGGTACCTTGGAGAAAACCTTGCCCATTGGAACTCACAGGGAGCAGTGACGGCTCAGCAGAGCAGCACTGAGCAGACCACGGCATTTGGGAGGCGCCTTGCTGCCTAGGTTGAATTCTGAGGAATATGATAAAGTTATGAAAAAGATAAATTAATACACACAGACTTAGCAAGTACTGCGCGTCACATACTCTGCCACAAATATAATGAATATGGTTTCGTGATAGGAATATACCGTTATTAGGGCAGACCTGAAGCAAACTTCCAGAGTTCATACCCAGCTGCACATATTCTTGTCTTTTTATTTTTTATTTTTGAGACAGAGTCTCACTCTGTTGCCCGACCTGCAGTGTAGTGGCATTATTGTTGCTCACTGCAACCTCTGTCTCCCTGGTTCAAGTGATTCTCGTGCCTCAGCTGGGTGAGTAGCTGGGATTACAGGCACTTGCCACCACGCTCGGCTAATTTTTGTATTTTTAGTAGAGATGGGGTTTTGCCATGTTGACCAGGCTAGTCTCAAACTTCTGACCCCAGATGGTCCACCTGCCTCAGCCTCCCAAAGTGCTGGGATTACAGGCATGAGCCACTGTACCCAGCCCACATTTTTTACTAACTGGGTGTAGTTGGGCAAGTTAGTTCATCTCTCTAAATGTCCATTTGCCATGTGCTGAATGGGATACTAACAGCATCCCACTTAGAGGAAAATAAGATCGCTGTGAGGAAGGAACTAGACAATCTGTGGGCAGCACTCAGACTATGCCTAACATGGTAGATAGCAGCTATTACATAGCTGTCAATCCTAGTAACCCACGAATTAGCTATTGCTGTTACTGTTCTCTCCATTTCATAGACCAGGAAATTGAGGCCAAGGGAGTATTAGTAACTTGCAGCACTACTGCTGTGGTGTGGAATCCAGGCTGCCTGGAACTTCCAGGCAGAGGCACTGGCCTGGGAAAGGGAACATAAACACACAGTGATTCAGCGAAGAAGGGGATAGGGGATGCTTCGAAAGGAATGATTACCTCGATTATTTCAGCAACAGAAGGCTGAGTGCCAAAAACTGGTAAATCAGAAATATTTTTTACTATGTGCATGTTAATAATAAGTTGTGTGATTAGATGATCTACATGAATAGATGAATTATAATTCATATCCATGAATTATCCTGGAATTTTAGAACTATAGGTAGATTTTGGTGTTTTCCACAATTCAACAATCAGGAGCGAGAGATAGAGAGAGAGAGTGGGGAAAGAGTGACTTAAGAATCAGAGCACAAAACAAATCACCAGCTGTGTAGCTGAGAGAGGCACAAATAAAGTTGCAATATGTCAGCACTAAAAAGCAAGTACACAGTATATGCTGAGGTATATTCACTTGTTTTTACCGTTGGTTCCATATTTTGTTGACATTTGACATTTAATGTAAAGAACACACTACGTATTGCTTTGCTTTGTCATACCAAAACAATTTTCTTTTTCATTTATACAATTTTGGTCCCCGGAATGTCTTCCTGTCCTGTCCTAAAGCTCAAGTTTTTATATTCCTATGCCACACCCTAAGTTACAGTTCCAGCTCAGGACTGCTGATGGCAACCAGGAAGGTTACATGATCCAACAACACTGAGCAACGAGCGACCTCTTTTCTAGCAGGAGTGAGCCGATCACCCAGGTGCCTCTGAGAGGAGCCCCGCTCTCTCTGCAAGGCTGCTCCCATTCTGCTGGGTGACTGTGTTGTGGAGAGCCCCCTGCTTACTCTTTCAAGCTTATCTCTAGGTAATTTACTAAAGGAAAAAAAAAGAAAGAAAGAAAAGTATCCAATGAAACACTAATAGTAGTAGTTTTCTGTTTGAGTGGTAGAAATAGCAACAATGAATCATCACTTCCTTTCATGTATTTACTAACTCACATTTCCTACTAAGATTTAAGAGGGAGAAACATCAAGGGTTGACTAACAATGCTGAAGTTTGATGTCAGCTGTGGGGCTCATGACTGCTATTTTTTTTCCCTAACAAAGCAGACTCTGGGCATTGTTTTGATTCCATTTATGACCACCCAAGATAAGGAGCTTTTCCATACACCTAGGATGAATTCCTTCTTCACTCAAGGGATTTTTAAATCTGGGAGAGGCTTTGAAAACAAACGTGTAGCTTCTAGGGATCCCAAGGTATAACCAGGAATGAATTATAAATAAATAGAAATTCTTCCTACAACTTTTTTGCCATACAGATGAAATAAAATGGGTCTTTCTCCGACCTGTAATTGCAGCCGCTCAGGTTTTTTGCCAGTAGTGTCTGCCAGATTTTGAAGGCCTCCAGCGAGAGTTTACTACATCATAAGAAATGCATGCATCATTTATTTCCATGAATGTAGTAAACGCAATCACGAAACAGCAATTAGTTGAGCAGAAAGTGCATGCAAACTGACTGAAAGATAAGCTAATGAAAAACTTTCCAAATTAAGAATACATTTACGTGGTTTAAGATCTGAAAAGAATAAATAAAACATAAGATCATCTCAAATACTTTTGGTCAAACTTGAGCTCAGATGACCCTTAGTAGAAACAAATGTTTGCAAAAAATACCTCTGGAAACCCAGTGTCTCCCTGTGGTTTTTCTGCATTTGCCTCTCGGGGAGAAAGCATTGGTTAGTATGTAGTGTTCTCGTATTCCCTGGTGTGTAGTATACCCTTCAAGTCATGAGTCAAAACCTTTGGGAAAATCACAAGAAGACTTTAGAGAGACTGTCAGTGACTTTGAACGTTGCCTCTATAGCGTCTATGGTCACCGGAACAGCTCTCCAGTTGCAGGTAGTGCTACAGAAGCTCCTTGTTCCCTCCACCATCCAGCACACAGGCAGTGCTGTGTGCTCAAAAGCAACTACGCATTTGCTCAGTGGCTTGTACTTTCCTTAACTTTTCTTAAAGGAAGTAAAAATTACCTCGCTGCCCCTAAAGCTCCAGCTGAGGTTCTGATCACTGTAGGTATTTGTCCAGCTTCACATGCAATAATATCAACCTGGAGTGGAAGATTGCTGAGAGATTCCAAAGGAGAGATGCTTTAAACTCTTTGGAGAGCAAGAGAGACTTAAGTAAGAAAACAAACAAACATAGGCTGGGCGCGGTGGCTCACACCTGTAATCCTAGCACTTTGGGAAGCTGAAGCAGGTGAGTCACCTAGGTCAGGAGTTCAAGATCAGCCTGGTCAATGAAACCCCGTTTCTACAACAATTACAAAATTAATTGGGCATGGTGGAGCACACTTGCAGTCCCAGCTACTTGGGAGGCTGAGGCAGGAGAATCACTTAAACCCAGGAGCTGAAGGTTGCAGTGAGCCAAGATCACACCATTGCTCTCCAGTCTAGGCAACAAGAGGAAAACTCTGTCTCTAAAGAAAAAAAGAAAAAAGAAAAGAACCAAATAAGCACAGGAAGTATTTATAGGGTGCCTGCTCAGTAAGCACTTTAAACGCATTATTTTACCTGATTCCCATAGCCTCCCTTCAGGTGATATTACCACCTATCTTGGGCAGCAGGTCAGTGACGAAAGCTAAGTCTGCATAGGACTGAGTCTGGGGTGTAATGACGCGAGCCTTCCAACTGTCATCTCCTCTCACATGGGTCATCCCTGGTGTGAGCCTGTCTCTCTAGTTCCTTCATTTTGGTTGTTCCTGTAGCGTAGCTTCATCTCTACCTTCACTTTATTTATTTATTTATTGTGATGGAGTTTTGTTCTTGTTATGCAGGCTGGAGTGCAACGGTGTGGTCTTGGCTCACTGCAACCTCCACCTTTTGGGTTCAAGCAATTCTCCTGCCTCAGCCTCCCAGGTAGCTGGGATTACAGGTGCCCACCACCATGCCCTGCTAAGTTTTCTATTTTTAGTAGAGACGGGGTTTCACCATGTTGGCCAGGTTGGTCTCTAACTCCTGACCTCAAATGATCTGCCTGCCTCGGCCTCCTAAAGTGCCAGGGTTACAGACATAAGCCACTGTGTCCGGTCTCTAGCTTCACTTTAACCTTCCCTTGAGCCACTTTAACTCTCTGAGAATGCACATACATAGGTAACTTGTAGGCCAGACCTGATAAAAATAACGAGATAGCTACTGTCTAGGGAGAAAGATGGTGGGACATGGAGAGAGAAAGGTATTACATAGGACACTGCAATGAATAGAAAATCTGTTTTTTTGCACAGAATTCAAGACTTGAATTTGCTTTAGTCTTCTAAAGTTTGGGGGCTCATGTATGTGTCTGCAAGGTGACATTAACATTTACTGTAGAGATACGCTACACAAATGTTACCTAAGAGGTGATGCCATCCAGAGCATCCCTGAAAGCACAGTCTGGTTTCAACCCTGGAGGCAGCCATTTATTTGGTAAGGGAGGGATCAGGATGAGGGGCAGAGGGCGTGAAAGAAGGAAGGAGGGAAAGTTGATACAAGATGCCTCTGGGGCTGGACCCTTGCACTTTTCGAGGAGCTTCTTGAGATGCGCTGGAGGACATGGGTGTGCATGGCGCTGTAGGTGTGAACTCTCCTACGCTGCCTGGCAGGTTTCCTGAGGCACTCATAGTGAACCCTATGGCAGGAAGCCAGAAGCACAGGGAGCGGCCTGCAGCAAGGGGCTGGCAGGTGCCACCTGCTCAAAGCTGGTCAGTGCCTGTAGGAAGCAAGTCACTTCAACAGTGGCCACAGCGGGAATGACAGACATCTCAGAGGACTAGCAGGGGCACAGGGACTGGCCAATGGGGAGGAGGGTCTGCTGTCACAGCATAAGGATGAAAGTATAGTGCAGGGGAGCAGAGAGTACGCGTTCTTAGCTATCCTGAAAGCTTAAACTTGCTGATCTTTTCGTTTTTCCCTAGAACAAATTTCTCTGAAAAACCTTTACACCTATAAAATATTCACAATGTTCTTAAGAGTTTATTGTGAAACACATAAGATCAGGATTTCATGAATATTGGCGGGCATGTGATAGTCTCCAACAGTCCTTCCATCCCTCACCCATTGTGCAGGATGTGGGTTGTAGGAAACTGATCTCATCCTTTTCACTCAATCAAGGCCATCCCAACCTCCTTTTCATAAAGATTAATTCAAGGAATTCAGGCTGATGCCAGTCAGTACCTGTCATTCCCGTGGTACATGATTAGTACTAGAGGTTCCAGAAACCTCTTCCTCAGGACGTTGCATAAATGGGCATGAGGCCTGGGACAACCATACCTACAATTTCTACCCCTTTAAGTGAAGCCAGCCTAGGGCAACACCAACTAAACAGAAAATGGACAGATAGTCCCTGGATAGGGCCAATCTTGAAGCCATCGCATCTAGAAAGAAAAAACATTTCTTATCATTTAAGCCATGGTGAATCAGATTTGCAGCCTGAAGAATCTTAACTGATATTTCTACAGTCTTTGACTCACCAAGTTTTAATCAATGATTTAATTTCATGGAACGTTTTGATTACAGAGAAAGAAAAGTTGTCCCTTTCTTAGACCAGGACGAACTTCTTCCTCTGGGTTCACATATGGACTTGCTTGTAGATTGCATTGGTTTGAAGTCACGATGGAACTGTTTAGTATTAGCTCATCCAGAACTTGTTCAAATTGCCAATTTTTTCTACTGAAACAGTTTGACCCAGTATGCTGCAATTTTCCTTGAAATGACATGTCACCCATAACCTGCACAGTTAGACTGTATTGATGGAAAAGATTTCAAGGCATTTTCCAAGGAAGAAAAAGAAATCTGGAACTCAGTGTTATTTTTCTAAAGTCTCACTTACATAATACTGTGTATATTCTATTGTTTCTTATTACAGTATTTCTCATCACATTACTATTTCATATTCCAAGAATTGATTTTGTTGGCCCTATTTTTTAGTAGTTACCTAGAGAAGCTGTCCTTAACTTATGTGGGGCTTTCTGGAATGCCTCTTTAGTGGAAAGAAGACCGACTTTATCAGCAGGTGCCTGGGGAGAGGCACAGCTTTCTCTGCTGCAGAGGACTGTGTTGTAGAAGCTGTTCCTGTGTCATCGTGTCCCTGAGTATGACTCATTCCCCACAGCCTTTGCAGCAAATCCATTAGAGGCTGAGCAAGGGGCCATTTCTGTGTGACAGATACTAGGACAATGAAGCTGGTTCACGCCAAATGTCTGCGGCAACAGACATTCCAAATCTGTCAAATGTTTAGGCAAGATTGTCCACCCTTTCTGAAACTGCAGATTGGGCTTAGTGGAATATGACGTTTGACTTCACATCTCAGTGTGATTATCTGTCAGGTAATTCAAGGTACCTTTACCTCCTGACTCAGAAAAGCTACTGCGTCAGGAGCTAATGAATGTCAGCTTGCTAAAATTCACAAAGGGGGGTTATAAATATTCACTTTCCATCAATTCGTATTTAATAAGTATTATTCAAATTTAAATCAATTTATTCTAAGAGTTTAGAACTCTTTAAAATTAGTTTCTGGATCTAATTCTTTTATGGACTGCTGTATGTAAACAATTTTATTCTCACAAATACATATTCTATTATTTTAAAGGATACTGCATTTAATGCAAATGTATGAGGCACCAAAACTCACTCTCCCATGTAGTCAGAACTTAAATTTCACTTTTTCCAGGGACTTAGAAAAAAGGAGTAGTTTAGTTTTGATCTAGCCATGTAATAGAGATTCTAAAGTTGTGATTTTCAATGGACTTAGTAAAATTATTATGCCAAAATAAGTAGTTCATAAGGATTTTCTGAGGTGCCCAACAAAATTTTAAAGAACATGTTCTTGTCCTAACCATTCCTGGGACACAAGGGTACCAGCACTGGGTGGAAGTCAAAATTCTGGGTCCCAGTTTGGGCCCCCAGTCAAAGGTCACAGGGCAAGTGAGTCCTCTTCTCTGAGCCTTAGTTTCTTTTCTTGAGGAATGGTGACAATAATACCCTTAAGATTGTTGAAGGAATTAAATGAGATGCTAATAGATGTGAATTTTCTTTCACATTTTTCATCTCTTAGAAACATTTCAAGAGACAGAAAACTGAGATTTCTGATTTCAAAATTTCTTAAGTCTTCATAGCATGCCTTACATGACGTTCTCCTGACAACTCGTGACTACAAACAAAGGGTTACTGCAGAATCATAAGCAAGCAACAGCGACAGACTGATTTTGAGATATCTTCTAAGACAGTCAGTTGACTGCTGAAACGTGCAGACTGGATCTTGTGTTTTGCAAACAAGCATGCTAGAGACTAAACAGGACATGAAAGGTTTGCCTTTCTTGGTCTAGAACACATTTCTTTTAAAGATTTACCATCATAAAGACATCTTTTTGAAAAGCTTTGTTGCCAACCAACTTGTAAATTTAAAAATGCTCTGGAAAAAATTGTTTGTTAATGCAAAAGGCGAGCCAGGTTGCATGGAATGATCAACAGATATGTGACTAGAGTCGTCTCTTCTATTTTCTTTCCTCTCTTTAGGCACTGGCTCACACCTTGGTTTAGCTTGACATGAGGTTCACCTTGATGGATTTTGGAGGGTTTTACGTGGAAAATACATGACACCAGCATGTCAGTAGAAGGATTCAAATTTTTCTTCTTAGGTAAAAGGGATTAAAATATTCTTAATTAGTCATCCATTAGGGCATTGAGCTCTTGGTACAGATGACACTTTTTTTTTTTTTTTGAGATGGAGTCTCACTCTGTCACTCAGCCTGGAGTGCAGTGGCATGATCTTGGCTCACTGCAAACTCTGCCTCCAGGGTTCAAGCAATTCTCCTACCTCAGCCTCCCAAGCAGCTGGGATTATAGGTGTGCACCACCACATCCAACTAATTTTTGTAGAAACAGGGTTTCACCCTGTTGGCCAGGCTGGTCTTGAACTCCTGACCTCAGGTGATCCACCCACCTCACCCTCCCAAAATGCTGGGATTACAGGCATGAACCACCATGCCCGGCCAACAATGTTTTAAGTAACTAAGACTGCAGCACTTGGAACCAGGGGCAAATGTTTGAGTGGTCTTGAGCAAGCTACCTCAGCTCTCAACAAAGTAGAGACTATAATATTAATACCTAATTCACCAAGCTGTTATGAAGACTCAGCAAAGAAAGGTACGCGAAATGCCTAATCCGTATTGTCGAGAATATGCAAAAGCCTCAATGCAAGGATGAAATTATTGCCTTTCTGTCTGGGTGCCTTGGATGGATTTATTACAGTCAGGGTTGCATTGCAGCTATAGGAAACTCCAAGCAGAGTTATCGATTACTCTTGTAGTCAATACCCCATACCAACAAATACTTCGGAAACTTGTTGGAGAAATACTCTTTCTGGTAGCTCTGGGCTATGCTCAGGGATCACTTGAGAGTTCTGGAAGCTGGGAAGAAACTCTCAAAGCTAAAAGATTGAAAACATTATAGGGAAACATGGAGAAGAATGGATGTGAGTTTCTTCCACGTGGGTGAAACAAGACAGTCATGACTAATGCTAGATTTACTCTTTCTTGGCTGAGAGCACAGTGTTTAATCCAAGTTGAATCTAGAGTGAAAAAGAATATACATGTATGCACAACATAATAAGGGGGAGCTTTCTTCCAGACATTGGCTCTTCATCTCAAATTCATTAGCACATATATGCCCACACAAGAACTTTCTGCCCCAAACCAATCACAAGTATCAAAAGGAGAAATGAAAACAGATTTTCTGTCTCATCAAAATATTTTTTTCTTATTACTTTCATTTCCTGGGTTATGGGTGCTAATGAATGCAAAAAAAATAAAATTCTAAATCCAAAAATCCATCTCCAAAGATGTTTTTCTAGAGTTCACCAAAATCATACAGATCTGGAGCTCAATGTATTCTAATTTTAGTTTGCTAGTAAGGAAACTATGAACAGCAAAGGCAGAGTTAATATGAGTAGAGAAAGGGTCTAGTACCAAGTGGTACAAAGGCAATTAAATCCTGGTTCACATGACCCCCCCCAATTCATTTTCCTTGATCAGCATCCCACCACTCAGAAAACTTATAGCTCACTAAATCCTTTATTTTGTGAAAAACGATTATCACGTGAAATGACTTCTATATAGGATAATCAATTAAATTTGAATGTCAAAAGCTGACTTTTTTTAGACATAGCAAAGTCATCCAAAGGTAAGCCATCTGAAAGTATTTTTTCTTGTTCTAGAAGTCTAAACTCTGCTATTAACACCATCTATCAGTTTCTCATGATGATATTGCAAACAATGCCAGACCCAGAGCCCAGGTGGCTATGATTCACTAACTGGGTATTGCCAGCAGAAGGAAAGAAATCTGAGGGTTCAAAATGGAATGAGAAAGGAAATGAAGGTCACTTTCCCCTTAATCTGCAATGAATGAGGTATTGATACTGGGACTTACCTGGAGCAAGAGTGAAAAAACAGCTGGATTTTGTTTGTTCCTTCTGCCTGTTCCTTAGAACAATGGAACCTGCACAACCTGCTTCACAGAGAGGTTTGATTGATGGCAGCTTTTCAGATGTCTCTGTGGCTTAGTCTTATCTTGTTTGCTATCTCTATTGTTTCTGAACTGTAAACACTGAAGGAAGGACCCATTCAAAATGCAAGTACTAGGCTTATTCACACAATTCAAGATATTCTTTTCCAAAGTCGAGTAAGAGAATGTGTCGGAAAGACATCAAAATCTGGTAGACCTGCCTTTAACATTTGATTCATGGTTGTCTAGATGCCTTGTTTCATCCACATGGAAGAAGCCCGTGTCCATTCTCCTCCATTCATAAGAGTGCCAAGTATTTGTCAGTAAGGAGTATTGACTAGAAGAGCAATCGAGTGGGTATCAAATAACTCTGCTTGGAATTTTCTATAGCTATAATGCAAGCCTGACTACCTATCTGAGGTACTCAGACAGACAGGCAATATTTTCATCCATGCAGAGACAGAGACTGACATATATTGAGGCCTTTTCATATTCCAGCCATTGCATTAGGCACTTCATGTACATTTTCTTGCTTAGGAGAACTTTGAAATCTCGGGTCTCATTAAGAGTCCTCGATCATTTACCCACCCTTATGCATACTCACACACAGACACACACTAAAGGCACTGGACTGGACAGCCTTTGAGTTGAATGCTGATCTTGAGATAACCCCTTGTCTGCATTTTTACCACTCAAATTTCAACTAGTTAAATTTCGTATCTGTTTCTCCTGCTAGAAAATTATTGAGCAATAATGATGATTTTAGATAATAATTTTAAAAGAAACTGTAATCTCCCATTCCAAAAATTTTAAAACTATTCATTCCCACGGGGAAGATGATTCCCTAACAATTATGTATTCTTTGTAATGTCACCTTTGTAAAACAAAATTTCTTTGGGTTTTTTTTTTTTTTTGAGACACAGTCTTGCTCTGTCACCCAGTCTGGAGTGCAGTGGCACCATCTCAGCTCATTGCAACCTTCATCTCCTGGGGTCAAGTGAATCTTGTGCCTCAGCCTCCCAAGTAACTGGGATTACAAGAGTGTGCCACCACAAATGACTACTTTTTGTATTCTTAGTAGAGACGGGGTTTCACTAGATTGGCCAGGCTAGTGTCAAACTCCTGGCCTCAAATGACCTCCCACCTCAGCATCCCAAAGTGCGGGGATTACAGGTGTGAGCCAACATGCCCAGCCCCAAATTTCTTTGTAGTGTCACCTTAAGTATCTCTATGGATGAAACAGAAACTTGCTCAATCTCTTACCTCAGTTTTGGTCTGAAGACTAGAATTGTGAAGCAATATATGAGTTGTTTGGAACACAATGCAACTCTTTTTATAGTATGCAACTTCAGATAAGCTAAACAAGGATTTAAACTAATATTCCTTTTAGTTTGTATGTTTGCAATTGGTAGGAATTCCTTTTTCAACTTAAAGATTGTTATGTGGGAGATCCGTTATAACCAAGCGAAATGTCCAGCAGACTCCAAAGCATTTAGTTTGCCTTGTCTGTTTACATAACTGAGTTGAGGATTGGACTACTGAATCTGGCATAACATTGTCTTTATTAAAAGTAACTGGTTCAACTTGTATGACAAGAGTGAAACTCGTAAATATCATGCAGTTATTCCTGAGAAATGTTCATGTTTAATGTCAAACTTCTTTAAAAAAATAAAACTTTAAAAGAGTTTAGTGCTGCTTTTACCTTTATATAATGAAGAAATAGTCTCCCCTGCAGCAGAGTTTGAAAATTAAACTTCTCCCAGCATGAAAAAAGTCTGATTTGTTTATGAAATGTGACAAAGCTTATAATTGCAGGAACTGGAAAGGTCTTATTTCGTCACTTAGTTTTGGAATCAGAAACAACCAATAACTATGCTAACCCCTTAGCCCTTGGAAAGTCATGATCTAGATGTGGTATTTATATAACCTTGAGTAGGCAGAATAAAGCCGATGACATCATTTGGCCAGGTGCAGTGGCTCACACACACCTGTAATCCCAGCACTTTGGGAGGCTGAGGCAGGCAGATTACTTGAAGTCAGTAATTCGAGACCATCCTGGCCAACATGGTGAAACCCTGTCTCTACTAAAAATACAAAAACTAGCCAGGCATGGTGGCGTATGCCTGTAATCACAGCTACTTGGGAGGCTGAGTCTCGAGAATCCCTTGAACCCAGGAGGCGGAGATGGCAGTGATCCCAGATTGCAACACTGCATTTCAGCCTGGGCAATAGTGTGAAAGTCTGTCTCAAAAAAAAAAAATAGTAATAAATAAGCTGATGACTACTGACATCACATCAGCTTGGCACTGACCTACGTGCCCTGTATCTTGTCCTTACTCTCACTGGTCTATTCTTGTCAATTCCAAAGCGAAGAAGTTGTTTCAGTGTATTCATTACCACCTTCCCCTCCAAATCTATTCTTCACAGGTTGTGCAAAGCTCCAACTTTTTCATTCCAACAAGGCTTATGGTGTCTTTGCTCTCCTCAGTAGAAAAGGAGGTTCTTCTATTTTTCCTGGACACGTTAAATGGTGTGACTCGCTTCCCACTGTTCCATTTACATAATCTGTGAAACATTCACAGTATTTGTATCTCAAGTGAAAACAGAAATTCAATTATACCAAAGTTTCCATCAGGGCATTTTATGATAAGTTAAGGATTTTTCTATTACTTTTTACTTATTAGTATAATAGTGTGACAGAAAACGCAACTCGGTGGATATACTACAAAATTATCAAAATTTTAATGCTTAAAAAACATAATTTATTTAATGTAACTATCAGAATTTCAGTTACCTATATTATGTTGTCAAGCTTATAGGTAATATTTGAATGGCTGATTTAAGCATATGGATACCAAAAAATGGTGACTAAAAATGGCACACAAAATCTTGGGAAGCACTTTTTCTCTGTGACCTTTTGTTGCCATGTCATGATTTATAAGAGATCTACCTTTGGTCACTTCCTCAGGAAGCAGTCTCTAAAATTTGTGCACTGGAAATTTCTTTCGGAGGCCCCTCTATGTCAGTGTTGTGAGTGAAGAGAGTATATTTTAGCAGAGGAAGGAGCTGAACAATGATGCTTGTGCACACACACACACAAAACAAGGCAGAAAACTGAAACTCTCCCACAGAAAGCTCTGGAGCTAAGATCAGAATCGTCCTGCTTTGAAGCAAGGGCAGAAAACTTGCACTTCCTCACTTCCCTACTCACACACAGCCCTGTCCCATAGACTCATGACGGAGGCCATGCCTGGGCCAGGTAGCCAAGGATAATTCACAGAGAGGGACTCAGATGAGAATCTTTAACTGCCAGTGCTTCCAGCAGCTGTGAAATGAGTGTCCCAGCTCTGAAGGTAACATCTGAATGGAGCACCCCCATATCCACTATAAGATTCAAAGGAAAACAGCTGGGCAGACAAGTGGTTTGGGTAATATGCTCAGGGGATTCACTGCTCTGCATTAAATCCTTCTCTTCCTTCCTTCTAGGAACCATAAGATTGCCTCTGTAGAATCCATCAGCTATTTTAGTCATTTTTTTTTTTTTGAAACAAGAGTCTCACTGTGTTGCCCAGGCTGGAGTACAGTGGCATGATCTTGGCTCACTGCAGTCTCTGCCTTACGAGTTTAAGTGATTTTCCTGCCTCAGCCTCCCAAATAGAGCTGGGATTACAAGTGCATGCCACCACGCCCAGCTAATTTTTGTATTTTTTAGTAGAGACAGGGTTTGATCATGTTGGCCAGGCTGATCTCAAACTCAAAGTGCTGGCATTACAGGTGTGAGCCACCTCGCCTGGCCCATTTTAGCCCTTTTTCTAATCTAGCCCCTCCTACTATCATGAAATAGAACAAACGCAAACTAAGTTAGCCTGCCACTTCCCGGGGAAGCTGGTAGAAGACGTGAGACTGCTGGGAGAGAGACAAAAGGATGATTTGTTTTCCACAGCAACACAGTAGCCGGGGCGTCTGCACTTCTGTTGGTCCCCCACTCCCCAGTTCCCACAGGACAATGCGAAGAGGCCCAGAAGACATGTGCAGACACAGCAGTCATGATATGGTAGAGGTGGCTTGAATGTAGGGAACTCAGACTTTTTAAACTAGGTATTAAGCATGCCTGCCCTTTGCTCCAGGGACAGCGTGCCCTCTCTATCTTCCGAGCCTATCTGCTATACAAGCGTCCTTGAAAATGCAGTCTGGAACATAGATGGCTGGTGCCCTTTCTAGCCAAATGCAGATATTCAGAAACACAAGAGACCCATGAAGAACTGCCACCAGCGGCTCCCGCCTCATCAGCCGCCACAGAGAGTAGTGAGCGCATGACACTGTAGTGAGCGCATCGGCTAAGGCCGGCTGCTCCAATTTCAGTACTGGTTCCATGACTCCAAAGAATGGGACTTGAGGCAACTTCCTTAACCCTCTGTAAATCTTAGCTTACTCATCTGTGAAATGGAAATAGTAATAGAACCTATGGCCTATGGGTGGTGTGAGCATACATGGAGATAAGCCACATGAAATGGCTAGCGTGTGGAAATCAGGTGCTGAGTAAATGATAATCCTGTTATTACAGTAGCCTGGATACAGACCAACTGCCTGGTTATTTTCCCCAAGCAGTATCAGAAATAGGAAAAAAGGTCTGTGAAGTTTTCAGCTCACAGAGAAGTGGCCGACCCCTCGTAAGACTCTCCGCAGGCCCTCCTTCACCTTGCGTGTGTGTTGAAGTTCCTGCCTCTGCACTCCGCAGCCATGCGTTTTCACTCAGGTTTAGCCTCAGTAAAGCAGACAGCTGTTTGCCTTTCACATACTGTGACTCGAGTAGTTCCATAAGCCTCAGTGACTTGGAGTGTTTCTCTGGCAGCCAGCCATAAATCTCTTGCTTAATCTCCTTTTAACTCCCCAACCCTAGAGGCCATCTAACATAATCCTCATCTGTGGGCTCAGCCCCACCGCAGCGGCCTGAGCTAATCCTACTCTTGCAAAGAAGAAACACAAAGATCTCTGGTTTTGTGTTTTGTTTGGTTTTGTGACAGGGTCTCACTCTGTTGTCTAGGCTAGAACGCAGTTGTAGTCATGGCTCACTGCAGCCTCAAACTCCTGGACTCAAGCAGTCCTCCCACCTCAGCCTCCTGAGTAGCTGGGACTACAGGGTGTGCCAAAACACCCAGCTAATTTTTAAATTTTTTTTTTAGTAGAGACAGGGTCTGGCTGTGTTACCCAGGCTGATCTTGAACTCCTGGCCTCAGGTAATCCTCCAGCCTCAGTCTCCCAAAATGCTGGGATTTACAAGCGTGAGCCACCACACCCGGCCTACTCAACAGTTTCAAGTGCCAAGATTTTTCTCAAGGAGGGAGCCTATCATCCTGTGGTAGCTGCCAGGGCCTGGAATTACATCTTAAGCCCAATTTGAATCGAATGGAAATGAGACCTAATCTACCGCTCCAAGCCAGTCTCTTAAGGGAAATAATTTAAAGAGAAGCCACTTTTCTTTCAACATCATCACTTTTTCCAAACATGACAAAATCACATATCAAAACCAAATCTCAAGTTTGAGTTGTCTGTAGAGCTTTGTTGGGTTGTAGCAGGGATTTAGTAAATCTCCCAGGCTTTGACAGGCGGTTAGCTAGTAAAATATCCTTCAGAAGGGATTTCGTTATTCCTTTTCTGTGAAGTCTGGTCTCTAAAATTTTTGCTACAAATACTCTGTCTCTCAGTTTTATAATGACATAAACGCATCTCAGAAAACATCTAAAGCAGGCTGGGCACAGTGGCTCATGCCTGTAATCTGAGGACTTTGGGAGATTGAGGCCAGCGGATCACCTGAGGTCAGGAGTTTGAGACCAGCCTGGCCAACCCGGCGAAACCCCGTCTCCACTAAAAATATGAAAACAAAATTAGCTGGAAATGGTGGTGAGCGCCTGTAATCCTAGCTACGTGGGAGGCTGAGGCAGGAGAATTACTTGAAGCCGGGAGACGGAGGTTGTAGTGAGCTGACATCGTATCACTGCACTACAGCCTGGGCAGCAAGAGCAAAACTCTGTGTCAAAAAAGATGTAATAGATAGACAGATAATAGAGTTTTTGCTTTTTAAAAACCTCTTCATCCATTGTAATAGCCTACCTGGTTTGTTAAAGGGATAAGTATTATCTTTTCATTCAACTCACATTTCAACATTAATGGTTATTCCTAGAATCCTCTTTTCCCTATCCCTGAAAAGCACACATACTCATATTCTTTGTTTTGGCAAAGGTCTTTATTATAGCCTTAAAGGAAAATGGATTTGTCTAATTCCATCATTTTTACTAACCAAAGTTATGAAGTTTTAGTTTTACCTAGAAGTTGCCAGTCAGAGTGTAATATGTCTTCAACAGAAATGATCACATAATAGGTAAAAACTTGGCTTCATAATAATTCTCACTATAATTTAGGTTGTTGGTCTAATCCATCTAAAATAGCCTCTGAACTTACAAATGGAAGTATACTACACCTGTTTCTTTTCATGTTTTAGGTACTATGATAAGTTACCCATAATTTATAAAAGAATGAGCAAAAAAAAAAAACAACACCCATAGTCTCTTTCAAGTGCTTTTAATTATTTTCAAAATACAAATGTTATATATATATTTTATTTTTAAAGTACTATTTAGCTTTCCTTTTGTTACTTTTCCAATTTTTTAAAAAATTATTTTTTTATTTTGAGATAATCATAGATTCACATGCAATTATAATAAATAATATGGAGATATCTCATGTACTTTTTAACATAGTTTTTCCTAGTGATAACATCTTGTAAAGCTGTAGAACAATATCAGAGCCAGGAAATTGACACTAATGTAATCCGTTGATCTTATTCAGATCTCCCAGTTTTTCTATTCCTTTGTATGTGTTTATTTCTGTGCACTAATGTTCTATTTTTTTCTTTCATTAAGTTTTCAACCAAAAGAATATCAGACCTCATTTGTGTTTCTGCTTCTGGAAATAGGAGATAGAGATTGTAGCCACAGAAATCAGAATCCACCCTAGAGTGTGCTGTTTTCCTGTGATAGCAAGAAAACGTTCCATTTGAAAACTGTTCCACAAAGAATCATCAGAAACCACAGAAAACAAATGATGGTGTTGGCGGCTTTTCTGCACAACTCAGTCTTTTATTTCAGAACTCTATATGCTAAAAGAGCGGGATTCTCTCTCATCTCCTCCTTCCTTTTCTGTTTCTATTTGTTTTGAACAGATGAAGCAAAAACAGCCTTTGGAAAAATCACCACTAAAGTAAATCTATTCTTTAGAAAGTTATATGTAGATGATTAACTTAGGAGAAAACTGTTTAATACCAAGTACTAAAAGAGCTGATCTTTCTAATGAACACATGTAAAACAATTTACAAAATTGTAGGTTGTTTATTCCTTAATGCAAACTAAAAACACAAACTTATAAAAGGTCTTGGGGAATAAAAATGAAGAACTCATTCCCTATAAACAGTTGTAATGCTTTCTTACATCTCAGAGAGTGTCCTTACCTTAACGCAAATACACAGACAGCACACACATACACACAGGCATGCACCTACATCCATACACACACACACACACACACACACACACACACGTACACACACACACCAAGAGCTCAACTACAAAAGGTAAAATCAAACATCCCGGTGAGGGTAATGGTTTTGCCAAATTGCGGATACTGTAGCTCTTACAATAAACTGGGGAAAAAAAGGATTGTTGTTGGCAAAGCATGGAGGACGGTGATTGTTTTCTCAGGAAAAAAAGGTTAGATGTCATATTTTCCTCTGTTGTAACACAAATGACCGAACGTTTAGAAAAACAAGATGCTTCAATCTTGTCAGGATAGGGTAATCTCATCTCACGTAAGCTTAAGAGTCAAATCCAAATTCTGCTTACCCCAGAATTTTTTCCATAAGGGCACGTCACTATCGCTTGATACACTTTTCCCACCAGGCTCTTTTCTTTCCACGCTTTCTGAAGTAGATATGCTTGTGAAGAAAAACACAGGACGACATACTGAAAGAAAGAAGGGGCTGAGGGTGAAACACTCACACAAACCTGCCCATTTGAACTGCTCGTTCATCTTTGAGTAATCAGAATTGATGCAGCTTAGTCTATGAGTATTATCCATAGAAAGCAGACCAAATGGGCTTATCACAGACCTGCTCAGTGACGGAGTTTCAGCAGGGATCCAGGCCGAATACCCTCTCACAGGGCCACCTCCTGATCTTTAGCTCCGCGAGCCTTTGCTGTTTCATGCTGGTGCTTTTAGTTGAAAGTAAAGTGAAAGAAGTCCACAGACTTCATGAATTCCAAGTGTCTGTGAAGTGGGACTGGCAACTTTTTTTCCTCCCACAATAAAGAAGTTCTCTAGTCGGAGAAAGCATTCTGAAGCTTCTTTATTCAAACCCTGGTGTTCTGAAACCCACAGAGAGGTTCACAGGATGGAAGCAGATGAGGTCAGTGGATTCTCTCTTTGCACTCAGAAAAGAACACCCTGCTAACCGCTGGGTCACAAAAGGCGTTCTCTGAAATGGCTTCATGCTGCCCTAGAGCACGGGTGGCAGAGATACTGCATCAGCAAAGAAATCGCCTGAAAATCGAAATTTGTCAGCAGGAAGTCATTCTGCATTAATAATGAAACAGATAACCCTTTAAAAACCACCAGTTCTTTTATTCAGAAGCACGTGATAGAGGCAGCAATTTATAAGCCAACCAAATCGTTTTGCAGTTAGGCAGACATAAGACCTTTCCTGATCACTGCAAAGCCAAGCATAATCTGATGGTTGGTTGCCACATGGGGTGTGGGAGCCAAAGGCCTCGGCTTTCCTCTGGTCCTGGCAAGAAACTGGCTGGCGGGTTAGATGGACCTGTTTCTGATTAGCCCAGTTTTCCCAGTTCCAAAGAGGACTTTGGCTCCTCTTCGATCTGGCAGCATAATTCCTGAGACGTGTGGATTTTGAACAGCACGCCAGAGCAGCACTCAGAAGAAAGGTCTCCGACAGTGAAGTCTTCCTAAGCAGAGAATGGAGGAGACAAGCACCCCTTTCTCCACACACTGCACCTCATTTGGATGATTCAGCTTCTGGTCTGAAAGATGGGGATTAGTGGCTCACCTTCGAGTTAGAAAGTTCCTTGAGTCATTTGCATTCATTTACGGGGGCACTTAAGCAAACTGATCAGATGAATAAATCAAAGCTAGGGCCTCCTCAGTTCCCGAGACACACCAGCTGAAAATCGTCAGTCTTTTCCACTGTCGGGAGCCTTAGCTAGTGTTCAGAATCAGAGGCCAGGTTTACACTCATCTCCGCCCCGCAGGCTGGACACCCTCCCAGGATGCCAGGCCAGGAGCCGCATTCCAGGGTGGGGCTGTTTAATGTCAGCGAGGGATCAGGAGGCCAGGCCACTGCATTCTGAAAGCTAAAGCGTTGGTGTCTTCTGTCTTAGGGTTTTCATTCATGTTCCTAAACAATTGCACTTCTGGGAAACTGGCAATCTCTCTTTGAAGCTGGGGAGGTTAACTGCCTGCACACATACCCACACCCCCCCCACACCCCTACACATGTACGTATGCGTTCAGAAAACTCTCTGCTAGTCTACAGTCTTCAAAGCTAATATCTGATCATTCATTGCAGTGGCTTGCTGATCACATTCTTGTTTCCTTGAAAATGTATTAAAAATGTACATTTTCCCCATTGATTATTCTCAAATAAGCATGTAATTTGCAAAAGGACTTAATCCTACAGGAAGCTTTATAAATGCTCAAACACACTAATTTAAAATACTGATTTCTGTCTTAAATGGGAAGTGTAGTATAGCGGTTAACTATTCAGGAACAAGAACTGGACCCTCTGGGTTCAAACCTAATTCTGCCATTTATTAGAGATAGAGATGCAATTTTGGACAGCCTGCTTGTTATTAAGTTACCCTGTACCTTGATTTTCTCATTTTTAGAAAGGGGCTAACATTAACAGTACTTATCTCATAGGGCTATTATAATAAGAAGATTACATGAGTTAATACAGGCAAACAGCTTAGAACAGTGTCTGGCACGTAGTAAGTAGATAATGAATGTTGCTGTCCAGGCTATTACTATTACTATTATTGACTAATGTGCTCTACAAGCAGGCTTCTGCAGACACACTTAAGTAACAATTCACTGTTCATTTATCTTTATTTATTTTTTGAGACAGAGTTTCACTCTTGTTGCCCAGGCTAGAGTGCAATGGGGCCATTTTGGCTCACTGCAACCTCAACCTCCCGAGTTCGAGCAATTCTCCTGTCTCAGCTTCCTGAGTAGCTGGGATTAGAGGAGCGTGCCACCATGCCTGGCTATTTTATTTTTATTTTTAGTAGAGATGGGATTTCACCATGTTGGCCAGGCTGGTCTTGAACTCCTGACCTCAAGTGATCCACTCACCTCGGCCTCCCAAAGTGCTGGGATTACAGGTATGAGCCAGAACACTGGAGCCATAATTCACTGTTTATATCATGTGACTATTTTCAAACTATAATCTCATCCATTATCCTATTCAAATCCTTATCACAACCCTCCAGTGAGTACACTGATCATGGGATCTGCATTTACTCACTGCAGAAAACTAATCTCAGAGAAGGTAATTTATTTGTTCATAGACAGGAAGGAAGTTTCTGAGTCATGATTTTATAATCTTTGGACCAGCCCTTTTCCAATAACACTGAATTCTTCAATGCCTGAATACTCTGCTGTTAATGTAAATTATAATTTTAAATGTTATTTGCCTTATAGTCTTCTATGATGTCTTCTAGGACTCACAAAGGCAAATTATTATTATTTTTAATTTAAACCCCAAAAAGCTCCTAGAAGAATTTGTGCATCCAAGAAGAGCAATGAGTTTCAAATAGTGGGCCACCATCCTTTAGTGGATAATGAAGTTGATTTAGTATATATAATGAAAATTTTTAAAGAAAAATAAAATAAGATAGAATAGAAAGTCTCAGATGCAGTATCATTTTGTGAAGCGCCTATCTGAGTTAATTTTTCTTTGCATGTGTGTATACCAGGTCATAATGTAAAATGTAAATCATTTTTTAAAAGCTATTTTTCCATACCCACTAGGATGGCTGTAATTTTTTTAAAAAACAGAAAATATCAAGTGTTGGTGAGGCTATGAAGAAACTGCAATCTTTGTACGTAGGTGGTGGGGATGTGAAATGGTATGTCTGCTGTGGAAAACAGTCTGGCAGTTCCTCAAAAAGTTAAACATAGAATTATCATATGATCATACTGGGTATATATCCAAAAGAATTAAAAACAGGCATTCAAACAAATACTTGCACACAAATGTTCACAATAGCCAAAAATTAGAAACAAATCACATGTTATCAACAGGGGAATGAATACATGAAGAATGTATATCCATTCAATGGAATAGTATTCAGCCATGGGAAGAAATGAAGTACTTTCCTATAATGTGGATGAACCTTGAAGATATTATGCTAAGTGAAAGAAGCCAGGCACAAAAACTCACATATTGTATGATTCCATTTATGTGAATTATCTAGAATAGGTACATCAGTAGAGACAGGACGCTGATTAGTGGTTGTCAGGAGCTGGGGGGTCTCAGGAAATGGGCAGTAATCACTTATTAGGTATGAGGCATCCTTTAAGGGTGATGAGAGTGTTTTATTAATAGAACTAGAGAGGAGGTGGTTGCACACCATTGTGAGTGCACTAAATATCACTGAATTATATACCTTACAATGGTTAACTTTATGTTACATGATCTTCACCTCATTTTCTAAAAATGAAAAAAAAAACAAACACCAAATTTCCTCTTCTAGGTCATAGTCAAAAGAATTTGAAATCCATTGAAATGGAGGGTCACGTTTGGTCAGGTGGCCTGTCCTCTCAGCACAGCACTGCGACGGTCTCCATCAGTGTCTTCCCTGCAGGAGAGAAGAGAGCACCTTCCTTCTTCAGCTTCCATGCCTGTCTTAATTCCGCTTAAGGAAGGGGAGCTGGATTTTGAAAAGAGCTGTTACCTGTATTGGATTTTCTCAAGAGCTGAGAGGAATCATAGATTCCTCCCATCTTGAGAGCAACATGCAAAAAGAGACAGCAGATGATCTAGAGAGAGGAGTCTGGAACACAAAGGCAGACTTAGACTCAAACCCCAGTTCTACAGACTTAATCCATGACCTTGGGCAAATAATGTATCCCTCAGTTTCTTCATGTGCTAACTTTGCATTGTTATAGTGCGAATTAAATGAGATAATGCATGTGAGACTCATAGAGCATAGTAGGTGCTTAATGAACAGCAGCTGCTACTATTATAATTAGTATTATGCCAATATTTCAACAATTCTAAGCCTCACATCTTTCCATGTTTTAACATTTCCAAAATCAGGATATATCTTGTAACTGGAAACAATTCATAGTTTAATGAGTCTCATTTTAAAATCTTTCTTAGTGGTACATCTTACAATTGAGAGCATCTTGGATTTGATTAAATACAATATTTGGATAAAAGTGCTCTAGAATAGTGGGTCTCAACTCTAAAAACCAAATGCTTCCTTTTAATTACAATTATTTTGTATGCCTTGTTACCAACCAGAAGTAAGATTTACAGTTAACATAACCAACCTAAACACGTAGGTTAAAACCATCAATATACTACTATACTACTCTGACAGTCATATACATGAAGAACAAAAAGTAACTTACACTAAAGAATTACACATGCCAATGTGTAAAAACTTGGGCATATTTACACCAGAAGGTATAGTGAAGTTGGTAGATATTTTATATATATGTAAAATCACTCCAAATGTAAAAACTACAAAAATCAGGCTGAATCTGAGTGTTGTATTGATGACTCATGAACTTAAACATGTGGTTGACATTGATTATTGTCATATTCTGAAATAGTAAATAGCTCTTGGTAAATTCTGATGAAAATAATTTTCTTTGAAAAATTTTAGTGTGTATTACACTATACAAAAAATACTTTGTGACTATATTTAAAATAAAGTTCCAGGTTGAGATAATTAAATACAGATTTTTCACTTGCACATGAAGTCTAGGATCATATTCAAGAGTTATGAGCACAGGTCAGGAGCGATTGTTAACATCTGTAATCTCAGCATTTTGGGAGGCCAAGGTGGAAGGATCGCTTGAGCCCAGGAGATCGAGGCTGCCCTGCCTAAATGGGACTCTGACAGTCACAATGCAGAAATCCAGATCCTTTAACTATAAAAGGGCCTCTTCTGTGCTGCACAGTGAATAAAAACTAAATTATATATAAAATTGCAAGACCTTTCCAACCTTTCACCTTAACTCCCACCCACCCCATACATGCCGGAAGAGTGGAAAAATGAGTAGGGGAATTCAAAAGCTCCTGTCACTGTCATGTCCTCTTGGGGACTCCATAACCATACAGGTCACACTGGATAGCAAAGCTTTCTTTATGTACTCTGTCACCTCATAAGGTTAAGGCATTGTGAAGATAAAATATGGTAACTATTGCTGAAAGCATTAGAAAACCCTACCAACTTTTATAAACGTTGTCTAGGGTTTTCATCACTAGCCAAATACGTGAGTGTGAAAAAATTTTAAATAAAACAAAAGGCAGTATGTGATACACCAAACTGATGCAATGGTCGATGAACTCCTGTTGATATCATTCTCACATAATTGCTGTGGTTCTTTAAGCAATATCTCCTTGGTCTGCCGAAAACCTCCCAAAGTGATGTGACCAACTTTGCCAATTAAGAAAATAACTCTGGCTTGTAAATTATCATAGTGAAAGTTCTGAAGATAAGTTGGGGACTAAGAAAACACTACCTCACAGAATCCTGGCAATAGCATATTTTTCACTCAATAATGAAGAAACTACACCAGTGACTAGTTAGAGATGTTAGAGAAAACGATTTAGTAGTGTTTCCTTAAATCCAGTAGCTCTTACTTTAAGTCTGCTAAGTCTTCCTTAATCTTCAATAATGTGGAGATCCAAGTACCAGATGGCTTTTCTCTTTCTGTTGGTTTCATTCCTGCTGTTAGTAAACATTTGTCTCATTAGAAGGAAAAGGTATGCTGCTTACAGGTGGCTACATGGATAGTCTTAAAAGGATTGATAAATTATTTTGCAAAAGTCTGTGCTAATCCTAAAATAATTAGTAACTACTAATACAACTGCCACAAATATTAAAGGAAATAGTTTTGTTCAGAATTTGTCAACAGTGAAAATAAAGACTAAAGGAAGAGATAACTAAATTTTTAAATTCTAAATATCTAAAGCTGTGCCAAAGAGAGAGAGCAAATAAACTGTGAAGGACATATATTTATATTTGACATAAAAATAAAGCTATGTAAGTGGTGCTTGCTTATATTTAAAAAACAGTTGTAGAATAAACCAATACAAATAAAACAAAACAGCTGAAACGTTACCTATAGGAGGAGGGCAGAAACAGTTGGAGGAGACAGAGATGAATACTAAATTTCTTAAATATGCTTTGGAATCACGCAGATATTTTACATACTGCTACACAAAATGTAGCTTAATCAAAGCAAAAAACGTAAATCCTAATGGTAATTGATACGCTTTGAACATTTGGTCCCCTCCAAATCTCAAGCCGAAATGTGATTACCAGTGTTGGAGCCGGGACCTAGTGGGAGGTGACTGAGTCAGGGAGGTGGATCTCTCACGAATGGCTTAGTGCCATCCCCTTGGTGATAAGTGAGTTCTGTTCTCGCTCAGTGAGTTCACACAAGATCTGTTCATTTAAGAGTCTGGGACCTTCTCCTTTTCTCTCTCTTGCTTCCTCCTTGGCCATGTGATATGTCAGCTCCCTCTTCACCATCTGCCGTGATTGTAAGTTGCTGAGGCCTCACCAGAAGCGGATGCCAGCACCATACTTCCAGCACAGCCTGCAGAACTGTGAGCTCAAATAAACCTCTTTTCTTTATAAAAGTATCCAGCCTCAGGTATTCCTTTATAGCAATGTAAACACGGACACAGAAAATTGGTATCAAGGAGTGGGGTGTTGCTATAAGATGCCTGAAAATGTGGAAGCAGCTTGGAACTGGGTAACAGGCAGAGGTCGGAAGAGTTTGGAGAGTTCAGAAGAAGACAGGAAGATGAAGGAATGTTGATCTTCTTAGAGACTTAAGTGGTTGTGACCAAAATGATGATAGTGATATGGACATTGAAGGCCAGACTGACAGGTCTCAGGTAAAAATGAGAAACTTATTGGGAACTGGAGCACAGGTCACCCATGTTACACCTTAGCAAATAATTTGGCTGCATTGTGTTCATGCCCTGGAAATCTGTGGAACTCTGAACTTATAAGCGATGACCTAGCGTATCTAATGGAAGAAATTTCTAAGCAGCATAGCATTCAAGAGGTGATCTGGCTGCATCTAATAGCCTGTCATCAAATATGGGGGCAAATAAATGACTTAAAGTTGTAACTTATATTTAAAAGAGAAGGAAAGTGTCAAAATTTAGAAAAGTCACAACCTTGCCATATGATAGAGAAGGAAACAGCATTTTCAGGGAAAGAATTCAAGCAGGCTATGGAATAACCATTTGCCAGAGAGATTAGCATGACTAAAAGGGAGTCAGGTGCAAATGTCTGAGATAATAGGGAAAAAGCATGGCAGGCATTTCAGAGACCTTAGAGCAGGTGTCCCCAAACTACGGCCAGGCCCGTGGGCCACATGTGGCCCCCTGAGGCCATTTATCTGGACCCCCACCGCACTTCAGGAAGGGGCACCTCTTTCACTGGTGGTCAGTGAGAGGAGCACAGTATGTGGCAGCCCTCCAACGGTCTGAGGGACAGTGAACTGGCCCCCTGTGTAAGAAGTTTGGGGACGCTTGCCTTAGAGTCAGCGCTTCTCATCACAGGCCCAGAGGCCTAGGAGAAAAGAGTTTCATACTGTTCCCCGCATCTCTGTTTCCAGCCTTGGGTCAAGGACCCCAGATACAGCTTAAGCTGCTGCTTCTGAGGGCCCAAGCTGTAAGAGTTCAGAGCTTCCACATGGTGTGAAATCTGCAGGCACACAGAATGCAAGCATGAAGGAGGCTTGACAACTTCCTTGCAGATTATAGAGAATATATTAGAATGCCCAGGCAGAAGCTTGCCACAGGGGCAGAAAGACTTTACTAGGGCAACGCTGAGGGGAAATGTGAGGTCGGAGCTCCTACACAGAGTCCCCACCAGGGCACTGCCTAGTGGAGCTTTGCAGGGGGCCACTGTCTGCCAGTCCCAAGAACGGTAGAGCTACCACTAGCTTGCACCCTGCACCTGGAAAGGCCCTTGGCACTCAACTCTAGTCCACAAGAGCAGCCACAGGGGATGCACCCTGCAAAGCCACAGGGGCAGACTGTCCAAGGCCTTGAGAGCCCACTCCTGTGTGCCCTGGATGAGGGACATGGAGTCACAGATTATTTCGTTTGGGTTTTTTCTCATATACATTTTCTCTTCTTTTTCCTTCTTCCTTCTTCCTTCTTTCTTCCTTCTCCTTCTCCTTCTTCTTCTTCTTCACCACATAAAATGTTTCAAGGAATAAGGATTATTTTGGAGCTTTAAAGTTTCACGTTTGCCCTGCTGGGTTTGGACTTCTGTGGGTTTTTAACTTACTCCTTTCTTTTGGTGGATCCCCCACTTTTGGAATGGGAATGTTTACCCAATGCCTGTACCACCGCTGCATTTTGGAAATAACTTGTTTTGATTTTACAGGCTTATAGGTGAAAGGGACTTACTTGCCTTTAGTCTCAGGTAAGATTTTGGATTTTGGACTTTTTTTTTCTTTTTTTTTTTGAGACGGAGTTTGCCTCTTGTTACCCAGGCTGGAGTGCAATGGCGCGATCGCGGCTCACCGCAACCTCCGCCTCCTGGGTTCAGGCAATTCTCCTGCCTCAGCCTCCTGAGTAGCTGGGATTACAGGCACGTGCCACCATGCTCAGCTAATTTTTTGTATTTTTAGTAGAGACGGGGTTTCACCATGTTGACCAGGATGGTCTCCATCTCTAAACGTTGTGATCCACCCGCCTCGGCCTCCCAAAGTGCTGGGATTACAGGCTTGAGCCACCGCGCCCGGCTGGATTTTGGACTTTTAAGTTGATACTTGGAGTGAGTTAGCACTTTGGGAGACTATTGGAAAGGGAATATTGTATTTTGTGATGTGAGGACTTGAGATGTGGAGGGGCAGGGGTGGAATTATATGGTTTGGATGTGTGCCCCCTACAAATCTCCTGTTGAAATGTGAACCTCCAGTGGTGGAGGTGGAGCCTAGCAGGAGGTACTAGATCACGGGGACAGATCTGTCATGGATACCTTAGTGCCATCCCCTTAGTGATGAGTGAGTTCATGCTCAGTTAGTTCATGCAAAAACTGCTGGTTTAAAAGAGCCTGGGACTTTCCCCTTTTCTCTCTTGGTCCTTGTCTTCCATGTGATATGCTTGTTCTCTCTTTGCCTTTTGCCATGATTAGAAACTTGCCGAGGCCCTCACCAGGATCAGATGCTGATACTCTGCTTTGTGTTCAGCCTGCAGAACCAAAAGCCAAAATACACCTCTTTTCTTTATAAATTACCCAGTTTCAGGTGTTCTTTTATAGCAATGCAAATGTACTAATACAGCTATATATAGTATTGAACTATGAACTAAGAATCTGGTTCATGGCATAACCACACAGAAAACAATACTTAGTGACTTTTCTTTGAATAATTCTAGTAGGCTATACTTTAAGTAAAATAATAATATAATAATTTAAAAACTTTTTCTAGTAATCATATTGTTGGTGGGATTGGTAATGTTGCTGTTCTGTTATTGTATGTATAACGTGAGACATGGTAAATGAGTAATTATATTTCTATTTTCGAATTCTGAGATTTTTGGTGTGGGAGACAGAAGATAAAAATATATAATTGGGCCGGGCAGGGTGGCTCATGCCTGTAATCCCAGCACTTTGGGAGGCCAAGCCTGGCAGATCACGAGGTCAGGAGACCAAGACCTGGCTAACATGGTGAAACCCCATCTCTACTAAAAATACAAAAAATTAACCAGGCATGGTGGCACGTGCCTGTAATCCCAGCTACTCAGGAGGCTGAGTCAGGAGAATTGCTTGAACCTAGGAGGTAGAGGCTGCAGTGAGCCGAGATAGCACCACTGCACTGCAGCCTGGGTGACAGAGCAAGACTCCATCTCAAATATATATATATATATTTGCTAAACTTCAAGTGTAAGTGTCAGTATGAACTGCTGATAAATTGTGTCTTTTTTTTTTTTTTTAAAGAAATCCGTATTTCCCAGTTCTGCTTGCTGAGAGACTTAGAAGCAATGATTAGTCCAATAACAATGCACACTTACAGATCCCAGACTGTGTTCTTTAAGTATCACATCTCACTGAAAGGAGTCAGGGCTTAGAACATCTTTTCAAAGCAAGTATCAAACAATCTGTTGAATATTACTAGCATCATATCAAAAGAGCTCAGATTATAAACTACATAAGCTTTATGGGCTAAATATAGGATTCTTTGAGCATCAGTAATTATAACACACTGGATTAAAACATATCAAGTATGTTTAGTGTTTGGTTGTGTTTAATGACATTCGGGAACCTGCTTATTTTGAAACTAGTAATTAAAGGGAAAGAATCAAGAATTTATCCTGTCTTTCCAATATCAGCTTTACCTCAAAGAATCAAATAGTGGTTGAGAGAAATTTCTTTTTGGAACTATTCCACCTGATACATAATGATGGAATGATAAAATATCATCATTTTGCAAACTGTATTAGATTAATAAATCCAGGCAATAATCATCAATGTAGCTAACATCATATAGAGTCAACCAGATATGATTTATCTCCAGATGGATGTAAACAGTACTATCTATGAAGAATTCTTGGGAAGAAAACAAACCAAAATCGAATCAAACTTTTAGATGTAGATATCATTTTATAGGAAGTACAAGAGACGGAGGAGCACCACGGGATGGAATTAGCAAACCCACATTGTGGGAAACTGTGCGGGACAAACAACCCAGTTTATGAGAGAAGGGGTGGAGGTGAGGAGGAGTGTCAGAGCCTATAAATAAAAGGAGACTTCAATGACTCATTCATCAGAGGCTATGTATGAACAATCAAACTATACAAGACATATATGCACTATTAGGAAAGTCTGAATACTGACTAGATGTTTGGCAATATTGTGAAATTGCTCTTTGAGGTTACTTACTGGTATTGTATTTATGTTGAAAGGGAAATACTTGTTTTAAAAAACATACGTAAGCACACATACGATGCACCAATATTTCTCTAGTATTCACAGATGACATAATAGGGTATCTGAAACTTGCTTCAAAATAATTCAGAGAGAAAGCAGGTAGTGTGTTGGAATATAGGGAAAACAAGATTGGCCATGAGTTAACAGTTATTGAAACTAGGAGATGAAAACATATTGGTTTATTGTTTCAACTTTTGAACATATTTGGAATTTACCATAATAAATTTTTATCAAAACCAAAATAGTATATATAAGCCATTGCAAAAATAAACTACCAATAATTGTTAACAATAATAGACCCTAGAAGAGTCATAGGATAATATGATGAGTTTTCAGGATGGGAGTTTTTAAGTGAGAAACCATATGGTGAACAAGATTTATGGATCTAAGGAAGACAGTGAAAACTTTGTTTATGTTAATTGTGTGCCCTTTTGAAAGAGTCATTTAGAAAAATCCTCACAAAGCAACTAGAGAATTGAACATGCCAAAATTTATGACCAACTATGAAGTTGGACTTTTACCAAGTTAGACATGCTAAAGAAGGTATACAATCTTCCCTGCAGCCAAATTCACACTGGAAAATTACCTTAGTCACTCAAATAGATAAAAAAAAAAAGTGACATCTTGTGTTACATCTGGACTATCAAACATTTTAAGACATAGATACATTTATTTGTATAGTTTCCTTTGAAATTAATAGAGAAAACACAAAGGAACTCAAATATGAACCCCTGACATAAATGTGTTCTGTTAAGAGAAGCTATTGCATTTCTGCAGATACAAGGAAGTCATTGATTCACCCGGCCTCAGTCAGCCAGCCAATCTCTTGAAAAGTGGCCATTGGAATTGCATGAAGCTTATAAAGCAAAACCTCTAAAACAGTCCTCTCTATCCCTACTGAGATTTGGCAAAGTAAACTTCTTTTAATAGTTCTTGTACGTGCCCAGATAACTCCCCCTGGGATATTAACTTACCCAGTTATGAGAAAGAAGAAAGAAGAGGATACCACAATTTGCATTTATCCACAGAGTCACTTGGAAGGTCATTAAGTGGTACCACATGGGGATGATGACATGTCAATGTGAAGTGGCCTTTCTGCTTTTTCATTTGCAAAAGACAGAACCATGAAAAGCACATTGAATTGACATTTGGATACTTGATATAAGGCCAAGATTCTACTACTTATTAGCTGTGCAACCTTGAGCTGTTCCAACTTGCCTCATCTATAAACTTAGAACTCCAGGAGTCGAAGAACAGAGTAATAAATGAAGTCTTGTTATTTCTTTTTAAACGTTTGCCACAGGTTTTGTGCCAGTGAATTTAACCATGCTTGACTCAATTTTTCATCAATAATAGGAAACACTTATTAAATTAAATGTCCATTAATTTTCAAGTACTGCGTATGCAAAGTACTAGGATGCAAAGATAAGTAAGAAGTACTCCTTCTGGCTAGGTGTGATAGCTTACACTTGTAACCCCAACACCTTGAGAGGTTGAGGCAGGTGAATTGCTTCAGGACTGGAGTTCAAGGCCAGCCTGGGAAACATAGCCAGACTCTGTCTCTACAGAAAAATAGAAATAATAATAAGAGACATAATAATCCTTTCCTGAAATCCATCGGAGTTCACAAATGAGAATGGTAAAAATACAGAATGATTAAAGTGGTTTGATGTAGAATGTGCTGGGACAGCACAGAAAGTCTCCTTGGAGTAATGTTTATTTATATTGGGCCTTTGAAAATGAATAGACGGTTACCAGCAGAGAAGGGCAGAGAAGGATGAGGTGGGAAGAAGGATATTCAAGATAAAGGAAAGACTGAGAGACAGAATTCAAGAAAATCTTAGGATATTGAATAAATATCCCAAAGTGGCTGAAAATAGGTAGGTTGGGAAGAGACTGTACAGGGCCAGGACCACCCTGCTGTGGAACTGAGCTATGTCCTGTGAACTCTTCGAAGCCATCAGAGATTTTTCCACAAGGGAAGTCCAGGATCAGTTTGTTGCTCCATTCAATAGACGGATTGATTTATTGATCAATTGATTGACTTTCATTGACTAATCATCTACTCTTGCCAGCCACTATGCCAACATGACCCTATTTTTCCCTTTCAGAAACAACACAGGCAGCTTTTTACAGAACACTAAGGGCATGGTTGCCCCATGCTACTAATTTTGGCAAAATATAGCTGAAGTTGTTCTTAATTTATGCAATGACTTTTTAGGATGGGTTTTCATTTTAGATCTTATCTGCACAAAATGGGAAAAAATCCTCCACGAGATTGTATGTAGAAAGATTTGTTCACTGTATAATCCCTTCCTCCAGTGCTTTCAAACCATTAAGATTAATTTCATTTCTTGAATCATATCCAATTTATTTGTTTTCTGAAAGAGTTCATGCAACTCCCAAATGTGTCTAACCTATTCCTTGAGAATATCTGAACTACCATAGGGTATCTTTCTTATTTAGAGCTAAGAAAGCCTGCATGTTTCTTACATCTTCACACACAGCACTTACTATTCAAGTCATCAGCTTCACGAAGATTACAAAGAAAGAAAAGCAGGAGAAAGGTTGGTTTCTGTCCCTGAGGGTTGACAATCTAGGAGGAGAGGCTGCACAATCACAAATAAAATGATTGAAAACACTTTGCTAAAGACATATTAAGAAGAAATTTGAAGGTGACATACTTGGAACAAACAAGGTCCCTGAAACAAGATTTCAATATCTTTTTGGTGATGTATTTCCTAGAACATTGTGCCTCTATCAATGCTTTTAAGATAAAACTTGCCAGGGAGAAAAATATTAACTATAATTTTACTTGGTAAATGCTATTATTCTAAATTTGAGCTCATGATGCCTGACGTAATATAAACCTTTTTCTTCATCAAGAGTTATTCTTGGGTATAGAAAATTACCTATTTTCCCCTGCTTTTTATGCAGTCATTTTGTCAGGCACAAGTTCTGAAAACAAAATCTTCTAGAGGGAGTAGTCAACATGGCAATTTTCCCAGGATGATGAGAAAGATGTGGAAATAAAAGGGAAAGCTCAATGTTCTCCCCATCCCTACTTGGGGCATTCATGCTCGTAGGCATACAGGACCATGCATATAGGGCCATGCAGATATGGTTTATAAACAGATCGTTCTGACCCACAATCCCTCATCTACAATCCCCAAATCTCCAAAACTCTAAACATCAAGAATTTTTCCATTTCATTTGGTGACATTTGACCTGAACTGATATTTGTATCCAGTATGTATTCCATTTAGTGTGAATATAGTTTGCTACAGAAATATAAATGTGTTTGATTATAGAGTGCTGCCCCACATTCACTCAGCCAAAATATATGATTTATATTTTATTTTATTTGAAAATTTGAAAAATTCTGGATGACCTGGAAAATTCTGTACTAGCAGTCATTTGAAGCACCTTTTATATGCAAAGTGCTCTACACACAGCATCTCATTCCATTCTCACAGTGATCTACGAAGGTGGTATTATTGCTGCATTAATGATAGGGAAACTGAGGCCTGGAAAAGTTAAGCAATTCATCCAAGATCCCATACCTAGCTAGTGAGGGAGCAAAACCCCAAACTCAGGTCTGCTTGGTTCCAAAGCTCAAGTTCATTTCACTCTGTCTAGGGCTTGTTGGCTGCACCCGGCTCATTGTGTTCCCATCCGCCAGCTCCATCAAGCCATGGCCTTGATGGTGAGCAATGGTTTCTATAATCTTCAGGGCTACGTGGATGCTAAGGGGAAGGAAGGTGTTGAGTATCTTTGAAGAGACTGTCTTGTTGCCCCTTTGAACCATTAGTGGGCATCTTCTTGCCAGACCTACATTTTTATGCCAGTTCACTGCCATCTAGTGGTTATTTCAATAGCAGTGTTACATAAAATGTTAGGATGACATATTTTTAACCGGCTGGAGATTTGGTCCCTGGAGGTAGTACAAAATAAATAAATAAATAAATAAAAACAAGATATGCAGGAAAAAAGAAACTAATCTAAGTAAATATTAATAAAATAAAGTAAATTTTCATTTTTCTATTCTTCCAGTAAGGGACTAGCAAGATGAATGGGTTTTGCTAAGGCTTTGTAAAATCTCATCTTTAAGAACTGAACTAAATAATCAGATTAAATCTCTATGTAGGCTGCTTAGGAAAATAAAATCTTTCTCTGAAAAGATTTCACCAGCCTTTCTTCAAAGATTGCCAGGGATTGTCTCTGCTCTAATTATAACATTTACAATGCAAATTGTTGGTTGCAATGTAAGTTCTCTTCATGAAATTAAAAGTAGTCATTCATATCCTCATTTACATATGTTCGTCTCCAAGGCAGATAAACTCTCATTCATCTTTGGTAACAATAATATGATTTATAAATTTGAAGTTCAGACAAAAGAAATCAAAATATGCCCATCAAAAGAAAAGGGTTTTGGCATTTTAAGTACTTATTTAGTGTATTTCAGTTTAATAATATTTATTGAGTTTCTGGAAAGTCCCAAAAAAGATTCAAATATAGACTCGGCAGTTTCTTGGCCCAGTTTGCTTAGAACCTAGAGGAGAAAGATTGGCATCACTACAGTTCAGGTGACATGCAGACTGCAGTGCAAGGGAGTCTGTCCAGCATGTTTGGAGATTGTAATAAAACAGGACCAAAATCTGGAAGACGGCCCCCAGCTTGCTGGTTTCAGATGTCAGAGACTGGGAGCTTCTTAACACCAAAACACCCTCTCAGATGAATTGGGATTAGCCTGTAGTGCCTATTAAGGGGACCAAGAAGAACATCAAATTTGCTTTGAGATTAAAAATGCTTTGGTGAGCAATGCATAGCTTTGTGCTGCAGCCCAACCTGTGGGGAGGAAATAGCAAGTAAATACTACGTGAATGTCAGGATCAGGTGAGTCTTCTACTACACACTACCTGCAATTTAAACAGTCAGTCTTGTGAGAATGGAATATGCTAAAATGAAGCAGATCCTTAAAAAATTACTTTAACAATATGTGACTTCGAAAAAATAATGAAGCCTTCTATTTGCCTTAATTATAAGAATGTTATGAGGGGCCGCCACCAGCCAGGGGATCCTAAGATTTAGGTTTTTTTTGTTTTTTGTTTTGTTTCTTTTGAGACGGAGTCTTGCTCTGTCTCCCGGCTGGAGTGCACTGGAGCGATCTCCGCTCACTGCAACCTCCGCCTCCCAGGTTCAAACGATTCTCCTGCCTCAGCCTCCCAAGTAGCTGATTGCAAGCACCTGCCACCACACTTGGCTAATTTATATATTTTTAGTACAGATGGGGTTTCACCATTTGGCCCGGCCTCCTTCAACTCCTGGTACCAAGTGATCTGCCCCGTCCGTCACCCCCCGCCCCTGCAGCCCCACCCCCCCAACCTCCGCCCCCACCCCGCACCAGAATGCTGGGATTACAGGTGTAAGCCACTGTGCCCAGCTTCTTTTTTAAAAAAATTAGATCCCCTAAAGTATTTTCTTTTTGAAAACTTCACAATGCTTATCACAACTTCGCATAGCTGATGCCCTTGTCTCTGCTTTTTTCCACTCGGCATATTTCCCTCATGCCTCTTGGTCTCTTAGTTCTTAACTGTGATAGTGTCTTGCTTTGGTTCAAACGTGTTCATGGGATCACATTCATAGATTTCACCCAAAAGTCGGTAAAAACGCAGGAGTATTGACTTTCCTTATTTTTGCCTCTGAGTGTATGATGACCCCAAAGGAACAAAGGCAGTAAAGGGCAAGACTCAGTACAGAGCAGAAAACCCCAATGATTTGCAGCAGGAAAGTGCCATCCCGGAGGGAGCTCTGGAACCACCGATCCAGGCGGTGTGTGTAGCTGGGAACAGACGGGCTCATCGCAGCTTGTGCCAAGCAAGGGACACCTCAGAGTAGGTAATTTCTCCACTCTTGGTGAAGACCAACTTCCGTTCTGACTTACTACTGAAACATCCAAACCCTCATTCGAAAAACAGGACGTTCTCATGTGGGGAAGGCCAGCACACAATGCAGCCCTTTGTTTGGAAAACTAAAGTAATAAAATTAGCAAAATCATTTCCACAGTTCCTAAGGTTTGATTAACGGCATCTCAGCCCTTTAAAGAGCAAGGCTTTGAATGAAGTTTAAAGCTTCATGATGTATTTACTCAGGATATGTACAGGAGGCTGTGCTATAGGATGACAAATAGATACAGGCACAATTTTCAGGTGATCTAGCTTGTTTGAAGGAAACAGTTTGGTAAATCTAAAGGGACAAATTGTGGGGAACGTTCCTGTGTGAGACCCCCAAAAGGTGTGGGTCACACTATACGGTGAGCTTGATCCCAAACACAGTTTCCTGCTGGAGGCAGTCGAGCTATGGGAAAGAAGGAACTGAAAGATGACTGATAAGTTTCTAATATCAACCACGATATCATTTGGGCCTAAACTATGCGGTGTTTCTAGACTGAGTGACTCCATGCCAGCAACCAGTTTCTGCTTTTAACTTTTATGACTCTTTCTTTAAGAATAGCTTTAACCTTTTCTTTACTTGCATGACTGCCTTGTACCCTAGATAATGGTTTAACTGTAGGGAATCCTACCGTGTGGATATTTGCAAAGCAAATGCCACGATATGGATGGCTTTGATCCCAGACACAGAGATGCCCGAATAGGGGGAGTTGAGATAAGTTGAGTCAGGAGCAGACAAAGGAGAATCTGGTTAAAAGATATTCTGATAAGCAAAACCAGAAAACCTTTTCACATGTGAGTCCTAAAACAGGATCAAACCAAAAATGCCTGCAGCCATGAGGAATAATGTCTGGATGTAAATAAGCTTTGTGATCACAGGAAATTCTATTACTTTTTACAACCACCGATTGTGTCTCTGACTTCTCTATTGTACAGGCCATGTAAGGTATAGATTTGCATTTCCTCTTGCAATGATGTAAAGCAGAGCAGAGAAAATGTATTTATTCGAGGCCTTTGAAAAATAAATTTGCTGTTTTGGGCACTGCCTATTCAGCCCTCCAGACCCCGCTTCCTGTCTCTCTTAATTTCTTCAAGTGCACTCTCTCTTCCAGGTATTGGGACCCTCTTGCAGGTCGAGAGACCCCCGGCAGACGTGCCATCCCGACCGTCCCCAACAACAAATGTTAGGTGTGTCCTTTGGAAAATTTCCCTTCGTGTACCAGTTGCTTAACTGGGGTTTCTTCAGGAGCTAGTCAGTAATCAATTTAGCACTGAGCTCTCAGAAAATGGAAAAAGTTCTAAAGAATGAGGGCATAAACCTATTCAGGATGCACTGTAACTTCCTTAATTTTTTTTATTAAAAATATTTCTAAAATGCCAGCACTCACCAATGGTACATAGAAAAAGTCATAAAAAATAAAATCCCAACCTACCATGTGAACAGGAAATGGTGAGATAAAAATCAATTTGAAAAATCAGGTTTTGGCTTCCCTGGAGTTCCATACACCAACAATATTAGAAAATCTTTTAGAATGATGAAATCAGCAATGTTTGAGGCATTCCTAATTGTTCACTGGTTTACTGGAAGCCTAGGAAAGTACATGAACAGCAGAGTGCTTGTCACGTGAGAATGTGAGGGTCAAGGCAATGTTGAAAATGTTTAGAATTTTGCAAACTTTTGTGAATGTTTTAGAGAAACAACAGAAACAAAGCTTTCGTGTTCTGGTTAGCTTCCCTTTCCTTCTTTTTTTTCCTTCTCCAGCCTTGGAGAAAAGTACATGCTCTCTCTCTCTCTCTCTCTCTCTCTCTCTCTCTCTCTCTCACACACACACACACACACACACACACGCACACACACATACTCTCTCTCTCACGCACACACACACATACACTCTCTCTCTCTGTCTCTCTCTCCACATGCATAAGAAGTTCCATTTCATACCTCCAGCCCATGAGTTTCTCCCCAGCTCATATTCAACCCCGCCCGCCGCCCCACCTCAAATCTAATGCAATCAGAACAGAGCAGTCTACTTTTGTCACCGTTCTGCCTGTTGTAAAGAATGACAACTTCATTCTTCCAACGGCTCAGGCGTAAAGCTTTGGAATCATCCTTCATTCCCTTTTCTCTCTCAAAACCCGTCAGCTCTGCCTTTAAAATCGATCCTGAATCCGGCCATTTTCCACCCATGTCACAGTCACCTTGGCTCACTGTAATAGCCTTCCAACTGTTCTCCTGCTTCCCCAATTGTTGCCCTTTGATCTGTTTTCAAAACACCAGTTAAGGCTGGGAGTAGTGGCTCATACCTCTAATCCCAACAGTTTGGAAGGCCGAGGTAGGAGGATCACTTGAGGCCAGTAGTTCAAGGTCAGCGTGGACAACATTGTGAGACCCTGTCTGTATAAAAAAGAAAAAGAATTAGCCAAGTGTGGTGGCATCATCTGTGGTCTCAGCTACTTGGGAGGCTGAGGTGGGAGGGTCACTTGAGCCTGGGAGGTGGAGGCAGCAGTGAGCTTTGATCTCACCACTGCACTCCAGCCTGGGCAACAGAGGGAGACCCTGTCTCAAACAAAAAAGCCACAAAAAAAGACACTGCCAGTTAGAGTGACTTGGTTTCAATGTTAAGACAGGTCATGTCAAACTGTTGCCCCAAATCTTCCAATATTTCCCTTCCCGCTCAGTAACAGCCAACTGCCTTGAAATGGCCAAAGGCCCTGCACTATCACTGCGTTCCTGCTCTCTTGGTTTTCTGACCTCCTCTCTCCTGCTTTATTCTTCTCTCCCCCAGCTCTGGACACTAGGAACACACTAGGCTTGCTCAAGGGCTATACTGGCTTTTTCCATTGCCTGAGACCCACTTTGCCCCAGACAGCTCCTTCCTGCCACCCCCTCCCCACTCCTTTCTTTGTGGTACCTATTTTCCCTCGAGGTACCTAAGATGCAGAACCCGTACCCTCGGCACTCTTTCATCCCCCTCCTTCCTCTACTTTTCTTTGGAGCATCTATCATCATCAAATTTATTGCATATTTTATTTAGTTGTCTAATAGCTCACACTGTTAGAATGTAAAGTTCCAGAAATGGAGGGAATTTTTGTATTCCCAGTGCTCTGTCACTGGTACCTAGAGGGGCGGATCCAGGTTTATGGGGCCTGAAGCTTACATCTCTGAAGGATCTGCTTAAACAAAAAGTGAATAGAAATGTACAAATCCAAAATTAGGTATAAACGTGAATACTTAGAATTAGAAATCACAGTAATTTTTCATTAAAAATTTTTTTTTCTTAGAGACAGGGTCTTGCTCTATTGCCTGGGCTAAAGTAGAGTGGTGCGATCATAGCTCACAGTGAACTTGAACTCCTGGGCTCAAGTGTTCATCCTGTCTCCAGCCTCAAAGTGTTGGGATTATAGATGTGAACCAGCATGCCCAGTCCAAATTATTATTATTATTATTATTATTATTATTATTATTGTTATTTTTTGAGACAGACTCTTGCTCTGTTACCCAGGCTGGAGTGCAGTAGTGCAATCTCAGCTCACCGCAACCTCCGTCTCCTGGGTTCAAGTGATTCTCATGCCTCAGCTTCCTGAGTAGCTAGTACTACAGGCACCCAGCACCATGCCTGGCTAACTTTTGTATTTTTAGTATAGACAGGGTTACAGACATGAGCCACCTTGCCTGGCTCCACATTATTTTTTAAATAGCCAAAATTAACCAAAAAAAGTCACAAAGTCCATATAAAGGACATAATACGTTCATTAATCAACCGCCTATTCATTTCTACAATCACCTTTCTCCACATTTTCGGCTATATCCTCTTTAATCACTTCTTTCTATGACAATAATTTTATAATTTTTTTCTATACAAAGAATGGAAAGGTAGCTCAATCCTTCCTCTAACATAATTGAAAGTTTTATTTTGTTTTGTTTTGCTTTTTTTGGAATTGATTAATTCACTGCTTAGTTTGTATTAGTGGTTCAGCTTTACAACTTGTTAATGGTAATGTCACATAAGTTATTAAGATTGTTACCTGATTTGGAAACATGATCACCAGGTTTCTTTCATGCAGAGCTATAAGAATTCAGGCCATTTCAGATATTGTGTGCAGTGACCCGTCTTAAATATTATGAACTGATGGCACTCAACAGTTTGTCATTGACATCCTCATTGCAATGGCCCAACAGGAGTTTCATATTATCTTTGTCAAATCAATATTTCATAAGGATAAAACTGGCAGCTTCACACACAAACTCGCTGTTCGTTAGTGCACAACTTTATGCCCTACAAAAATAGAAAATCTTTTAAAACGTATGTCATGTAATTCTCATCAAAAAGAAAACATTGTTTTGTGTCTTTACAATTGTATCTGTTGCATTTTTTTAGTATCTTCTTAACCAAAGAGAATGTCTGAGCTGGAGTCAATGAAAGCCGAATTTCTTACTTTCAGTTTTACTTGACTGGTGTTTGGAAAGATTCTCCAAAGGCAGCCTCTGGCTAGTTTCCTCTCTACACTCCACATGCCTAGTGTCAAACACTGTTGGATTAGTCTGTTTTCACGCTGCTGATAAAGACATACCCGAGATTGAGTAATTCACAGAGAAGAAGAGGTTTAATGGACTCGCAGTTCCATGTGGCTGGGGAGGCCTCACAACCATGACAGAAGGCAAAAGGCACGTCTTACATGGCAGCAGGTGAGAGAGAGAATGAGAAAGAAGCGAAAGGGGAAACCCCTTATAAAACCATCAGATCGGCTGGGCGCAGTGGCTTGCGCCTGTAATCCCAGCACTTTGGGAGGCTGAGGTAGGTGGATCACCTGAGGTCAGGAGTTCAAGACCAGCCTGGCCATCATGGTGAAACCCCATCTTTTAAAAAACAAAAACAAAAACAAAAAAACCATCAGATCTCATGAGACTTATTTGCTACCTGGATAACAGTGTGGGGGAAACTGCCCCCATGATTCAACTGTATCCCAACAGGCCCCTCCCTCAACACATGGAAGTTATGAGAGCTACAGTTCAACATGAGATTTGGGTGGAAACAGAGCCAAACCATAGCAACTGTAGGACATATTCACAGTCTAACGTGACCTCTGGTCTTGCACTTTCATGGCAAAACCCTGGGTAGATTGATGCAGCAGGCAGTAGGAGCATTGCTGGAAATCTTCCTATCCCAGGATGGTTAGTCATGGCCTGACCACCCACGAAAGTGACTGGGAACCACACATAGAGACTCCATGAAACCCTGACTAAATGTGTCCTCCATCAGCTTTCCCTCAGCCAGAACCCCAGCAGTGCTTCTGCCCTCCATTTCCAGGAAACCCAAGGGAAAGTCTGAGAGGAAAGAGACAGTGGTCTAAACCAATTCTGGTGAAAAGGTCTTATTATTACAACTTTTACAAAAACATCTGACCAAATGAGTACATTGACAGAGCCTCTCTCAAGACGTTGGAAAGGATTTGTGCAAGTGTGGGGCCTTGAAGACCATTTCCATTAGCTTCATAATAAGTTAACTTTTGACACTTGATAATAAATACTTCTTGAATAAAGGAAGGAAAGAATATGCAATGTCCAATACTCAAATCCAAATCTCCAAAATCCAAAGGCCATGCTATTTCTGTAACACTGATGGATGTAGTACAGCCTTCAGTGACCATGACGTCAGGCTACTCACCCACGGAGCTGTTGGGAATGCTCTCAGTATCCCCATAGTTAAGGGGACAAAGTTGTGAGGCATATTTGGCAGGGGAGGGAACAGTCAAGAAGAAACACTGAAGAAATTGCAGGGATAGTATTTTAAAACTGGGAAACATTTTATTCACGCCCCTGGAACTGCCCTGGAGTCAGAGGGGCCAGGAGTTGAGTGACTGCAGGGCTTTCAGCAAGTTCCTTTACCTCTCAAAGGCTCAGACTCTCCATCTAAAAAAGTCTGGCACATAGAAGGTAGTCAATCAATGGTGGCCACGGGCAGGGCATGGTGGCTCCTGCAAGTAATCCCAGCACTTTGGGCGGCTGAGGAGAGAGGGCATGAGCCGAGGAGTTCAAGTCTGCAGCGAGCTGTGATCGCACCACTGCACTCCAGCCTGAGTGGAAGAGCAAGACCCCGTCTCTAAAAAACTTAAAAATACGTTGCAGCCAACATTGTCACTGTTGTTGCTATAAGGAAAAACCAGCTTTAATACGTGAGTTGATTACTCACCTCACCTTCCTTTGGCCTCACTTCTAGAATTCGCCATTTCTTCTTCTTTAGCCCATGCCCCAAAGCAACCAAGATGGGGTGAGAGGCAGGCATATCTGGCTGTCCCTTATGCCTGGCACATCTGAGCCCCAAGAATAGGGCCCTTCACAAATCTGGAAATCTACGCTTAAATTATGGTTTTCACTATTTCTGCCTTCATGTTCCAGCGGTTGTTTTTGTCCACACTTAAGAGCTTTTCCTGAAGCTAATCAAGCTCTTAACTGGCTGCCTTACTTACGTTCTTTGTTCCCTTTTCCAGGAAGTTAGAGTGATACTAGAGAGGAGGAAAAATCTCTAAGCCAAAACGTTTTTTCCTGCACACTCAGTAAGGGAGAATTTTTAAACTGCGGGATTAATGAGTTTTCACTAGATGCAGCCCACAGTGAGACTCTGGTTGACCGGTCCCTGCTGGCTACATCCTTGGCCTTAAATTTCAGAAAAGAAAGTGAAATTCAAGTCTCATGTGATCAAAGAAGATCTAGAATTACTGACAAAATATTATAGCAGTGAACAAAAAAGGTGCCGCCTGTTAGGGCCAATAATATTCTTTGTGCATTATTCTTCATAGCTAAAAGTCTATTTTAATTTAATTACATTTGAAGCTCTTTATTCATTTCATCTGCGTGGTAAAAAAATAAAGTCCCCAATTTATTTAGCTGGGGTGTTTTCAGTGGTCGCTGCAATGGGAAGGAAGAACTGTTATGACCTTCCAGTAGGTGGATGTGGGAGCGTTGGTCGTAGCAATGACAGATGCATCCCTTGACTCTGTCATTATTATGTCGAAGCTTTTCCAGGAACAAATGGAACTCATTGTCATCAGATGTAAATGAATACATAGCCATTGCAAAAGAAATCTGGGGAGCCCTATGTCAGTGATATGAAGATTTAATAAAAATATAAGGAAATTCTTTGGAAAGCAAAAAATGTGTACTAATAAAACTGTCTCTGAAGTTTATATGAATTCTGAGGCAGATACAGAAATCTATTCCAATTACTGTCACTTTTGTGGACCAGTAATTTTAAAATAAAATGAGCCTTTCCTTTGGAGCATTTGAGATCCACACGTCAAGTCTCTAACTTCTGTCTCTGATTAGCCCGCCTGCTAGCCTTCAACAGTGCGGTGACCTGTTGGCATTGACAGTTGCACATGTTTAGTCTCAAAGCAAGTGATTCTTTTCCAGGTGCATTTTTTTTCTAGCCAATTTCACGATCAACTTTGGCCTTAATTATACATTTTCTAAAATCACTGAGAAAGAGTTATGACTTGCTTTTCCTGATATAGCATGCAAATTAGTGAGGCAATAGTCTTGTCTAATTTTATATATATATTTTTTCTTTCCAGTAATATTGATTGCCCCATTTTTCTCCCTTCTCTCCATGAAAACTCATGGGAGAGGGGAATGAGGGTGGCTTATTTGTTAAATGAACCCTGCAGCTGATGAAATTCATCTACACTTCCTTCCAGAGGCTTTCTCTGCCAGATTCTAAGTCATTTTTTTAGTAACAAAGATCACAAGTGCCAATAATGCATTTAGGATAAAATGAATCCCAAGACCAAGGATAACAACAATTACAATGGGTTGCCTGTCACTGGATACAGTTATTCACCCTGAAGGTTGGACCTTAATTTCTGACAGGAGGTTTTTAAAGGTGTTGCAAAATTAGAACAGATTAATTATAACAGTCTATTCATATAGGCTTCAGCACCTACACACTAGGTTCATAGTCTAGAAACTCCTAAGCCTATACCTTCCACCACAGCCTGAGATTATTTGAATAGTCATGGGTAAATAGATCATCCTCAATAGAATTTGCTTTCTTAGATAGATTGTGGCTATCTTGTCCTCAAAGGACAAGACTAATGTTTCAAAGGAATATATTTGAATTCTAAATATTTCTGTTAAAGGGATCAGTCCTTTCTTCCTATCTAAGCACAATTCCATGCATGGTATGGTAAATGTTAACACCTTTAAGATTTGTACTTTACCATGACCAGAATAATCAATAATTGGCCTGTCACAGAGCAAATACAAGACGCACAGTTAAATTTGAATTATACATAGGCAATGAATACTTTTTCTATATCAGCATGATATTTGGGACATGTTTCTACTAAAAATGTATTCATTGTTTATCTGAAATTCAAATTTAACTAAGTATCTTGCATTTTATTTGCAAATCTGGAAACCCGATTGCACTCTTTTGATCTAAAGCCTCAAAACATGTGCCATCAACATTCAGAAAAGATGTAACTATCCAACATCAATACAGGAGAGTTGTATTCATCAGTTTTCATGCTGCCGATAAAGACGTACCTGAGACTGGGCAATTTACAGACAAAAGAGGTTTAATGGACTTACAGTTCCATGTGGCTAGGGAGGCCTCACGATCATGGTGGAAGGCAAGGAGGAGCAGGTCACATCTTACATGGATGGCAGCAAGCAAAGAGAGAAGGCTTGTGCTGGGGGACTTCCATTTTAAACACCATCAGATTTCATGAGACTTATTCACTATCATGAGACCAGCATGAGAAAGACCTACACCCATGATTCAGTAATCTCTCACCAGGTCCTTCTCACATGGGAATTATTGGAGCTACAAGATGAGATTTGGCGGGGACACAGAGCCAAACCACATCAAGAGTCAAATAGTGTTGACATATGGAAGGCGGTATTCTAGTCCAGTTTCAGAGAGCATGTCATTTGGGCAGTTCCTGAAAGATCTAGGTCTTGAGCCAATATTATGTTCTTCCTTTGAATAGCTGCAGCAGACACTGAGAACTGACCACCCAAAAGCCATTCACGATTGCTTTTATTATTGCTTTCTTTTATTACAGGAGTTGAGAAGACAAAATATTTACTTTTCCAGAATGGCAGTAGCAAGAGATGACCACATGATCTGGTTCTAGCCAATGAAATCCGAGTTGGAATCACTGGGTTATACTTCCAGGAAATCTTTTATGAAAAGGACAGATCCTATTCACTTGCATCCCTTGGACTTTTTGCTCCTTCCCCATTTTTTTTTCTGCTGGAATATGGATGTGTTGTTTAGAAGTCAGCAAATGGCATGCATTCATGAGGCTACAAAACCTGAGATGAAAGTCTTTGCACTCCAGTAGGGAGGAAAGAAGGACAGAGGCAACCCTCCTAGAACTTCTTGTTACCAGAAATACATAAGCCTTTTACTTGTTTTGGGTTGAATGGTGGCCCCCAGGAAGGTAAATCCACATCCTGCACACTGGAACCTATGAATGTGACCTGATTTTTGTAAGGTTTTTTTTTTGCAGATGTAATAAAGTTAGGAACTCAAGATGAGGTTATCCTGAATTATCTAATTGGGCCCTAAATGCAATGACAAGTACCCTTATAAGAGAAGGAAGAGGAGAAGACACAAGTGATGCAGGATTTTTGCTTCTTAGTTCAGCTAAATCTTGTCTCACAACCAGGAAAAATTATGCATGTGGACACACTGAAGGGTGAAAAGGGCAGAATTTATTAAGCAAAAACAAAGCTCTCAGCAAAGAGAGGGAGTCCCACCAACAGATTTCCACTTCCCCGACTGAATATCAGGGTCACCATACACAGCTGAAGACGCCAGGCTCCTTCCCCACATAAGGTGCAAATTCCCGGTGGCTCCACCCCATTCCCGCAACGCACACGTGGGCATGCCCAGGCAAGCCATAGGTAGTATCGGCAAGGCAACATTTGCTTGGTTAAAAGGCATTATTTAGAAAGAATCAACTGGGAAAGGGCAGGCGAACAGGGGCAGAGGTTCTCCCTCTGGATCGCAGGTTTCATCTAGGACCAGCAGTCTCGTCTTCAGCCTTCAGGGTGTTTTTGACTTGAAGGTGAGGTTTTCACTAGGGACCTTCCCTATCTGCCTAGGCTTTTGTCTGCCTCCTACATCGATCACAAGGACAATAAAGCCCAGGTGAAGACGAAGGTGGAGATTGGAGTGATCCACAAACCAAGAAACACTCGAAACCACCAGAAACGGAAAGAGACAAGGAAGGATTCTCCTTCAGAGCCTTCAGAGGGATCATGGCCCTGAAGACACCTTGATTTCACATTTCTGGCCTCCAGAACTATAAGAGAATAAATTTCTGCTGTTTTAAGCTCTCAAATTTATGGTAAATTGTTATGGCAGCCCTGGGAAACTAATATACTTGCTTATGATGTTTTTTGTCATATCTTCTGCTATGTGCTTCCAAACACAGCTTGACACAATTGTCTTTATCATTTTTTTCTTTTTTGTCTTTTTCTAAATTCAAATCATAAAAATATATCATGTACTAATAAATAGAACTGGATGAGTCAAATAAAAATAAGACACTATATAGCATATTATTGTTTGTCCTTATGGTGAAAATACAAATTGATAGATACTTATAATTATATATTTTCCAACTAATTCTCTCCTTCTCTGCACCCCACCTATTCCATATAGGTACATGTGTACATAAACTGCTAGACCACCATTAAAAATATGTCCAAATTCTTTAAAACATTTCAGCTTTTATGAGCATATGCCAAAATAATGCCATTTATAAAAATGGAAACATTCCATTTTTAAAATCACATTAAAAGAAATCCTGCCTTTAAAATATAAATATTATCATTAAAAGTTTTTTTTTTTTTCTTTTTCTTTTTCTTTTCTTTTCTTTTTTTTTTTTTTTTTGTTGTTGTTGTTTTTGAGACAGGGTCTCACTCTGTAGCCCAGGCTAAAGTGCAGTGGTGCAATCTCAGCTCATTGCAGCTGGTCATGGGATTGCTGGGTCAAATGATATTTCTAGTTCTAGATCCTTGAGGAATTGCCACACTGTCCTCTGCAATGGTTGAACTAATTTATACTCCCACCAACATTGTAAAAGCATTCCTATTTCTCCACATCCTCTCCAGCATCTGTTGTCTCCTAAATTTTTAACGATCACCATTCTAACAGGGGTGAGATGGTATCTCAGCATGGTTTTGATTTGCATTTCTCTAACAACCAGTGATCATGAGCTTTTTTTCATATGTTTGTTGGCTGCATAAATAATGTCTTGTTTTTATGGTGTTAGGTGTTATGTTTAAATTTTTTTTTTTTTTTTTTTTTTGAGACAGAAGGCAGAGGTGGGCGGATCATGAGGTCAACAGATGTTTAAATCTTTAATCCATCTGGAGTTAATTTTTGTTTAAGGTGTAAGGAAGGGATCCAGTTTCAGCTTTCTGCAAATGGCTAGCCAGTTTTTCCAACACCTTTTATTAAAAATGGAATCCTTTTCCCATTGCTTATTTTTCTCAGGTTTGTCAAAGATCAGATGGCTGTAGATGTATGGTGTTATTTTTGAGGTCTCTCTTCTGTTTCATTAGTTTATATCTCTGTTTTGGTACCAGTACCATGCTGTTTTGATTACTGTAGCCTTGTAGTATAGTTTGAAGTCAGGTAGTATGATGCCTCCAGCTTTGTTTTTTTCCTTTTTTTTAGGATTGTCTTGGCTATGTAGGCTCTTTTTTTTTTTTTTTTTTTTTTTTTTTTTTTTTTTTTTTTGGTTCCATATGAAATTTAAGGTTTTTTCCCCCAATTCTGTGAAGAAAGTTAATGATAGTTTGATGGGGATATAAATTGAATCTATAAATTACTTTGGGCAGTATGGCCATTTTCACAATGTTGATTCTCCCTAACTATGAGCATGAAATGTTTTTCCATCTGTTTGTGTCCTCTCTTATTTTCTTGAGCAGTGGTTTGTAGTTCTCCTTAAAGAGGTCCTTCACATCCCTTGTTAGTTTTATTTCTAGGTATTTTATTTTCTTTGTTGCAATTGTGAATGGGAGTGCATTAATGGTTTGGCTCTCTGTTTGTCTGTTATTGGTGTATAGGAATGCAATAGGATGGACTTCTTACTCCAGCAAGTCATGTTAGAAATTTGTGGGTTTTGTCCCAAGTGCAACTGCTCAAGACAGGCTGTTATAATACATTACTACTTGGAAAATTAATTCAAGGTGCTCAAGCAATCGTGGTCCAGTGGCTCAAGCCCTCTTTAAATATGAGAAGGAAGTACAATCTGCAATCTGGAAGTCCAACCCTAGGAGCCTTTTGCATATTTGCCTTCTCACAGGAAGTAAAACTTGTTTGTGCTTACTTCTGTACTTGGTTTTCTGTTCTGAAGCAATGCCATCTTGATGTCTCAACATGAAATCAAAGATGATAGTGTTGGCCAGATGCAGGGGCTCACGCCTGTAATTCCAACACTTTGGGAGGCTGAGATGGGCAGATCACCTGAGGTCAGGAGTTCAAGACCAGTCTGGCCAACATGGTGAAATCCTATCTCTATTAAAAAATACAAAAATTAGCCATGAGTGATGGCAGGCTCTTGTAATCCCAGCTACTTGGGAGGTTGAGGCAGACAGAATTGCTTGAACTCTGGAGGCGGTGGTTGCAGTGAGCCAAGATCAAGCCACTGCACTCCAGCCTGGATGACAGAGTGAACTCTGTGTAAAAAAAAAAAAAAAGATGATAGTGTTGATGTAAATTTGAATAACCAGTTTACTCAAGTTCAACATCTTTGCCTTTCCAAGTTCAATTCCACTTAAATAAGAATGTTTTATTTCTTGTCTAAGATAAGAATTTATGTGCATTGCTCTTATCACTAGCCAGCTTTACTGGATGGTTTAGGGCAAGGCACAAATGTAGCAAAAACGGTATTAATCATTCTAAAAATGCCTTCTTCCTTAAAGTTCATAGTAATTTTTATAATATATGTTCACATCACAGGCGATTTGAGATTGGTCAATATTCTTTTCTCTATTCGGCGGCTGGGGCAGGGGAAGAAAACCTAAGCTGAACAAATTAAGTTAAATTTTATACTTTGATGAGGTAAGTGATGCATTCATTCACGCATTCATTTTGTCATTCATTTAGTGAGTGTTGAGTGCTAGGCTTTAATTACGAAATAATTTGGTTGGGGGCGAGTGTGTGTGTACATGGGAAGGATATATTCTAAAAATGCTTTTCATTGTTAACGTATCTGTTATTTTATAGTTTTCATGCATGCATTATTTTTTATTGTTTTACCATTAGGAGCAATTAATTTAACATTCTCACACATATAAAATCAAGAAAATCTCATTCCCTTAGGAAAAATGCTTCACCCAACTACTCATCTTGAAGTATCAATTTAGTATGTTAAAATGCACAAGATTCATATTAGGGAGGCGAAAGCAAATGGTAAAACTGCACAAAACAAACACTATTATCAGGCAGGTGAATATTTCATCAATTCTTATTTGTTTCCTTGGTTTTTCAGATGTGGCTAGTGCCTATGTATATGGCTGACTTTGGAAAAATGGAGTCAGTGGAGGCAGTGTTAGCACTTTAATCAGCTGAAAAGTCCTATTTGAACAAATCCTTCAGTTCCCGAGCTTCAGGCCGTCAGCACAGCCAAGCTATAAAAAGAAATATTCTTGGCCGGGCGTTGTGGCTCACGCCTGTAATCCAAGCACTTTGGAGGCCAGGGCGGGCGGATCACCTGAGGTCGGGAGTTTAAGACCAGCCTGACCAACATGGTGAAACCCCGTTTTTTGTTTTAAAAAAAAAAAGGAAATATTCTTTAGTTTCCCAAGTGTCTGTAAACCATCTATCCTGAATTTTCTGGGCAAAGGCTTCATCCCTGGTAAGTACTGTTACAGACAGACTATTCTAAGCAAGGGGAGGGAACTTAAATTAAGTAGCATGATGGGGACAGTGCTTTTTTCAAATCTCCAGTTGTGAAATCGGTGTAATATGGCATGACCAGCACAGAATGCAACAGAACAGAACAGACTGAAAAAGGATCAAAAGCATCAGAACGATAGCATGTATGGCCAAAGGTATTGTTTCAGGAAAACTTTTTCCTTAATATATAATCTCCTGCATCAGCTATTTCTCTCTCTCTATGGAATCTTCCTATTGTTGTAAACATGGAATTGTTTTTTTTTTTTTTTTGAAATGAAGTCTTGCTCTGTCGTTCAGGCTGGAGTGCAGTGATATGAGCTCCGCTCACTACAATCTCTGTCTCCTGGGTTCAAGTGATTCTCCTGCCTCAACCTCCCGAGTAGATGGGATTGCAGGTACATGCCACCACACTCAGCTAAGTTTTGTATTTTTTTAGAGACAGGGATTCACCATGTTGGCCAGGCTGGCCTCGAAATTCTGACAGGTGATCCATCTGCCTTGGCTTGGTGAAGTGCTGGGATTACAGGCAAGAGCCACCACGCCCAGCCAGCAATCATTTCATTTTAAAACCAAACAAAACCTTTCCTGACCCCTTGATCCCCCTAGTTAACTGCTTCAATTCTTTCCTTCCTTTTGAAGCAAAGTCCCTGAAAGTGGTACAACTCTCTCATTTCTCTCCTTCCATTCTGCCTTAACTGTCTTTCCCCTGGGATGTCAAGTCCACTTTGCCGGCAAAACTGCTATTGTCAAAGTCAGCAATGATGTCTACATTTTCAAATTCACTTGTGAATTCTCAGCCGTCAACTTGCTTGGCTGATCGGCAGCGCTGAGTATGGTGCTTCGCTCGCTCCTCTTTGAAGGACCCCCTTTCATCCCTCCCATCTTTCCCATGATGGTCCTAGTCACCTTCTGCCTCCGTTATATTATTGGACTAGGCTTCTGACTGGCCTCCCTACTTTCATCCTTACCCACTACCCCCATTCCCTTCTATACTGTTTTCCCAATGTAACAGTTAAAACATCTCATTCCTTTGATTAAAATCCTCTACTAACTCCCATGCCATTCAGAATTAAAGCTAGTACATTTACAGTAGCCTACAAGACCCTGTGCAACTGGCCCCTGACTCTGACCTCTCCGCCCACTGCTCTCATTCTGTGCTACCATCTCTGGCCACACTGTCTTTCCCCCTATTCCCTGAACCCACCAGGCATGCTCCCCTTACAGAAGCTCTGCATTTTTTCTTCCCAGGCCTGGAATCTTCTCCCTCAAACAGGTGCCTGGCTCACTCTTTAATTTCCAGCAGGTTTGACTCAAATCCAGCATCTCCATGAGGCTCTCCCTGGATACCCAATCTAAACTTTAACACAGGCACTCACTTCACACTCCTCTTCCCTTAGCAAAATTTCAACAAATTTAGCTCAAAAATACACTAGGTAGTCATATAAATGTATTTTTCGACGTAAGTTGTGGTCCAAAAGTCTCTGGTGTAAGAAAACACAGCTTGAGCTAAGAACCTAGATTAACGTGGGCTCCCATTCGGCACTGAGCACAGCCCTCTGACTGGATTCTCTGAGGTACTGCCCATGTAGCCCCCTCCCTCGAGCCAGAAAGGTCTCTTCTCCACCCTACACTTCGTAAAGGACATAATCAAATTATTCCTTCAAAGACAGATCATCAATAAAATACTATGTAGTCATTAAAAATGATGTTCTAGAAGAATAGTTAATGTTCTGGAGTGATAATAGTAGCACAATACTAAGAAAAAGTCAGTTTATAGCTCCATTTATAAAAGCATGTAGATTGCCCCACAGTTCTTGAGGAGTAATAAATAGCACATAATTAATTTTTCTACATTAAATTATGATTAGCTTGCCAAGGTGAGAGGAAGTAGAATATTCACTCCGTTTTTGTGGTTTCCTTTATGCTTCTGTGTGGCCGGGACAGGGAACTCAGATGGCCCAAGGAGATGGCAGTTACTCAGCACTCCTGCTCAGTGCTGAAAAGCCCCTTGTAGTTCATCAGAGCAAGAAATGGTGATGCTGACCATGTGCGCTCGAGGACAGCCGCATCCCTGGACCTCTGTGATCAGTGCCAGGCTGCCGCAGATCTCCACACCATCTCCCCACCGCGTAGCCCTTGAGTGAGGCCTGGATCTCCATCACTCCTGGAACCACATACGTAGCCTCCTCTCTGCATCTTGCTCCAACCACCTTGCTTAAAACCCTTCTGAGATGAGATCACAACCCCATACACAGACTTCAGACCCTCTCTCTCCACCATAATCTATTCATTTAAAGCAGGTGTCTATGGAGGAGTTTCAAGGTAGCCCATTCCACACACCTGAAACCCCAAAAAGCTATTAACTGCTCTGATTCAACGGAGCATGGAAGAAAGGCAGGGCTGTACTGTCTTCCTGTGGGAAGGGCAAGGAAAATGATGTGTTAAACGTTTTGTTAATGAGGGTCTCTATAGCTGGACAAACAGATTTATTTTGTAAGTAATACCTACAGTAATTGAGAGAGAGAGAGAGAAAAAAATACATATCTCCTCCTACTTAGCTGGTGATGAGTTCTAATAATTTAGTTGTTTCTTTTCCCATTCACATTGTGTATGGAAATAACAGTGGTGACTTTAGGTGGCATAAGTGACTCAAGGAAGAAAGGGACAGTGTCGGGTAGGGAGCCTTTGAGGCTCAGTAGCTCCATGCTTCCTTCATCTATTGTTAGAGTAGGTGGGACTGGTAGGGAACTTCTTCAGACATCTTTTCCACAGCGAAAGACGAATGGTTTTCTTCAAGAGACTCTATTGCAGCTGAAATGCAGAACTGAAAACATTCCAGGTGTGACATCGGCAGGATGGACCGCAAAGCTCCAGACCCTCCTTCTCTCACAGAGACGTGGAGCTAATAACAATGTATGGACTAGAATACCTTCGTGAGAACTCTAGAGGCCAATTGAGAAGCTACAGCACGCAGGCCAAGGAAAAACCAAGAAGGAATTCCGGCAAATAGAAAAATGTATGTGCCCGTCAGAGCCTCTCCCTCTACACGGTGCAACCAAGAGGAAACCCTCCATACTAAGTTTCCTCCCTCAGAATAAAAATAAAAGAGTAGACCATGTTTCTAACATTCTGGATTGTCTGGGGGCTGCTTGGTAAACTGGCTTCTGTCTCTCCTGATTTGGAGCACTGAAGGAACCAACGATAGAAGTGGAAGCTGCTGAAAAGAGGCAAGCTGTACATTAGAGTTGCAGTTCCACAGGTGGCCAGCAGGGAGAGCAAGAGATCGGAAAAGGTTTGCAAGGTCGAGCCTCTAGCGAGGCTGATGGGTGAAAGTCTTCCCTGTATGAAGGCAGTAGGTAAAGACCGGGAGACGTGGTTGGTTTTTCAAATGCCCAGATCTCAACAGAAGATTACAAGGTATACAAATGAAAAAAGAAAACACAACCTAATCAACAAAACAAAAGGAATCTCAAAGAACTGGTCCTACAGAACTGCAAATCTATGAGCTGCTTGACAAAGAATTTAAAATAACAGTCATGAAGATGACCAATAAGCTGAAAAAAAAAGAGAGAGGAAACACATATAGACAACTAAAAAGAAATCAGGAAAACTATGCATGAATGAGATGAGACTATTAACGAAGAGATGGAAATTATAAAAAAAAGAACCAACCAAATTTTTGTTCTTCCTTTACAAGACAGTTATATTGAAAAAAAACAAAACCAAAACCAAAGCCAAAAAGCCAACAATATCTGACCGAAAAATTCACTAAAGGGGTTCAATAGTAGACTTGATCAGATAGAAGAAAAAAATCAGTGAATTTGAAGGCAGGTCATGTGAAATCATCTAGTCAGAGGAAGAAAAAGAAAAAAGAATGAAGAAAAGTGACATAAGAGACACAGTCAAGTGGGCCCAATGTATACATTACAGAAGTCTAAGAAGAAGAAGAGTGAGAGAGCAAGGAGCAGAGCACTTTTTAAGGAAATATGATAGCCCCAAACTTCCCAAATTTGAAGAAAGAAAGAAGTTCAAAAAGCTCTAACTAGCTTTAGGATAAACCTAAAGAAAACCACACTGAGATGCATTATAACCAAAATGTCTGAAGTCAAAGACAAAGAGAGACTCCTGAAAGCAACAAGAGAAAGGCAACTTATTACATACAAAAGGATTATCAGTAGGATAATCCTTTTAGAAACTAGAAAAACCGTCATATATGAGGAATTTTAAACATACTCTTAATTAATGGTCCAAGGGAAAAGTAAGACAAATTAGCAAATACCTCGAGACGAGTGAAAACAAAAACACATACAGGATCCTTCAGGATCACTAGATTATGAGCAGATTTCCCAGCAGAAACTGTAGGCAAAGGAAGTAGAATGATATATTCAAAGTGCTGGTGCCAAGGGGAACTTGTCAAACAATGACATTGCATCTGGCAAAATTGTCCTTCAAAAATGAAAGACTTGCCCAGATAAATAAAACCCAAAGGAGTTTATTACCACTAGACCTTCTCTGCAAGAAATACTAACCAGAGTCTTTCAAGTAGAAACAAAAGGATTTTCTTATGGCAACACAGAGTCGTAAGAAAATATAAGGTTTTCAAGCAAAGCTAAACACGTGGACAAATACAATAAACTATATTATTGTTAATTTGGCACACATAATTTAAATAATGAAAACATTTTAAAAACTATAAATCTATATTAATGGCATAGAATACATACAGATATTTATTTATTGTATAAATACCTTTATGCAATACACATTCATGGCATCGATAACATAAAGTGGGGGAAGGGTAAAACTGTAAAGCATGTATGTCATTGAAGTTAGGTTATTATCTGCTTAAAATAGTACGTTGTTTTTTCTTGTCTCTGTAGTCAGAAAAAAAATCAAATAAAATAGCATGCTATTATTTAATAGCATTTTATAGCATTTAACAAAATGCTATAACATTTTTGTTTTATGTAATTGCAATGGTAGCCACAAAAAAATCTGTAAAATATAAACAAAATGAAATTAAAAGTGAATCAAAGCATGCCATTATAAAAAAAATTAATGAGACACGAAGGAAGACAGTAAGAGGAAAAGAGGAACAGAAAAGCTACAAGACGTACAGAAAAGAATGAACAAAATGGCAATAGTAAGTCCTTCCAGATCAGTAATTACTTTAATGTAAATGGACTAACCTTCCTAGTCAAAATATATAGAGTCATTGACTGGATAAATATCCCAGGATCCAACAATACGCTCGCTGTAAGAGTCACTTACATCTAACGATGACAAAGGGCTGGGAGCGAAAGAATGGAAAAAGAGACTTGACGTCAGTGGCAACCAAAAGAGAACAGGAGTGGCTATACTACCATCAGACAATATGGACTTTCAGTCAAAAACAGTTACAAGAGACAATGAAAGACACTATACAATGATAAAGGGGATCAATTCACTAAGAAGATATAACAATTAGAAATATCTGTGCACCAAATCAAAGCCACAAACATGTGAAAGGATTTTGACAGAATCAACAGGAGAAATAGACAGCAACATAATAGCAGCAGATTTCAGGACCTCCTCTTTCAATAATGAATAGAACAACCACAGAGAAGATCAATAAGGAAATAACGGACTTAAGTAACACTATAGACCAATTGGACCTGACAGACCTATACAGATATTTCACTCAATAACAGCAGAATATACATTCTTCTCAAGTGTACAGAAAACATTATTCAAGATAGCCTATATGTCTTAACAAATTCAAGCAAGTTGACATTATATAAAATGTTTTTTCTGATCCCAGTGGAATAAAACTAGAAATCAATGGCACAAAGAAAATTAGAAAAACCATCAAAAATGGGGAATTTAAAACATATTCTTAACTGAGAGTCCAAGGGAAAAGTAAGATAAATTAGCAAATACCTTGAGACAAATGAAAACAAAAATACAACACACGAAAACATGAAATACAGCAAAAGCAGTGCTAAGAAGGACATTTATAGCTATGAATGCCTATATTAAAAAATTAAAAAGATCTTAAATCAAGAACCTAACTTTACAATTCAAGGGTCTATAAAAAAGTACAAACTAAAACAACCAAAGCTAACAGAAAGCAGGAAACTGACAACAAGAAAACAACTTAAAAATCAATCATACTAAAGTTGGTTTTATGAAAGGATCAACAAAGGGAAAAAACTTTAGCTAAACTGAGAGGAGAAAAACAGAAAACTAAAATCAGAAATAAAATATGGGATATTACAGGGAATGCTACCAACATAAAAAGGGATTACAAGAGTATATTATGATCAATTGTACATCCACATATTGGCTAACCTAGAAGAAATAAGTAAATTTCTACAAACACAGAACCTACCAAGAGTGAATCAGGAAGAAACAGAATCTGAACAAACTAATAACTAGGAAGGAGATTGGATCAAGTCACCAAAAAACCTCTCAATAAACAAAAGCCCAGGACCAGAAGACTTTGCTGAAAACTCTACTAAACATTTAAAATTAGGCTGAGCATGGTAGTTCACACCTATAACCTCAGCACTTTGGGAGGCTGAGGCAGGGGAATTACTTGAGTCCAGGAGTTTGAGACCAGCCTGGGAAACCGAGAGAGACTCTATTTCTAAAAAAATAAAAATAAAAAATAAAAAAAAAATTAAAAATTAGTCAGGTGTGGTGGCACATGCCTGTGCTCCCAGCTACATGGGAGACTGGGGTGGGAGGATCACTTAAACATGGGAGGTTGAGGATGCAGTGAGCCATGATTGCACCACTGCATTCCAACCTGGATGACAGAGTAAGACCTTGTCTCAAAAAGCAAAAACTAAAAATAAAAGAAGAAGTAACATCAATTCTCCAGAAACTCTCTTAGAAAATCGAAAAGTAGAGAACACTTTCAAGTTCATTCTATGAGGCCAGTATTATCCTTCTATCAAAGTCAGACAAAGACATTATAAGAGAAGAAAACTACAGTCCAATATCTCTGATGAATATTGAGCAAAATATTCCAAAAAAAACTAGTAAATTCAATACAAGACCACACTCATGAAACACACACACACACACACACACACACACACACACACACAATGACCAACAAGGACTGGAAGAAAACAACCTCAACATGGTAAAGCCCAAAGCTGACATCATACTTAAGGTCCAAGACTGAAAGCATTTCCTCTAAGATTAGCAACGAAGTTGTCCACTCTCACTACTCTTCTCCTCCTCCTTCTCCTTTCCTCCTCTCCTCCTCCTCCTCCTCCTCCTTCTTCTTCCTCCTCCTCTTCCTCATCTGTCTTCTCCTCCTTTTCCTTCTCCTCCTCATCCTCTTCCTCCAGCTCCTCCTCCCCCCCTCCCCTTCCTCCTTCTCCTTCTTCTCTTCTTCTTCTTCCTCTTCTCCTTTTCCTCCTTCTCCTTCTTATTCCTCTTCTTCTTTCCCCTTCTTCTCCTTCTCCTTCTTCTTCTTCTTTTTCCTCTTCTTCTTCTTCTTCTTTCTTTCCCCCTCCTCATCCTCCTTCTTTTTTTTGTTAAGACATCATCTCACTCTGTTGTCCAGGCTGGACTGCAACAGTACAATAACAGTTCACTGTAGCCTAGAGCTCCTGGGATCAAGTGATCATCTGCCTCAGCCTTCCGAGTACCTAGCTGCAGGTGTACATCACTAGGCCCAGCATTTTTTTTTTTTTTTTTTTTTTTTTTTTTTTTTTAGGTAGAGATAGGGCTATGCCATGTTGCTCAGGCTGGTCTCTAACTCCTGGCTTCAAGTGATCCTCCCACCTCAGTCTCCCAAAGCTCTGGGATTACAGGAGGGAGCCACCACGTCCAGCCTCCCTTTCTACCACTTCTGTTTAACACGGTATCAGAAGTCCTAGCTAGAGCATTAAGCAAGAAAAAGACATTAACGGCATGCAAATTGAAAAAAAAGAGGTAAAATGATCTCTGATGACATATTCACAAATGACACAATCTTATATGTGGAAAACTCAAAAGGTTTTACAAAAAACTGTTAAAGTCAATAAATAAATTTAGCAAAGTTGTGGGATATAAAAGCAATACACAAAAATCAGATACATTTTTATGCACTAACAATGAGCAATCTGAAAAGGAAATTAAGAAAACAATTCAATTTACTATAGCACCAAAACGAATAAAATACTTAGGAATAAGCCTCACCAAGGAGATGAAAGACTCATACAGTAAAAACTATAAGAACATTGCTGAAAGAAGTTAAAGATAACAAAAATAAATGGAATAGCATCTCATTCTCATGGACTGGAAGATTTAATGTTGTTAATATATTCATACTATCTAAAATTATCTATAGATTCAACACAATCCCTATCAAAATCTCCATGACAGTTTTTGCAGAAATAAAAATTTTTTATTCTAAAATTTATATGAAATCTCAAGGACCTCCAAATAGCCAAAAAAATTTCTGGAAGATAAGGAAGTTGGAAGAATGACATTTGCTGTTTCAAAACATATTACAAAGCTAAAGTAACAGAAACAGTATGGTACCAGCACAGAGACAGGCACGTAGACCAATAGAATAAAATAGAGAACTCAGAAAATAAACTTCATAGATATGGTCAAATGATCCATGATGAGGATGTCAAGACAACTCAATGGAAAAAAGCAGTCTCTTCGACAAATAATATTGGGAAAACTAGACATAAACATGCAAAAGAATGAAGTTTGATTTTATTTTATACCATATACAAAAGTTAACAAAATGCACTAAAGACTTATATGTAAGACCCCAAACTATGAAACCCATAGGAGAAATTCAAAGCTTTTCTGTTTTGATTTGGCAATATTTTTTGGATATGACACTGAAAACACAGGCAACAAAAGCAAATCTAGACACATGGAACCATGTCAAACTTAAATGTTTGTATATCAAAGGATACAATCAACAGAGTGAAAGGCAACCTACAGAATGGGAGAAAATATTTGCAAATCATACTTTTGATGAGTGTTTAGTAGCCAGGATATATAAAGAATTCCTACTTCAAAAAATTGAATTCCTATTTCAATTGAATTCCTAATTCAAATAAATAAATAAATAAATAAATAAATAAACAGGCAAAGGACTTGAATAGTCACTTCTCCAAAGATGACATACAAATAGCCAACAAGCATATGAAAAGATGTGTAATATCATTAATCATCAGAGAAATTTGAATCAAAACCACAATGAGGTATCACCTCACATCCGTGAGGATGGTTATTCTGTAACACAGAAAATCCATGTTTGTGAGAATATGGAAAAACTGTAACCTTTGTGCATTGTTGCTGAGATTGGTGCAATTGTCACAGAAAACAGTATGGAAACTCTTCCAAAACTGAAAATACAAATATCACATGATCCGGAAATCCCACTTTTGAGTGTATATCAAAAAAATTGAAACAGTGTCTCAAAGAGATATTAGCATTCCTGTGTTCATTGCAGCACTATTCGCAACAGCCAAGAGGTGAAAAAAACCTAAATGTTCATTGACAGATAAATGGATAGTCAAACTGTTTCTACATATGATGGAATATTATTCAGACATCAAAAAGAAGGAAGTTCTGACACATGCTGCAGCATGGATGAACCTTGTAGACATATGCCAAGCAAAATAAACTAGTCCCCAAAAGAAATGCGGTATGATTATACTTACATGGAGTATGTGCCTGGAAGCATCAAATTCACGGGCAATAGCATGGTGGTTCCAGGCACTGAGGGATGGGAAAATGGTGAGCTGCTGTTTAGTGGGTGTGGAGTTTCAGTTTTGCATGAAGAAAAGGTTCTAAAGGTCTGTTTTACAACAATGTAAATACGCTTAACACTACTGAACTGTCCACTTAAAAACAGGATGATAAATTTAATGTTATGTATATTTTGCCACAATAAAAAAATCACAGAAACAACTAATATCTTTAAGAAATTAGATGGTTGTGGTGGCACACATCTGTAATCTCACCAGCTAATGAGATGGGAGGATCCCTTGAACCCAGAAGTTCAAGGCTAGCCTGAGCAACAGAGTTAAGACTCTATCTAAAAAAAAAATTAATACATTTTAAAAGCAGATAGGGAATAGGGGCATATGTTTTGTGAAACAGCTATGTGTCCAACATTTCTTTGTCAGCTACTAGTTGATTTTCAATGCCTTTCTTAGTTTCTACCTGTTTTGGGGTCACTGAGGAATTTATTATTAACTTCCACAATCCAGCTCACTGCCTTTAACCACTTCATATTTTTGTGTCAATTTCTGGGAGAATATGATAAGGCATAATGCTAATTTCTGGATGCCTTTTGTGCACAAAGAAAAGAAAAGCAGACGTCACCTTGGAGGGATTGCAAGTAGCACCGGGGTCCACCTCATTTCAGGTGACTATTTCCGCAGGGTCTCAGGGGACCTGGAACTGCCAGAAGTCTGGAGGAGCATAATGAGCATTCCAGGAACAACCTTCCAGGTCTCAAAGGTGGGTGGCTGCCTGCAACCGGTTGTCATTTTTCTATGCAGTAACCATTTCTATAAAGCTGACTGCTGCTAATGGCTGCTTAAGGGAAGCCAAGGCAAACACCAAGCCCCTTGCCAAACACGTAAAACGGATCCCTTTCTTTCTGCTGATCAGCCTGTAGATTTTTTCCTGGAGTGAAGAGGCTGGTGTACCTGGTGAAAACTGCGGTTTAATTTGCTTTTTCTCCCCTGAGGAAGGATAGCTTAACCAAAAAGGCTAAATTCTGCAAAGATTAAATTAGTTTGCATAAAAGGCCGTGAATTTCTGGGGAATTTGTTCAGACACTAGGGTGTGCCACTTGGATGACTTCTCCAATTATGCAGCATGGTCTGCAGGTAGTTAGGGAATTGGGTTTTAGTATCCTCACTTTCCTAACAATAGCATCCTAGGGTTTATGTGCCCCTCCAGAGGACATGCTGTGTTTGCAAATTTGGGGATGAGTAGAAAGTTTCAAACGTTGACTAAACTTTTCCATATTATGAAGGCATATATAACACTCCCTGTTTACAATCTAATCACCACAGATCTGCGTGGGTGTCTGCTACTTTCAGACGATGCTTACAAAGATTTCCTTTTTCAAATTATTTAGCCTCATAATAATCATACACCCCTCTTCACATCCAACTGCACAAAAATGGACAAAAACAAAGCATATAGTTGATCTCCCAGTTCCTGCCATTGCCCATCAGCTGCCTACAATTTCCCAGCATCACAATTTGTTATATTTCAGTTAGGACATATTAAAATCCAGAAACTAAGGTACAAGTTGTGTTCTTATTCTACAGAGAAGAAGGGCACCCACTCCATCCCTGAGAGGTCATGGTCCCTTAGGCTTTCCTGACCCACGTGGTCCCCCATCCCCCATGGACAGGGCCAGAACTGACTCCCTACTCCTCCACTGGCTGTACCTATATATACACACACATATACACATACATATGTATAATATACACACACTATATATATATATATATACACACTATATATATATACACACACACATATACACATATATATGTATAATATACACACACTATATATATATACACACACACTATATATACACACACTATCCATATATACACACACATATACACATATATGTATGATATACACACACTATCCATATATACACACACATATACACATATATGTATAATATACACATATACAGATATACACACACATATACACATATATGTGTATAATATACACACAATATATATACACACACATATATGTATAATATATACACATTATATATTACACATATATGTGTATAATATACACACACTATATATATATACATATATATGTATAATATATACACACTATATATATACACACATATACATATATATGTATAATATACACACTATATATATATACACACACGTATATGTGTTTACATATACGTGTGTGTATGTATATATAATATACACATACATATTTATTTATTTATTTTCTAATATCCACAGTACACTCTTGTGATTAGAAGCCTGCCACTCAGCGGGTAGAGTTCAGGGTGGGAGTTGGGTCTAGGTTTCAATCATGAGCAAAATAAAGACTGTTTTAAATTTTAGGATAGAGCAAAGAGGAGAGTTTCAGGAGTGAGAGGTTGAGAGGCATATCTGGGAGTTAGGTGAGCGTGGAGTTGTAGGAGGGTAAGGGTGGAAGCTGTGAGACCTGCAAGGAATAGGACACCTGGGCCCCTCATGTGCTGAGGCTGGTCCTCAAGCTGGGATGATGAGCTACCAGGTTCTTACTTCTACCACTTTGCCCTTTTCCACTCAACCCCCGGATTCCCTCCTTCCTTTACTCCCAGCGAAGGAGGAGGGTATTTACAGTGAGAGAGTTGATCAAAACAACACACATCCATCCCTCTGTAGACTGCTGTGGACGTCCACTGCTGGAAGCTGTAGGTCAGAGGATGCAAACCCAGTTACCCCTAGCCCAGGCGAGAAGCCTGAGTAAGGGAGGTAATGGTCTCGCACCCACTGTGGGAGGTGGAGAACCACGGCTGGCTGGAGCTGGTGTTCCCTGCCTGATGTTATTCAATGAAGACAAGTCAGTGTTAAAAAATCAAAATATGTCTCTCACCTGCCCATCTTAAGACCCTATTGGTCTTCATAACTCACTCCAAACGACCAGCAAGCAGCAGCGGCTCTGAGAATGGCTCTACTTCTCATGAATGGAAATTCCCGTGCAACCTCGCAGGTTGAATGCTGTAATCAAAGTGCAGGCACCCGGAACACTGCTCTAGTATCCTAGTGGGTTCTCAGTGGAGGTTCGGATGAGACCTGAATGTCACCACCAAAGAGTACTTCTGCGTGCCCCAGGTGTAATCTCTGTAAACATCTAAGCATAACTTACCTGGAACTTCAGTGTTAGAAACACGAGTCTGTATTGATCCAAGAAAACTTAGATCCCATTGTGGGTTTCCCAAGACTCCAAAGAAGGGAGGCCCTGGCACCATGTCTGTGCGTCAGTGTGCGATGCCCACAGTTATTGCAGGATGAGAGGGTACTGCTCATCCCCAGGACCCAGAGAGCTTTGAAATATTCATTCTGGTAGCTGTTGGGCCAGTCTGGAATAAGTCACAATATTATCCCTGAGTTGTCCATAGAAGGAAAGGGTAGAACCAAAGAAACAAAGTGTTCTCAGCTTATGTAAAATTTAATTCATTCATTCATGTATTCATCAACTTGGTTTGAACTCCCAAGTCACAGGCATGGTCTAGATGTGGGGCTCTGTGGTAAACACAAAACACATAAAGGTGAGTGAGGGGAAGAGAAGAGCCCGCAGGAAGCATCTCTTCAACTGGTCAGTGACTTGTGTTTTGTGCACAGTAGTCATATGGAGCCCTGCAGTGGGGACCTTGCCTGCCCCGTCCCCCTTACCTTCACACCACAAGGCTGCTTACCATGAGCACCTGCAACTCTGCCTGAGGGATTCTTTTTCTGAAGGCAGGAATATACTTAGCTCTTATCTCTCTTACAAAGCAAGCCAAAGTGCTGGGAAGATGGACTTCTAGAAGCAGCCCTCAGAAGCCGATGAGCAGCTGGTGGATATATACCCCAAATGTCTCACCCCTCAACGAGGCAACTCCAAGGCGTGCTCTATGCTGCCTCCCAGTGGCTGGGGAATTTTACAGGCTTTATTTTTCCTTCCCCGTCTCGCTTCCCCACTCCCCTAACAGTGTTTCCTGGGTTCATCTCCCAAATAAACTATTTGTACCCAGATCCTTGTCTCAGGATTTGCCTCTAAGGGAACCCAAACCAAAGGACCATATTACTTATATTTTTCTGGATAGTTTCAGTTTTGAAAATTCCATCCCACACCACTATATGTCATGTCTTCAGGTTGAGAAAACCTAGTTGCCATGTATACAGGCCACAGAAGATACCAATGAATCCTTGTGTGAAATCAATAAAAGCCACCTTCCCCCTGCACCATCGAGATCTGTATCTGTGGATAATAGAAATTAAAATGTGATGGTAAAGGTGGTTTTAAGCTTTTTTTTATTAACTAATTTTATTTATATTTCAATTTCTAAAAATGGAGTCTGGCACATTTTGCTCCATGCCTAGGATTGTAGGAAATTTTCTAGTATAAAGGTCAAGGCTCACCTCCAGCCATGGTAAAGCATGCTGGGTTAATATGCCCCAGCGGGCTGGCTCTGCTCAGCCCTCGCTCCTGTCTGCCCGCCCTTGCTCTCTTGATGGCCGTTGTCACCAAGTACCATGTTACAGAGTCTCCTTGAAGGCAAAAGAAAAGAAAATCATCATCTTGGCTCCAGACAGCCTGGAAAAAAAATACATATATGGAAGCCAATATGGGAAAAAAGATAAACAGCATGCTTCAGAATTTATTTAGTGTCATGTTACTTGTCTTCCAAAAGTCCTGATTTTAGCCAGACTTCCCTCAGGCCAGCTTGAAATATGGACATTTTGAACTGTTGAATCATAGCCAAGCTGCATAAAAAGCCTGCTGATATGCTATTTCTGTGTTTTATGCAAAGGATAGTGGGGGAAAAACATTTTTCAAACAGCTCTAAGCACAAGGAAGTCACAAAACTTTATGAAAATCTGCTAAAGAGAGTTGACTAAGTGCCTTGTCCTATAAGGATTTTGTACATCAGAGAAAACACAATGGCAGAGATGAACACATACACATACAGCCCACATCCCACCTGGTTTCACGTGTTCTCTGAGGCATCGCTCAACAAGCAGCACGTCGCCTACTTATCTTACAAAAGGTGGATTCATCTACAGCAGCCACCTGCTTGGCATCACTAAATCTGCTGGAGCAGCCAAAACTGGCTTCTGCCATCACAGGTGACTCTGAGAGCCTGTCTCCAGGGGTTACATTCAGAAATGACATAGCTGACAGTTTTAAGAACAGTGGCCTGTTCTTGGCTCCTGAAGACAAGAGAAGGAAAAAAAAGAGATGACAGAGAAAAGACTAACAGGTTTTGTTAAAATACAATGACCATCCAACACAATATAGAATATGCTTAGAATGTGGAAAGGCAAAGGTGAAAGGTCTTTACTGATTATAATGAACCCACACCACTGAAAAGATACTAAAACATTAGAAATTGCCAAATACATAGCACAAGAGTTCTATTTCATGTTGTTTTCAAACCATCATGTGCCACCCTTCAGATGAACATTGGGGAAGACACTTCAATTTCTGAAACAAGTAAAAAATCAAAATAGAATTTTTTTTTAATGTATATCGAAATAAGATTAAGGCCTGGTGAAGTGGTTCGTGCCTGTAACCCTAATACTCTGGGAGGCTGAGGTGGGTGGATCACCTGAGGTTAGGAGTTCGAGATCAGCCTGGCCAACATGGTGAAACCCTATCTCTACTAAAAAAATTAGCTGGGTGTGGTGGCAGGTGCCTGTAGTCCCATCTCCTAGGAAGGCCGAGGCAGGAGAATCGCTTAAAACCAGGAGGTGGAGATTGCAGTGAACTGAGATTGCACCATTCAGACTCTCTCCTCACCATCAGGAAAAAAAAAAAAAAAAAAAAAAAGCCTGGGTGCGGTGGCTCACGTCTGTAATCCCAGCACTTTGGGAGGCCAAGGCCAGTGGTTCATCTGAGGTCAGGAGTTCAAGATTACCCTGGCCAACGTGGTGCAACTCTGTCTTTATTAAAAATACAAACACTGGACAGCCGTGGTAGTGTGTGCCTAAAGTCCCAGCTACTCAGGGGTAGGGTGCTGAGCGAGGAGAATCACTTGAACCCAGGTGGCAGAGGCTGCAGTGAGCCAAGATTGCTCCAGTGAACTCCAGCCTGGGTGACAGAGCGAGACTCTGTCTCAAAAAAACAAACAAAATCAGATTAAGACTCACATCACTGAGCCTCTTTCAAAAAAGTAAAATTAAATTCAATCAATTCAATTTAGCGAATACTTCCAAAAATATACCAGGATCTGGATATTGTATGTAACCTCTCCATCCCTCAGTTTCCTTATCTATAAATGGGCATAGTCATAGTACCCACCTTCTAGGGTTGTTAATAAGTGAAGAACACGTAGAGTAATGCCTGGCAAACAGTGAGAATGACCTGTGTTAGCAGTTGACAGCAGCGCCACCCAAATCGTCACCATTATTAGTGCACAGAGAGCTGGGGGAGATAGAAAGTGAGGGCAGGCACAGCCCTGCCTACACTGGGGTTGGCATTTATCAGGGAAATATGCTAAATATACGCGTGGAAGTTTCCCTCAGTAGCAACCACAACACACTCAGATGTGAAGGCCTGTTCAATAAGATGGAATTATGTAAGGGACATTGCTCACCTGGGATTGCTCACTCTGGGCGTCAGAACTCTGACTCTGTCAAAGGGCCGACCCAGTTCAGGTATCTCACACCAAACACGTTCTTTCAACTTGGTACTTCATGAGAATGAAAGTGGGGCTTTTTTTGTTTGTTTGTTTGGATGTTTTGGTTTTTGAGATAGGGTCTTGCTCTTTCACGTAGTCTAGAGTGTGGTGGCATGATCTTGGCTTATCCTGCCTCAAACTCCTGGGCTTAAGTGATCCTCCCACTTCAGCCTCCTGAGTAGCTGAGCCTGTGATGGGAAACAGCTTAGTTGTTCACTGTGTGTAGAGTCCGATTTATGACAGCAAGGCCTGGTACAAGAGAGGTGAATTGATTTCCAAAGCCAGCTTGGGGGCAGGGCACAAAGTCTTAAATGCATCACTGCGCCTTAGGAGCAAGAAGTGGACACTTCTGTAAGGTTAGAGGGGAAGGGAGCCAGGTCAGGCCTCTACTGGATGGGGCTCATCTGCAAATTGGCTGTCAGCAGAAATAAATTGTTGAAGTGGTCAAGTGGGCATGCTTTTGGCATCTCCTCTGAGGCGACCCTCTGGAGGTCTGAGTTCCATCGGGACATGCTCTCATCTGCAAATTGACTATCAGGTCTGGAGGAGAGATCCGTCTTGGGACACATAGATGAACTTGCCCTGTATGGAATGTCTGGTGAGAGGGAGGTGAGAGGTTATTTTGCATTTTAAAAAGGGCTAAGTGGGAAGCAAGGGGAAAGGAGAAAGGGGAACAGAAGACAAAATCATTAAACGACCTCTTAGAGAAATGGATGTCCTCAGTTACAGGACTATGGCCGCATGCCACCACACCGGGCTAATTTTTAAAATTTTTAAAGAGATGGGGTCTTGCGATGTTGCTTAGGCTGGTCTTGAGCTCCTAGGCTTAAGCAATCCTTCTTCCTTGGCCTTTCAAAGTGCTGTGATTACAGCTGTGAGCCACCGTGCCCGCCAAAGAGTTTATTCAAATGAATAAACCTGTGTTCTGCTAGAACTACGTACCTTTATGCGCAATGAGTAATAAAGAGTATACACCTTTCCTAGGGGTGCTCATCACCAGCATGCCTCCTCTTCTGTGGTCTCCAGACACTGGAGTGTCTGCTTCTTACTTCAGTGCACTCAGGCTTGACCACAGAGAGTTTTCAGCTCTTGCTTTTTAACCCAGAAATGGCTGCATAGTAAACACTGCAGTTCTGCCTATTCTAAGCGCATATTGAGATCCACCTGGCTGCCTGTCTGTCCCATCTGCAAGATGAGCAGTTGGCCATCCTGATCACCGTGTTCTCAGCCACAGAAAATGTATCACATGGGTTGGGTTGGAAGATGGTACCAAAGCTACAGGGTTTCAAAGGTGAGAGAGACAGCAGGTGCATGGGTTGGTAGATGGAGGTGAAGGTTGGAACAGATCAGGAAAGGCGAGGAAGTAGCATTTGATAAGGTCTTGAAACAATGAATATGAAGATAGACAAGAGGTGAACAGGGAAAAGGAGAAACATTCTAGACACTGGCAGCTCCCAGAGAGCAGCCCTGCTCTCCACTACACACCTAGCACCTCGAACAGTGGCACATTATTGAATGAACAAATGAATGAGTCAAGGGAAGAGAACATGAAACATGCAAGCGACCAATGATAAGGCAGTTCCACACACTTTAATTATTCTACTTTGACTCTAATACGAAAGTCAAGTTGGATTGCAGAAGGAAATTTTAAGTGTTGCTTCATAGTGATACATCAGAATAAGCAAACCATTTAATATTTTTCATGTCTAAGCATATATATATATATTTTTTTGAGGTGGAGTTTTGCTCTTGTTGCCCAGGCTGGAGTGCAGTGGTGCAATCTTGGCTCACCACAACCTCTGCCTCCCAGGTTCAAGTGATTCTCCTGCCTCAGCCTCCCTCCAGAGTAGCTGGGATTACAGGCGTGCGCCACCATGTCTGGCTATTTTTTTTTTTCTATTTTTAGTAGAGATGGGATTTCTCCATCTTGGTCAGGCTAGTCTCAAACTCCCGACCTCAGGTGATCAGCCACCTCAACCTCCCAAGGTGCTGGGATTACAGGTGCTAGCCACCGTGCCTGGCTCAATTTTAAATTTAACCACAATCTCTTCTTTCCTCCTCAATTTCTGTCTTTTATTTCCCCTCCCTTTCTGTTCTCCTCACGCCCACAGTGTTTCATTCTTCAAATGCCTAATATATATTGCTTCATTTACAAAGCACTAATAAAACATTTAAAACAGAATCTATGCAGCAATGTGTCATTGGCATAATTTTCTAACAGATGTGATTGACTGTTCCAGACAATGAGACAAAGATGACTCTTCTGGGCCTTCAATTCACTGTCTTAAAGCCAGCCAAATGGAACATGGCTCCGAGGATAGATGTTCTGCAAGGGTAGAAATCCTCTGTTATGGTTACAAATCTGTGTGTCATGAATAATACTGCACTTACAAATAGACTTGAGAAAGGTCAGTGCATTTTCTCTGCTCTTTTAAAGCTGTTCTCTTTATTTATTAAAGTGTTTGGGTTACAGATTAGCTTTCTAACTTTATTAATGTCTCGCCTGCCTTGAAACCAAAACTGTACTTAGAAACAGTGAATGACTGACTAACTTTATTGTATATTTAAATGCCTTTAAAAATCATTACATTTGGCCGGGCGCGGTGGCTCAAGCCTGTAATCCCAGCACTTTGGGAGGTCGAGGCGGGTGGATCACAAGGTCAAGAGATCGAGACCATCCTGGTCAACATGGTGAAACCCCGTCTCTACTAAAAATACAAAAAATTAGCTGGGCATGGTGACGTATGCCTGTAATCCCAGCTACTCAGGAGGCTGAGGCAGGAGAATTGCCTGAACCCAGGAGGCGGAGGTTGTGGTGAGCCGAGATCGCGCCATTGCACTCCAGCCTGGGTAACAAGAGTGAAACTCTGCCTCAAAAAAAAAAAAAAAAAAAAAAAAATCATTACATTTGTGATTTTGTTTACTGTCTTGGGGGAAATTATCAGCCAAGGAGAAGAGTCAAGAAGAGACAGATCCTAATACTCAGCAAGAAGTGAAGTCTCTTCACAGGAAAATATTAGACAAAAATGCAATCTCACCTCTCAGAAAAACAATTCATTTTTTTAAGTGTTCAGGGCTCTGAAAATTTATGTTACGGATAATTAATAATGAAAGTTGACGTTTCCACAATTTTTTTAAACCATAACAGTTTACTAGCATACTTTTTGTAAAAACTCTTTGAAAGCAAATACCTAGAGCCTGATAGAGATTTTTTTTTTCCCTCTGGGACCAGCTGACTCACCCAGCATCTGAGTCACTCAAATCCACCCCATACCCCTCAACCCCTGACCCTGCCCTGCCCTTAGAAGCAGAAAAGGTCAGCCACTTTGAGAGGTGGCTGGTGTGTCCCCCCTCTGCAGTGAAGTCATCTGTGGGACTTGAAGCAGCTCTGCAGTTCTCCAGGCCTGCCTGGCAGAGGTGTGGCCTGCTGAAGTGCACGTCTCCCTTCCTCCCTACTTTCTCCCTCCCTCCCTACTTCCTCCCTCCCTCCCTCCCTGCTTCCTCCTTCCCTCCCTCCCTGCTTCCTCCTTCCCTCCCTCCCTCATCCCCTACTTCCTCCCCCCCTCTCTACTTCCTCCCTCCCTCCCTGGTTCCCTGCTTCCTCCCTCCCTCCCTTCTTCCTTGCTCCCTCCCTCCCTTCATTCCTTCCTTCTCCTTCCTTCCTTCTGCCCTCCCACCCCTTTCTCTCTGCCTCTCTCCTCCTCCCTTTCTTCTTTGCCCTCTCTTTCCCCTTTCTTCCTTCCTTTCAAATTCTCTTCAAATTTATTTTCTTCAATTTTATAAATCTATTTTAATTACATAATTAATATAAAAAATCTCCCTGTAGAAAAGTCAAAAATAAAACTACATCCAAATGTTCCTTGAGCTCTGTCCACACTGTCAGTCTTTCTCCTTAGATGTAGTCACCATATCTAGTGTGTGGACAGCCTTTTACACCTTCTGCTATACAATGTCATATTCACAGATGTATGTGGTTTTGTCTGTGTGAACGTGTTCACTTAACGGGTGTTATGGTGTGTATAGTATTCTGCAATTTGCTTTTTAAAAATATTTTAATATTTTATCAAATCTCAAGTAGATATAAATTAATCTAATGTATACAAGGTATACAGAATAACACTACAATAGACACCTATGTATCCAAAACCCAGTTTAAGAAATAGAAAGTTACTTTTGATTTGGAAGCTTTCTAGTTCCTTTAATTCCATCCTCTTCCCTCCTCTTTCATATGAATTTTGTGTTAATCATTTCTTTACCTTCTTTTTTTTTTTTTTTTTGAGACAGAGTTTTGCTCTTGTTACCCAGGCTGGAGTGCAATGGCGCGATCTCGGCTCACCGCAACCTCCGCCTCCTGGGTTCAGGCAATTCTCCTGCCTCAGCCTCCTGAGTAGCTGGGATTACAGGCACACACCACCATGCCCAGCTAATTTTTTGTATTTTTTAGTAGAGACGGGGTTTCACCATGTTGACCAGGATGGTCTCGATCTCTTGACCTCGTGATCCACCCGCCTCGGCCTCCCAAAGTGCTGGCATTACGGGCTTGAGCCACCGTGCCTGGCCTTCTTTACCTTCTTTACAGTTTTTCCATATGTATTTCATTCCCAAGAATATGTTACATGATTTTTCACATTTTTTGCACTTTATGTAAATGGGATCATATCTAGTATGTATGTGTGTGTGTTTCTCATGGTTCTATGCAGGAAGCATAGAAGCTTCTGCTTCTGGGGAGGCCTCAGGAAATTTACAGTCATGGCAGAAGGTAAAGGGGAAGCAGACCCATCTTACATGGCCAGAGCAGGAGGAAGACAGCAGTGCCACATACTTTTAAACAACTAGATCTTGTGAGAACTCACTCACCATCATGAAAACAGGACCAAAGGGACAGTGCTAAAACATTCCTGAAGGATCCACTCCCACGATCTAATCACTGCCCACAAGGCCCTACCTCCGACATTGGGGATTACAATTGAACATGAGATTTGGGTGGGGACAAAGATCCAAACTATATCAGTGTGTGTTGCATGTGCTGCTGGAGTTTATTAATTTTCCCTGCTGTATTATAGCCCATTGTATGATTAGAGGGCTACTGAAGCATACATTCTACTATTGTCTATAATTTAGATTTCTTCTAATTTTTCACTAAACAAAAAATTATAAAAACAGGGGAGGTGGAGCCCCCACCTCTTCTTGTACAAATCCCTTAATGTATATGTACAAACTTGAACTAGAGCATATATATAGGTCCTTCCTGGTCAATGAGTGTGCACAATTTCAACTGAACAGATTTGCTTAACAAAAAAGCAAACTATGAAATATATAAAGAGGTTTATTCTGAGCAATATGAATGACCATGGCCCAGGAAACAGTCTCAGGAGGTCCTAAGAAAGTGTGCCTGAGGCAATCAAGTTATGGTTTGGTTTTATACATTTGAAAAAGACAGAAGTTACAGGCAAAGATATAATTCAAACATGTAAAATATACATTGGTTCAGCCCAGAAAGAGAGGACATCACAAGGGAAGTTGGGTTTACAGTTCCAGATCACAGGTGGACTCAAAGATATTTGATTGGCAATTGGTTGAAAGAGTTAAGCTAAAGACCTGAAATCAGAAGAACAACAAAACACTTGAGTCAAGATAAGGGGATTATGGAAGCTACAGTTTTTTTTAATGTAGATAAAGCCACCAGGTAGTAAGCTCTAGATAAATAGATGGTTAAGTGTCATACTTAACAGGCATCATAATCTCTTCCAGATCCAGGAAAGGACTGGTTGCATTAACAAAGATTCTTAACAGATGCAAATTTACCCTACAAGTTTGCAGGGCCTTTTCAAAATATATTTTGAAAAAAATATGTAAAAAATTATATATAAATTGGGGTAAAGTATTTTGATTTTCTTTAGGGTCTGCTATCTATCCTCTAATGTTATACAGAGTCAGGCTGAAATTTGGTACCTTATTACGAAAGGGTCTGTTCTGCAAATCTGTGATCTCTATTTTAATGTTCATACAGGTCAGTTGTGCCTGAACTCCAAAAGGAGAGGGGTGAAATGAGATGTGTCGAAACTTCCTCCCCATCATGACCAGGAGTTAAAATTTTCTGGTTCTCTGGGGTCCTATTGCTCAGGAGGGGTTCCATTCAGTTGGCTGCAAAGCTTAGGTGTTTCGTTTGGTCCAGAAGGAAATGCAAGGTTGTTTTCCAGAGTGGTTGTAGTGACAGACATTCCTACAAGCATTGTATAGGCCTCTAGCTGTTCCACATCCGGCCCAATACTTGGACATTATCAGACTTTTAAATGTTGGCAATCAGGTGGCTGTGAAATAGCACCTCATTGTTTAAAGTTTTATTTCCCTGATAGTAAATGTGGTTGATCATTTTTTTTCTTTTCTATAACAGGTATATTCGAGTTTTGAATCTATTTTTCTAGATGGTTATTTCTCTTTGCAGGGAGAGGGGATTGTAGGATTTCTTCATTTAACCCTCATTGTTCATGTGTTGCAATCATCTTCCCTGAGTTTTAGCATATGTTTTTACTTTCTTTTGATGTCTTACAATGAATGGTTTTTAATTTTAATCTAGTTAAAATTATCAATATTTTCCATTTAAATCTACAACATTTTTGTCTTTTTTAAAAAACTCGTTCTGGAAGATCTAGCTAGAGCAATCAGGCAAGAGAAAGAAATAAAGGGCAACCAGATTGGAAAAGAGGAAGTCAGATGGTCTCTGGTGATGATATGATCATACACCTAGGCAACCCCTAAAGACTCCTCCAAAAGATTCCTAGATTTTGTAAATGGATTCAGTGACGTTTCAGGTAACAAAATCAATGCACTCAGTAGCATTGTAATACACCAACAACTATCAATCTGAGAATTAAATCAAGAATTCAATCTCTTTCACAATAGCTGCAAAAACAAAAAAAAACAAAAAGAAGAACCAAGAAGGTGAAAGATCTCTATAAGGAAAATTATAAAACACTGTTGAAAGAAATCATAGATGACAGAAACAAATGGAAATACATCCTCGGCTCATGGATTGGAAGAATCGATATCATGAAAATGACCACATTGCTCAAAGCAATTTATAGATTTTTTTTTTTTTTTTTTAAACAGAGTCCTTCTCTGACACCCAGGCTGGAGTACAGTGGTGTGATCTTGGCTCACCACAGCCTCAGCTTCCCACATTCGAGCGATTCTCCTGTCTCAGTCTCCCAAGAAGCTGGAACTACAGTCATGTGCCACCTTGCCTGGGTAATTTTTATATGTTTTTAGTAGAGACTGGGTTTCACCACGTTAGCCAGGCTGGTCTCGAACTCCTGGCCTCAAGCAATCCTCCCACCTCAGCCTCCCAAAGTGCTGGGATTACAGGTGTAAGCCACCACTGCTGGCCACAATCTATAGATTTAATGCAATTCCTACCAACATCATTTTTCACAGAATTAAAAAAAAAAAAATCTTAAAATTCATATGGCACCAAAAAAGAGCCTGAAGTGTCACAGCAATCCTAAGCAAAAAGTTAGATTCTGGAGGCATTACATTGGCTGACTTCACATTATGCTACAAGGGTATAGTTACCAAAACAGCATGGTACTGTTATAAAGGTAGATATACAGACCAATGGTATAGAACAGAGAACCCAGAAATAAAGTCAAATACTTACAACCAACTGATCTTTGATAAAAGATATAAAAACATAAACTGGGGAAAGGACATTATATTTAATAAATGATGCGAGAGAAATTGGGTAGCCACATGTAGAAGAAACAAATTACATCCCTATCTTTCACCATATTCAAAAATTAACTGAAGTTGTATTAAATATTTAAATCTAACACCTGAAACCATAAAAATTCTACAAGAAACTCTAGGAAAAACTTTTTAGGACACGGGCCTAGACAAATCATTTATGACTATGACCTGAAAAACAAATATAACAAAAAGAAATAAATAGGACCAAATTAAATTAATTAAAATTTCTGCATAGCAAAATAAATCCTCATCAGAGTAAATGGACAACTTAGAGAATGGGAGAAAACGTTTGCAAAGTATACATCTGATAAAGAACTGATATCCAGAATCTACGAGGAACTCAAACAAATTTGCGTCATTTAAATGCAAATTAAAACACGAGGAGATGTCACCTTACCCAAGCCAGAATGATCATTACTAAAAAAGTCGAAAAATGAGTTGTTAGCATGGATGTGGTGAAATGGGAACACTTATATACTGCTGGTGGGAATGTAAATTATTACAACCTCTATGGAAAACAGTGTGGAGATATCTCAAAGAACTAAAAGTAGATATACCACTTGGCCCAGCAATCCCACTACTGGGTATCTACTCAAAGCTACCACTTGGCCCAGCAATCCCACTACTGGGTATCTACTCAAAGCAAAAGTAAATCACTATATCAAAAAGACACCTGCACAAATATGTTTATCAAAGCATAATTTACAATTGCAAAGACAGGGAATTAACCTAAGTCCCCATCAACTGATGAACGGATAAAGACATATATGCTGCAGAATATTACTCAGTTATAATAAAGCATGAAATAATGTCTTTTGCAGCAACTTGGATGGGACAGGAGCTCATTATTCTAAGTGAAGTAACTCAGGAATCTAAACCCAAAAACTGCATGTTCTCGCTTATAGGTGGGAAGCTGAGCTGTGGGTATGCAAAGGCACATAAGCTCAATGTAAAATGGACATTGGAGATTCAGAAGGGATGAAGGTGGAAGGAGGATGAGGGATGAAAAACTACCTATTGGGTAGAATGCACACTACCCAGGTGTGGATGCACTAAAATCCCAGATTTCACTACTATATAATTCATCCAGGTGACCAAAAACCACTTGTACCACTTATAGCTACTGAAATTAAAAAATTTTTTTTAAAGAACTCATTCTTTCTCCTGGCATTATAAAGAGAGTCTCCTTTGGTATTCTATAAATTTATGGTTTTTCCTTTCACATTAAAGTTGTTCATCTTTTTTTTTTGTCTGATGAAAAATAAGATTCCATTTTCACTGTTTCTATCTGGATAATCATTGGACACCACCACATTTGTTGAAAAGGCCACTCCTCTGTTTATTTGCACAGCCAGCTCATAACTCAAGTTTTCACATACATGTGGGTGTGTTCCTGGGTTTGATATTTTGTTCTATTTGATTATGATTTTTGTGCAAATACTACTCAGTCTTAATTGTGACAGATGTATGTTAGGTCTTGATAATTAGTAGGGCAAATCTCTCTTAGTAGTGTTTTGTAATTTTCCTTCTTCCTCATTTTAGAATCACTTTACCAAATTCCATCAAAAGGAAGCAAGCTAAAAACTGTTGTGACTTGTTGGAAAGCATTGAATCTGTAGATTATGTTGGGAAGAACTGATATGCTTATGTTATTAAATATACCAGTTTACGCACATGGCTTCTGCTTTCATTTATCTTGATCTGCTTTAACCTCTCTCCATCATGTTTTATATCATTTTCATAAAGTTATTTCTGATTTTTTGCTAGATTTATTTCTATATAGTTTGTATTTTAATAATTTAAAATGGTATTTTATTATATTTAATATTATATTTGTCACTGAGGTAGGAGGCGGGACTAGACTCTGGAAGCAGGGGTTGGACACTGGACCAAATTGAGGACTAGCTAAAACAAGTCTAGGGGCAGGGCAGTAATCCTGTAATCCCAGCACTTTGGGAGGCTGAAGAAGGTAGATCACTCAAGGTTGAGAGTTCGAGATCAGCATGAAACCCCTGTCTCTACAAAAATACAAAAATTAGCTGGGCATGATGGAAGGTGCCTGTAATTCCAGCTACTTGGGAGACTGAGGCAAGAGAATCACTTGAACCTGGAAGTCAGAGGTTGTGGTGAGCCAAGATCATACCATTGCACTCCAGCCTGGGTGACAGAGCAAGACTCCGCCTCAAAAAAAAAAAAAATAATAAATGAATCAACAAAAAAGTCTGGAGCAGAAGTACCTCCTTATAAGACACGCCCATCAATGTACCGTATCAGCTCCCCATTGCCATGGCAACACCCAGAAGTTTCTGCTCCTTTCCATGGCAACTATTCCACGATCCAGAAGTTACAACCCTCATCCTAAAAATTTCTGCATAAACCACCCCTTAATTTTCACATGATTAAAAGTAGGTATAAATATGAGTGCAGAACTGTCACTGGTCACACTGTTTAGGGTGGGCCTATTCTGCGAGGAACAGTACCACTACTGCTGCTGTATGCTGCTGCTTCAGTCAAAGTTGCTGTTTAATACCACCAGCCTATCCTCGAATGCTCTCCTGGGCGAAGACAGAAACCCGCTCTGGCTAAGTCTCAATTCTGAAACTTGTCTATCCTGCATCATCACTAACATATGGACATGTAGTTGGTTTTTATATTACTTTTAATAATATAAAATAATCCTGTTCAACTCTCTTATTAACAGTAAACATATATCTGTGGATTCTTTTGAGTTCTACATGTAGACAATAATATCATGCAAATAATGAGAATTTTGGTTTGTTTCACAATTCTTGTATACTTTATTTTCTGGACGCCCTATGTCAGCTAGGATGTCTAGTACAATGTTGAATAAAATGGCAATAACAGGCTTTAAGCAAAATGTGTTCATAGTAATGTTTCACATATCCTAAAAATAAAGAACTAAAATTAAAGGGGCTGTGGAAGAAACTCAAATGGAATACCAAGAGACAATTTGAACCTAATAGTAATACAAATGAAAAACAGACCCATACTGAAAAAGTTGGGGTGGGAAGGGAAAAGAACTAACCTGGTAACTTTAGAAAATAGTAACTTGACTGCAAACTGTAAGACTCAAGACTCCAAGCATTGCACACAGATCTTGCACTGAGATAGTACATTTGTTTTTCACGGAGGTATGGGTTAGAGACTCTGAAATTATTTTATGTGTACATGAAGATTGAGAACGCAAGTCAATGTAATGTGTATTATGAGAGCTGGGTTTCTCACTGTCAGAGAAAGGAGTGACAGACACGGAAAGAGGGGAAAAGGCTACATGAACCCTGGGGTGCTGGATGAGCTCGTGTTTTCTGATACATACAAAGTTAGATATAGAAATATCCGTGTACCCTTTATACATTTTCAACCCTTCTTTTTTATCATACTAACACATTTAAAAAATATTCTATATTTGTTAAGTATAATATCTGAATTCTTTGCAAATCAGATTGTGGTCACGATTTCTGTGACTCTTCCTGATGTCTTTGTGTGCGTGTGTGCGTGTGTGTGTGTGTGTGAGTGTGTGTGTGTACATATACTGATTATTTTTAAATGTGAGCTCATATTTTTCAGAACTTTATTTGTGGCAGTTCTCTGAAGACTGGGTTAAAGCTGGACTCATCTGGAGGGTTTATATTTGTATTTCCTGGTTGACTGGGTTCCTTCTGAATTCTGAATCACTTGAATTTAAGTTCCTGGTTTGAGGTTTGTTGAATCAACCCAATAATATAAATTCAGACTCAAAATATGTGGGTCTAGTTTGTGGTTATGAAGTGTGGGAATATAGCAAGGTTTGAGATGGGCATATTTCTTTACCGGAGTGGAAAGGGAGAATACATTTCTGGCTCACCTTTGCATTGAAAATTTAGCCCTCTACAGTGCCAGATTTAGAGCAAGGGTGAGGGCTGATGTATCCTTATACTCCTCCATTTATCTTTCAGGATAAGTCCTGGACTTTGATTTTTGTATTTTTGTACTTATAAGCTTATATACACACACACACACACACACACACACACACAGAGACACACACACAGAGGCAAAAAAGGAAGAACACACGCCTTCAACACAAAAGCCAACCTGCCTGCTTTGCTTACCTCTCCGGGTTCCCAGTTTCCTTTTGTCTTTGGCTCAGGATCCCTTCACTCTTGCCAGCTCATCCACACAATTTTAAACACATATTTCTATATATTATGCAGAATGTGTAGTTGTTCTTGGCAGAAAGACTGGCACCATGCTGCCTCTAGCAATGCTAACAAAACCAAATGCGCGCTGAAGATTTAACTTACTCCTGGCCTGGGCTTCATGGATTATCTATTTCACAGCAATCCCGTGAGACAGGCATGATTATTGTTGCTGTTTCACAACCAGTGAGATGGAGCAGGGGCGCCTCTTAGGGCCTGTGAGTCCCCTTTCCCCCAAGCATGGAAATAAAAGAAAATATTGAGTTCTTTCAAGTAAAGTTCCAGGCACCTCGCTAGCCCTGAGAGGTAAATGAGCAACTTGATGAGCAAGAAAGTAATAGTAGCCTAAAACAATAGCCAAGAAAGTTAGAATCACAGGCTGTTTGGTTCTCTATAGAAATTAAAGATAGTATCTTAACATATCTTCTTGAGTTGTTTGTCAGAAACCCAGACCCCCACCAAATGGGTCCACTTAGCACAGAGACCCCAGACGAGGCAGAACTGAGGAGAGAAACCTGAGCTCTGTTCTTTGTTCTAAATTTCTTCCTGAAGGGCCTGGAGGAGGTCACACCCATGAGCCAAAGCTAACATTATTTTCTCCTGATCCCAAATTTTTAGACAAAGCTTCAGGTTCTGAGCCAATCACAAGGCAGAAAATCTTTGAATCCACCTAAGACCTGTACCTGTGGGCCCTCATTTCAAGATGCCCCACCTTTTTATATCCAATTGTTACAGGTAGTTAGACAGGTATGAGCAGGGGCGGGAGAGGCTTCTCTTTCCCCCACTAGGAATGTCAGGGGACAGTTTGGCAATGATAGCATTGCCTTTCTAAAAGTGATAAGTCGACAGCCGGTGCCAGGGAGAGGTTACTGCCTGATGGTCCACAGCTGTTGTACTAAAGTGTTAATTGAACGTAGATACCAGGAAGAAGCAACTTCTCGGGCCTGGGCATTAAGGGACAAAATGGCATATAGTCTGACCTCCCGGGGGCACTCCACCAGCAAAGGGAAGAAAGCCTCAGATGGGCATGCCTACAACTTCCTAAACACACCGTATGCTCTCTTCTCAAGGGCAAGGAGGGCACTGGGCATGTGGGCAGCCCGTCCTAAGGGGAGAATCAAGGGAAAGGGGCTGGCCTATAAAGCCCTAGGATCAAGGTCACTTGGATCTCTCCCAAGCGCACATTCCTTTCTTTCCTGCTCTAAAGCTTTTTAATGAACGTCCACTCCTGCTCTGAAACTCGCCTTGGTCTCTTTTCTGCCTTATGTCCCTCAGTGGAATTCTTTCTTCTGAGGAGGTAAGAACTGAGGTTCCTGCCGACCCATAAGGGATTTGCTGCTGGTGACTTGATTACCCTCCACTGGTGACATATTTCCTGTCGTGTGACTTGGATAACAAAACCAATGTATAACCTTTATGTATACCTATATACGTATATGTATTGATTTATGACTTTGGCTGAGGCAGAGGTTACTTTAAAGACTCATAACTGTGAGCTATGTGAGAATTCGGGTCTTAGGCATTAGCTGCCTGATTCTCCTTCATTGGTGCCCTGTAAATAAGCGCCTTCCTTTCTCCTGCTGCAAACCTCAGTGTATTTGGGCATTATCGCAATGGGTTGGGGGACCTCAGTTCAATTTGCCAGCACTAGCTTATAAGTACTCATATTTAAAGGTCATATTTAAGTGTTCCATCATAATATAGTTTAACTGTAGAATAAAGCTAGATGATGTGATTCTTGGATATATCAAGGCCAAGAGCTTTCTCTAGTCACAATTATCTTCTAAATAGAACCTCCATCAGCACAGGGAAAGAGCTTAAAGATGAGTTAAAATCCTGGCTAAGTACCTCTGAGTGATTTCTTATTGGGTATTAGTGTGTCAAAACAAGAATTATTTGACCAGATGGAAAAGAAAGGCACTCCCTGAATAAGTAACAAGAAGCAAACATCTCACCTTAGAAGGAGACAACTGCCCCTTCACAGTGGTCATTGTGAAAGGCCTTTGAGGATTATCGTGACAAATAGGGAAAATGTCTACTCATGACCCTGGCAACGTGGAAATTTCAACCTGAAAATTGTCCATTGTTGAGATGGTTTGTCGAGTTAAGTTTCAATAGAATACTCAGCATAAATATTTGTGCTTCATCATATTCAAGACATTACTCTTCTTTAAAAATTATTGCTTTAAAAACAATCCTGGAAAACAAAACAAAAATAAATATATCCTTGAGAATTATATAAACTATCAGGAATAAATAATTCTTGGAGCAGACACACTAAATTGGACACTGTGACAGGCGCAGCCCGTAACTCTCTTTGTTTAGGGCTGTGCCCCACAGAGCATTATTCTAAGAATAAACACTTCAAGCAAAACATAACACATTGGCTGTGTTTACTGTTCCTGATGGCATTATGAGTCCAGCTATGATCTGATAATTTTTTATACTTCACAAATAGATTTCCTGGTAAAACTCCTAGGAGTTAAACAGTGTCAAAATCTTCACTGGGATAAATCTGTTCTTAACTTATCAGAATTGTGTCACGGGGTAAAATGTGTCTTATTTCCTGGTAGTGATTTATATTTAGTAGAAACTGTACTTGCCACACACAGTTTGGCAGTTCAGTGTAAATTTCTATGAGGAAAACCTTTATAACATAGCCATCACATATTGGGATGAATATGTTTTAGTGCAAGGAAAAAACAGTATTTTTAATTTCCATCTCTCTCCTATTTTATTTCATGTCATCGTAACAGTCAACATAACAGAGAGTTACTTTCTCATGAAGAAAAGTAATTCCTCCATGGAACTCATCAGGGGAGTTAAAAAACACACATGTGACTATACCCACTCGTGTATGAAGTTAGAAAGTGACTGATACCACTAAGTACATACATCCTCAAGGGCGTGTTTTCCTGCCTTACTTGCATTTGAGTGAAAAGCGGCCACTTAGAAAACCTTACAACTATAGCTAAAGAGTCAGTTCTCTTTACAGAGATATGGAGCACCAGCATTTTGAAGATAGCCTTAATGTTTTGACTTAACTGCTTATCTCATCAACAAGCCAAATGAAGTTTAGCTTCAAAGTCATCTGGAACCATTTGAGTAATTTAATTTCACATGTTTACCTGCTGTGTGTGCTATATTTTTGATTGTTATATGATATGATGGAGTCACTTGAAATTCTTTCAGGAATAATTCAGAGTATAAATCTGCACACACACACACAGACACACACACACACACACACACTCTCAAGTGACATGGCATGGTGGAATCTCAATCCAGAAAAAAAAGAGAGTTGATAAACTGCAACTATAGAAATATTTTTTCCGGGACTGCTGGGAAGATGGCCGACTAAGAACAGCTCAGGACTTCAGCTCCCAGTGAAAGTGCAGAGGGTGAGTGGACGCCACATTTCCAGACGAATTTTTATTGCCCACAGACCAGGAGATACCCAGGCAGAGGGGTCGCCAGCGCCGCAGTCCTGGCCGGTGTGGCTGTTTTGGCCCCCGTGGGGCTGATTTGGCCCGCGCAGCTGTTTTGACCACGCCCTGTTGCGGAGGCTCTCCGTACAAAAGCCACTAGTCTGGGAGCCCTCTTAGCTGGTGAGCCCTGAGATGTCAGAGTTGCCCATTCATCTGAAATAGCCAGCCAGGCCAGGAGATTCCTAGGCAAAAAAACTTCCAGGAGCCTCCGTGCTGCTCTTTGAACTGACTCCGTGAGTCACAGCACGGGAGATCCCAGCGCCTTTTCAACAAGCGACTGGAACGCTGGGTCGTTCAACTTAAAAAATTAAAAAAAGACTCTGAGTCAGGGAGCCAGGTGATCAGGCTCAGTTGGTCCCACCCCCCGCCCCCAACAACAACTACAACGACAACAAAAACAGTAATTGAAAATGCTCTGGGTTGAGCATTTCACAGCAAGCACAGCTGAACCTGGAATGGTCTGGCTCTGTGGGGGAGGGGCGTCCACCATCACGAGACTCTCCACTACTATGGAGGCAGCCTGCCATCACTGAGGCAGCCCGCCGTTGCCAAGGCAACCTGCAACTACAGAGAGAGTCCGTCATTACAGAGGCGGGGCCACCATTGCTGAGGCAGTTCTAACTACACCCGTATAAACGGGACTGCAGGGAAGATCACATGGCAGCTGGGCAGAGCCCACAGCAGCTCAGCAAAGCCTCTGCAGGCAGACAGGGACTAGGCAAACTCCTAACTGCAGAGCAGCCCTGAAAGAAAAAAAAAGGGGGCAACAGCACAACGGAAACTCATAAAGCCCTAACTCCCCGGGACAGAGCACCTGGGAACAAAAAGTGGTTTATGAGTTTAGCAGCAACAGACCTAAACGTACCTGCCCAGCAGCTCTGAATGAACAACGGAGCTCACAGCTCAGGACTTGAGCCCCAATAAAAGACAGACTGTCTTTTCAAGCAGCTCCCTGACCCCCATAGATCCAAAGAGTCACCTCATAAAGGAGAGAACCAACTGACATTTGGTGAGCATCCTTCTGGGACAAAGATAGCAGAAGAGGAAACTGGTAGCAACCCTTACTGATCTGCAGCTGCTGCAGGTGATCCCCAGGCAAGCAAGGCCTGGAGTGGACCTCAGCAGTCCTACAGCAGAGGGGCCAGACTGTTAAAAGGCAAGCTTAAAAAAAAGAAGTAACTCCAGCATCCACAAACTGGAAGCTCACTCAGAGACCCAATCTGAAAGACAGTAACTACAAAGACAACAGGTGTGAATAAACCCACAAAGATGGGAAGAAACCAGCACAAAAAGGATGAAAACTCCAGAAACCAGAACACTTCGCTTCCTAAAAGGGATCACAACTCCTCACCAGGAAGGGAACAAGACCGGATGGAGAAGGAATGTGATGAAATGACAGAATCAGACTTCAGAAGGTGGGTAGTAAGAAACTATAGTGAGCTAAAAGAACATGTTCTAACCCAAGGCAAAGAAACTAAGAACCTTGAAAAAAGATAGGATGAAATGCTAATGAGAATGGACAACATAGAAAGGAATATAAGTGAATTGATGGAGCTGAAAAACAACATGAGAACTTTGCGAAGCATGCACAAGTTTCAACAGCTGAATTAACCAAGCAGAAGAAAGGATATCAGAGGTTGAAGATCAACTCAATGAAATAAAAGGAGAAGGCAAGAACAGAGAAAAAAGGGCAAAAAGGAATGAACAAAATCTTCAAGAAATGTGGGACTATATGAAAAGACCTAATCTACGTTTGATAGGTGTACCTGAATGTGACAAAGAGAATGAATCCAAGCTGGAAAATACTCTTCAGGATATTATCCAGGAAAACTTCCCCAACCTAGCAAGGCAGGCCAATATTCAAATCCAGGAAATACAGAGAACACCACAAAGATACTCCTCAAGAAGAGCAACCTCAAGGCACATAATTCACCAGGGTTGAAATGAAAGAGAATATGCTAAGGGCAGCCAGAGAGAAAGGTGAGGTTACCCACAAAGGGAAGCCCATTAGACTCACAGCAGATCTCTCAGCAGAAACCCTACAAGCCAGAAGAGATTGGGGGCCAATATTCAACATCCTTAAAGAAAAGAACTTTCAACCCAGAATCTCCTATCCAGCCAAACTAAGCTTCGTAAGTGAAGGAAAAATAAAATCCTTTGCGAACAAGCAAGTACTCAGAGATTTCATCACCACCAAACCTGCTCTACAAGAACTCCTGAAAGAGGCTCTACACATATAAAGGAACAACCAGTACCAGCCACTACAGAAACATACCAAATGGTAAAGAGCATCAACACAATCAAGAATCTGCATTAACTAACCAACAAAACAGCCAGCTAGCATCAAAATGACAGTATCAAATTCACACATAACAATACTACCCCTAAATGTAAATGGACTAAATGCACCAATCAAAAGACACAGACTGGCAAATTGAATAAAAAGTCAAAACCCATCAGCGTGCTGTATCCAGGAAACCCATCTTACATGCAAGGATACACAAAGGCTCAAAATAAAGGGATGGAGGACGATCTACCAAGCAAATGGAGAGCAAAAAAAAGTACGCGTTGCAATTCTCATCTCTGATAAAATAGTCTTTAAAGCAACAAAGATCAAAAGAGACAAAGAAGGACATTACATAATGGTAAAAGGATCACTGCAACAAGAAGAGCTAATGATCCTAAATATATACGCACCCAATACAGGAGCCCCCAGATACATAAGGCAAGTTCTTAATGACTTACAAAGAGACTTAGACTCCCACACAGTAATAGTGGGAGACTTTAACACCCCATTGTCAATATTAGACAGATCATCCAGACAGAAAATTAACAAGGATATCCAGGACCTGAACTCAGACCTGGAGCAAGCAAACCTAATAGACATTTACAGAACTCTCCATCCCAAATGCACAGAATATACATTCTTCTCAGCACCACATCACACCTACTCTAAAATTGACCACGTAATTGGCAATAAATCACTCCTCAGCAAATGCAAAAGAACAGAAATCATAACAAACAGTCTCTCAGACCACAGTGCAATCACGTTAGAACTCAGAATGCAGAAACTAACTCAGAAACGCACAGCTTCATGGAAACTGAACAACTTGCTCTTGAATGTTGACTGGATAAACAATGAAATGAAGGCAGAAATAAAGATGTTCTTAGAAACCAATGAGAACGAAGACACAACATACCAGAATCTCTGGGACACATTTAAAGCAGTGTCTAGAGGAAAATATATAGCAATGAGTGCCCATATGAGAAGAAAGGAGAGATCTAAAATTGACACCCTATCATCAAAATTGAAAGAGCTAGAGGAGCAAGATCAAAAAAAACTCAAAACCTAGCAGAAGACAGGAAATAACTAAGATTAGAGCAGAACTGAAGGAAACAGAGACACAAAAAACTCTTCAAAAAATCAATAAAACCAGGAGCTGGTTTTTTGAAAAGATCAACAAAATACACAGACCAGTAGCCAGATTAATAAAAAAGAAAAGAGAGAATAACCAAATTGATGCAATAAAAAATTATAAAGGGGATATTACCACAGATTCCACAGAAATCCAAACCATCATCAGAGATTATTACAAACAACTCTATGCACATAAACTAGTAAACCTGGAAGAAATGGATAGATTCCTGGACACCTGCATCCTCCCAAGCCTAAACCAGGAAGAAGTCGAAACCCTGAATAGACCGATAACAAGGTCTGAAATTGAGGCAGCAATTAAGAGCCTACCACCCAAAAAAAGCCCAGGTCCAGATGGGTTCACAGCCGAATTCTACCAGACATATAAAGAGGAGCTGGTACCATTTCTTCTGAAACTATTCCAGATAATCCAAAAAGAGGGAATCCTTCCCAAATCATTTTACGAGATAAACATCATCCTGATACCAAAACCCGGCAGAGACTCAACAAGAAAAGAAAACTTCAGGCCAATATCCATGATGAACATAGATGCAAAAATCTTCAATAAAATACTGGCAAGCCGGTTGCAATAGCACATCAAAAAGCTTATCCACCATGATCAAGTAGGAGTCAACCCAGGGACACAAGGCTGGTTCAACATACGCAAGTCCATAAACGTAATTCACCATGTAAACAGAACCAAAGACAAAAACCTCATGATTATCTCAATTGATGCAGAGAAGGGCTTTGACAAAATTCAACAGCCCTTTATGCTAAAAACCCTCAATAAACTAGGTATAGACAGAACATATCTCAAAGTAATAAAAGCTATTTATGACAAACCAACAGCCAATATCATACTGAATGGGCCAAAACTGGAAGCATTCCCTTTGAAATCTGGCACTAGACAAGGATGCCCTCTCTCACCACTCCTATTCAATATAGTACTGGAAGTTCTAGCCAGAGCAATCAGGCAAGAAAAAGAAATAAAGGGTATTCAAATAGGAAAGGAGAAAATCAAACTGTCTCTATTTACAGATGACATGATTGTATATCTGTCTCTATTTACAGATGACATGATTGCCTTTTCAGCCCAAAATCTCCTGAAACTGATAAGCAACTTCAGCAAAGTCTCAGGATACAAAATCAACGTGCAAAAATCACAAACATTCCTATACACCAGTAACAGACTTAAAGAGAGCCAAATCAAGAACAAACTGCCATTCACGATTGCTACAAAGAGAATAAAGTACCTAGGAATACAACTAACAAGGAATGTAAAGGACCTCTTCAAGGAGAACTACAAGCCATTGCTCAACAAAAGAAGAGAGGACACAAACAGATGGAGAAACATTCCATGTTCATGGTTAGGAAGAATCAACATCGTAAAAATGGCCATACTGCCCAAAGTAATTAACAGATTCAACGCTATTCCCATCAAGCTACCAATGACCTTCTTCACAGAACTGGAAAAAAAAAAAACACCTTAAACTTCATATGGAACCAAAAGAGAGCCCGCATAGCCAAATCAGTTCTAAGCAAAAAGAACAAAGCAGGAGGCATCACACTACCGGACTTCAAACTATACTACAAGGCTACAGTAATCAAAACAGCATGGTACTGGTACCAAAACAGAGATATAGACCAATGGAACAGAACAGAGGCCTTGGAGGAAACACAACATATCTACAACCACCCGATCTTTGACAAACCTGATAAAAACAAGCAATGGGGAAAGGATTGCCTGTTTAATAAATGGTGTTGGGAAAACTGGCTAGCCATGTGCAGAAAGCAGAAACTGGACCCCTTCCTGACACCTTTCACTAAAATTAACTCCAGATGGATTAAAGACTTAAACATAAGACCTAATGCCATAAAAACCCTAGAAGAAAATCTAGGCAAAACCATTCAGGACATAGGCATAGGCAAGGACTTCATGACTAAAACACCAAAAGCATTGGCAACAAAAGCCAAAATTGACAAATGGGACCTAATCAAACTCCACAGCTTCTGCACGGCAAAAGAAACAGTCATTAGAGTGAATTGGCAACCAACAGAATGGGAAAAAAAATTTGCAGTCTACCCATCTGACAAGGGGCTGATATCCAGAATTTACAAATAACTAAAACAGATCTACAAGGAAAAAAAAAAAAACAAAAAAAAAAAAAACAAAAAACAAAAAAAAACAAGCCCATTTAGAAGTGGGCAAAGGATATGACCAGACACTTTACAAAAGAAGACATACAGGAGGCCAACAAACATATGAGAAAATGCTCATCATCACTGGTTATTAAAGAAATGCAAATCAAAACTACATTGAGATACCATCTCACACCAGTTAGAATGGCGATCATTAAAAAATCTGGAGACAACAGATGCTGGAGAGGATGTGGAGAAATAGGAACACTCTTACACTGTTGGTGGGAGTGTAAATTAGTTCAACCATTGTGGAAGACAGTGTGGCAATTTCTCAATGACCTAAAAATAGAAATCCCATTTGACCCAGCAATCCCATTACTAGGTATCTATCCAAAGGATTATAAATCATTCTACTATGAGGACACATGCACACAAATGTTCACTGCAGCACTGTTTACAATAGCAAAGACCTGGAATCAACCCAAATGCCCATCAGTGATAGACTGGACAGGAAAAATGTGGTACATATACACCATGGAATATTACGCAGCCATCAAAAAGGATGAGTTCGTGTCCTTTGTAGGGACATGGATGAACCTGGAAACCATCATTCTCAGCAAACTGACACAGGAGCAGAAAATCAAACATCACATGTTCTCCCTTGTAGGTGGGTGTCGAACAATGAAAACACATGGACACAGGGAGGGGAGCACTACACACTGGGGTCCGTTGGGGGAAAATGGTGGAGAGATGGGAGGGTGGGGAGTTGGGGATAAATAGCATGGGGAGAAATGACAGATATAGGTGAGGGGAAGGAAGGCAGCAAATCATACTGCCATGTGTGTACCTATACAACAATCTTGCATGTTCTTCACATGTACCCCAAATCCTAAAATGCAATAAAAAAAAAGAAAAAAATATTTTTTCCAATTAGATCTTTTAAATTTTGAGAAGAGAAATTTTTGAACCAGGTACGGTGCTCATGCCTGTAATCTCAGTGCTCTGGGAGGCCTAGGCTAGAGAAAATCCCTTGGGGTCAGGAGTTCCAGGCTACAGTGAGCTGTGATCATACCAGCACACTCCAGCCTGGGTGACAGAGCAAGACCCTGTCTCAAAAGAAGAGGAAGAGGAAGAGGAGGAATAAGAAGGAGGAGGAGGAGGAGGAGAAAGAAAAGAGGAAATTGTTTCCATTTTTTAAAATTGTTTTTATTGATACATAGAGGTAGTTTTTCTTTAAATCCTTAAGGATTTGGCCTTTTTAAAAGAAGTATGCAAAGCAATAGTACCTTTAGGAAAACAAAAAGATAGTATGCAAAATCTGGGTAGCAATGTATGCTGTGTTTGATTCATAAAGAGGATGGCTCTGGACCGTCAATAGGATAAATACCATCAATTGCTTTGCCAGGAACAGCAAGGATTGTGCTCTGATGAGCCCCATTCCCCTAAATCCTGTTGTGACCAATAGCACCAGTTTTTCAGGTGATCGACTGAAATTTGGGGCTTTTAGCCACTGCCATATGGCTTGAATTTTAAAGTGATAATTCTTATAAAATTAATTATTTTGATACCAAATTGTTTTCAGCTAGAAAAATATTTTTAAAATATAGATGATTCCCTAACTTGTAACCCAAACACCAAGCAACTAACTTATAACTGTATGATTAAAAAAAAAAAAAAGAAAGAAAAGAAAAAGGAGGAGGAACAAGAAAGGGAAGAGGAGAGAAAAAGAAGGAGACTGAATGTTGAACACAAATTTGCTCTTGTGAAAAGCAGTGTGTACATGTAAAAGATATTGACACCATAGAGTTGTGGCAGAGACCCCTGGTTGCCCATAACACATCCATTGTCTCTTCCTCTCTCGTCGGTGGGTCCCAATTTATAGTTGTCATCTAACTATAAAACTATTTGTCCAATCTTCTTTTGGAACAATAAGACATAAGTAGATGTTTCTTGATGTCCAGGGAGATCCGCTCCCTGGACAGAGTGGCAACAGGATTTCTTTTTTTTTTTTTCAGGTTTTTAAAAATTATACTTTAAGTTTTGGGGTACATGTGCAGAATGTGCAGGTTTGTTACACAAGTATACATGTGCCATAGTGGTTTGCTGCATCCATCACCCCATCATCTACATTAGGTATTTCTCCTAATGCTATCTCTCCCCTAGCACACTATCCCCCAACACGTGCTGGTGTGTGATGTTCTCCTTCCTGTGTTCATGTGTTCTCATTGTTCAACTCCTACTTATGAGTGAGAACATGCAGTGTTGGTTTTCTGTTCTTGTGTTAGTTTGCTGAGAATGATGGTTCAGCTTCATCCATGTCCCAGGAAAGGACATGAACTCATACTTTTTTTAATGGCTACATAGTATTCCATGGTGTATATGGTGCCACATTTTCTTTATCCAGTCTATCATTGATGGGCATTTGGGTTGGTTCCAAGTCTTTGCTATTGTGAGCAGTGCCACAATAGGCATATGTGTGCATGTGTCTTTATAGTAGAATGATTTATAATCTTTTGGGTATAGACCCAGTAATGATATTACTGGGTCAGATGGTATTTCTGGTTCTAGATCCTTGAGAAGTCACCACGCTGTCTTCCACAATGGTTGAACTAATTTACACTCCCACCAACAGTGTAAAAGCATTCCTATTTCTCCATATTCTCTCCAGCACCTGTTGCTTCCTGACTTTTTAATGATCACCATTCTAACTGGTGTGAGATGGTATCTCATTGTGGTTTTGATTTGTATTTCTTTAATCACAAGTGATAATGAGCTTTTTCTCATGTGTTTGTTGTCTGCATAAATGTCTTTTCTTGAGAATTATCTGTTCATATCCTTGGCCCACTTTTCAATGTGGTTGTTTATTTTTTTTTCTTGTAGATTGGTTTAAGTTCTTTGTAGATTCTGGATATTAGCCCTTTGTCAGATGGATAGATTGCAAAAATTTTCTGTAGGTTAGCTGTTCACTATGATGATAATTTCTTTTGCTGTGCAGAAGCTCTTAAGTTTAATTAGATCCCATTTGTCAATTTTGGCTTTTTTTTTTTTTTTGCCATTGCTTTTGGTGTTATAGTCATGATGTCTTTGCCCATGCCTATGTCCTGAATGGCATTGCCCAACTTTTCGTCTAGGGTTTTTATGGTTTTAGGTCTTACATTTAAGTGTTTAATCCATCTTGACTTAAATTTTGTATAAGTTATAAAGAAGGGGTCCAGTTTCAGTTTTCTGCATATGAAGAGCCAGTTTTCCCAATACCATTTATTAAATAGGGAATCCTTTCCCTATTGCTTGTTTTTGTGAGGTTTGTAAAAAATCAGATGGTTGTAGATGTGTGGTGTTATTTCTGAGGCATCTGTTATGTTCCATTGGTCTATATATGTGTTTTGGTACCAGTACTATGCTGCTTTGGTAACTGTAGCCTTGTAGTATAGTTTAAAGTCAGGTAGCATGATACCTCCAGCTTTGTTCTTTTTGCTTAGGATTGTCTTGGCTATGAAGGCTCTCTTTTAGTTCTATATGAAATTTAAAGTAGCTTTTTTTCTAATTCTGTGAAGAAAGTCAATGGTAGCTTGATGGGGATAGCATGAAATATATAAATTACTTTGGGTAGTATGAGAATAGTGTCAGGATTTCTAATGTTGCTTTGTCCAAATCCCTGATGTCACAGAGCTGACAATCTTGCTTTGGGACTGCTTATTTGAGACTTCTTTTATATGAGAAAAAAATAAAATTTCCTCTTATTTAAATTGCTATTTGAGAGGGTTCCCTTATTTGCAGCAAAACCAAATCCTAACAGTTAAACCTGCTTAGCACTATAAATATCATAAAATACTTTCACATTTATTATTTCTTTATGGATTAAAAGTAAACCTATGATATAGGTAGGGAAGATATTAATATCTCCATTTTGTAGATGAGGAAACGGTGGCTTGGAAAACATAAGTATTGAGTCCAAGGCCAGAAGATTCTTTAGGACAGAAGTAAGTTTGGGATTCATGCCTTCTGTCCATAGTCTCACTTTCTGCTATTTCATCAATTCTCTTTGCTCTGGTGAAATTGGCTTACTAGCATCTTCATTGTACAAGTAGTGATTAATATCTGTTGACCATTTACTATGTGCTAGACATTACTGTAGTTTATTTAGCTGTGTTATTTCAAGTAAGACTCACAGTTTCATCAAGTGGATACGATTAATTACCTCCATTTTACAAGTGGGGGAACTGAAACTAAGAGGTGAAACACCTTGAGGTTGACTTGAAAGTTTTGACCCAAAATCAGGCAGATTGATTTCAGAGTAGGAGAGCTTCACCTGAGTCCTCTAAGCAAATGAAGGAAAATGCAGCCTGATTGATGAACAGTGAACTTTCTCCAGGAGAAAAACTAAATATATACAGCATTATAATCATATGTATTGAGAGTATTCACTTGAGAGAACTTCCTTATAGTCAGTGCCAAGAACAAGTATAATTCTTTCAGGCATTTTGTAATATAATGTTAATCATTCAGCTGCTTAGTATAAGTGAGAAAAGTAGGGCTCAAAGTTCAATTATCTCTTTTTCTTCCTCTCAATTATATGATGTTTTGATTTTTTGAGTTAACGAAGTTTTTAGATCAAGAAGGTGGTAACGTAGAATATTTGGAGAATAGGAAGATATTTGTGATTCTAAGTTACCTGTTGAGAGAAGATCAAATTTTAAAAGTTTAACATTAAATTTAATATATATATGTATATATTACATCTAGACAATGCCTGGCATATAGTAGGTACTCAATAAAAATGGTAGTAATTCCCCAAAACGGTCTCTGGGTGTTGTACTGTGTACTACCAATTTGTTTGATTAATTGTGTGGCTACTTAGGCTTCATTCCTCCTTCTTCTGAAAATGTCACTAAACCAAGCATGGGTCCACCCAGCCCATGCAGCAAAGCCAAACACTGATATCAAGACTGCAGTGAGACAAAGCAAGGCGTTTACTGCAGGACACCACACAAGGAGAATCAGGTGGTAAATGCCTAAGATCTGAACTCTCTGATGGCTTGCATGTGTTTTCAAGACAAGGAGGCAGAGATAATGGGCAAAGTTATAAATCAATGCATGGAGGTTAAACATTGGTTTGACCTAAAAAGGTGGGACATCTTGAACTGCAGGCCCACATGTCCTAGGTGGATTCAAAGATTTTCTGACTTGTGATTGGTTCAGGCGATTAAGCTTTGTCTAAGAACTGGGGATCAGCATAAAAGAATTTTTGCTCCAGCTAATGGGTGTGATCTCCTCCAGGCACCCTAGGAAGAAACTTAGGACAAAGAAAGGTGCTCAGAGTTCAATCCTCAGCTCCCCTTCATCTGAGGTCTCTGTGCCAGTGGAGATCATTTTTCAGTTGCTACAAGTCTGGGTTTCTGAAAAACAACTCAGGGGTATATGTTAAAATGTTATATTTAGTTTGTATAGGGAGCCAAACATTTCATGACTCTCATTTCCTTGGCTATTGTTTGCAACTATTATTACTTTTGGCTTATTAGGTTGTTCATTTACTTCTCAGGGTTAGCTGGGTGCCTGGACTTTCCCGTGAAGGAACTCAGGATTTTTCTTTATTTCCATGGTTGTAATTGGGGGTGCAGAGGAAGTCCCAGGGGTTCCTGCTCTGTGTCAGTAATAGCAACTCATTTTCTGTTGAAATCCATTCCTCCTCTTAGTGCATGTGATTCTTCTTCTAGAATTGAACAAAGAAGACACTTTCAGAGATGACTATATGCCCCACAGTTAGTCAACAAGAATTGCAATGAGTGGTTGAAGGATAGGCAATTAAACCACAGAAATTTAGGCCTGTGTAAATACACAGTGACAGAAGCAACAAGTGATTCGGAGGATGGAACTCATTCTCTTCATAAAAGCAAAGTGAGGTTATTTCAGTGGGACTGAACATCACACAGAAATGATGCGGCCATTTAACATTTGACTTCCAACATTGTACTGGGCTCCCAGTCATTTCAGATTTTCTATAAAATGAATTGTCGTAAAGTTTACACATATGATGGACTTATTTTTCCCTTATTTACATTAGTAAAAGTCTTTCTCACTGGAGGGAAAAGAAACTTTCTCATATGTCAACAAAAAGAGTCAAACTCTGTAAAATATTTGAGAAGATTTATTCTGAGCCAAAAGTAAGTGACCAATGGCCCATGGTACAGCCTCAGAAGATTCTGAGAACATGTGCTCAAGGTGGCTAGGCTGCAGCTTGCTTTTACATATTTTAGGGAGGCATGAGACATCAACCAATACATGGAAGAAGTGAAACGTGGGACAACTTGAAGCAGGGGCTTCCAGGTCATAGATAGATTCAAGGTTTTCTGATGAGCAGTTGGTTGAAAGAGTAAAGTCATTGTCTAAAGACCTAGCATCAATAGAAGGGAATGTCTGGGTTAAGATAAGGGGTTGTGGAGACCAAGGTTCTCATTATGCAGAGGAAGCCTCCAGGTGGCAGGCTTCAGAGAGCATAGATTGTAAATGTATCTTATCAGAGATGCTTCTCTCCTGGACCAGGAAAAAGACCTGGAAAGGAACTGAGATTCTCTATCGAAAGCAGATTTTCCCCACAAGAGACTGCTTTGCAGGGCCATTTCAAAATATGTCAAAGAAATACACTTAGATTTTTTTCAGGGCCTGCTATCTGCTATGTGATGCCACACTAGAGTTCAGGCTGGAATTTGGTGTCCTATTGCTACAAAGAGTCTTCTTTGTCAGTATTAAGACCTATTTTTTGCTAATGCTGATCAGCTGGGCCTAAATTCCAAAAGGGAGGAGGGCATAAAGAGGGCTATCTAACCACCCCTTCCCATCATGGCCTGAACTAGTTTTTCAAGTTAACTTTGGAATGCCCTTGGCCAAGAGGAGGGGTTCATTCACATGGTTGGGGTCTTAGAATTTTATTTTTGGTTTAAAATATTGTCCCTAGAATACTATCCAGGAAAGAAGCCTACACTGACAATGTCATCCTGTGTTGGCTATGGGCTTCAGGCTTCTTTTCTACAATCAGCTAAAATTGATCACCAGCAGGACTGAATCCTAATTCTGCTACAAGAATAACATACAGCTAAATCTGCATTCAGAAAGCCTTGCTGAAAAGGTTGTTTGCTTGCTTTCATAGGAAGAAATCCAGGCCTCTCAGAAAACTCTTGCAGGGAATTTTATGCCAGGACTATCTGAAAATTTGCAATTTCAGCAGACATTGTAATGATTACCACTGTAACAACCAGACCCCAGCCTGGTATGAGGCATGGTGTAGCTGTTGAACAAATGTGGGGGAGGGAAGCAGGAAGAAAGAGAACAAGCAAATACCCAAACTGGTTGACATGTGGAAAAAAGACCTAGCATCAGTAGAAGGGAATGTCTGGATTAATATAAGAGGTTGTGAATACTAAGGTTCTCATTATGCAGAGGAAGCCTCCAGGTAGCAGGCTTCAGAGAGAATAAACTGTAAATGTGTCTTATCAGAGACGATTCTCTCCTGGACCAGGAAAAAGACCTGGAAAGGAACTGAGATTCTCTACAGAAAGTAGATTTTCCCTACAAGAGACTGCTTTGCAGGGCCATTTGAAAATATGTCAAAGAAATACACTTAGATATTTTTTCAGGGCCTGCTATCTGCTATGTGATGCCACACTAGAGTTCAGGCTGGAATTTGGATAGATGCATACACAGTCATGGTCAAATTGTAGAGAGAGGCATGTGAGGGGAAAATGTTGAGAACCACTGCCTTAAACTTCATTGTTGCAAACTCATTCTACGCACCCTACTGAAATACAATGATTTGTGTGCTAAGTTTCTCTGCTTTAGTATGATGTTTCCTTGGTTATATGGTAGCATTGGTTGCAAGGTGAACTGCAGCTGTCACGAAGGAGATGTTCAGGAGTCCTCAATAGATGACAGCAAGTGGGTTCTCCTGAAAGCTGAGGGCTAAAGCAAGGTAGGAATACAAATTCTCCTTGGGGAAAGAGCGGGGGCGGGACTATGTTTAGCATAGACTGCCTAATGATTGTGACCAGCTTCACCTGGGAGAGTGGGCGTCTAGAAAGAGCAGAGTGCTAAGAAAGCAGCAATGCATATTAAAGCTGGGCTTTTTGATTAGCTCAGAGGGAAAAAAGAAAAGGAGAGAGAGAGGCACTGACCGTTTAATAAAGAAGGCAACCTCCCTCCCCGAGGAGCAGATAGACAAGGAAGATTCCAAGCGTTTGCATACAGTGTGAAGTCACAGAGCCTAGAGCCATACCTAAGTCTAGGGGTTGTTGCTAAGGCCTGAGAGATGTTGCTAAGGATTTCTCTTTTTGAAGCCGCAAAGGAGCAAAAGGAGGAATCATAATACTGAAGGATTAGTGAAGTGGGTACCAGATTCTGACTTAGACCAGAGATTCTTAAGTGGAAATGTATGCGTCCCCAGGAGAGAGAATCAAAAAGTTTCGGATCCTGTAGCTCAAGGAATGACTTAAAAATTCTTCAATTATTTCCTATTGCTTTAAAAATAAAATCCAAACAACCTCCAGGGCTGAGCATGAGCTGGCTGTAAACCTCTTCGCAGCCTCATCTCACCTACAGCCTGAATGAAATGAGGCTCACTGTCCATCTTCTACCTGGCAATCTTGATGAAACCCCACCCCGCCCTCCTTCAAAACTCCTGACTCTTCCTGTGCCATTTTACTTTCATCTGTGGGTCTGGGCCTGTCACTTCTCCCAGAGGATTTCTCTAACCCGTCCCCAAAGTGGCCTCCCTAATTACTTCCTTATCACCCAGCATTTGTTACAACTTGTAATTATTTGGTTTATTCATTGGTCTATCTTTCCATATTAGAATATTTATTCATTCCAATAGTTATTCATTCAAGCTATTAGTATTGAGCCTATTATGGGCCTGGAACAGTTCACTTAGGATTTATCAGTGAACAAGATAGACAAAGTGTTTCATACTCAGGGATCTTACCTGAGAGACAGGAGAAATGTATGATAAATAAGTAAAGCATCTAATATGTCCGATGGTGACATTTGCTATGGAAAATGTGAAGCGAGGAAGGTCAGTACAGAGGGCTGGGGAGGAGTTTGCAATTTGATCAGTTTTGTAATGTTCACCACTCTAACAACCATAGCACAGCCTGGTGTGAGGCATAGTGTAGCTGTTGCACAAATATGGAGGATGGAAGGAGGGAGGAAGAGCAAATTCCCAACCTGGGGACCTTTCCACTGCATACATGATCACAGTCACATCCTAGAGGGAGGTGGGAGAGACGAAAAAGTTGGGAACCATTGCCTTAAACGTCATCGTTGCTAGGCCAGGTACAGTGGCTAACGCCTGTAATCCCAGCACTTTCGGAGGCCAAGGGGGCAGATCACTGGAGATCAGGAGTTCGAGACCAGCCTGGCCGACATGGTGAAAGCTTGTCTCTACTAAAAGTACAAAAATTAGCCAGGAATAGTGGCGGGCACCAGTAATCCCAGCTGCTTGGGAGGCTAAGGCAGGAGAATCATTTGAACTGGGAGGCAGAGGTTTCAGTGAGCTGAGATTGCGCCACTGCTGTCCAGGCTGGGTGACAAGAGCAAAACTCCGTCTCAAAACAAATAAATGAATAAAAAATAAATGAACAAACTTCATTGTTTGTAAACTCACTCTGTGCACCCCACTGAAATACAGTGATTTGTGTGCTAAAGTTTCTCTGCTTTAGTACAAGGTTTCCTTGGTTGTATGCTAGAATTGCTTGCAAGACTCACCAGGAAATGTTATAATAAATATTCACATCAAATCTGGGCTGCATTTTGATCTAAGGAGTATTAAAATGGAGGAATATGTTGATCATCTAATCAAGAACATTTTAATCATATCTTTACAGGTAATCAGTGGAGAAGCCGTACTTTTAATTTGGATTTCAGCCAAAGCCCTTGCCTTGTAATTCACCCCCTCAGAAATCCTTGCTGCCTGCAGGCAGTAAACGGTCCTCAGAGGACAAAGTGCTCACGGAGGGAGAGGCAGGCTTGGAGGCTCACTGTGGAAACTCTAGAGTGCTAACAGCAGAGGCTAAAGAGTTATAAGGCACAGCTAAGACCACCTAAGATGCTACCTAGGAGCCCCACTATTGCAACAAATTTTTGTTGTCGTGGGGAGTTTTAGATACTAGTCTCTGAAGAGGAACTTGTACAGGGAGAAATGTCCATTATAGAGAAATTTCAGCGTATTTTGCATTTCAAATGTCCCATTTCTATTTAAAAAGTGAGTAATCTCGGGAAATGCGTGTGATAAATAACCCAACAATGACAACTCTCCCTCTCTGCCAAATGCCACATTAACAATGAAGCCATTGATTTGCTCCTGGAAAAAATATGCTTTGTTCACCTGGGCAAGAAACAAACTGACTACAAAATGTATTTTTACGTGACAGTGTTGAAAAATCCAGTGATTATTGCTCAAGGTCAAAACTTGTTATAACAAGCTCTAAGAGAATGCTGTCAGGGTTTGTGTGTCGTACAATTTGGTTGTATTGAACATTGCTTTTAATATGCCATTGCTATTGGCCTGGGAATCTTTCGATGTAATGGAATTCAGCTTGTACTTCCTTCAGACTTCTTAATTATTCATGCTAAATAAAGAAAGCTATTAATTATTCAATTAATCCCCCTCTGTGGGAAAATGTTATTTGGATTCTTATTATGCATTTTAGCTAACTAGTTAGTCATAATTAGCCAAATAAATGATAACTTTCTGTTTCCCAGGAAACTATTATGCATAGTCTTATTCTCAAGAATAGATTTCTAAATATACTATTATTTACAACAAATCTGCAAAAGTCAGAGTCTAGTAGGGCACTGATTATAAAAAGTGAGTATGAGTGGAGACACTCTTTTATAGACTCTAAAGGCTGAAAAGTCACCTACCTTTATTTATTCCCAGCCTTGGCCAAGCTTCCGTGTTTTTCCACCTACCCAATCAACCAATAATGCTACAGTAATTTAGGAGGTGGTTATAAATCATCTGTAACATGTCCAAACTTTTGATTCCTGAGTAAATACTTGAACTGGGTGTCTGTTGCGCACCATGTCACAATGCTCAGGTTCTGCCTCTCTGGGGGCTCTGACAGTTTCTCCCGGGTGCAATCTCACCCCTGCACACACCTCTTCTTTCTTGCCCTTCGGTGTGATAGAGGCTGCCATGCAGGATGCATGGAGCACATTCTGGTATTTGTATCTGCATGATCATAACCTAGGGGCCCAGCCACCAATTCCCTGGAGAAGACAGTTCTGAGGCATATTTCAAATGGCTCTTCAGAAGATCTGGGCTGGACAGAGCCTCATCTGCCTGCCACGGTGCCCCAGCGGCCAACACCTTCTTAATGCAACCTTCTCTTCTTCCCCGTACCATGCCTCTGTCCCACAATGCTGTTCCTTCAAATAAACACTCGCAAGCCTTCATCTCAGGCTCTGCTTTGTGGAAGAACCCAAACTGCACACCACTATTTGGTTTGTGTTTCTGACCAGACAAATATATCATTTTCCCTTCAAAGTCAAAACAGATTCAATCGGAACAAAAAACCACTAAGCTAACAAACAGCCTTGGCAAACTGCTAAGAGAGACTTTAAGAGTTAGAAAAGACGGACCACAGGGGAAGTCCTGGTCCCTTCTTCATCCGATGAATATGGTTGTGTGTCTGTCAATCCCAGACTGTCTGCCAGGTCAGGTACATGGGGAACGTGAGCTGGTGCAGCCCTTCCACCCCCTCCCAGGCATCTCCACACAGGCCAATAAGTATAGGACTGGCTGGAGTCTCACTCATAGGGCATGTTATTCTGTTACTGTTATCCTTATTGGATCATACACTCACAACCAAATGATAATTCTTTTCTTAGAGTACTTAGAGCAATCATAGTGTTTCTTCCATGTGAGGTCCTGCCTGGCTGAGTTGCTTACACCAGATGGTGCTGAGTAACCCTTCAGGCCTCATGTTCCTCCCGGCTTTCTTCACCAGCAAGAGCTACTTCCACCCGATCTCCCATCATTGGTCCCTGCCAGGTGGTCTGTAAGATGGCCATTGGGTGGGGCTGAGCAGATCCGACCCTTCCCTCCGGAGCCAGCAGATGGTGCTGAGGCAGCACAGGACCCAGGGCTGGGGAGGCCATGCATTTCCCGGGGAGCGAGGATGAAATGCGATTTCTCCTTAGATACTAAGCAAGAAGTGAACTGTGTAATCCTGAGTATTTCACACTTAAAAACTCCAGGAAATTTGTCTTGAACTCATTTCCAGCATTATTCATCCCAAAAGTTCAAAATCGTTTCAAGGTTCTTGGATAACCTATTAAGCCAGAGGCCTTGTTTACCTTCCTATGTCTGAGATACAGCATGAGGCCTGGCATTTAGTAGGCGCTCTAGAAATGCTTCTGAAATGAACAAAGCATCTGCATAGATAAATTATTCATGCACCAGTAGCCAAGATTCAGAAGGGCAAAAGTGGCCTGTTCAAAGCTACAGCCACAGCCTTTAACCTGCCCTGGACTTAAACCCAGTACTTCCAAAGTCCTGTTTGCTACTGCATCCTATCTGCCTACAGTTTTCAGAAGGGCTAAATTATTCTTTTTATTATTGTTTATGAACATTTTAAAAGTTTTTCCAACATATAAATTTAACGTATAAACCAGTGAGAAATTTGGATTCTATATACAGAGAAATTCACTTTACGGGAATATATGTGTATTAATACGTATGTGCCATATTTAATTGAAAGGGACATCTTCACATTAAGGTTAGAAAACTTCAATGTCTTTCTATTTAATTCTTCAGTACGGTATCATTATACACAGGAGGAGAATTGCATGATGGTAAAACTTCACTTCTCCAACATCAGTGAGGATAAAATAAGCCAATTCGATTTTTGTAGATCTCAATGTATATTTAGAAAATGTTAACCATTTTGAATAGGTAGCTTTCTTAAATGCAGCATGTATTTCTAATCAAGAAAAACATGCAATAGAATCTAACTGACTCTTTATGGTTGAGCACTACCTCTGTGCAGTGATATCTTTGGGGCTGCAGAGGTCACGGTTGACAATCCTGTTTGCTCCACCCTTGTTTTCTCAATCTTGTTTTGATAAAAACAACTCTGGGCTGCCTTATTGTTTCTGTTTCTGCTGATGTAGGTTTCTTTTTCTTCTCTTCAGCATCATGCTGTCTGCTCTTCTCCACACTGTCTCTCTTTTTCATGTCCCTATCTCCAATGCTCTTCACTGACAGCCAGCCAAAGCCACATACAGCAAATGACTCCTAATTCATTGTGGTTTATAGGATGTAAAGGTTGGTAAAACTAGGAGAGAAAAACCTAAAACTGAGCGTCTTGCATTAAAACAATGCTAGAAATGTTAATAGGATTGTTAGCATGCTGTAGGTGGTCTTTGAGACTTGGACTCCGATTACCTATTTTAGGAGCTCACAGGCTATTTTTTTTTTTTTTTTTTTTTTTTTTTGGCAGGAGGGAAGGATGGCCGTCAGGGGAGGGTTAGGAGTCAAGAAGGGAGAAGGAGGCTAACTGTGTTCTATGCAGTGAGATTGCTTGATGAACAACTTCCAGGTCTGTGAGGTTTTTATTTTTCTTACTTATTATGATCAATGTGTGTTAATTGTCCATTTAGCTGATTTTTAAAGTTCCATGTAAATATTTTATTTTCATTTTATTATTTTTTAAAGTAAATTTTACTGTGTATATTTGAAGTTTACAATTGTATATGGGATACATATAAATAATTAATTGGTTACTATAGAGAAAAAATTCACATAATCATCATCTCACATAGTTACAATTTTTGTGTGCCGAGAACACCTAAAATCTACTTATTTAACAAAACTCTCTAATACAAGGAAATTTTATTACCTACAGCCCTCATGCTGCACATTACATCTCTACACTTGTCCATCCCACGTTTTTATTTTGCATCCTTTGACCTACATCTTCCATTTCCTCCCACTGGTTACCACTGGTTGGTTCTCTATCTCTGCATATTTGACCTTTTTGTTTTCTTAGATTGCACATATAAGTGAGATCATGCAGTATTTTTCTTTCTCTGTCTGGCTTATTTCACTCAGCATAATATCCTCCAGGTTCAACCATCTTGTTGCAAATGGCAAGATTTCCTTCTTTATAAGGCTGAATGATATTCTGTTGTATGTGTGTTGGAACATCTATTTCTTTTTTTTTTTTTTGAGACGGAGTTTCGCTCTTATAACCCAGGCTGGAGTGCAATGGCGCGATCTCGGCTCACCGCAACCTCCGCCTCCTGAGCTCAGGCAATTCTCCTGCCTCAGCCTCCTGAGTAGCTGGGATTACAGGCACGCGCCACCATGCCCAGCTAGTTTTTTGAATTTTTTGTAGAGACGGGGTTTCACCATGTTGACCAGAATGGTCTCGATCTCTCGACCTCGTGATCCACCCGCCTCGGCCTCCCAAAGTGCTGGGATTACAGGCTTGAGCCACCGCGCCCGGCCGGAACATCTATTTCTTTATTCATCTGTTGACAAACACTTAAGTTGTTTTCATATCTTGATTACGATAAATTATGTTGCAGTGAATGTAAGCGTGCAGATATCTCTGCTAGAGGGTGATTTCATCTCCTTTTAGTATAGGATTACTAGGTCATATGGTAGTTCTATTTTTAATTTCTTTAGAAACCTCCATACTGTTTGCCATAGTGGCTGCAGCAATCTGCAGTCCCAATAACAATGTATAAGTGTTCCCTTTTCTGCAACACTCTTGCCATTTGTTACTTCTTGCCTTTTTGATAATAGCCGTCATAAAGGGTGTGTGGGGGGGTATCTCATAGTGGTTTTAATTTGTGCTGTTATTATTTATTTATTTTTTTCTGAGATAGGGTCTACTCTGTCACCCAGGGTGGAGTGCAGTGGTGTGATCACAGCTCACTGCAGACTGCTAGGCTCAAGCAATCCTGTCCTACCCTGCCATGTTGCCCAGGCTGGTCTCGAACTTCTGGGCTCAAGTGATCCTCCTCCTGTCTCAGCCTCCTCAGTGGCAGGCACCACTGGCTGGGCCCATTTCAGAATCAAGTTTTGTTTTCTACTATTGTGTGGTTTGATTTCTGATTGATTTTGGATATGAACCCCTTATCAGATGCATGGTGTCCAAATATATTTCATATTCCATAGATTGTCTCAACTCTGTTGATTGTTTCTTTTGCTGTACAGATTTTTTTTTTTTATTTTGATGACATCCCATTTATTCCTTTTGGCTTTTGTAGCCTGATCTTTTTGTGTGATGCCCCAAAAAACCATTGCCCACTCCAATGTCAAGGAGCTTTCCCTCTATGTTCTTTTCTAGAAAATATGTGGTCTCTGGTCCTATATTTAGGATTTTTAAAAAAATTTTGAGTTAATTTTTATATGTGGTATAAGTGTCCAATTTCATTCTTTTGCATGTGAACATCCAGTTTTCCCAGTACCACTCATTAATTTTTTAATTTTTAATTTTTCAACTTTTATTTTAGGTTCAGGGGTACATGTGCATGTTTGTTACATAGGTAAATTGCATGTCACTTGGATTTGGTGTATAGATTATTTTACTACACAGGTAATAAGCATAGGCACTTTTCCGATCCTCACCCTCCTGCCTCTTCCCACCCTAAAATTGCCCTTGGTGTCTGTTGTTCCATTCTTTGTGTCCATGTGTACTCAACGTTCAGCTCCCACTTATAAGTGAGAACATGCAGTATTCACTTTTCTGTTCCTGTGTCAGTTCACTAAGGATAATGGCCTCCAGCTCAATTCATGTTGCTACAAAAACATAATTTCATTATTTTTATGGCCGTGCAGTATTCCACAGTGTATATGTGCCATATTTTCTTTATCCAGTCTACTGTTGATGGGCATTTAGCCTGATTTTATGTCTTTGCTATTGTGAATAGCTCAGCATCTTCATTTATTGATGAGACTATCCTTTTCCCATTGTGTCCTCCTTTTAGCTGATTTTTAACTTTTGTACGCTCTTGCCTAAAAGTTCAACACACCAGTGGTAAAGACAGTTTAAACAACAGTAATGACTGTGTGTTTTAAGGGCTTAAGAAAAATAAAATCTCACAATTTTTAAATAAAAGAAGCCAAGCCATAAATACTTGCCACAGTCCTGGAGAAAAGCCAGTATTTCAGGGGCAGCTATCACTGGAAACTGTAATTTTAGAAAAGGGGCTGAGAATCAAGGGAGCTGCTAGAGGACAGGATGTTCTAAACGTGCCCATACTTTCAGGAATGATGAGCAAATGTATGGCCAGACTCCAGACACCTTCTTTCTGAGCAGGACTTCTATTTGTCTGAAGACCTATTTGGCTGTTCTGTAATTACTAGCCTTTTTATCTTAATTTTGGAACCACACTAGTCTTTCTTATTATGGGACATGTCACATCTCTGGCTTAATTGCAAAAATTTCCATTTTAAAAAGCCCTATTTTTAACGATATTATTCAGCCAAACGTGCTAAACTGAATATTGTCTATACTGCTCTCAATTTTAAATACTCTAGGGTATATAAAAATCTTTGAGAAAACACAGTTTCAATGTGATGCACTTAGCTTCTCTGGTTTTAAATTATCTGGTCCTCCTCCAGCGTCTTCTTTGGCTCTTTGTGGGTTTTGGCATCTTAGAGCTTCTTCCTCCCCCAGCCCCAAAAGCAGAGGCTCACTAAGGCCCGGCCTCTGGCTGTCTGCCCTTTCCACCCACAGGCTCTTTGGAAGCACCCTTTCATGTTCTTGACTCCATGAATGGCACGTGCACGAAACTCCCAAGTGAACGTTGCGTGCCAGCCATGGTCTCTCAACATCCCTTCAAGGCCAGTTCTCCCAGCCTGCCAGCCAGCTAGCCTCAACATCTGGAACCAGTGTTGACTCTGTTAACTGTCTCCACAACCTTGGCATGTCAGTTAAAAAACTCACATCAATTTTCTGTTCAAAATGTCTCTAAATCTCATCTCCTTTTCTCCTTCTCTGCTACAGCCACCACCATCTTTGCCCAACCCTGTACGTTTACAGATAATTGTCCTCGACTTCTAAGTATTTTCTCTGTCTTTAGTTTTCTCCTCCTCTAATCCCACCTGCATGTGACCACCAGACTTATTTTAAAAATATACTACCTTAATTATATCACTTCCCTGCTGGAAAATCCCCATTGGTTCTTTTTTTTACTTCCAGCCATGAATATAAATTCCTCAGCCTGCCCTGCCAGGCTGTCGTTATTAGCCAGGTATAGGCTCCAGGGTCAGCAGACAGAGTTTCGTATCCAGCTCTCGCACTTGCTATCTGTAAAATAGGGGTAATTGTACTTGCCTCAGAGGAGTTTGTGAGAATTAAATACCATTTGCAATGTCAAGAACAGAACCTGGAAGGTGATAAATGCGAAGGAAACATGAGCTATTTCCCACTCAACTTATATCTTGATGAGATTGAAAACAATTGCATTACTGACGCTGGAGCAAACTAGGCACTTGCGCCATGTTCTTGATGAGTTGGAGATATGAGCTTGGAATATTACTCTGAGGGAGTGTTGAGATGGCACAGTTTCAGAGACGATGAGTTCTCCATTAAGACAGTGGCTATGGGTAGTGGAGATGGTGGGGAATAGGGAGGTTTTTGATTTGATATTTCCAGTGTCTCAGCAGAATCACTGTGGTCTGTTTTCTTGGACATCTCCTGGTACCATTTGTGTTAGTTCTAGCCCTTCAAGAAGTAGGCACCAAGGTAAGATTAGAAGCACAAAATATTTATGGAGGGGAATGCCTTTGACTCATAAATGAGAGAGCTGGGAAAGGTGGTGAGCTGTCCGACCATGAGGCAGGTCTGAGTTCCATAAGAGCAGAGGAGGCGGAAGGCATTGGGAAGTGAGGATGAGGATGAATGTGGTCTAGGATGGCAAGTCTGCTATCCCCCAACCCAGGGCTCAGATGTACCTCACTAATGGCCAGTAGACCAGATTCATAAGCCTTTTGAAATAATGCAATGTGAGTTCTTCACCATTGCCATTCAACCATTTCAGCCCCAGATTCTTAAATAGGATCTGTTAAACCTTTAGTTATAATGTCCAGTTTACGGGAAACACAGATGTGGCAACCAGGCAATGCACAACTCAAATGTGATGGCTGCGGAGTGAGGTTCACCAAGGCCTCTGGATCCACACCTGTATGGCTGACTGCTCCCGAGTCAATAACTGGTTATGCCCGGGCATCTGGTGCAGGCCCATTCCTGTCAAATGTGCAGTTCTTCTGGGTGGAACTTTAACTTTTTTGTTTTTGTTTTTTTGAGATGGAGTCTTGCATTGTCACCCAGGCTAGAGTACAGTGGCACGATCTCAGCTCACTGCAACCTCCACCTCCTAGATTTAAGCGATTCTTTTGCCTCAGCCTCTCAAGTAGCTGGGACTACAGGTGCCCGCCACCAAGCCCAGCTAATTTTTGTGTTTTTAGTAGAGACAGGGTTTCACCGTGTTAGCCAGGATGGTCTCGATCTCCTGACCTTGTGATTGGCCCACCTCGGTCTCCCAAAGTGCTAGGATTACAGGCATGAATCACCGAGCCTGGCTGGAACTTTCTTAGAAATGCACTGCAGTCTGTGATTGCTCTTCCCAAAGCCTTCCTCCTCCTCCTCCTCCTCCTCCGCTCTTATGGAACTCAGACCTGCCTCATGGTCGGACAGCTTACCACCTTTCCCAGCTTTCTCTCATTTATGAGTCAAAGGCATTCCCCTCCATAAATATTTTGTGCATCTGATCTATCTTGGTGCCTACTTCTTGGAGGACTAGAACTAACACAAATGGTACCAGGAACTGTCCAAGAAAACAGACCACAGTGATTCTGCTGAGACATTGGAAATATCAAACCAAAAAAATTTTTTGTTTAGAAGAAAACAGATCACAAGATGAGATTTGAGAACTGGCTCACTTACCTCTCTGCAAGCAAAGAATGCCATTCTGAGTGTTATGTGAAACGGAGGTTGTCTCTAACCAAAAGAGGGGCCCAATTGCTAAGGATTTTACTGTTAGTACCTGGGGAAAGTTCCAGAAAGGAGACACTTTTGCAGGTGAAATTCTTTGGGCATTTGAAAGAATGCCCAAAGGGGGCAAGCGCCCAAAGGGGGCACATGCCCACATGGGGGCCTGTGAAGATGGCAGAGTTGGCTGGCTACTGCTGGGTTGTATTGCTGCTCTGTGGAGGGACAGTGAGAGACCAAGAGCAAGTTAAGTGTGAAAGACAGAGCTTTCTTTTGCAGCTTACAAAGATGCCCTTATCTCCTGCAGCACAAGAGTGGACACAGCTGTGCAACAGATGCAGGTCCTGATTTAGAGCCATGGAGCTCCAGAGATGCTTATATGCTCAGCCAGTCTGTTCTTCTGAGGGCAGAGCCAATCATACACTGGACCTAGCTCTTTTTTAGCTCACAAGAGCCAATTAATCATTAGTGTCTCTTCAGAGCTCCTCATTCAATGACATTATAATTGATAGCTTGAAGTCAGCTGTGGTGTGATATTTGCACCGTGAAAATCAGCAAATACTGTATGATTCAGAGGTTTTCTTCATCCCTCTTTTTGAAGAGCTGCTTGTTAAACACTTAGAAGCATATCACTGGCCAGGGCGTTGGCTGGGAAAGCCTGGGATCCTGCAACATGGGATGGGAATGTGTAGACATTAAGTCCAAAAAATATGAGCTCTGTCTACCTGCCTGTACTGCCAGAACCTGCTAAGGTCGCCTACCCTCCCTGGGAAGAGCTGGGGCTTCCTCACGCTTAAATGTGCTGCAGAGGCACCTCTGCAAAGCCACGGAGGCTGCTTCCACCTCCTCTCCTGGATGCCAAGCCAATAATAAGGGTAGGGATTAAATCTCAGCATAAACTAGCTGGGGATGCAACTGGATCTAGTAAGGCAAGAAAGCCAATGTACATGGGAGAAGAAGCAAGCATCACCTACATGCCCTGACAGGGGCCAGAGGGCACTCCTGGAAGTGGATTTTGGACGTACTTGATCAAAGGACATGGAACATAAAACTGGATAAGCAAAAATATGTTGGTGTGGGGGACACTTTCTTGGAATACAGGATTTAACACACCGGCAAGAACCTCAGGGAGGATTGCCAGATAAAATTAAAATGTTTCATGTAGTATTGAGGGACACATTTATGCTAAAAAGTATCTGTTGCCTATCTGAAATTTTAATTGAACTGGACATCCTGTACTTTTATTTGCTAGATCTGGCAACCCTAATCTAAGAGATGGGCAAACTTGCCTCTAAGGGGGTTCTTTGAAGCTAAGAGAAAGTGATGACCAACACTAAGTGAAGTGGAAATGCCTGGGATGTCCTGCCAGAAGGCATAAGAAAACATAAGAGGTGAGGCAAGTGGGCATGCTGGAATGCATCATGTAAAGCCAGAAGACCCCCCAGAGGGTGATATTCCACAGGAGGGCCTCGAGGACACCCCGTCCATTAAGGTCATGAGCCCTGGTGAGAGGGGCAGCAGCATTACTGGGAAGTTCAGTGGCAGCTCCTCTACAGACTAGGATGGTGGTGGGAGAGGCGAGCAGAGAGCTGAGCTCATTAACATCCATGTGTGTGATGGAGCTCTAAGGTAGCAAAGGCTGGGTGGCGGCCTTATAGCCATAGACTGTAAGTCCCCAAATAACCAATGAGAGACTGGCAAGGAAAATTGTGGAGATGTTCCCATAAGACAACAAAGAGGCCAGGCACAGGTCAGTATTTCTTATGAATATAGACATTATCAATAAAGTACTAGCAAACTGAATTCAGCAGCTTATTAAAAGGATTATACATCATGGCCAAGGAGTATTTACTCTCAGAATGCAAGAATTGTTCAACATAAAATCAATCAATGCAACATAGCGTGTTAAAGAAAAAATAATGATCTTACTAGGTGCAAAAACTTGGACAAAATGTAACACCTTCTCATGATAAAAACAGTAAACTAGGGATTGAAAGGAATTTCGCCAATGCCATGTGTAAATCTCACAGTTAATGCAGTTAATGGTGAGCAAATTCAATGATGAGTAAATGAAAATGGGCTGGGGGCATCCATGTCAGAACAAAAAACATGAGAAAGTTTCTCTTAACTGATGATATGATCTTTTATATAAAAACCAGAAGAAATAAAGTAAAAAACTCAGCAAAGTTACAGGGTACAAAATCAATACTGAAAAATCTGTTGCATTTCTATACTCTAGCAATTAATTATTTTAAAAGGAAATTAAGAAAACCATTTCACTTAAAATAAACATCAAGGAGAATAAAATACCAGGGCTAAATTTAACCAATGAGGCAGTTGAAAACATTAAAAACACTTGTGCATTAAAAAACTGCTGATTGGCCAGGCATGGTGGCTCACACCTATAACTCCTGCACTTTGGAAAGTCAAGGTCAGGAGTTCAAGACCAGCCTGGCCAACATGGTGAAATCCCCGCTACTAAAAATAAAAAAAATTAGCCTGGCATAGTGGTGTGTGCCTGTAGTCCCAGCTAGTTGGAGACTGAGGCAGGAGAATCAGTTGAACCTGGGAGGCAGAGGTTGCAGTGAGCCAAGATTGTGCCACTGCACTCCAGCCTAGCCAACAGAGCAAGACTCTGTCTCAAAAATCAAAATGAAACAAAACTATTGCTGATAGAAATTAAAGAAGAGTTGAATGAATCCTGTATTCATGGGTTAGAAGACCAATCCATGAACAATAAGAGATCCTTGATAAGACACATCACAATCAAATTACCGAAAGGCTAAAATAAAGAGACAGTCTTGAAAGCAGCAAGATAGAAGTTACTCTTCATGTACAAGGGATCCTTAAGAAGGAAAACAGTCAATTTCTCATCAGAAACCATGGAGGCCAGACACAAATGGGGTGATAATTTTGAAGTCAAAGAAAACAAAATGTCAACTAAGAATTCCATATCCAGCAAACCTTGGCTTCAAATATGAAAAAATTCAGGCTTTTCCAGATAAACAAAATCTGAGGGAATTAATTAATTAATTAATTATTATACCTTTGCTACAAGAAATTCTGCAGGAAACCCTGTAGGCTGAAATGAAAGGACACTAAACAGTACCCCAAAGGCATCTGAGAAAATGAAAAACTTTCATGAAGGAACTACATAGGCAAATGTAAAAATCAGTATTATTGTATTTTTGATTTGTGACTGTATTTTAAAACTTCCTCTGTGGTTTAAAAATAGTGAATGAAATAATAATTACAAATCTGTGTTTATGGGCACACAATATATAAGGATGTGATTTGTGACAATAGCAACATAAATGGGAATGGAACTTTATAGGAGTAAACTTTTTATATGCTATTTAAGCTAAGTTGGTATAAATTCAAATCATATTTTTATAATTTATTAACATAAATTAAAATACTAGAGAAATCACTAAGAAAATATCTAAAAATCATATGCAAAATTAAATAAGAATGGTATACTACAAAAAAGAAATTAAACACAGAAAAAGCAATAATGGAGAAAATTACTAATAGAAAGTTATAAGCCATAGAAAACAAATCATAAAATGGCAGAAGTAAGCTCTTTCTTATCTGTAATTACTATGAAAGTAAATAAATTAAGCATTACAATCAAAAGGCAAATATTAGTAGAAAGGATTTTAAAAACCATAGTTTAATTACATGCTGTCTACAAGAAATTCACATAAGATGCAAATAAACAAATACTTTGAAAGTGAATGGGTAGAAAAAAGATATTTCATGCAAACAGTAACTAAAAGCTGGTATGGTTGTGCTAATATATAATATAGGGTTTAAGTAAAAAACTTAGATGTGACAGAGCAGAACATTAATATTGGTCAAGAGTCCTTTTCATCAAGAAGATGTAACAATTGTAAACACATATGTAACACAGAAAAGAGTCCAAAAATAAATAAGGCAATCACTGGCAGAATTGAGGGAGAAGTAGACAGTTCCATAGTGATAACTGGAGACTTTAATATCTCACTTTCAATAGTAAATAGAACATACAGACAGAAGATAAGTAAGAAAATAGAGAACATGGAACAACACTGTAACTATCTTCAGCCTCATATGTAGAGCACTCCACCCAAGAGCAAACTACACATTCCTCTCAAATGCACAGGGAACATTCCCCAGGATAGACTACATATAAGGCCACACACTCAGTCACAGTACATTTTTAAAAATTGGGATTATATACAATTTATCTCCCAAAACAATGGAATGAGCCAGATTACTGCTAGAAATAAAACTGGAAAATTCACAAGTACAGGCATACCTCAGAGGTACTGGGGACTCTGTTCCAGACTACCACAATAAAGTGAGTCACACAAGTTTTTTTGGTCTTCCAGTGCATATAAAAGTCAGGTTTGTATTATACTGTAGCCTATTACGTGTAGAGGAGCATTATGTCTTTAAAAAGTACGTATTTTAATTTAAAAGTACTTTATTGCTAAAAATGCTAATGATCATCTGAGCCTTCAGCAAATCAAAATCTCCTTGCATGTGGAGGGTCTTGTGTTGATGTTGGGGGCTGCTGACTGATTAAGTTGGTTGCTGAGGCTGGGGTGGCTGTGGCAATTTCTTAAAATAAAAAAGCAATGAAGTTTACTGCATCAATTGACTCTTCCCTTTGTGAAAGATTTCTCTGTACCATGTGATGCTGTTTAATAGCATTTTACCCACAGTAGGACTTCTTTCAAAATTGAAATCAATCCTCTCAAACCCTGCCAGTGCTTTATTAACTAAGTTTATGAAATGTTTTAAATCCTTTGTTGCTATTTCAATAATGTTCACAGAATCTTCACCAAAAGTAGATTCCATCTTAAGAAACTACTTCCTTTCCTCATCCATGAGAAGCAGATTCTCATCCGTTCAAGTTTTCTCACGGTATTTCAGCAATTCAGTGACATCTTCAGGATCTACTCATAATTATAGTTACCTTGTTATTTATACCACATCAGCAATTACTTCTTCCACTGAAGACTTGAACCCCTCAAAATCATTCATGAGGGTTGTAATAAACTTCTTTCAAGCTCCTGTTAGTGTTAATATTTTGGCCTCTTTCCGGGAATGTTCTTAATGGTATCTAAAATGGTAAATCCTTCCAGAAAGTTTTCAATTTACTTTGCCCAGATCCATCAGAGGAATCACTATTCATGGTAGCTATTGCCTTACAAAACATACTTCTTAAATAATAAAACTTGAAAGTTGAAATTACTCCTTGATCCATGGACTTGAGATTGGATGTATATTAACAGGCATGAAAACAGTGTTAATCTCCTTGTACATCCCATCAGAGTTATTGGGTGACCAGGTGTATTCTCAACGAGCAGTAATTTTCAAAAATTTTTTTATTTTTCTGAGAAGTAGGTCTCAACAGTGAGAGTAAAATATTCAGCAAACCATGCTGCAAACAGATGTGCTATCATTCATGCTTGCTGTTTCATTTATAGAACCCAAGCAAAGCAGATTTGGCATAATTCTTAAGGGTCCCAGGATTTTGGAAATGGCAAATGAACAATGGCTTTGACTTATCGTCACCAGCTACCATTAGACCCTAACAAAATACCCTCTCATTTGAAGCTTAGAAGCCAGGCATTGATTTCTCCTCTCTAGCTGTGAAAGTCCTAGTTGGAATCTTCTTTCAATAGGAGGCATTTTGTTTACACAGAAAGCCCATGATTTAGTGTAGCCGCTCTCATCAATGATCTTAGCTAGATCTTCTGTATAACTTGCTGCTGCTTCTCCATTAGCACTTCTTGCTTCACTTTGTGCTTTTGGATTATGGAAATGTATTCTTCCCTTACCTCTCATAAATCAAACTCTGCCAGCTCTAAATTGTTCTTCTGCAACATCCTTACCTCTCTCAGCCTTCATATAATTGACACATCAGGGCCTTGTTCTGGATTAAGCTTTGGCTTAAAGGAATATTGTGGCTAATTTAATCTTCTATCCAGATCACTAAAACTTTCTTCATATCAGCAATAAGGCTGTTTTGCTTTCTTACCATTTGTGTGTTCACTGGAGTAGCACATTTAATGCCTTTCAGTAACTTTTCCTTTATATTTACAACTCAGCTAACTGGCACAAGAGGCCTAGCTTTTGATATGTCTTCTTCTCCAAGCTTTGTTATTTCTAGCTTTTGATTTAAATTGCGAAGCACATGACTCTTCCTTTCACTTGAATACATGGAGGTCATTGCAGTGGTATTAATTACAATATTATTGTGTCTCAAGAAATAGAGTGGCCAAAGAGAGGAAGAGACATGGGGGAATAGCTGGGTGGTGGGGCGGTCAGAGTGCACACATTTATTAATCAGGTTGGCCGTTTTGTAAAGGCATGGTTCATGGCACCTCAAAACAATCACCATAGTAACATCAGAGATCATTGATTATATATATTACAATGATAATAAAAAAGTTTGAAATATTGCAAGAATTACCAAAGTGTAACAAAGAGACAGGAAGTAAGCACATGATCTTGGAAAAATGGTACCAATAGACTTGTTCAATAGAGGGTTGCCACAAACCTTCAACTTGTAAAAAAGAAAAAAAATGCTGTATCTGTGAAGTACAGTAAAGCAAAGAGCAATAAAATAAGAACATAGGCTTGCATGCGGAGTTCAAAAACACACTCTCAACCAATGGGTCAAAGAAGAAATCACAAGGGAAATTACAAAATACCTTAAGATGAATGAAAATGAAAGCCCAATATACTAAAGTGTGTGTGATGCAGTGAGAATAGTGCTGTGAGAGAAATTTATAGCTGTAAATGCCTACATTAGAAAGAAGAAAGATCTCAAATCAATACCTGCACTTACTCTTGAAGAATGAAAAAAGAAAGAGAGACAGAGAGAGAGGGAGAGAGAGAGAGAGAGAGAGAGAGAGAAGTAAATTCAATGCCAGTAGAAGGAAAGAAAATAAAGATTAGAGTGAAGTTAAGAAGAAAGAAGAAATCAATAGAGAAAATCAACAAAAACAAAAGTTCAGTTTTTGAATATGTGAAAAAACAATTGACAAATCTCTAGACTAAGAATAAAGAGAGAGAGAGTACTTAAATAGCAAAAAATGGAATTAAATTGGGGACTTTATTACTCACCTTCAGAAAAACAAATAGCTTAAGAGAATATTATGAATAATTATAGTCCAACAAGTTTAATGACCTACATAAAGTAGACAAACCCCTAGGAACTTAAAAACTAACAAACTGACTCAAGAAGAAATAGAAAATCTGAAAAGAACTATGATGAATAAGGAGATTGAATCAATAATCAAAACCCTTCCAACAAAAAGAGCTTAGGACCAGGTGGCTTCACTAGTGAATTTTACCTAACAATTAAAGAAAAACTCAAGCCAATCCTTTTCAAACTATTCCAAAACATAGAATATAAGAGGGACTCATTTAAGGAGGTCAGTATTATCCTCATGTCACAAGCAGACAGAGACACTTCAAGAAGAAAAAACCTATAAGCCAATATCCATTATTATTATAGATGCAATAATCCTCAACAAAATACTAGTAAACTAAATTCAATAATATATTAATGGGATTATATACCATGAATAAGTGGGAGTTATGCCCAGAATGGTTTTATACTCAGTATGCAGACATAGTTTAACATAAGGAAAACAGTAATGTAACATACCATATTAATAAAATAAAGAAGAAAACACAATCATTTCAATGGATATAGAAAAAGTATTTTTTAAGTTCATAATCCTTTCATTATAAAAAATAGAAAACCAAGAATAGAAGGAAACTTCCTAAAAATGCTAAAAGGCTCTTATGGAATTCCTGCAGCTAACTGATAGTACTCAAAGGTGAAAGGTTGAAAACTTTTCTGCTAAGATCAGGAAAAATAAATACATTCTCACCTTCACCACTATTATTCTGCTTTATACCAAAGTTCTAGCCAGGACATCAGGCAAAGTAAATAAATAACATTCTTTCAAAGTAGAAAGAAATAAGTAAAACTATCTCTATTTGCAGATGGCATGATTCTATACATAGAATACCTCAAACACACACCCAGCAAAGAACTATTAAAGCTATTAAACAAATTCAGCAAAGCTGGAAGGCACAAGAGTAACATGCAAAAATCAGTTGTATTTCTTTTTGCCAGCAATAAACAATCTGAAAAAGTAAATTAACTAACGAGGCAAAAGGTCTATACACTAAAAACCGAAAATCAGTACTGAAAGAAATTAAACACCTAAATAAATGAAAAGATATCTCTTTTGATGGATAGTAAGACAATATTATTAAGATGCTCATACTATCCAAAGCAATCTATAGATTCAATACAATCTCTATTTAAATTCCAATGACGTTCTTTCTAGAAATGCAAAAGCCAGTTTTAAAATTCATATAAAATTGAAGGGATCCTAAATTGCCAAAATAATCTAGGGGGGGGGGGGAGAAAAAAAGAGAACAAATTTAGGGGGCTTATACTTCCTGATTTAAAAACTACAAATCTACAGTAATCAAAACAGTGTGGTATTGGTATAAAAAAGAGACACAGGAGCCAATGGGCTAGAATAGAGAGTCCAGACATAAACCCTTACATATATAGTCAATTGATATTCAACAAGCAGGCCAAGAACATTCAATGCGGAAACAGTAATCTCCTTAATGGATGGCGCTGGGATGACTGGATGTGCACATACAAAAGAATGAAGTTTGATCCTTATCTGACACCATATATAAAAATTAACTAAAAATAGGAAAATGGCCTAAAACTATAAAACTCCTAGAAGAAATACAGTGACATTGAATTTGGAAATGACTTCTAGATATGAAACCAAAAACATGGGCAACAAAAATAAATAAATAAATCGAACATTATCAAAATGTTAAAAATCTTTGTACATCAAAGGGCATTATCAAGAAAATGAAAAGATGACCTACAGAATGGATAAGATATTTGTAGATTACTTGCTAGCTAAGGGTTTAACATCTAGAATATATAAATAACTCTTACATCTCAAGAAAAACAACTGCCTTCTTAGACATTGAAAGGTATTGGAATTTAATCAGCAACTAATGATTCCAAACTGTTTACTGTGATGATGCCCAGTGGAAATCACAATTACTATCTCTATGAAGTAATTTTTTTTCTCCATTGTATATGTTATCGACTGTATGGGTACAATGACTCACACCTGTAATCCCAGCCCTTTGGGAGCCTGAGGTGGGTGGATCACTTGAGCCCAGGACTTGAAGACCAGTCTGGTCAACATGGGGAAACTCTGTCTCTACAAAACAATACAAAAATTAGCTGGGTGTGGTGGCATGTGCGTGTGGTCCCAGCTATCCAGGAGGCTGAGATGGGAGGATCACTTGAGCCCAGGAGGTTGAGGCTTCAGTGAGCCATAATTGTGCATTTCTGCCTGGGCAATAGAGTGAGACCCTGTCTCAAAAAACTTACTATTAAAATTAATAAAAGCATATGTTACCTACATAGCAATAGAGGTAGCACAGAAAGTTTTTTTTTTTTTAGTTGGAGGAGGGACACATCATCACACAGAGAAAAAACTAAAACTGGAATACATACATTTACTCCCACTTTTGTTCTTTATTTTAATTTTAAAAAATTAGAGACAGGATCAGCCAGGCACGTTGGCTCATGCCTGTAATCCCAGCACTTTGGGAGGCCGAGGTGGGCAGATCACGAGGTCAGAAGATCAAGGCCATCCTGGCCATGGTGAAACCCCATCTCTATTAAAATACAAAAAATTAGCTTAGCATGGTGGTGTGCATCTATAGTTTCAGCTACTCAGGAGGCCAATTGCTTGAACCTGGGAGGTGGAGGTTGCAGTAAGCCAAGATCGTACCACTGCATTCCAGCCTGGGTGACAGAGCAAGACTCCATCTAAAAAAAAAAAAAAAAAAAAAAAAAAATCAATAGAGACAGGGTCTCACTATGTTGCCCAGGCTGGAACTCCTGGGTTGAAGCTACCCTTCCACCCTGACTCCCCAAAATGTTGGATTACAGGTGTGAGTCACCACGCCAGCTCTGAAATACCTTCAATAATTTAGTATATTTCTGGAATTCGGTCTTTTTTATTATATGGAAGCTATTTCAATAAAATATCTTATGTTCCTGGTTTTAATGAAGGTGAGTATAGTGACCAAATTCTACTAAGAAATCTGAATATCTTTCTTCTAATTTGTTGTGTCATTAAAATTTTGCTTGGAATTAAAAGAAATTTTCTTTTTAGTCTTCACATGGCTCATAAGAAAATTCCCTTGAATTCAACAAGAGCATGGAGATTAGTTCTGATTATACACTGAAGATGCTATACAAGATTTAATCACAAAACTAATTAGAAAGATAATTAACAAATCATTATTAACACCACATGAAAGACAACTGATAATAACTCTTGCTTTTCATTGTGACTAAAGTCAAGAGTTTCTTCATCATTGGCTAGTTTTTCTAATCTGGTTGCAGAAATCAAAAATAAATGCAAAAACTGGATGTTAGTACAGTATTCAAAGAGGGTATTGTTTTAGGACAAATAAAACTGTGAGTCAACAGTCTAGTGATCTGTGATCATTTACATTTAATATTAAATATTCATGTTAAAATTCTGCAGATTTTATTCAGCTGTAGGCTGAATAACTCCACTTCATTCATTTATTTTCTCATATGACACAGAAAAGAATCTAAATTTATCACAAACTTACAAACCCAAAGCCCTACCCTATGAATTAAGAGCTGAGGCATGCCAGTCATGACGTTAAACTTGTCTCAGTCCCATTAAGTGGTTGCCCCTGGATGGGCATATGAGGAGCATGCTGACAGACCATCAGGGCTCACAAAATTGGCTCTGAAACATTTCATTTTAACTTGATCACTTTTTATTTTATTTTTATGTTTTGGAATTCCTGTTAAATTAAAAATATTTAATTGGCATAATAATTGCACATACTAATAAGAGACATAGTGACGCTGCCATACATAAAATGTATAGTGATCAAAGTAATTAGCATATTCATAGTCTCAAACATTTATTTTCCTTCGGGATACCTTCAGTATCCTCCTTCCAGCTATTTGAAACGATGTAATGCATTATTGTTAATATATTGTTAATGCATTATTTTTAGTGCATTATTGTTAATTATAGTCATCCTACAGAGTTTAATACTTAGTTTTGCCCTTAGTTTGTCTTCTAGTCTCTCGTCCACATAACCAAAACAACTTGATAAGCTAATTTTCTGCCCTTCCAGATCTTGACCTCTGGTTTGTCCTAGCTGGAATACAAGTCTGCCATATCAAAAACCAAAATAACAGTGACTTCAACAAGATAGGGCTGTATTTCTACCTCACATAGCAGTGTGAGGGTGAACAGCCCAGAGCCGATACAGTGCCTCTGTGGCGTTGAGGACCTAGATTCCTTGCTGTTACTCTGTTCTCCTGAACACATGGCTTCCATCTTGTGGTCTGCTAGCTCCTGCTTCTGTCTACTTTACTGCCAGTTGGGAGGGTGAACACCTTTCCCTTCCCTTTAGACACACAACTCAGAAGTTGCACGCATTACATGGACACACGTTTTGTTGGCTGGACTTTAGTTGCAAGGCCACATAGAGCTGCAAGGAAACTAGGAAATGGAGTTTTTGGCTGGGTAGCCATGGGCTCATCTTAAATTGGGGGTACAAGAAGAAGGAGAGAATAGACAAAGGGAGACACACTGGCTGTCTCAGCTCCAGATTCTGTTTCCTGGTTTATTAGCAAGTATCCCTTGAGAGTGGTATCTCCATGAACTAATGTTTCCATGTTAAGTGGCTGTCTGAGCCCAGCTCTGGGGATTTTGTGCACTTAGGTATGGCCTCCATGTACACAGCCCATGGCAGGTCTAGCCAGGCCCAACAGGTATAGTCTGGACACAGGCTGTATGTTAGTAGTGGATCTCTGATATAAAGCCATGGTCTAATCATGCAGAATATCATAACATCTTCACTGACATTTCTATCTTGAACATTTTAGATATTGCTTCAGGATAAATGTGTGATAGTTTTGCTTGTGAGGATGCAGCGAAGCAAACATCTTCTGGCAAGCCTGCTTTGCCAGAGAGTTACATCATGAGCTCTTGGAGGCCAAGAGAACAGAGAAAGGAATGGAGATCCCACAAAGTGGCCTTGATGGAGATTGTTTGGGTCACTGAATGGAAATGTACAAACAGTTGTCCAGGAACTGACTGCTTCAGGGCTTCCAGCCACTTGGAGTGTGCTGAGAGCAGGTGGGCAACTGCCAGTTTAATTTTTGTTTGAGTGGGATTATTTGGGGCTTCTGAAAGGTTACAGAGCCCTTTCATGAGGGCTATGAGATCACCTCATTCCAAAACTGCTTGGGCTATGCTTAGTAGAAAATCTTGAACAGTTTCTGAAAATGTAGGAATGATAAACCATGGACCTTTTAATAAAATTAAACATAGCTGTCATATAAATGTTTATTCCCAGTCCATAATCACTAAGTTATAATTAAAGTTTAGTTAGGCTTTCTAGGGTCTTGGGAACCATGGTGTGGCCAATATTTTCCTTCTTCGGAATGAAAAAGGAGGCTGGCTGGAAATAGGCCCCAATGCTTTTTTTATGGAACTAATTATAAAGCTAAGTAAGAGTCCTTATATAACTAAAGGGCTCCAGAGTGCACCATATATACCAAGAATTCCTCCAACGAACTAGGCGACCAGGCTCCAAATCCACCCTTACTTGCACAGACTGAGAATCTTTTTCTTTAGGAGTTACTAGTAATCATCTTCTACTGTCTTGCCTGATCTAAACATAAGTTTCTTGAAGCAACCACCTAATACATTATTTTAATTAATTTATTTTTTGTTAGAGGCAGGGTCTCCCTCTGTCACTCAGGCTGGAGTACAGTTGTACAATCATAGCTCACTGCAGCCTCAAACTCCTGGGCTTAAAGGATCCTCCCAGCTCAGCCTCTTGTAGCTGGGACTACAGGCCAGTGCCACCACACCCAGTGAATGTTTTCTTTCTTTGTAGAGACAATGTCTCTCCATCTTTCCCAGACTGGTCTAAAGTCCCTGCTCAAGCGATCCTTCTGCCTTGGCTTCCCAATATGCTGGGATTACAGGTGTAAGCCACCACATCTGGCCTTTAATTTTTAGTAACTCAATTTAAAATATAAAGGCCAGCCTGGGTACAGTGGCTTATGCCTATAATTCCAGCACTATGGGGAGCCAAGGCAGGAGAACTGCTTGAGGCCAGGAGTTCTAGATCAGCCTGAGCAACGGAGCAAGACCCTGTCTCTAAACTAAAATACATATAATGTATACACACACATACATACATACACACACACACACACACACTCTCTCTCTCTCTCCTAGTCATCCAAAAAATGTGTGTGAATGGCAAGAGTGAGTCAGCTTTTTAAAAAGAATAGATTCAGCAGTTGTGATAAAACTAAAACAGAAAATTCACTGAGCATTAGTAACGAAGCATACATTTAGGACCTTTTAGATTAAATGTTAATTAATCTTACTCATTTAAGTTTGGGAATAGCTTGAGGTATTCAATTTGGAATCAGAAGGGACTGTATGATCTATTTTTTAAAATGGTAATTAAAAAGTGAAGATAAAATTGTGGTCACCAGAAATAGATGACGGTTGAAGTTAGGAGCATTTAACTTGATTTAAAACAATGAAACCAAAGGAGGCCTAATGAAAATAGATTGTGTGTGGGTTTTTTTTTATCATCTGCCTGCATGATGAGCCTGTCTGTTCTTGCTCTGTGTTTTTTTCCCTAGAAAACAGTTCGAGGAATGACCCAGGTAGGCATAAGACAATAACTCTCCTAAAATATAAATTTGTTTTAATGAAGGCAACAATTCAAGCTATAAAAGGTCTAGAAAATATTAGAGAAATAATTACCCATAATACCATTCTTATAGCACTGTTAATGTTTTATTTTTGGTGATTTTCTTTTTAAATTATGCATGTTTTATTACACTTGTTCTTTCAATACAGTAGTGAAGAAGACTAAAAACATCCCTGCCCTCATGCTGCTTGCATTGGTAGAGACTGTAAACAAATGAATCAATTATGCACTATGTTTGAGCTGATAAGTGCAAGGGAGAAAATAAAGCAGGCAGAGGGAGATGGGTCGGTTAGGTGCTTTGTTATTTAAAAAAACGGTGTCAGGATACAGCAGAAACTGAGAAGTGACTTTTGAGCAGGAGCAGGAAGCAGGTGTGGCATTTGCTGTGACCATACCTGTGGAAAGATCCAAGCAGAGGAGTCTGAGATGGCCAAGACCCTGCTGGGGAGCTTGCCTGGCAAGTCTGAGGGACTCCAGTAACACAGGGCCCAGTCCCTTAGTGATGGGGTGGGCTGGGTGGTAACCTGCCTCTGCGGCCAGGCTGCCTTGGTGACCCGCAGGTATGGTGTTCACTTGCATCGCTTCATTCCCTTAGTCTTTCTACCACTCAGTGTTTTCCCTGTTTTTCATTTAGGCCACAAGGATTTTCATGTTTTTTTTTTTTTTTTAAATTTTTTTGAGACAGGGTCTTGCTCTGTTGTCCAGGCTGCGGTGCAATGGTGCGATCACAGCTCACCACAGCCTTGAACGCCTAGGCCCAATTGATCCTCCCGCCTCAGCCTACTGAGCAGCTGGGACCCTAGGCACGTACCACTGTTCCCAGCTAAGCCACAACAATTTTTGTTAAGATTGTATGTCCAGAAATACTGTCTATCACTGTATCTGTCTACTATTTATTATTAAGAATAAAAACTTGTTTTAATTACAATTTTTTAAAAAAATGACTATTGCTAACATACATGAACACTATTCATTTTAGTGTATTTACCTTGTATATAAATATTTCCTTGAATTTAAAAAATTCTCATAATTTTCCATTTGATTGTTTTACTACTTCTAGGATTAAAATGATGCCATCTACAAGGAACAATAATTTGATTATTTCCTTTTCTTTACATACGCATCTAATGTATGTTTCATGCTTTCTTGTAATTGTCAAAAAACTACCTAAAATATTAAATAACTATCAGATTATTGGGCTCCTTTATTTTATTCTGGATTTTCATTGATCGTTTCTAGTAGTTTACCATACATCTTTTTTCATTATCTATATAGATGATTATTTTTAAAGTTCCATTTATTGATACAATGTACCAAGATGCAAACATCTCCTAAAACTGAACAAACTGTCCTTGATACGATGTTTGGTCATGAAGGGAACCTATAATAGATACAGTGTTGGGTTGCCTTCAGGTATCATGAAGGACGTTCACGCCTATAGTAATGCTGTAGTTTTCTTTGAGAAGCAGGAATTTGAGCAGCATATTAAATAAGTAGGATTTTCTTTATAGGACCCCAAACTAGTCAATATAAAACGGAAACAGCACAAGTAAAGGACATATCCACTGTGATGAAGCAAGAACCATCTGATTCAGGGAGGCCCCAGGAGAGGGGCGGGAGAAGGGCAAGCTGTGTGTTCTTCCTTAGGGGTGGCGTGGAGCTGTCACATGGCAGGCATATGTCCCTGCCACACTCCACTGAAGAAGAGCATAGAAGGATGGCAGAACAGAATGGAGCAAATCCCGCTGTCCTGCTCCTGGAGTCAGAGTACTAGGGCTGCTCCACAATCAATTTGGGATTTTTGATAAAAAATCATTCTTCATTCTTCAGTTTCCGCTGCCTCTGGCACTCACTGGCATAAGTGATCTTTGTCTGGCATTATGCAGCTTGGGAAAGTTTAACTTTGAAGGGCTGTGCTCTGAGCACATGGAAATATATGTCACCTGTACAAGGTATCATCACCTGCAGGCCCTGCAGACAGACGCTGGGCTTTGAGTTACTTTTCTTCTAGCAACAATTCTAGAGTTTCCTACAATTGTTTAGAAAATGTGCCCTGGGGAGATCGGAGGAAAGCTTTCTTCAAGGAAGTCCCTCCAGGGAGACACTTAGTTTGTTCTAAGGTCATTTAATGGGTTTTAAAAAGTTGCTTGCTGACAGAAAGATGGTGAGAAGGTAAATTGGATTAATCCATCCAATGAGTATTTATGGAACAGGAAGCGGGCACCACACCGGACTTGGAGAACAAAGTCTAGACGTAGTTAATGAGGTAGGAGGGAATCTTTAAGGTCTCCACTCATCTTGTGCCCTTCCCCTACTTTCTCTTTCTTTCCTATTGCAGGCTGCCTGTGACTCACTATATTTTAAGTTTCTTTTGAGTACACTGAGCCTGATATGTAATAGTAGAAATAATGCTAACAATAGCAACAGAACGAATAACGAGTATTTATTGAACCTATACTTCGTTCCAGGCAGTGTTCTAAATGCTTCACATGCATAAATTGTACTCTCCCAGAGACCCATGGGGGCTGCTGCTATGATTATTACACAATATAAAGCTGCTGTCTCAAGTTCACAGGGATGGGAAGTATCAGAGCCAGGATTCCAACTTGACCTCAGTTTTTCTAGCAAATAGTTCCTGAGCTTAACTCCCAGCAATGTGAGGTGGGTACCTGCAAGTATGTTTCAGGAAGGAATGCAAAGCAAAGGTTAATTCAGTGGGACAATTAAAGTGCTGCTTTCACTCTAGTCTCTACTTTTTAAAAATAAAATTTTGTGTGTGTGTGTGTGTGTGTGTGTGTGTGTGTGTGTGTGTTGGGGGGGGGACAATAGAGTTTCACTCTTTTTGTCTGGGTTGGAGTGCAACGGTGCCGTCTTGGCTCAGGGCAACCTCCACCTCCCAGGTTCAAGCAATTCTCCTATCTCAGGCTCCAGAGTAGCTGGGACTACAGGTGCACACCACCATACCCGGCTACTTTTTGTATTTTTAGTAGCGACGGGGTTTGGCCATGTTAGCCAGGCTGCTTTCGAACTTCTGACCTCAGGAGATCCACCTGCCATGGCCTCCAAAAGTGCTGGTATTACAGGCATGAGCCACAGGTCCAGCCAAAAAAGTTTAAATTTCCATAAATCTATGGGGTCCAAGGGCAATATTGTTCCATGTACTGATCGTGTGGTGGTCAAGTCAGGACAAGCTTTTTGGATATCCATCACAAGAGTAACATACATTTTACCCATTAAGTAATTTCTCATCATACTTCTGACTCCCACCCTGGTCTCTACATTTAGAGGGTAACATACAGAAACAAACAAACAAAAATATGAAAGTAACATACAAAATTTGGCTGAAACCAGAGAAAACAGTAACAGCCCCATATTAGAAGCTAATGAAAATTAGGGTTTGTGAAAAATAATATTATTAAGAGTTTGGATAATTTGATTCATGGAAGAGCAGGCACAGGATGATCTGGGTGTTTCCAAGTACACAAAGACTCGCTTTCAGGGTTCTGACAAGTGATTAGCCATTGCTACAGAAGGCATAGTAGAAGGCTGAGCCATCTTTAAATAGAAACAGTAGCTAAGATATAAGGTAGTGCTTACCGACGGTTACGGGAGACGCACTGGAAAACCTGCAAAGGGACATGGGGGAATTTATGAGATTTAGAGAAGAGGGCATACATTCCAGATGATTCATGTGTCATCCTGTCAAAGACTTGGACAAATGAGTAGTTTTCACAGTGTTTTTTGTGCAGCTTTAGCAGTTAATTTATTCTCTCTCTCCCCACCTTCTCCTCCCTCCCTCCCTCCATTTCTCTCTCTCTCTCTCTCTCTCTCTCTCTCTCTAGTTTCTTACCATTTGCCAGTTTCTGTGCACGCTGCCCATGTGGGTCCAGCCTTCACAGATTTTATAGTCTTAATGTGGCAGACAGAGAAAAATCGAAAAATCATTTCCTAATACATAGAAAACTGCCTGGCTAGACATTTTGATAACATCCCCACCCACCCCAGATGTCCCCTACTTTCCTTCAACTAGGCCAAGCATAGCCCACCCTTACTCATCATCCCAGAAAAGGCTTGGTAGGGCAGAAAACCAGAGATGGTTCCAAGTCTGATTGCTTTTGTAAAATAAAACAACAAACCCTCAAGGGAGGATGATGCCCTACTGCAGAGGAAGTAGTTAGAGCAGATAGTTCTACAAATAGGAAGTGACTTTTTTAGGCTTGGGGAGAAGGAGGGGGCAAACTGTGGTCCTTGGAGGGAGCAGAGGTGACTAAACTCCTAAAAGCGTCATGATCTTCACCCCATTTCAGGGACCCTCTGGAGGACAGTGAGACCACGGAGGGAGAAATAGTGCCAGAAGAATAGCTCTCTTTCATCCTGCTCCTAGACTAACTTTCAAATAAACAAAGGCTAAAGTTTGGAAATCATGCTGCAGGAAATCATTTCTTATAAGGCTTTATTCTGAGCAATGTATGCTTCAGTCTCAGGCTAAATTAACCCTAGGACATTTATTTTCACGCCACACATGCACACATGCTCCAGCAGCCCAACCAGCCCCACGTGCATGTGTGTTTCTGTGCTGAGTTTCCCCTCCTGAGCTTATACCCGCTCTGTAGTGGCAGGGCGCGCACACTCACCACCCCTGGTGAGCCCTTCTCCTTACTTCTCTGAGCCTTTGAACATTCTTCCCTCTTAGCTTTAATTAGGCCTGTTTACCTACCTTTGCATCGATGGATTGTTCCAGTTAGAAATACATCCACAAAGTATTAGCTTATGTGGTATTTGACTAATTTACATTTTCAGAAGAGCTTTTTTTCTGAGACAACCATGATAAGAGTCATAGTATTTACTCAATATTTACTTTTTTTTTTTAACCAGGTATCAGGTTAAATGTGTCAAAAGGATAATCTCACTTAATCCTCATAATAAACTAAACAGAGTAGGCATTCTTATTATCCTCCTACTACAGAGAAGAAAATTAAGACACAGGAATGTTGGGTAATTTGCTCAAGTTCACGCAACTGATAAGTGGCAGTGGTGGAATTTGGACGCCAGCAATCCGATTCCAGAATTGACCCCGTTCCTGGGGAGAGAGGAGTGGTCAGGGAGTTTTAGACTCTCTCCCATGCCCTTCTGAGGCTCAGTGAGGAGGCTCCAGAGTGTGGTCTGAGAGGCCAAAATAGATGCCCCTTTATCAACTAAGATGAGCCCTAAGGGTAAGGAAACAAAAATTGTCTCTAGGTTGAGGGGTCAGAGCCTGGCTGGCATGGCAAATTTCTAAATTCCTTTGGCTACAAGAAAAAACACACTCCTACTAAACTTCCTAATACTTGGAATTATCAGAAAAATCCCAATTCGGATTTGCTGCTATGATTGAGTGGACAGGGGCATGGCCTTTCAAACACTCTTTCCTGTTAAGCAACTGTGGACCTTAAGCCAATTTCAGCAGCTCATAGAGGCTGTGCACAAAATGTCTTTGTGTCCTGTAGTTCACTTTTTGATGTAAAGAGCCAATATGCCACCTCATGTTAATGCCCCAAGGTGAGCATGGGATGTATGTTACATGTATGTTTACCCGCTGCACACGTGCTTGACTCCCCTCATAAAGCATGCCACATGGCGAAAGAAAAAGAGAGAGTGAGGAGGGCTGGGCACGGTGGCTCACGCCTGTAATCCCAGCACTTTGGGAGGCCGAGGTGGGCGGATCACGAGGTCAAGAGATTGAGACCATCCTGGTCAACATGGTGAAACCCCATCTCCACTAAAAATACAAAAAATCAGCTGGGCATGGTGGCATGTGCCTGTAATCCCAGCTACTCAGGAGGCTGAGGCAGGAGAATTGCCTGAACCCAGGAGGCAGAGGTTGCAGTGAGCCAAGATTGTGCCATTGCACTCCAGCCTGGGTAACAAGAGCTAAACTCTGTCTCAAAAAAAAAAAAAAAAAAAAAAAAAAAAAAGGAGAGAGTGAGGAGAAAGGTGCCAGATACTTTTTTAAAAAATCAGATCTCCTGTTAACTCAGAGTGAGATATCATTATTCATTATTCTCAGGGGATGGTCCAAGTCATTCATGTGGCATCCGCCCCCATGATCCAAACACCTCCCACCAGGCCCCACCTCCAACACTGGGAATTATGTTCAACATGAGATTTGGGCAGGGACAAATCGCCAAACTATATCACCAGGGAAGAAGGCTTTTTATTTGGGTGATATCAACTGTGAGAATAGGAGACAAGTCTCAAATCCATCTCTTCCATGAACTAAAACTGAGTGTTTCTCTAGCAGGAAGGAATGTAAAACAGGAGTTAGGGTGGGGTTAAGAAGACAAATGAGGGGCCTGGCGTCTCTTCATCTGGATATGGTAATCTGGTGAGTTTCAGGCCCTTGACATAGGATTGGTTTCCTGAGGAAGAAACTCAGATGGAACAAATATAAGCTTCAAGTTTTAAGACTAGGAAGGTCAATTTCTGTATTTATTTAAAACAACATTAATATCAGCTCTATGGGACAATTAAGATGGTTTCACAAGCAGTAAACATGATTAAGTAATATTTACTGTCTGTACTAATATTTATTTCATTCTTCAAAAGTGTATGCAATTTGTTAGTATTTTTTTCAAGAAGTTAGCTTTGTTTACAGAAGGGTTTTTAAATCTTATCATTTAAATTTTCTAATTTATTGAGGAAATCGAGGGACAGAGAATTTAAGTGACTTGCCCAAGGTCATTCAGTAGTCATGATCCTCTGTCTCCCTAGGCGAATCCTTTTCTTACTATACTGTGTTGCTTCTTATGTCAGATTTAGAGTATTGTTTATGAAGAAGTGTTGTTTAAGGTATGTGTCAATATATCTGCTAAAGGAGTAGTGGGGAAAAATTTGTAACACAGAGACAGAATCCAATTTGTTAGCGTCCTTTGCCATATTGTTCTACTGACATAAAATTCTGCAGATATGTCATTCACAGCCATTCAGAGACATATTCCAGGGCTGTGTAAGCTACAAAGGATATGATCAGCATCTAATGGTACTTTTATTTTTTAACACAGCCTATAGTAAACAAAATAGAGTCATTTTCCTCATACATAAAAGTAAACTGGATTGAGCTATTTGATGTTTTCATCCACTTTCAAAAATAATCAGTGATGCAGCTCTGAAGACTGAGAAGTAAACCATGTATTATAGTATCATTATTTTTGGAAGAATTGTTAGCACATCAGAAAATGTAACCCCGGGAACATAAATTGACTTGAAAAAAAACATAAAAAACAAAACAAAACAAAAAACAAAACAAAAAAAGAAAGCAAGAAAGCAAGAAAGCAAAAGAATAAATGGGGATTCGACTTAGATGTGTGAAAAGGGGAGAAGCCGTAAGGTGCCTGGGATGGTGATGGATAGTAAGGTTTCCGAAATGCTTATCAGAGTTCAAAAAGATGATCATTCTGAGTGTATAACAGTAACCTATTTGTAATAAGAGAGGGAAGAGTTCAAGGATTTCAAATATCATAAAGGATGTTTCCTGCCAAAGGAATATCAGTTTGAAAGCAAGATGCGTCTTTTCTAAATTAGTAAAGCCCTTTTCTCTTTGCTAATGGAGATGGAGAAAAAATCTTTTTGCCGAAGAAGGAACTGGGAAGAAGCATAGAAGAGAGCAAGGAGGAGAGCTGGTGGAAATGACACAGTGTCAGGACACTCCAGCTCGCCAGCACTGGAGGGGCGGGAATGGCAAGAGCCCTGCACTACTTCTTCATTGGTGGAGTGGGGATAATATTCTTCCCCTAAAGAGCCATTGTGAAGATGAGATGAGGAAATGCACAGGAAAGTGCCTGGTTTACAGTAGGAATTCCAAGAATGTATACTTAAGTACACACACAACCAAATTTGAATGCAATCCATTGATGTCTAGTCATGAACTTGGCGTTTGGGTAAGGACTATTATTAACTATTTAGGCCATCAGTTATAAAAAACATTCATTATAAAACCATTGCCCAATGAGATAGGTGTGGTTTGTAAGTGATGGCTGGAACCCAAGCAACTCTCTTGGACCACAAAGTAGAAGTGATGTGTTGAGGATGGCAGAGTAAAATGATAGAAAAATCCTGGTCTCTGATAACTTCCGGAGATATTATACAACCTGGACAGCCCAACTCTGGTCCACAGTTATACGGGAAAGAAAGCAACTTCTGTCTCGTTTTAGCCACTGTCCTTTTGGAATTTTGACATTTAAAGTTGAGCCCAGTCCTAACATAGTAAAGTGCCTGTCCAAAAAGTTTAATAAATCATAGCTATGTAATACAGAGTTCAAAACTCAAAAAAGGTGCAATAAAAATAATATTTAGAACAAACACTTTCAGCAAGGTTGCAGGGATACAAATGCACAAAAATCTATTGCATTCCACTACACAAGTAACAGAAAGCTAGAAAATGAAAGTAATTTCATTTGTGACAAAGGCAAGATTTTTTATTTTTATTTTTAAAGTTAAATACAACCAGGTACAGTGGCTCACACCTGAAATCTTAGCACTTGGGAGGCTGAGGCAGGAGAATTGCTTGAGCTCAGAGGTTTGAGACCAGCCTGGGCAAATGGCAAAAACCCATCTCTGTTTAAAAAAAAGAAAAAAGAAGTAAAATCTCCGTGGGGAAATAAAGGAAGATGAGAAAAAAGAGATTTGATTATCTCTGTGAAGAAAGAGAAAAAACCAGAACAAAGAGAGAAAAAATTTATACTCCTAACTAACCTGACTAAAAAGACAAAACTAAGAGACCCAGTAGAATTAGTTATGACAACAGTAAACATGTAGCAAACTTACAAGGTGTCTAACAGTGTTTTCAGTGCTCGAAATATATTAACTCATCTACATGCATTAACTCAAGCATCCTAAAAAGTAGACAACATTACTATCTGTGCATTACCATATGTGCTTTATGGAAAAGGAAACTGAAGTACAGAGAAATGAAGTAGCTTTCCAGAGGTCCCACACACCCTAGAAGTTTCTCTTTATTAAAAGGTGCACACACATGTTTAAAAATAGCCAAATCCCCAATGACCTAGATAAAAATTCAGTTATATGTTTAGTCTGTCTCTGAAATGTACATAAATCTCTGAAATGTATGTAAATCAATGAATATTGAAAAATAGATTCTAACATTAAAGATGAATATTCCTATTGGATAAATTCAATTATAGAGTAAAGTGTGACAAATAGGAAGGACATTGATATTTTCATATTGCAATTTAAACTTAAATACTCTTTTTTTTTTTTTTCAGACAGAGTCTCGCTCTGTTGTCCAGGCTGGAGTGCAATGGCACAGTCTCAACCCTAACCTCCGCCTCTCAGGTTCAAGTGATTCTTCTGCCTCAGCATCTTGAGTAGCTGGGACAACAGGCATGTGCCACCACACCTGGCTAATTTTTTATATTTTCAGTAGAGATGAGGTTTCACTATGTTGGCCAGGCAGGTCTCGAACTCCTGAACTTGTGATCTGCCCGCTTTAGCCTCCCAAGGTGCTGGGATTACAGGCATAAGCCACTGTGCTTGTGCTTGGCCAAATATTCTTTCACTTCCCATCGGGATGATGCACTACATTCATTCTTTGAAAACTCCCTTAGCTTCAAATGGTTAACAAATCAATAAACAATAAAAATGTAAAACCAGAAGGAAAATCTGGGTTCCTAAACAAGTAAAACCTTTCAATGGATAAAAACTCAAAGACGAACTCAGAGTGGTGAATAGGGATGAAGACAGTCACTAGCTGTACTCCAGGTCTGGAATCAGGAAGTGATAGGCAGGAAGTTCCGTTTCCCAGAGGTGGAGGGAGTCTAAGTTGCTCACTCAATGCAGAGGGACCAGAGCAGGCTAGGGAAGGGCTCTCATGCTTCTGAAAGGAGATGGAAGAAAAGGTTCTTTGTTCATACTTTAACCTGCCAATTCTAGCAAGCTATGGTCTTAGATAGGCAGGGAGGCAGACACAGCCTGGAACCCAGGAACAGAACTATGCCAGCCATTGGATTTAGGACTAGATATGGGTTATCTCCAACATTCCCAAGACATATATGAGAAGACAATATTTAAAGCCAGCCATTCTTTTCAAATTGACCCATAAAATAAATGCAAGTTGTTATTTTTTTCCTGGAACTTGATAAACTGATTCTAAAATATATATGGAGGAGTAAAATATCAAGAATCGACATAAAAATTTTGAAGAACAAAGAAGGGAAGTATTTCTATTAGCTATTAGATTTTTGTTAAGACTAAAGTTTGGTGAAAAATGAATACACCAATGAACAAGAAAGAGCTCCTTTGGGGCTATATAGCACAGCGTGTATGTATATATATGTATATATAAGTTGGGCTTTGGGGGCTTTCTTCTTGTATATGTATATATATATACATATAACACACACACACACGCACACACACACACACACGGAAGTTAGATATAGGACAGAAATAACAAAATAGTGGGGAAAGGAAACTAGATGGAGAAAGAATCACTTAATTCAGTAAATGGTCTGAAGACAACTTTTTTTTTCCATGATGGAAAAGAGAGTTGTTCTCTACCACCTATGCCGTGAACAAAAATCAGTCAGTCCTCAGGTTTGGATTCAACACTTAAGTGTGAAAATCAAAACATAGAAACATACCTTTATGACCTTAAGCTTCTTAAAGAAGATGCCAAAACCAAAAAACATTTAAGATAAATGTAACCACTTTAAAAGAAAAAACCTCTGTGTATCAAAAACACTATACACTAAAAATCTAAGCCATAGATTAAAATAATATATGTGTGATGCACATAATCTACAAAGGATTTGTATTCAAAATGTGTAAAGAGCTACACATTAAGAAAAATGACAAAACAGTTCAGCAGAAAAATGTTCCAACTACGTGAATGGGCCAGTGACAAAGGCAGAAACTAGGAAGGTATAAAGGACATCAGCTTCACTTGCCATCAGGGAAATGTAAAATTGATATTGGTAACAAAATGTGAAACCTGCCAAGCCTTGGCAAGGATGGTGGAGCAGATACTCCAGGTCAGCCAACGAAACATCTCCAACCCCTGTGTCCTTGGCTGCCCCCTACTAGAGTGGGGCCTCCGTTCCGGCTGGAGGAGGCCATGAGCTGCAGCTGTGGGTGTAGGAGTGGGCTGAGGAGTGTTGGGAAGCTTTGTCTCTTCTGCCATCTCTCTCTTTGTCCTCCTTTGAGCAGAGAAGTGATGGCTCATACTGCTGTAGCCTTCATATAACCTTGGGAGACGAGCGTGAAGATAAAGCCAAGCTCCTCACAAAGACACCATTTCTGACCTTATCGATCTGCTCCAATGGTAACAGCTGCTCATCTCCAAAATGTTACATGAGAAAAGGCAAACTCTTATTAAAGAAGTGACTGTTAGTCAGATGTCCTATACATGCAATAAAGTGCATTCCTGATTGATACAGATGTAGAGAAAATGAAACCCCTTTCCACTATTGGTAGGAAAGTCAATAAAATGTAGTGATTTTGTAGAGTAATTGGGCAGTGGGAATCAGCTGTATCACTTCTAGGAATACACATGTAAATTTCACTTTTTAGGTATATGCATGTGGATGTGTGTATATACAGTATATGATGATGCATACATGCAGACACAGATGCATGCACATATACATATCATAAATGCATATGTAAACATAAGTATATAAAGAGGAGAAAAAGATGCAAGAGAATGTTCAGTTATAATTTGTAATCTGAAAAAATTAGAAACTGACATGATCTTCAAACAGAAAAAGATAAATAACTTGAAATAAGATACAGCCATTAAAATAAATATACTAGATGTACTGTTTCAAAGTGAATGAAACTTAGCATAATCTTGATATAAAAAGAAAAATTACAAGATGACATGTAGAGAAAATATCACTTAAGGGCCAGGTATGGTGGCTCATGCCCGTAATTACAGCATTTTGGGAGGCTGAGGTGGGTGGGTCATGAGGTCAGGAGTTTGAGACCCTCCTGCCTAATATGGTGAAACCCTGTCCCTACTAAAAATACAATAATGAGCCAGATGTGGTGCCGTGTGCCTATAGTCCCAGCTACTTGGGAGGCTGAGGCAGAAGAACTGCTTGAACCTGGGAAGCAGAGGTTGCACTGAGCTGAGATTACACCATTGCACTCCAGCCTGGGTGACAAAGCGAGATTCCATCTCAAAAAAAAAAAGAAAAAAGAAAATACCACTTAAATAATGCTTGAAAACATGTAAAATATGATATTTTTGGTTTGTACATATATGTAGAAATAGTGTAAAAATGTGAGTGGTCATAATAAACATGACATTTGGAGTGATGGTTAGCTCTGGAGAATTAGGGAAGGGAACTGAATCGGAGGGGGTTCCAAAGGGGCTTCAGTTACATCAAATGTATTTCATTTCTGAACCTGCCTTATTCGCTCATCAAAAACTAAAACAAGGCCACATGTGGTGGCTCACACCTGTAATCCTAGCACTTTGGGAGGCTGAGGCAGGAGGATTGCTTGAGGCCAGGAGTTCAACACCAGCCTGGGCAACATAGCAAGACTCCTTCTCTATTAAAAAACAAAACAAAACAAAAGCAGAAACAAATATGAAAAAAGTGCTAAATTTAGTTATACATATAGTGTTTTCAGGATATATCTTACATTATTTTGTTTACATTTCAGAGTGCTCTAGACATTTGATGCTCTTTAAAAAGCTTGCTTTCTAAAATACGTAAATAATTGATACAAATGTATCACATTCCATTTGATAATTGGTTAAAAGAAATTAATGGATCATTCAATAATACATAACTACAGATAAGAAATCATACAGATGAATGCATAATCCTATCATTTGTTAAGTGTTTGTAATAATATTAAGATACCATTTTAGGCCATGCTCTGTGCTTCGCACCTGAAATCGCAGCACTTTGGAAGGTCTAGGTGGGAGGATCACTTGAAACCAGAAGTTTTCAAAACCAGCCTGACAACAAAGCAAGACCCTGTCTCTACAAAATAAAAATAAGAAATACTATTTTATACTTATTTATTAAATAAGTAGAAATTATAAAATATCAGTGCTGTTGTCTCTGAAAATGACAAATTTTAAATGTTTCTGGTCACATTGTCAATTATTTTAGTTGTTCTAGGGAAAAAAATGTGATGAGCTATGAAATTACTGGGTATGATTTGGCACAATAATCTTACTCTCTGGAACATTCTCCAAGGAAATACACATATTTAGAAGTTATTTACTTAAAAGTATTTATAGTAATGCTATTTATGATTGCAAAAACAAAAACACAGCAGGGAAAAACCCAGATGACTAAGAATAGGAGATGGCAAGCAAAAAAAATCATGTTAAAACTGCAGTTCACTGCAGAGCTATAAAAATGTCAACCATGGGGTTCATGCTGATGCACAAAAATATGAAATAAAATTAATTTTGTCAAGCTGAGTTATAAAAATGTCAACCTTGAAAACCATGTTGATACATAAAAATATAAATTAAAATTGATTTGGAAAAGCAGCACACAGCATTTTCTGATTTTTTTTCACTATGTGGAAACAACAATCTTTGGTAAACATAAGAAAAATATTTGGTGGGAAATACATAAATGGAGTAGGATTTATTAGATTCTTATTTGTTACTTTAATTTTGCCAAAGTTGGTATATTTTCTGCAATAAAACAACACGACAGAGCTTTTAAAAGCAGCACAAGGATGTGATGAATAAAGAGATCTGAACCCACCTGGTGTGGTTAGTTGCATTCTGTCTTCTAACATCGTTCATTCTCCAGGCCTCTGACCACATGACAAATTGAGGAACCATATTTTTCCCACATGTTAACATTTTTACAACACTAACAGTTTTCTATCAACTTTCTTATTTTGGAAAGAACATGGCACTATACAATAAAATGTTCAATCCATTCATATAAGACCAACTTGAATAGTTTATAACAAGCATGTTGCCAGAAGCCACAAATCTGTATTTCATGAACAGCACCATGGGTCATTCTGTATTATAGCAGATGTTAATCTTCTACCTCAATCAAAACACATAGGTCAAAGAAACGAATAGCCCACAGACAATCTGGCTTCAATCACCAGCCACAACTCTTCTGTGGTAAATGACTGCATGAATGAAATTACAGAGGAGGCAAAATCCTAACAGAGGGACAATATTAGAATAATAAAATCAGCTTTCTAGAGATAGACAAGATGTAAAACATAATTTTTCCAGAAGAGCAAAATTATTTGTAAGGCTTCCAGTTTTATCTTACAAATCCAGGCATATTTTGCCTCTACTCTGTAATACATCCACGTTTATTTTAATATAAAAATAATGCTTTGGATCATCAGTTAAATGACTTTAGTCTCCCACCTGACAAAGCGAGAGAATAACAATATTTCAGGAAGATGCTCATTAGTTTATGTACTTTCAGCATATGGAGGCCCACTCCTGGGGGAACAACCCCCAGTCTGAGAAGCACGGCACAAGATGGGGAGGATCTGAATTAGAACATTAGTCATGAAAGGAGGGGAAAGAACTGATGTTTGCTTTGCTCATAAGACTGTTTTTGCACTCAAGTCTTTTTTTTTTTCTGAGAAGAAAATGAAATCAGTAAATCTTTTCCAAGGTAAAGGATGTTTATACTTATTATTAGAAAATAGTTTGGACACAGTTTTGTAAATTGTTTTCCAAATGTTGAGTTGGATTTACACTTAGGGAAAAATAATATATAGTATTAACTTTTTCCTCATAATATTACACTGTTGACCTACAAAAATTTTTAAAAGATGCCACTAAGTATTTTGCCATCAAATAGCTGGTTATTTAAGATAGGATGTTCTCAAGGTTGTATCAGCCGGGCGCAATGGGAGATTAGCCAGTAGGATTACTTGAAGCCAGGAGTTTGAGATCAGCCTGGTCAACATAGTAAGACCCCTATCTTTGTAAAAACTTTTAAAATTAGCCAATCATGGTGTCAAGCATCTATGGTCCCCGCTACTTAGGAAGCTGAGGTGGGAGGGTTGTTTGAGCCTGGGAGCTCAAGGCTGCAGTGAGCTATAATCATGACATGCTCCAGCCTGGGCAACAGAGAAAGATGGTCTCTAAATTTTTTTTTTTTAAGTTGGATTGTCAGAAATCGGTGAAACCTAATTAATAACATTGTAGAAAATAGAAATAATTATTTTTCTATTTTAAAAATAAGAAAAATGACGCTAATTGCATGGTGAGAGCTGATGTGAAGGTGGAGGGAAGCACTTAGAAGAAAGCGCTAAAAGAGCATTGACAATAGGACAAAGAGCCAACATTGGACAATTGCAGTTTGCAGAGTTTTCTACTTAAAACTTTCCCTTAGAGTTTAATGTAAAGATGATAAAGAAGAATCATCTAGATAAATGTTTACAGCACCTCTATGAAGAAGATTATTGCACAAAAATCTTTAGAGGCCAGGCATGGTGGCTCATGCCTGTAATCCCATCACTTTGAGAGGCCGATGCAGGCAGATCACAAGGTCAGTAGATCGAGACAATCCTGGTCAATACGGTGAAACCCAGTCTCTACTAAAAATACAAATATTAGCTGGACATGGTGGTACATGCTTGTAATTCCAGCTACTTGGGAGGCTGAGGCAGGAGAATTGCTTGAAACTGGGAGGCGGAGGTTGCAGTGAGCCGAGATCACACCACCGTACTCCAGCCTTGCGACAGAGCGAGGCTCCATCTCAAAAAAAAAAAAAAAAAAAAAAAAAAAAAATCGGACTAGAACAAAGTCTGAGTATAGCAAAATATAACTATAGTGTAAGACTTTATCTACATGCTAAGTAAACAATGGAACAATTCAATGAACACGAATCAGTGCAAGGTATTCTGGCTTATTAATACTTGTCCACATGAAAAATTTATGTTGATTATTAAGACTGCTAGTGATAAAGTAGGAGTTCCACCTTTGGATTTCTGCTTGCTGTTTCTTTTGGTGGTCGTTCATTTCCAGGTTTAAATCAGAGCCTGTGGAAGAAAGATGAGAGCACAAGACTACCCTCTAGATTGGAGGGCTATCATAGAAAACCAATGTGAGTATCAAGATATATGTGTTGAGTTGTAACCCAAGGTGAGATAATTTAAGATTCAAAAAAGTTGATCAGGCCGGGCACGGTGGCTCACACCTGTAATCCCAGCACTTTGGGAGGCAGAGGTCTGTGGATCACCTGAGGTCAGGAGTTCGAAACTAGCTTGGCCAACATGGCAAAACCCTGTCTCCACCAAAAATACAAAAAATTAGCCAGGTGTGGTGGCGGGAGCCTATAATCCCAGCTACCTAGGAGGCAGAGGTTGCAGTGAGCTGAGATTGTGCCACTGCACTCCAGTTTGGGTGACAGTGTGAGACTCGGTCTCAAAAAAAGAAAAAAAAGCAATCAGACTTTGTTTTGGAAGGTGGAGATTATCGAGTCACATGTCTGAGCTCTATATAATAGCTCTTCTGGGATACTCCACAGCCAGAGACAAAAGAGCTGGCACATAACAGAGACAAAATTTAAAAGCAAAAGAAATAAAAGGTAGAAGGGGGGGGGAAGGTGAGTGTAATTTACTAATATGAGATGTGAGAATTATGACCTCTGGAAGGAATCTTGGTAAATGAAATTATGATTAAATAGGAGACTATAAGTTCAGATAAATAGGCTAGTTACTTGCATACATTTCACCATAGCAATGTTAAGTGAAGGCAGGCAGAGAAAGTATGAAGCTATAATAATGAAAGCATATGTAAGAAATATTAAATTGATTTCTTAGAGTTGAATTGCAGATGAAGCAACACTTCTTATATCATCTTTGTTATCACCAACTATTTATTGAGTATGTGGTAATTGTCTGTCCTAGTAATTATCTGAATGTACCTACCTTTCTTTAGAGACACTCTACGCATGTGAACAGGGACTGAATCTTGAAATCCTTCACACAGAAAGGATTATTAATTCATCTAGATCAAAATGGTATTGATGAATGGACTTCCTCCACAGCATATTTCCAACGAGACTTTATTCAGTTTCCAATTGGTCATGAAATTGTTTAAATTCCAGAAACATTTTTGGAGACTTAAGTGAAAAGAAGTATGCAAGGTTCTGACATATCAGAGGTGAGTGGCAGTTCCATTCCTGCCAAAGAGTATCTCACAATGATGAAGGACTGGAGTCAGGCTTAATAGCTAAAACTGGGCTTTGAGTGCTGTTCTCTTATCTCTGAAAGGAGCCCGAAAACAGCAGCTTTTGCTGCCAGGGACTACTGCTGATGTAAAGTTGTATTCTTGCTGTGCACTCAGAAAGAGAAAGGCACAGCGCCTGGGCCAAGTTCCTCACTGTCTTGGTGGCTGCATCTGCAGGACGCTCAGTCTCACTGTAGAATGAAAGGCCAGAGATGCCAATTCAAGGTCTGAAGCTGGACCAGAAGAGGCAGGCCAGGAGAAGGCAAAAGAGGGAGGGCAGGGAAGTGGTGGGAGGGAAAGCAGCTCACTGCACGGCCCCAGGACTATAAACACTGAGGAAAAGCAAACGGTCAACAAATCAAAATGGGAAGATGAATATACAGCAATAAAGCAAAAATAAGAGAAGAATATAAAAATGACTTTTAAACAAGTATGTTTATAATCCGCCCAGAAATAAATAAACTCTACAAAACAAGTCATTATGAAAGGAAAATGAAAGTGACTTGTCGCAACAGAAGTTGAAAAAGCATCTGGTAATATCCAAAGGGGTCTATGTAAAAAATAAAACCCAAAAAAACTCAAAACGGTAACAAGAGATAATGGAACTTCCTTAACCTGAAAAAGCATCTTTACTGGAGCCCTTAGTAAACATGGGAACCTTAACACATTCCCATTAAAGTCGGGAGCAAAATAAGGCTACACACAATCCCCTACTATTCCATGTGCGCTAGATGTTCTAATACACTAAGATTTTAAAAGTTAGGGCTCTCACCTGCAATCCCAACACTCTGGGAGGCCAACATGGGTGGATTGCTTGAAGGCAGGAGTTCGAGACCAGCCCGGCTAACATGGTGAAACTCTGTCTCTACAAAAAACACAAAAATTTTTTGGGCATGGTAGTGAGTGCCTTTAATCCCAGACACTTGGGAGAGTGAGGCAGGAGAATCGCTCGAACCCAAAAGGCAGAGGTTGTGGTGAGCTGAGATAGTGCCACTGCACTCTAGCCCGGTGACAGAGCAAGACTCTGTCTCAAAATGAATGAATGAATGAATGAATGAATGAATGAATAAGTAAATAAATGTAAAAAAAGAGAGAATGAGGCCAGGTGTGGTGGCACATGCTGTAATCTCAGCACTTTGGGAGGCAGAGGCCAGAGGATTCTTAAGGCCATGAATTTGAGACCAGCCTGTGCAACATAGCAAAGCCATTATCTCTACAAAAAATTTTAAAAATTAGCTGGACATGGTAGCATTTGCCTGTAGTCGTCCTAGCTACTCAGAAGGGAAGGACCAGGTGAATACAAGGTGAGAGAATCGCTTGAGGCCAAGAGTTCAAAGTTGCATTCTTGGCCTCATGAGTTGTGATCATGCCACTGAACTCCAGCCTGGGTAGGCAGAGTGAGACCTTATCTTTTAAAAACAAAAACAAAACTGTAAGCCCCAAGACAAATGTGGTGGGTGAAATATTTTGTGTGTAAAGCTCACAGCCTGCATCCTTACTTCTGCCTAATCAGCTCCATCATTCCATTTCCTGCCCAATCCCACCTACCCAGGAAGGGAAGCTTTGTCCCTGAGGGCGCTGGTCTTTGGGTGTTTGTTGTACAAGATCAAGAGGGCAGAGGGAGGGATACTGAAAGGGACAGACTGGAGGTAAAAAGCACAGGCTGAGATTTCTTAAGGGGTAAGTTGATGTCCATGGCAAGTGCTGACCTGGGAAAGAGAATAGAAGAGAAGAAAAGGAGGGAGCTAGGAGAGTTTCAGCTGGTTCGAAGGGCTGGCGTAGATCGACTATTTGAATCTCTTCCACTGTCCTTCCACAGATAAAAGAATGAAATTTCTTTTAAATTACATCTACCAGTTGAATTCTTCCCTAATACCTGACAAAAAGTAGTTATGTGGGTGTCCAGGGTAAAAATGTTCACATAAAACTATACGTCAGCCCAGGTGCAGTGGCTCACACCTGTAATCACAGCACTTTGAGAGGCTGAAACAGGTGGATAAACTGAGGTCAGGAGTTTGAGACCAGCCTGGCCAACATGGTGAAACTCTGTCTCTACTAAAAATACAAAAAAGTTAGCCGGGCATGGTGGCACAGGCCTGTAATCCCAGCTACTCGGGAGGCTAAGGCACGAGAGTCACTTGAACCTGGGAGGCGGAGGTTGCACTCCAGCCTGAGTGGCAGTGAAACTCCATCTCAAAACAAACAAGCAAACAAAAAATCAACTGTATGTCAGGAGTGCTAACATAGTTCTGGAGAGACACAATCAGGGCTTGATGTAGGTAATGGGAGAGGAGGGCAGAATTTTTTTTAATAAAGTAGAGTGGGGAGAAAATGGTAATGTAGAAAATGTCAATAAGAGTTGGCAATAGAGTGAGCCTGCAGGGATCAGGGAGAGGGGAATGGCTGGGATGACGGTGGTCTGAAATAAGGGCTGGGGGAGGAGGATGAAAGAAAGAAAAGGATCAGAGAGCAAAAAATGAGGGAGGATGTGGATATGTCAAATGTGGTGGAAACTGCATGCAGAGTTAGCAGGCACCAGGATGGAAGTTTGAGTGTGCAACTGCAGAGGATGTCGGGGTAGGATATATAGATTTTGGAGTAAAACAACAACAATAAACCAGTTAATGTCATATCAATGGAACTGAAAGCTCAGGAAAAGAGCCCAGATTTAGAAGGAACAGAATCTTACCAGCCAGTTGTTGAGGATAAATGGAAGAGGAGGAGATCGGCGAAGGAGACTGAGAAATGGTCAGAGAGTAAGGTCGGGAGTCCAGACAGGACTGCAGCACTGGTGGGAACCAGGCAAGATGCTGGAGACTCATTTAGGGATGTCCACCATTCTATATGCTATTTATGCCGGGGTGGGCATCTGTGGCATTCTGAATGTGTGTCTCTGCCCATTTATGGATTAACAGGAGACACCTGAGTCAAGCTGAACCCATTAATCTTTCCCAAGAATGAGAAACTGGAATTCATGAAGAAATCAGTCTGTGAGGGACTTGAACCAGGCTTAGGGTGGCTGGGTTTGGCCATGGTACCTGCCGAGACAGAGAAAGACAGCGCACTGAGAAACAGAGAGGACAGCGTGAAAAGGACTGAGAAACGGGAGCCCCCGGAGTGAGGGAGGGTAACCTCAGCCTCAGTGCCGTGCGAGCGTCCTGACTTTGTGTTTTGGGAAAGTCTTCTAATTCTGCCTGAGAAAGTTATCTTTTTTTCTAAACAAGCTCAGAGGGATTTTGTCCCTTATCAAGGCCAAAGGAGAGGATTTAAAAATTGTGCTTGGTATCATCAAATGTTACAGAAGAGTCTGGTAATAGTAATGATGTGATACAATAAAATTGGATGAGGTGGCTCATGCCTACAATCCCAGTGCTTTGTGAGGCTAAGGCAGGAGGATCACTGGCAGCCAGCAGTTCAAGGTCAGCCTGAGCAACATGACGAATCCCCATCTCTACCAAAAATATGAAAATTAGCTGTGGGTGGTGGCTCGAGCCTGCACTTCCAGCTACTCAGGAATCTGAGGTGGAAGGAACACTTGAACCCAGGAGTCCAAGGCTGCAGTGAGCTAGGGTCCTGCCACTGCACTCCAGCCTGGGTGACATCACGAGATCCTATCTCAAAAATAAATAAATAAATTTGGACAATTCAAGGGCCATTTATGACCTTTCAGAGAGCTGTTTCAGTGAGTGCAGGGAGCAGATGTCAGACTGCAGGGAGTTAAAGTGTAGATGTCCTCTGCAGACAGATTTTTATAGGGTTCTAGTAATTAAGGGAGGAAGAAGGTAGGGCTGAGGGAGACAGAAAGGAAGTAAAAGGAGGACTGGAAATGTTTCCACCGTCAGGGTGGAAAACATTTGCATATCTTTGTAAACTGACGGGGGAGAATTAATAGGAAGGAGAGAATGGCTAGTTAGGGAGAACATAAGAGAAACGTTAATGGGCTAACACTGTATACTGCCCTACAGTTGTACAGAACATAGCTGCATTTACTTCCTATGACTTTGTCCCTGAAATCACAAATGCTGAACTTACACAACCTTCGAGTTTTAGGGGAGCAGAGTACCTAGTTAGTTACTCATTTTACTCCAAGAGAAAAGAAATCACGTTATTTTTAAAGTTTATTTTATTTTTGTAATGATGAGGTTGTGCTATGTTGCCTAGTCTGGGCTCAAACTCCTGGGCTCAAAGGATCCTCCCACCCTGGTCTCCCAAAGTGCTAGGATTACAGGTGTGAGCCACTGCGCCTGGCCAGAAACAACATCATTTTAAGGTAATAATAAAAAGACATATTGTTTCTCCTAAATATTGCTGTATAAAAAGACATCCCATTAAAATAATGTTATTTAATGTAATAGTCAATAAACCTATTGTCTCACCTAAATATTGCTGCATTAAAAAACACTTAAAACACTTGGAGATTTAACACTGTAATCTATTCTTTCCCAGGAGTATTTAGGCTGGCTGGATGGTTCTGCTGATCTGAGCCAGCTCAACTGACATCGCTGGGCTCCTTCATTTATGCTGACCACAGATGGCCAGCTGGTGGGCTGGCTGAGCACTGTGTGCTCTCTCATACTAGGGCCTCAGCAGGCATGCTTATTCTTCTGGTGATCACATAGAAGCATGGCATAAATAGAAATATGTAAGGCCTTGGGAGCCTCAGCTTGGAACTGGCTTACCATCACTTCTCCCTTTCTATTGGCCAAAGTAAAAATAAGGGCATCCCTGATTCCTGCCTTAAGATGGTAAGAAGTGCAAAGTAACATTGGAAGGGGTATGGAAAAGGGAAGTCACTCATTGAGACCATTAATTACATTGATCTACCCCACTTACAAAGACGTGGGTTATTTCCTGTTTAGACAGAGTTAAGTGTGATCTGGGAGGCCTTTATCAACAAAGATGGGCCCTAAGGATGGCCTGGCCACTTTCTAAATTCTTACAACTATGAGAAAAATCACACTTTCATCAACTCCCTAACAATATGAGCCATCAGGCTGGTTTACAACTCGCCACAACTCTGATGAGACAGAGGACTGGCCCTACCACATACGTTTCTGATAAATGATTACAGACCTCATACCAGTTTCAGTCAGTGTATAGAGGCTGCACAGAAACTGTCTTTGTGTCCTCTAGTTTACCTTTTGACACAGCAAGTGTCAAATTCCACCTCATTTTGATACTAAAACTCTGCCCTGAAGTGAACATGGGGTGTATGTTGCATATATGTTTACCCATTGCACATGTGCATGGCTCCTCTCATAAATATGCATACCTGCTATAAACCTGCTAAATCTGTATGACACCAGCCCTATGAGGTGTGAAATCCAACATGTCCTTCTTCTCTTGGGAAAGAGACCGCCTTCCAAGGTGGAGACTATCTCTTCCCAGCTTGCAAGCCAGTATCACCATTAAAGTACTCCTTTCTGGTGGGGCACGGTGGTTCACGCCTGTAATCCCAGTACTTTGGGAGGCTGAGGCGGGTGGATCACAAGGTCAGGAGTTCAAAACCACACTGGCCAACAGGGTAAAATCCCATCTCTACTAAAAAATACAAAAATTAGCTGGGCCTGGTGGCTTGTGCCTGTAATCCCAGCTACTTGGGAGGCTCAGGTAGAATTGCTTGAACCGGAACCCGGAAGTGGAAGTTGCAGTGAGCCGTGGTGATCGTGCCACTGCACTGTAGCCTCAGCTAGTCTCCATCTAAAAAAAAAAAAAAAAAAAAAAAAAAAAAGAAAGAAAATACTCCTTTCTACTATCTAGCCATCCTGGTGGTCTTTTGGGTGACAAAAAAAAAAAAATGTCAGAAATATCAACAGAGGTTTTTTAAGGAGATCACAAGGAGCTCAGTGGTTTAGTGCTGAAATACAAGGTTGAAAAGCTAGGAACAACTTCCTTACTCTTATATTTTATCTTGTTAGCTCAAGGAGATTAAATTGGTGAGTTTAGTTCCATTCTGGGATATTACAGCTGGGGTGTTTTCCAATACCAACAACGAATACTCGGATTCCTCTAACATCAACTGGCTGTTTAACAATTCCATTCTGGTACTAACTCCATGGAGTTGGTGCAGACCCCACAGCTTGGGATTTCAGTCCCGTAAGACTGCCCTCCACTAAGACACTAGTCGTTAAGTCCCAGACCTCCATACGTTTGCCCTAGTGAGTATAAATCAGGGGTTCCTGTGACCCCTTCCTCAGGCTCGCATAATTTGCTAGAATGGCTGACAGAACTCAAGAAACCACTTTAATTACATTTACCCATGAATGATAAAGGGTACAAATGAACTGCTAGATGGAGAGCCACAGAGGATGAGGTCCAGGAGCGTCCTGAGTGCAGGAGTTTCGGGTAGGTGGGGGGAGGGGTGCTCCTTATGAATGCAAAATGATATTCTATTCGCTCTGGAGCTTCTGAGAGTTTTAGGTGCTCTGTGACAGAAACCAATGACAAATATATTTCTTGTTATAACACAAGACAGTCATGCATCCATTAATGATGGGTCCTCAGGCAATTCGGGCCTGGAGCAAACATCACACATTATACATACACAATCCCAGATGGCAGAGCCTACTGCACACCTAAGCTTATTGCTCCTAGGCTACAAGCCTGTACAGCATGTGACTGTACTGAAAAGGCAGTAGGAAAACACTGGTAAATATTTGTGTATCTAAACATAGAAAAACTACCGTAAAAATACGTTATAAAAGATAAAAAATGGCACCCTTGTATAGGGCACTTACTGTGTATTGAATAGGACTGGAAGTTGCTCTGTGTGAGCCCGTGGGTAAGCAGCGAGTGGGTGAATGTGAAGGCCCAGGACCTTACCATTTGCCACTGTGGACTTTATAAACACTGTACATTTAGGCTACATTAATTTATTAAAAAATATTTGTCCTTCTTCAATAATAAATTAGCTTACTATCCCTTTTTTACTTTATAAACAGTTGTTATGACTTTTTGACTCTTTTGTCATAACAGCTTAAAACACAAAACACATTGTAAAGCTGTGCGAAAATATTTTATTCCTTTATATCCTTATTCTGCAAACTTTCCTCCATTTAAACTCTTTTCAAAATTTAATTTCATTTAATTAGTTTGTTTTGGAGATATGGTCTTGCTCTGTTGACTAGGCTGGAGTACAGGGGTGCAATCCTGGCTTACTGTAGCCTCAAACTCCTGGGCTCAAGTGATCCTCCTGCCTCAGACTCCTGAGTAGTTGGGACTATAGGCATGTTCACCACACCCAAGTAATTTTTATTTTTATTTTTGGTTGATATGGGGTCTCTATGTTGGCCAGGCTGGTCAGGAACTCCTGGCCTCAAGTGATCGTCTCTCAAGCGATCCTCCCTCCTTGGCCTCATTTCCCAAAGTGCTGGGCAGTAGAGGTGTGAGTCGATGCACCTGCTCTTTTTTTTTTTAATTTTATTTCTAACTTTTTTTGAAAACAAAGACAAAACACACACATTAGGGTCACCAGTGTGACACAGGATCAGGGTCACAAACATCACTGTCTTCCACCTCCACATCTTGTCCCACTGGAAAGTCTTCAGGGGCCATAACACGCATGGAGCTGCCATCTCCTAGGATAATAATGCTTCCTTCTGGAACCCCTCCTGAAGGAGCTGCCTGAGGCTATTTTACAGTTAGCTTTTTAAAAAATAGGTAGAAGTATGCTCTAAAACAATAAAAAGTATAGTATACCAAATACATAAACCAGTAACTTAGTTGTTTATTATTATTGTCAAGTATTACATACCGTACATGATTTGTGTATGTTATATACAACTGGCAGTGTAGTACACTTGTTTATACCAGCACTGCAAACACTTGAGTAATGCATTGTATGCTACGCTACATTATGGCTATGAAGTCACTAGAAATAAGCAATTCTCAGCTCCATTATAATCTCCTGGGACCACTGTCCTATACACAGTTTGTCATTGACTGAAACAACATTACGCAGTGCATGACTGTATATATATATATTTATGTATGTAATATAATATACCCTATTTTGCGGGTAATATTAATAGCTCAATAATATAAAGTAATTGGTTGTATTCAATACAGAAATAGCGGAATCTAGAGTATTGAAGTTCAATACAAGTGTATAATACAGTACTCTTACTGTGTATGGGTAATCTGAATATCTAGAGAAACATGCAACTTATATCTTTATGAGGATGGATAAAGCCTTTTTAAGCCTTTTCATGGAAATGTCATGTTAGCAGTTTTAGATCAACTCACATTTCTAAAATTAGAAATGAGTTTTATAAGAATTTACATTTTGGGCATCAAAATGAAAAAGAACAAACGTGTATTCAGTCTAGAAAATTGGACAGTATTTTTATAATGAAATATGAAATATTAAGGTAACATACTAAGCAAAAAACAAACTAGTCTTTTTTACTTAAAGGTTTAATAAAAAGTGGAACATTTTAAATGGAAATAATTTGAACAAGTTTGGATTTAGGCAGTTAGTACATTAAGGATCAGTCAGATGCTTTCGGATTTTTGAAATTCGTTCAAGAAAAAATAAAGAAAAAGCCATGCTCTGAAAGAGCCAAAAATAAAACACAAGAGAGCTTATCATTCCGCAGAAGTAGCTCTCCCCAAGAGATAGTTTGATATTGCTGATGGAGTTTAAAAAAAAATACCTCAATCTAATCAAGTTGGTGACTAGGGAATATCCAAAGATTAGAATGCAAAAGAACACTGGAGCTCCATGAATAGCGTAATATCCAGCTGACAGAACCCTTGAGTTTCTCGGCTGGAGACATCCCTCTGCCACTATTGTACCGGACAAGTTGTTCCTTGTTGATGCTACCCATTAAGAGCAGCCAGCTCTCCTTGTCCTGATTTCATGGTCACTTGGCAATCTTTTAACATAATTTGCCTTCTTTTGTACACTATGCTGGTGGGAATGTGCTGACCAGAAAACACTTATCTTCTGGGCATTTGCGTCTGTCAGTATAATTAGGCTTCTGTTTTCAGCTCCTTTCCTTAGACTGATCCCTTTTTGGAGAATTAACAAAGTTACATTTCCGGACCCTACAATGCTGAACTTGGTGATCTCTGAAGTAAGTGCTGTACTCTGAGACACATCCCATGGAGCCAGCCGGTTTCTTTCCATGATGGCTTAAGGACAGAGATAGAAATAGCAGCCAACTTTGCTGGCTTCCTGGCATGTGCTTTATATACAGGTGTACCTCATTTTATAGCATTTCACTGTATTGTGCTTTGCAGATACTGCCTTCTTTTCTTTACAAATGAAGGTTTGTGGCAACCGTGGATAAAGCAAATCTATGAGCACCATTTTTCCGAAAGTAGGTGCTCACTTCCTGTCTCTGTGTCACATTTTGGTGACATTTCAAGCTTTATTATTATGATATCTTTTAGGATGATCTGTAACCAGTGATCTTTGATGTTACAATTGTAATTGTTTTGGGGTGCCAGGAACCAATCCCATACAAAATGACACACTTAATCAATAAACATTGTGTGTGTTCTGACGGTTCCCCTGACCAGCCATTTCCCCCACCTCTCTCCTTCTCCTTGGGCCCCCCTACTCCCTGAGACATAACAATATTGAAATTAGGCCAACTGGTAATCCTACAATGACCTCTAAGTGTTCAAATGAAAATAAAAGTCCTGTGTCTGTCAGTTTAAATCAAAAGCTAGAAAGGATTAAGCTTCGTGAGGAAGGCGTGTTGAGAGCTGAAATAGATAGAAAGCTAGGCATCTTGTGCCAATTAGCCAAGTTGTGAATACAAAGAAAATCTTTTTGAAGGATATGAAAATGCTACTCTAGTAAACACACGACTGTCAAGAAAGCAAAAAAGTTTTATTGCTGATACGGAGAAAGTTTGAGTGGTCTGGATAGAAGATCAAAGCAGCCACACCATTCCCTTAAGCCAAAACCGAATCCAGAGTAAGGCCTTAACTCTCTTCAATTCTATGAAGGCTGAGAGAGGTAGGGAACCTGCGGAAGTAAAGTCTGGAGTTGTCAAGGGTTGAGCCATGAGGTTTAAGGAAAAAGCTGTTTCTGTAACACAAAAGTGCAAGGTGTGGCAGCAAGTGCTGATGGAGAAGCTGCAGCAGGTTATTCAGAAATCTAGCTGACATCATTAATGAAAGTGGCTATGGCAAACTACAGATTTTCAATGTAGAGGAAACAGCCTTCTATTAGAAGAACATGCCATCTAGAACTGTCATAGCTGGAGAGAAGTCAATGCCTGACTTCAAAGCCTCAAGGGACAGGCTGACTTTCTTGTTAGTGACTAATGCAACTGGTGACTTTAAGTTGAAGCCAATGTTTCCTTACCATTTAGAAAAATCCTGGGGCCTCTAAGGTTGATGCTAAGTCTACTCTGCCTGTGCTCTAAAAATGAAACACCAAGCTTGGATGACAGCACTTCTGTTTACGGCATGGTCTACTGAATATTTTAAGTCCATTGTTGAGACCTATTGCTCAGAAAAAATATTCCTTTCAAAATATTACTGCTTATCAACAGTGCACCTTGTTATCAAAGAGCTGTATGGAGATGTACAAAGAGATAAATATTGTTTTCGTGCCTGCAAACACAATATCCATTCTGCAGTCCATGGATCAAAGAGTAATCTTGACTTTTGAGTCTTTATTTATTTAAGAAATATATTTCCTAAGGCTATAGCTTCCATAAATGGTGATGGATCTGGGCAAAGTAAATTGAAAACCTTCTGGAAAAGATTTGCCATTTTACGTACCATTAAGCACATTTGTGACTCATGGGAGGAGGTCAAAATATTAACACTAACAGGAGTTTGAAAGTTTATTCTAACTCTCATGAGGGAATTTGAGAGGAGGTCAAAATATCAACATCACCAGCAGTTTGGAAGAACTTAATTCCAGTTCTCATGGATGACTTGAGGTATTCAAGGTTCAGTGGAAGAAATCACTACAGATATGGTGGAAATAGCAAGAAAAGTAGAATTAAAAGTGGAGCCAGAAGATGTGACTAAACTGTTGCACTCTCATGATAAAACTTGAATTGGTTAGGCATTGTGGCTCAAGGTTGTAATCCTAGCACTTTGGGAGGCAGAGGTGGAAGGATGGCTTGAGAGTTTGAGAACTCATCTCTACTTAAAATAATAATAATAATAATAATAATAATAATAATAATACGGGCGTAGTGGCACTTGCCTGTAGTTTCAGCTACTTAGTAGGCTCAAGAAGCTGAGGTGGGAGGATTGCTTGAGCCCAGGAGGCCGAGGCTGAAGTGAGCTGTGTTTGTGGTGCTGTACTACAGCCTGGGAGATAGAGCAAGACCCTATCTCAAAAAATAAACAAAAACAAAGTTGAGTGAATGAGGAATCCCTTCTTAGGAATGAATAAAGAAAGTGGTTTCTTGAGATGGAATCTACTCCTGGTGAAGATGCTGTGAAAATAGAAATGAAAACAAATGATTTAGAAAATTATATCTAAATTAGCTCGTAAATCATTGGCAGGGATTGAGAGGGTAACTCCAATTTTAAAGAAGTTTTACTGTGGGCAAATTGCTATCTAACTGCATCACATACTACAGACATTTTTTTTTGTGAAAGGAAGAGTCAATTGATGCAGTAAACTTCATTTTTGTCTTATTTTCAGAAATTCCCACAGCCACCCCAGCCTTCAGCAAGCACCAACTCGATCAGTCAGCAGCCATCAACATCAAGACAAGACTTTCCATGGTCAAAGACATTAGGACTTTATAAAGGCTCAGATGATCGTTAGCATCTTTTTAGCCATAAAGTATTTTAAAATAAAGATATCTATATATCTATCTATATAGGTATATATTTTTCTTTCAAGTCAAAGTCTCACTCTGTTGCCCAGGCTGGCGTGCAGTGGTGCAATCCCGGCTCACTGCAACCTCTATCTCCTGGGTTCAAGTGATTCTCCTGCCTCAGCCTCCTGAGTAGCTGGAATTACAGGTGCGTGCCACCACATCTGGCTAATTTTTGTATTTAAATAAATTTTGTATTTCATCATGTTGGTCAGGTTGGTCTTGAACATCTATTCTCATGATCTACCTGCCTTGGCCTGCCAAAGTGCTGGGATCACAGGCGTGAGCCACTGTGCCCGGCCAAGATATGTGCCTTTTTAGACACAATGCTATTGTGTACTTAATAGACTGTAGTATGAACTCTATTTTTATATGTATGGGGAAACCAAAACATTGCGTGACTTACTTCATTGCTATATTCACTTTATTATGGTGGTCTGGAACCAGGTATGTCTTTATTATATCACTGCTATTTTTAAGAGAATTCATGTCTAGCTACATTTAATTGGAGCATGTTGCTATTCAAGAATTCCCACCATCAAATTTTCAACTTTCTTCATCTAAATCTTGCACTTTGGAGATAGTGTGGTTGTACCATCAGTAACTATGAAAATAGGATTAAAGCGATTGCTATCTTTCCTTCTGGAGTTGTCATGCCTTTCTTTAAATCCCATTAGCTTATTTGGTATTGGTTGTAGTGGGAAGTGAAGTTTTTTTTTTTTTTATTAACAAGAGGATTCTTATCTTGTTCAGTTTATACAGATTCTAAGCATCATCAGAAATATGTCTCTGCTGGATTTTTAAAAAGTCAAGGAAGTAGACTGGAATGCAGTATTTTAAAACTACTTTTTGATAACTTTGTTCAACTAAAAGAAAGCACAAATGTGCAAGTAAGTAGATATCTATATAGACTTTAAGTCATTTGTTCAAAATAGCTTTATGCTTTTTGATATTATTTATTTAAAATTGGTTTTAGACTGGGCATAGTGGTTCATGTCTGTAAGCTCAACAATTTGGGAGCCCAAGGCGAGAGGATGGCTCAAGGCCAGGATTTCAAGACCAGCCTGGGCAAAACAGTGAGACTCTGTCTCTATCAAAATAAATAAATAATAAAATTGGTTTTTATTATTCCATATAAATTTACAGTTCTTTATGAACTAATATTTGCATATAAATAGTATGCTATGCAATTATTTATACCTCAGCCCATTAAAGGAGGCTTAATATTGGACAGCCCATGTAGAAAAACACAACTATAACATAGAAAATTATTAACACTGGCATTAACATGAAAATAAACTTGATGATAAGAGTTGTTGAAGATAGTGACTAATAAAATATTTTTAGTTGCTGTGGACAATGTGCTTGTCCAAGCAAACATAGAATTCTGTTAAGATAACTTCTCCTCAGTTATACCAAAGCATATACAGGAATTCACTCTGTGTTAAACTCTCCCAACGGTCATATTCAGAGTATATGCTAAGAAACAATCTCAAGTCTTAAAAACATAGTAAACCCCATCTCTACAAATAATTTAAAAATTGCCCTGGCATAGTGCTGCACAACTGTGGTCCCAGCTACCCAGAAGGCTGAGGCAGGAGGATCACCTGAGCCCAGAGGTCCAGGCTGTAGTTTGCTGTGGTCGCACCACTGCACTCCAGCCTGGGTGACAGAGCGAGACCTTGCCTCAAAAAAACATACAAAAAAATCCACATTGATATCAACAGCCAATCCTGCTATTGATCAAATGATAAAGCAGTGTAATTTAGTCCTACTTAGAAATGAAAAATAGGCCAGGCCTGGTGGCTCATGTCTGGAATGCCAGCACTTTGGGAGGCCAAGGCGGGAAGATTGCTTGAGGCCAGCAATTTGAGACCAGCCTAGTCAACGTAGTAAGACCTCCATCTCTACAAAATATTTTTTAAAATAGCCAGAAGCGGTGGCTCGCTGTGGTCCCAGCTTCTCTAGAGACTGAGGTGGGAGGATCAGTTGAGCCTGGGAGGTGGAGGTTACAGTGAGCTGTGATCATACCACTGCACTCTAGCCTGGGCTGCAGAGCAAGATCCTGCCTCAAGAAAGAAAGGAAAGAAAAGAAATATAAACAACCAGCCAGAAAAATGTAAACAAATTAAGCAAAAATTTTTAAATGGTGAGTTCCTTGAATAAAACCAGTCACTATCTTAACCTTAGGTGGGAAGGTTTCATTTTCATTGACAATAAATGGACACATTTATAGGACTGCTGTGCCTCTGTGATGTTTTGATGACCTCCAGAAAGGGGTTCTCTATATCACACCATCAGGAATTTCTATTCTGACAATAAATCATCCTTATCTATCTGGATGGTTTATAATAATTCAGCTGAATCCAAGCAACTCTAAATGCAAACAAACAAAGTTGTTTGCATTTAGAGTTGCTTGGATTCAAGTGAATTATAAAAGTAAAATGCCTAGTAACTACCAATGTTATAAACCCCTTTGCTTGTGATGGATCATTGGTAAAGTTATAAAAATCAACAATGTGGCTATTTCATTTTAATCTGCAGCTGTCCTAATAAAAGGCATTTACTACAACAGCTTTTCAAAAATTTTGAAAGAAGTGTACTAATGCGTTTCTGCTTATTTATATTTCCATAAAATTTGAATAACAGTGTAGTTTAAAACAGATGTCAGCTTCTCTGAACAGAATCCTGGTTGTCAGCACTATGCACCTATGCATTTACATTTAAGTTGCCATAGATGAGGCTTCTCGCCTGTTTCAACCTGTTGTATCAGTGTATCCTTTTCCTTATTTAAACTCAGCCCTGAAAACAGTGTTTCTGCTTTCGTAAACTTAAACTAAATATAATCAATACACATAAAAATAATTGTTTCCCCCCCCCAAGAAGTGAAGATAAGCTGATGTAAATTCACTTTATTTGGGTTTCAATCCGGTTTTCTTCTTTGATTTCATATATTTTAGCATCAATATTCACTTCTCTGAAGGGCAAGTGGAACCAGACGTGCAGTTAACTCTTTCTGTGCTACAGGCATTTTGATATCTCTGTTACTAATAGCTAGAATCTTCAACGATAAACAAACACCCCTGGGATGGACAGGGAAAAAACTGCAATAATTGAAGCATTTTTGTGAATAGCAGGGAGGTGGACCTCTCATCTGCTGAGTCCCGTTCTCATTTCATTCAATCTTGTGAGCAAGTATCCAACCAAGGGTTGTACCCGCAGGTGTGCTCGTTATCACAGAAATGCAGCTCTACAAGGCCTCAGCACAACGTTAAAACGGCCGGGAAAGAAGTACATTCCTTTGTTAACGGTGCTTCAAACGTTTTCCTCCCGCTACCGAGGTTTTTTACTTCTTTCTTTTTCTCTGTCTCTAATATTTTTGTCTTTGTCTTTTTCTTTTTTGAGATGGAGTTTCACTCTGTTGCCCAGGCTGTAGTGCAGTGGCGTGATCTCCCCTTACTGCAACCTCCACCTCCCAGGTTCAAGCGATTCTCCTGCCTCAGCCTCCTGAGTAGCTGGGATTACAGGTGCGCGTCACCATGCCCGGCTAATTTTTGTATTTTTAGTAGAGATGGGGTTTCACCATGTTGGCCAAGCTGGTCTTAAATTCCTGACCTCACGTGATCCACCCGCTCCAGTCTCCCAAAGTGCTGGGATTATAGGCGTGAGCCACTATGCCCGGCTAATAACTTTTTCTTAACTGACTAGAGCACAGAACACAAATCGTGTGTGTTTGCACTTACAAATTTCTATGATCATTGTTCTTGATTTTAAAACTTAATTAGCAAAGGTTTACATATCTCTTTTCAGTAAGAATATGAAATTATGTTTCTACAATGCCCAGTCTTGCTTAAAAAGCAAGTTTTCATTCTCGGTTTATGGTAGTCCACAATAAACCAAAAAGATCATTTTGGATGTTATCGTTGTTAATCCTGCTAAATTATTCAATTTCTTAAGGAAAGCAACAAACTAATATTTATATTGTACCTACTAGCTATTATCTGCACACTAGGGTTTATACACAAGGCATCCTATGAAAGAATATTTCCTTCAGAAGTCACAAAGTATAGTCCTCAGTTACCAGCTACTTTTAATTATAAGCCAAATAAACGATTTAATACAGTCTTCCCAAACCCGGTGACAATGCTTTGAGAAAGGCCAAAGTTAGCCACCAAGGCCGTTAAGTTCCAAGAGGGCAGGATCTGACCAGCTCCTGTTTCCTGCTCAGTCCCAAGCAGTGAGAACACGGCCAGTAAACACTTCTCGCCACTTGGAAAGAGTATTCTTTTATTTTGAAATGGTATCCAGGTACGCGTGAGTAGCAAAGTCAAGAGCGGGAAAGGGGAATGCGGGAGGTTGCAAAATCGGAGCAGCCGGACGGAGAGGGAGATCTGGTGGAGGGAGCCCTCGGAAGGTGAACCCCAAGAGCTGGGATGAAGCAGGGGTGAGCGCCTGGGACACCGCAGCCGGGGAGCGGGCTGGCAGGCAGGAAGTAGCCAAGATTTAGGGGAATTCTTCCCAGGGAACAAATGCGGAGAAGGAGGCATCTGAAAATCCAGCCGCAGCCAACCCCCTCCCACGGGAAAGCCCCGACCTCGGCGGGCCCAGCGCCACACGGCTCCCCGGGGAGTGGAACCCGGAGCGAGGCAGGTGCGGCGGGAGCATGCGCGCGGGGCGGGCAGGGGGCGGCTCCCGCGCCCCCACCCCGCGCGTGCACCCTCGCGCCCCTCCCGCCGGGCAGAGGCGCCGCAGCCTGGGCCGGCCGAACCTCACGCTCTGACTCGCCCCCAGCCTGTCGCCCGGTCGGCGTTGCGGGCTGGCGCCGCTCCGCTGGGGGTAAGAAGGACGCCGCCGCCCGCGTGGGATGGTTGCGAGCCCGCGTGTGCGTCCACGGCCGCCGCCGCGCGGGGTGGCCCCGGTCTCGGGGCGGGCGGAGGGGCCTGCGCGACTCCCGCGGCGAGGGCCGGGCCGGCGGGGGCGGGGGCGGCTGGGGATCGCCCCAGCCCCGGCCTCGGCTCTTTCTCTTTCTCTTTCGCCGCCAGGGCGCGTGCCGGGCTCCCCGCGAGAGGCGCTGCCTCACTTGTCGCCCACTTTGGACGGGCGCGGCCGCCGCAGAGCCCCGCGTCTCTGCTAGCCGCGAGGGCAGGGTCGGGGTGCCAGGCGCGGCCACATGGGCGCCCCCAGAGCCAGCGCAGCCCGGGTCCGGGGCTAGGGACGGGGCGGGACTCCCAAGGGCTCCCAGCCAGTCTTCCGGCCACCGAGCTCCGGGCGGTGGGCATTTGGCTTTTGTTTTCTCTGGGGGCTGACGGCCCCCTTCTGCCCCCGTGTTGCCCTCAGCCGACAAGGGTCGTGTGCCCGGACTGGCGAGCGCTGCATCCCTCCACCCGCTTTCTGCCCTGTCTTCCTCTGCGAGTTCTGTTCTTCCTCTGCGGGAGCGGGAGCTCAGGGAGTGCGCGCAGGGCGGGCAGGCGCCTGGCCAGCCTGGGACGGCGGCTCCCAGGCTCCTGCCACCGCCTGGAACTGCGGGAGGCACGCTGGCCACAGTCGCTCTCCCCTGCTCGCTGGGCCTTCTTGGGCCAGCTTGGTACCAGGTGGACGCGAGACGAGCTGGGCACACCTGGTCCACCGCCGCAGTTTCCTGCAGGGTTGGTGAGAGGGTTTTCGCAAGGTCGAAAACTCCGGGTGGGTTTTGTCCCTGCCTTTGATCTCCCTTAGTCACTGGTTAAAGTGCAAAATGTGCTTTATTTTATATGCGCCCTTAGACGGATATTCTTAATGTGCCAGTGCTCCGTGGTGGAACTAAATAAAAGGAAGGCCTGATCATTGTTACTGTTGAGACTGCTGTACTTAATAGCCAGAGGAAGGCAGCCTGGTCACCGTGACCCACCTGGCCATTCCCATGCTGAAGACTCCTTTCACTTCACGCTTGTTTGGACTCCGCTATGACTTGCTAGTGGACCATCTCCTGGATCCCCCTGTTGGAGCTGTTCTAGAAGATGCTTGTGGCAGGCTCCAGTTTCAGTCCGTCGCTGAAATAAGTGTAGTGGGGACTCTTCAGTTTTCTAGTCTCTTTCACCTAGAAAGGTTAAAGTGACAAACAGGTAGTGGGGGGCGGGCGTAGAGTTTGTTTTCCGTGCTTGGTAATATTAAAAACTTGGAATGCTTTTAGCTCTTCAAAAGATGCTAAAACTACCAACTTCGACTCTTCCTTATGATACTACAGAATTAGGAGAAAGGGTTGAAAGAGAAGAGGATTTTTTCTTGGAGTATACAAAGGGATTAGATTCGACTACATTGCTTTCTTGGTGTGTGATGGTTGAGTAGGAAGGAAGATGAACATAACACTGCTGTTCATTATGCTCTTAGATGTGAGGCAGCATTGAGGATGTATTGCATGTAACCCTCCACTGTGGAATTACTTAGCACTTTGCTGCACAATATTGGGGTCACAAGAAATATTAAGCTTGGTCAACCTCTGCAGTGTGCTCTCACTCAGTTTCCAAAGAAAGGGTATTGGTGGGAAGGTGATCTGGTGAAGACAGAGGTAAAATTTTTAAATTTTTTAAAATTTACTTTAAAATTTTTTTATTTTTATTTTTTAGAGACACGGTCTCACTCTATCACCCAGGCTGAAGTACAGTGGTACCATCATGGCTTACTACAGCCTTTACCTCCTGGGCTCAAACGATCCCACCTCGGCCTATTGACTGGGAGGATAGTTCACCACTACACATGGCTAATTTTCTAATTTTTTTTTGTAGAGCTGGAAACTCACTTAACTTTCACTTTAAAGAGAAGTAAGTTTGCATATTGTAAAGTTCAACCTAAGAATCTTAGGTGCTCTGTATCATCTGCATAACTTCATGGCAGTACCTGTGTGGTTTATATCTTACATTACACTTCTCATCCCTCTTGGGTGGATATAAGCCCCCTGTGGTTGGCGTGGGACTTGACACGTGACCGAATCCACATGTGAGCAGACAACTGCTGAGCAGAGGCAGGAGGTGATAAAAGCAGCAGCGAGGGAGATCAGGGTGATTGTGAAGGAAGATTTGCAGATGGAAAGCCCTTGAATTTTTCCTATGAAGAACAGGCAGATCTGAAAGCCACATTCAGGAGGTTCTGTAGGAAACACCAGCACCCAGTCTGACCAGGGAAGCAGAAGCTTCAACTCCTCCTTCCCCCATCACTTCTTCAAGGGGGTCAAGGTTTCCTTTCTCCAGAGAGCTGAAGGAGAGATTGAAAATCACCATTAGATAAGTGTTAATTCTTTCAATTAATTATTTTAATTAAGAAAAAATTGGCCGGGTGCAGTGGCTTACGCCTGTAATCCCAGCTACTTGGGAGGCTGAGGCAAGAGAATTGTTTGAACCTGGGAGGTGAAGGTTGCGGTGAGCTGAGATTGCTCCATTGAACTCCAGCCTGGGCAACAAGAACGAAACTCTGCCTCAAAAAAAAAAAAAAAAAAAAAGACGAAAGAAAGCAAGCAAGCAAACAAGCAAGCTGCTGGTGAACTGGGAGAGTGAGCAGCAGGAGAGGCAGGTTTGGTGGGCTGGAGGCAGGGTGGAAAGGATAAGTTCCATTTATACAATACTGGATCGAGAAAACCAAATACCTTATTTTCTCACGTACAAGTGGAAGCTAAATGATGAGCCGCCGTGGACACACAGAGGGGAACAGCACACTCTGGGGCCTATCAAAGGGTGGGAGGAGGGAGAGGATCAGGAAGAATAACTAATGGATATTAGGCTTAATACCTGGATGATGAAATAATCTGTACAACAAACCCCTGTGACCCAGGTTTACCTATGTAACAAACCTGCATGTGTACCCTGAACTGAAAATAAAAGTTAAAGCAATGCATTTATCAAATTACTAAACTATTATTTTAGTAATGCTTATATCATGTATTAATATATTATAGAAAATATACTTTGGTAAAAGCAAAATGGTTTTCCTTTGTGAAAAACTAAACGTATTATTTGGCTCATTCTTAGAAAAAAACAACAGAAAACCATTGAATTGAAGGAGGCCCTGAAATGGCTTTTGATTGGAGAGAGAAACACTGATGTTGAATCAGGGAAAAGCTGGCTGAAAAATACTCAGCGACTATGGGGGTGACCCTAAAAACATGCGATAAGGTGAAATAAACTAGTACCCAGAGAAAAGAACAGTTCCATGACTATGTTCCATGCCCAGGCAGGGAGTCAGTGAGAGAAACTGAGAAGTGGTCCGATGGGGAGGGAACCAGGTGTCACAGTCACCAGGAAGCCAGTGGAGAAGTAAGGCAGGGAAGGGAGGGACCGGTGTGGTAAGCCTTGTCGGTTGCTAATAAAAAATAGGAGCCGAGAAGATGTGGTTGCACTTGGCTAAAAAAGAGGTGATCTCAGTGGTAATGCATCAGTGTGAGCTCTGGGTAAATGTTTTGCTTTCTGTTTTAGTAATACAGATGTCCTCCTTTCATTCGGATAGCGTTTTACAGTTTACAAAACATTTCCATCTTGTAACATTGGCAAAAATATTTTGAGGATGCTTTATTATAGGAGCATACCTCCAATTGAAGAAAACGATTTAGGTCCATTTAAAAAAATAAAACAATGCACTATTTACTACACTGAATAAAACAGCAAGCAGTATAAAAATCAGCACCTTGCGCTTAAGCAAAATAAAGCAGAACGATGAATTAGAAGATGCTTGGGGGAAACAAAGCTCTTCAGTTCACGCACACACATATAATCTTTTGTTTAAGCATTTGCACAAATTTTTTAAAGGATAGTGTCTTAGGATAATCTGTCTGTATTTTATTTTGCAAATAGAAACGATTTTTTTTGTAGTAGCAATGGAAAAGAAGTGAAACCTTAACTCTGAGCCCATTAGAGTTGTCGCAGCTCCATTCCCTTGACCTTTGTGTCCCTTTTGGGGATGACATTGAAGTAGTGGGGGCCCTGCTCAGTATCACCTGGTGAACCTTCTTCATTTTGTGTTGAATTTGCGCTCATATGGGAAACACTCTCTTAATGAGGCTGGAAGTAATGAGGCAAACTCTGACAATGCTGATGTATCCCTCCTGAAGATGGATGTGAAATGATAAAAGTGTGGTTGCTGTCACAATTAATAATTGATTAATAAATTGTTTGAAAAACATCAAGTGGGACCGCAGGAGATGAGCAGCAGTGTATGTATCTCATTTCTTTTCACTGTAACTAGCCAGAGAGAAATGTGTTTAACTAGAGGGACAGATAGACAATACACTTTTACACCCAGTATTTTGGTTATATAAACTATTCTGATAGCTTTTAAGATGATCATGACGTGAGCTCTTTAGATTAAATTGGCATTGCCCCAGTCCTTGTTTTATTTTTTTGAGTGAATTAAGGAACTTAGGGGCGAGGCATTTTTGTTGAGTGTCTACTTTGCATCAGCTGTGTACTGTGTGTATGGGGGTAATTATGCAGACATGATGCCTGCCTTCATGGAGCTCGTAGTCAGTGAGGGGGCAGATAGCAGCTAATCAGCCAAACACATATAAGTACAGACTTTACTCTGAAAAAGACCCACATGAGTGCTGGATGCAGGCTTGTGGTCTAGAAAAGGCACCTGAGGATGAGTAACGTAAAGCTGCTAGCCAAGTAGGGAATGGAAGCAAAAGGAAGTTCAGGCAGAGAGAAGCCCCTGAGGCGGTTTTGGGGAAAGAGCTCCGTGCCCTGGAGGAAGGAGAGAAGGCCCTGAGGCAGGATGGTAGGGCCTGGGTGGGAGAGTGGCTGGAGGCCCCCGGGAAAGCCTCTCTGAGGACTGTTCAGCTTATTTAGATGGGTTAGGACACCATTGCAGATGTCTACATGGGTCAGGGAGGTGACCTTAGACCGGGGAGCAGGGCATGGAGATGGGTAGAAGTGGAAGGACTTGGATGTACTGGAGGTGTAATGTATGGAATTGCTGATGGGTTAGAGGGTAGGTGAATGGGGAGAATCCAGGATTACTCCTTTGATCACTAGCGTGAGGCATGGAGTGAATTTTGGAGACGGGGGAAGACCGGGGAGAAGTGTACCTGGTAACTCTGCTTGGCTCATTTTCCCAGTGTAAGCCCTAGAGAAAACAGGTTATTGTTTAGGGGACAACTCGGTGTAGTTGTGGTGTGTGTCAGGCACTCGGCACTGTGCTAGGCAGATTTTGGAGCTTAGCAAATGTGTGCATTTCCCCTTTTCTGTGCCGGTGGGTTTTGATATTCTGCTTAGGCAGTAGGCCTAACGGCCCTCCTGATTTTGAACTGCCAGTCTGTCTGTACATGGGCACATGCACCCAAACACATGCAGTCTTAGTTAGAATGTGCCATCATTTCAGTCCTGACCAGATGGTCTAAATGATTGCATATGCCGAATGGACGATTTTTTACTCGTTTTCCCCTGCAGCATGTGGCCTCAGCACTGATCCTGACGTTGGGATCTTCCAAGTTCCTGAAGGGTCAGTGGTTCTGTAATTATGAGCCATTGCTTAATTTTCATCCTTCCTTCTTTGGTGAGTACTTTCTCGAGTGACAACGTATAAAAAATAGTATTTGATCATTATTGTTGTTATGATCTATTTCTAAATAAAAAGGACCAGATTACAGCCACAATTCCAGGCCTGTATGAATGGATGTAGGTTAGTGCTGGGTTGAAAACAATGTAGACTTTATAACACTTTCATTCATGTTTCTATGGATTTTTTTCACAGTTTTCCATTGTTTAAGTCTGCCTTTTTTACTCCTTGTCTAATGGTTTGCGCAACTCATGGACATCCTCCTTTTTGTGTGATTGGAGGGGGATGGTGTCTTCTCTTTCGGTAGACTTTTGCACATTTGTGTCTGCTTTTCTTGTTAATTTTGCTCCTCAAAGGAGCCTCCAAGCCTCCTTGAAAGTGGATTATATGTGCTGTGGGCTTTCCTACCACAATGTAGTACTGTTATTATCCATGATTGCACTCTGAGGTGTAGAATTTTACTTTCCTGTGTTCTTCAGAAAAACTTGCCGGGTTGAGTAAGGGCTTGCTTGTTGCCATGTATTTCGAGAGCCTAGCAATTGCCTGGCACATGTTAGGTGCCCAGTGAATAAAGGATGAGTAATTTGTGTCAATTAGTGACAAGCTTATTCAGGAAGGAAATCTTAAAAAATTCCTAAAATTTTGGGATTCTGTGCATAGGCTTCTAAGACTTTGGGTTCTATTGAAAATGTAAGCACTGACCTTTCAGCTGTTTGTTTTATTATAATTATGGTTACATATCCAAGAAAATATAAAGGTTCTACTCTTTGCTTTATGGCAAAGAATATCCTTTAATTCCCTATCATTATAGCCTTTAGTCCTGGCCTTAGATATCATAAAGGTGAATTATTAGCGATGCCAGCATAGCACTTTCAAGTCTATATTTTATGCATTCAATTTCTGAGAATGGTTAGAACAGAGATTTTGTTCCCCTTTCGCTTCCAAAACTATGAGCTTGCTGTGATTTTATTCCTAGAAGATATGTGACTGTTTTGGGGCAGCTTCACACATGCAGTTCAGCTTAGAAGAGGATCTCTTAAGGTTAACAGACCAAGAACTCAAGGGCGCATCCCACTTCAGCAGTTGCTGTGGGCTTTGTGTTTTTTGGTGAATCAGTGATGCCCATCTATTTTATGGCAGTGAGTCATTAGTCATCTTTAGAGGCACTTTATTCTTTTGCTATGAGGACAAGGAGAATATAATTGTCAGTCTTTTCAGAACTGGCTTGCATCTGTGTCCAAAGCAAACAATGCCCATCGCTGTGGAGGGTCTAGTTACACGTAACCACCGCCATGCGTAGAGTGAGGTTAGCAGGCACGGCTTGAAGGCTTTACATTGCATTTATTTCCAAATACACTGTCTTTCAAGATCCTAGAACTTTCATCCCAGAGTAGCTGTAACTTCTACCCTAGACCAGGTACTGCTTAAGGAGGGGCTTCTGATGTCCCACATTTAGCAACTTTGTAATGTTTTTTCGTTGTTACACATTTGGATTCAGCATTTTTTTGGATTTTAGGGAGTTGAAAAATAACATCATCCAGGGTTTCTCAATCTCAGTGCAGTTAACAGGGAATTTCTTGTTTCGCGTGCTGTCCGGGCCTTGTAGGATGGTAAGCAGCACTGCGTTCCCTGCCTCACGTCGGGAGACGTCTGTAGCCCCGCCCCCTCCGTAGCTGTGACAGCAAAAACTATCTCCAGACACTTCTTCCAGTCCCTTGAGGAGAGGCGGAGGGGTAGAATCACTTCAAGTCATGAGCTGCTGATTTAATCCAGCCCGTTTTGCAGATGGTACTGTAATATTGCGGTTCACGGGTTCCGGGTGCCCTCAGTTCCTCTGAGAGGACGTTTCTCCGGGTCTTGGTCTTCTGCCCTCTCAAGAATGAGAGAGGGGATCATGGCGCAGTGTGCAGTAAATGCGGGACTCTAAAGTGTTTGTAGAAAGTGATTTATTTAGAGAGAAACCGGAGGAGGGAGAAAGAAACAGCTAATTCTTACACTGAGTGAGAGAATCCAGAAAGATGGAATCCAGGAGAGGAAAGCAGCTTCCAGCCTGAGTGGAAGGTAATAGGGAGAGATGGAGTTCAGGAGGGGAAGACAGGCTTCCGTGAAGGGAGCGTTCGTGGAAGGGGACTCCAGGGGGGAAATCCAGGAGAGAGAAAAACAGCTTCCATGAGCACAGAGTGTTCGAAGGGGATCCAAACATGGAGTCTGAAGGGGTGTGGAAGAAGGGGACCTTTAACTTGGGAGGAACCCTCACTTTCTCGAAGACCCTGGGCCAATGAAAAGAGCTCCTTAGAACTTTGCCTGAGTGATTGACTCTCAGTTTCGTCCTGCACCCTTAAAATTTAAACATTAACTGTTAAATCTCCCGGATGGAGAGAGATGGGAGGGGGCATGGCGCTGGGAAATTCCTGCCCTTAAAACTACGCCCCTTCCTGGACCCAGAAGGAGAACACATTCCCTCAGTACATCAGAGGTCCGGTTGTATTAAGAAGTGTTTCCAGGCTGAGAAGTCACTATGTCAGAATACAAATTGAAAAGCACATTATCTACCTGGAGGGAACTTCTTATCAATTCGATACTCCTTTTCTCTTGTAAAATGTTATAATGGTAGTAGATAGTCCCTGTCGATTCTTTCTTGCCATGCCTGGCCAAGTACAAGTGTCGTTATTGTTAACCAAACTGTGTGAAGACGTAAAATCATTAATAGCAGTTTGAAGGCAGATTTGCCCACATTTATCCGTCTTAGTAGTGGCATGGTTGGAACTGTGACTTGGCCTTCTTCTTCAGGTTCTAGCCCATGAAGTTTTCCATGATGTCATGGCAACTTTTGCTTTCAGAGCGAGGTTTTGCAATAAAGTTGTTTTTAGTAGCTTGGCAAATTTCATTCTAGAGTTATAATTAATATTTAGTATGCTTGCACAGTTGGGAACTATGAAGCCAGCAATACAGACAGCTGCTAAGTAAGAGTACATTCATTCATTCCCTGAATGCTTACTTAGTGTGTACTTTGGCTATGGCTGTGGTAGGCCATGGAATGTAAGTGGTGTTGGAAGGACCACACAGACACCGAGACTGGACCTGTTCCAGGAAACTCATAACCAGCTGCAAATTCAGATTTGAGACTTCTTTGCATGGTAGACTCACTGGCTTATTAATAGGTTTCTTCCTTCGGCTGCATTCCTTAGTATCTGTGATGGGTGCTGGCAGGAGGCACTCAGACCTTTCTCCTTAGAAATGCCTTACCATTCACAGTGCTGTTGGGAAGGGATGGAGGAGCTGTTCAGTGGGTCCTCAGGCTCATCCCCTGTATTTAGCGGGCCCTCGGGCTGAGCCCCTATATTTAGCAGGCACTCAGGCTCAGCCCCTGGGTTTAGTGGGCCTTTAGGCTCAGGGCCTGTGCTGCCACTGAAAGGGAGTGGGTGTGCTTTCCAAAAGTTAATGAGAGTGAGAATATCCTTGTCAAGGCCCTAAGTGACAGGCACTATTGTTCTGCACCACAGATGGTACATCAGGAGCTGTTTGTGGAGGTCGCAGAGCGGCAGGGCTGCGTTACCTTCACGCCAGCTTTTGTTTTTGTCAGCTGGATCATATTGCACTCCCTCCAGAGACCATGTGTTACAGAGGAAAGGAAAAGTGCAAGGTTTTAATAAGTCCCTTGCAGAGATGAGCTATCTTCATGGTTATATTATTTCCCTATTGTTTACGTGGCCACTGCTGGCATAGGTCACAAAAGAAAGATCTGTTTTACTTTTTGGAAATTGAAAACTCTCTGTCCTTGCTTTTGTGTGTCCTAGTTGAGTGTTACACTGAAAGTGAAGATCATAAATTCACCAAAACATGTATGCTTTTGCATAAGAGCAAAAGTTCTTCAAGTTTTCCTGAGCCTAAGTTGCATTTAAACATGTCAGTAAAACTAAAACTAAAAAGAAATAGCCAGCTGGGTGTGGTGGCTCCCACTTGGAATACTTGCACTTTGGGAGGCTGAGAGGGGAGGATTGCTTGAGTCCAGGAGTTCAAGACCAGCCTGGGCCACATAGTGAGACTTCGTCTCTCCAAAAAAAAAAAAAAAATTAACCGGGCATGATAGCACATACCTGTGGTCCCCGCTAAGTTGGAGGTTAAGGCAGAAGGATCCTTGAGCCCAGGAGGTTGAGGCAGTAGTGAGCTGTGTTTGAGCCACTTCACTCCAGCCTAAGTGACAGAACGAGACCCTATCTCAAATGAAAAACAAAAATAAAGAAAAAGAAATCACTTATAAATTATTTTGAGATTATTTAATTTACTGACCTTGTTGACATTTTCCTGATTTTTATCCAGTCCACTTCAAGGTTTCCATAATGAAGGTCCCCATAGTTAAATAAAAGCACAGGGCTAGTGTGTCCTTCCATGCCATGGGATGATGCTTTTCTATAGGCCATAACAAGCTTCTTGGACGAAAAGGAAGGGAACAGAAATTGAGCTTTTTATCTTTGTCGCCAGAGTCTGAGTTCCCTGCTCCCCTGCCAGGTATACGAATAAAGCGTCAGTGAATGGCTTGGGGTGCACCTGTCCTTTATCCTCCTTTTTCACGTGTTTCTTGAAACTAATATGGAAAGAACCAACATGGAGACGTTCCTGAGCGTCTATAGATCGCGGTTTTTAATAAGACTTTAAAAAATTATTTCCATAGTTTTTGGGGGAACAGGTGGGTTTTGATTACATGGGTAAGTTCTTTAATGGTGATTGGTGAGGTTTTAGTGCACCCATCACCTGAGCAGTGTACACTGTATCCAATGTGTAGTCTTTTATCCTTCACCCTCTTCCCACCCTTCCCCCTGAATTCCCAAATCCATTGTATCATTCTTATGCCTTTGTGTCCTCATAGCTCATCTCTGTTAGAAGTGAGAATACTTGATGTTTGGTTTTCCATTTCTGAGTTACTTCACTTAGAATAATGGCCTCCAGCTGCATCCAAGTTGTGGCAAAGTGCCTTATTTTGTTTTGTTTTATGGCTGAGCAGTATTCCGTGGTATACATATGCCACATTTTCTTTTCATTTTTTTGAGACAGAGTCTCACTCCATCACCATGTGCCAGGCTGGAATGCAGTGGTGTGACCTCCGCTCACTGCAACCTCCACCTCCTGGGCTCAAGCAAGTCTCCTGCCTCAGCCTCCCAAGTAGGTGGGACTACAGGTGCATGCCACCATGCCCAGCTAATTTTTTTTGTCTTTTTAGTGGAGATGGAGTTTCACCATGTTGGCCAGGACAGAGTTTCACCATGTTGGCCAGGATGGTCTTGATCTCTTGACATCATGATCTGTCCGCCTCGGCCCACATTTTCTCTATCCACTTGGCTGATGGGCGTTTAGTTTGGTTCCATATTTTTGCAATTGTGAACTGTGCTGCTGTAAGCATGCATGTGCATGTGGCTTTATCATGTAATGACTTCTTTTCCTTTGGATAGAGACCCAGTAGTGGGATTGCTGGATTGAATGGTAGTTTTAGTTCTTTGATAACAAGTACTTGTAACATTTTTCTAAGTACCCCGAAATGAAATTAACAGATAAACAACTCACCTGTACATACTGTCAGAAAAGCGAATATAATATGCATCAATAATACAATGGAAAAATATATGTAATTTATGATAATATGATATATACTTCAAAATGTTTGGATATGACTAACCTAGTAAATAAAATCAAGTAGTTAAATGCTGGTAGCTGCATGTGGATTTGCCATGAAAATGAATGTGAAAACGCTTTATAGGTGGACTATCCTGGGGAGGGAGAGTCATTGAACAGCACTGGGTTCCATGATATCATTTTCTGAAGTGGTGAACAGTATTTGCTAAAGTTCTGCACAAAACAAAGCAAAGCCTTTACTCAGTATACACAGAGTTGCATTCCTGGGAGAGACAGGAACTAGTTAAATAAGCAAAAACACTTTTTGATTATATGTAAAATGGAAGTAGGTTTAAGGTTTAGAGAAGCATAAATAGGTTTTTCATACACATAAATGTCAGGTGGGTTGCTCCAGCTGTGCAAAAGGCATGATGATATTTTGCTGGGAAGAACTGTCCCACATGTGGGAATTCTAGCAAGACTGGCCCTGTGTCCCTTAAATGCTGCTCAAGAAACACCACACATATTTTAAAAAACTCCCCTGGGGGTGATCTACTTCCCCCTTCTTTCCTACCTTTGTCTCTGTTGAGGACTACTGTTTTGATAAATAAAGTTGAATAAATTCTACTGATTATTTACAGTGATGAAAGATGGAGGGTTTGCTGAAGGGCAAATTACTTTTGTTCAGAATTTAGAATAATCATTCTTTCCCTTTAAGAATATTATTTTATATAAATTAACCTTTTTATTCCGTAAGAATTCTGACACTCTCAAAGTTATCATCTTAATTCTTCTAAAACCTCAGCCTTGCAATGAAAATAGGAGTGGATATTCTATTTTTCAGTGAATGACTAAGCAATACTTAGTCCACCAAGCAGTATTTGCATTCACTAGCGATTAAATTTCTGATTTGTGTACTTTATATTTAAACCTTGTTCTATATGGCACCAGAGGTTAAACCTTTTGTTTTTAGCTTAAAGTGAGTAAATTGTCTGAAGGTGGAAGGGGCTGCCTTGTAGATAGATTTTGTAGAATAGAGAGAGGTGTTCAAATGAGTGACCACTTGTATGGATGTTATATAATATTTGATTGATTGTGTGTGTGTAAAGAGTTGAACTTGTTATTTAAGACTGAGCTATATTTTATTGTATGGTAGATGCTTATATTATTCCTAGAAGGCCAGAATAACTTATTAGAATTGTAAGGGTACTTAGAAACTTTCTATCTTAACTTTCTTGCCAATACAGGAATCATATCTACAGTGTCCTTGAGAGATGGCAATGTAGATTGTGCAAGAAACTTAAACAGTATTTTTAATAGTGAAACATCAGTGGAATAAATATGTATAGCTCTCCAAGGTAATTATTTTGAAGAGATGAAAATAATCTGAATACGTAAACTCTGGAATTTTGTTTTAAAAAAAATCCTGTTTAGACATTTTATGCTTCTATGCTGATGCAGTTATCGATCATGATGAGAAAAACAAGTAACATAAATTCATGCCTTATCTGCCTAGGCTTACTGCCACTTGAAGCCATGGGCTTAGAGAAATGTAATACTAGCTTGAAAGTTCTCTCTCACTTTCTTAATTCCATGGTAACTTCTCATTGCAGAGGTTTGGGTCAATATCGTAGCCAGCCCTTGAAGGCGCTGCATCCCTGGTTCTGGTTATGGAGCTGTTTCTGCACCCTTGCATATGGCACACTTGCACACTGCACATTTGCATACTGCACCCTTGCACACTGCAGATTGCCTTTACATTTCTTATTGCCTTTGTGACCACGAAAGCCTGGTCTTGGTGATGATGGCGGTGTCAACACACGGTATGTGTGGATGGTTTCCAAAAATTAGAGCCACCTTGCTTGTGTGCACAGGGCACACTTTCCCTACTGACTCTCACCTTATTATCTCAGAGAAAATTCATTGTAATATATGAGGCTTACCCATATACAGTTTGGCTGTAATACACTAGTCCTCCTGTGCTTTTTGCTCCTCATTTGAACTTTACGTCTTATAAGCTGTACTTTACATTCTATAAGCTGTCTTCTTGCCCAGTGCATTTTTTGCCCTGGACACTTTTTGTGGTTTGGGAAGAGGGTAAGGACACGATTGGATTCCAGTACATTCTTACTGTTTGAATATGCTGTAAGAAGCAACAGGGACTTAGATTTCCACAAGGTAATATTTTAATGGTTTTTGACAACTAGTCAAAATCAGAGTCTGCAGTGTTACATATGAAATGAATATGTGGTGATAGCTATAAATGGTGCTTATAAGGTCTAAAAATTGGTATGTGCCGTGTGCTGTTATTAAACACCCACACATCCTCATATGAATATGATCATTTTATTATTGATTTAATAGTCATTATTGCCCGTGAGATACAGGAAGGCATATTTCTCTTAAGTTCAGTTTGCTTGCTACTGTATAATTAGAACCAAATATAATGTCAGATTGTGTTTAAAGGGGGGGTAGGTCATGTGGTTTTATGAAGTCCTTTGCTAATGATGGGAAATGGAAGTGTGAGTAGGCTAGCAGCATCGGGTAGCTTAGAATGGTGTCCTGCTCCAGGAATGCACATTGAGGGCACCTTGTGAGTCTCAGCTTCGACATTCAACAGTGCCCAAGAAGAGAACACAAGAGTCAGGTTTTGCCTCGGTCACTGTCTGCACTGCCCATGGTCAGCACCTGAGGCCTGTAACAGGTGGCTTGTCTCTCTCTGAACCTCTCTGTAGATTACAGTTCTCGAAGTATGCCTTGCTTGATTTTGGGAGTGAGCATGGAGCCATTTTCTTGATTATTGCCTGTATGAGCAGAGATTTTGGGATGCCTCCCAAATAGTTTACAAAAACCTGGGCCAGGCTCACACCTATAATCTCAACAGTTTGGGAGGCCAAGACAGGTGGATTGCTTGAGTCCAGCAGTTCGAGACCAGCCTGGGGAACATGTGGAAAACCTGTCTCTACTAAAAATACAAAAAAATTGACCGGGTATGGTGGCATGCTCCTGTATTCCAGCTATTTGGGAGGCTGAAGTGGGAGGATCACCTGAGCCGGGAAGGTTAAGGCTACAGTGAGCCATGTTCATGCCACTGCACTCCAGCCTGGATGAAAAAGTAAGACCTGGTCTCCAAAACAAAAACAAATCTAACCCGTAGATTTTTAGTCACTCTTTTTCAATACAATCCCTGGACTTTCTGTCACTTTTTTGTCTCTTACTTAATTCTGTATCTACAGGAAAAGTGTAGAAACACTCGGGCAAAGTGCATTCAATGGTTTATCAACTAATTTGGGCTTACACCTAAACCAGATACAAAGGGAAGAGAGAAAATTGACATATTAACTGTTTTCCTTTTAGAAAACTTACCAATAGTGTAATTTTTGAAACATTTAACATAAAATAACTTCTTAAGGTCATGATGCAGAACTTCTTAATTTTTAATTTTCTACCACATTTCTTTATAGCACTATCTTAGATGTATTTTTAAAAGCTTGTTTTATATTTCTGTAGCACTTGATACTTATAGAAATTAATGTAAAGTTTAGTTGTTTTTCTTCTTTTTAAACATGTCCTGATATGGCTACACAGTGATTTCCCAAGGTCAGAGTCATTAGTGGTGGTTAACTCCTAACCATCAGTTTTGAAGATTTCTGTGTTTGCTTTTATTTAAGAAAATTGTAATTGACTAACACCATTGTGTTTTGCAGGCAATCAAAAACTCAGAATTTCTGTAATAGAATAAATGGTTTGGGAAGGAGCCAAAATTATTGGTATTCTGAATATTTTATTATATCATATAGAGACTACGAAGGGTCTTATTAAGGTTAGCTGGGCAAAATTTACTCTGTTAATTCTCCATTAGCTATATTACCTAAAATAATTAGAGTTTGCTATTTTCTAAAATGTAAGTATAGCGACACTTGACATTTTGCTGGCTTTTGAGAAGACGGCAACTGCTGAATGTTCTTTGCTAAATTATATCATCAATTGAGATGAAAATGAGTTGGAAATAAATGGTTATGGCTGACAATGAATGTGCAGTTAACATATCCACAAGAACAAAGCCACTTACACAGTTAGGTGCCACTGTTTCCTTTTTCCTTTCTTTCTTTCTTTCTTTCTTTCTTTCTTTCTTTCTTTCTTTCTTTCTTTCTTTCTTTCTTACTTTCTTTCTTTCTTTCTTTCTTTCTTTTTTGAGATGGAGTCTCGCTTTGTCACATAGGCTGGAGTGCAGTGGCGTGATCTTGGCTCACTGCAACCTCTGCCTTCAGAATTCAAATGATTCTCCTGCCTCAACCTACCAAGTAGCTGGCAGTACGGGCGTGCGCCACCAGGCCTAGCTAAGTTTTGTATTTTTAGTAGAGGCAGGATTTCACCATGCTGGTCAGGCTGATCTTAAACTCCTAACCTCGTAATCTGCCCACCTCAGCCTCCCAAAGTGCTAGGATTACAGGTGTGAGCCGCTGTGCCCGGCCTCCTTTTTCTTTCCAAAGGTTTGGCTAAGTGTAATGAAAATATAAAGAGGTTTCATGTGCCAGATTAAAAATAAATAGGAAAAGTACATTAGAAACCAGTTTGAGGTGATTTGTTTTGATAAGTTTGGTGTGTTATTGAAGCATATCTTCCAACCCACCAGCAGAAAGTGACTGGTTGTTTTAGGATTGTTGGACAAACACTGGGGTGCCCCCTTGGGGCCCTCAGAGGCTGGCTCCTGGGTCTGACAGATAGCCCGAATAGGTGAAGTGGCCTTAGGATGAGAAGGTATGGTGGGCTTATGGTGCCTGGGGCACATGTCATCAGGGCCTCTACAATGGATTGGTGCTATTTGGTAGTTTGAGTCCTCTGTTCTTTTTTCTTTCCCCCAACAGAAGTCTGAAATCCATTAACAAAATGTGTGTGTGTAATTTCCTGGGTTTTGGAATAGTGTGAGGCACAACCAAAACATCTATAGGCTGAATGAGGCACGGATCGCTAGCCTGAGACTTCTGGCATATGCTTTTATCAAAAGCAAGAAGGCGACGAAGTCAGGCAGAGGAAAGGACTATTTCAGAGCCTTTATCCTTTCTCTGACTCTGTGATGTGCAAAGAACAGATTATGAGCTCAGCTCCGCAGAGAAGGTCCTAAGCCTGACGTGATCCCAGGCAGCCCCTTGTCCTTGCTGTTGGTGTTCTGAACCCAGGATGGAATGATGCTCCACTCTGCACCTGCTTGCAAACAGTACACCTCTTCCTGCAGAGGAGGGTGCTCTCCAGCATTCCGCTGTCTTAATCTGCTGATGGCCATTCATTATAGAGCCATTTCTCCCTTTTCTGTCCTCTGACCTCTTAACACTCAGTATCTGAAGCAGAGATGTCCACATTTGGGGCTGTTTTCTATGCCTGTTAAACTGTATGTGAGCTTATAGAGAGTTGACAACTTTTTTTTATTGTTGTGTTTGGAGCTAGGTCTTGCTCTGTTGCCCAGGCTGGAGTGCAATTGCACTGTCATAGCTTACAGCAGCCTTGAGAGAGTTGCCAACTTTTCATTTTCCAAGTGCAGACAAAAAACAAACAAGCGACCATTTATTACTTGCCCTTAAGAAGATCACCTTAATAACAAAAATGTAAGAGGGAAACTCTCAGAATAATGGCTTTTTCTTCCAAAGCAAGGACAGGTAGCAATGTTGAGTGAATGAACACAGTGAAGAGGGGTTACTATGGAACTTCTCAGATGTGAGAAACTTTTTATCTTTTTATTTTTAAATTTTTATTTGAGACAGGGTCTTGTTTTGTTACCCGGGCTGGAGTACAGTGGTGCAATCATAGCTCACTGCAGCCTTGACTTCCTGGGCTCAAGTGATCCTCCCATGTCAGCCTCTGAAGTAGCTAGAACTATAGGTGCATACCACCATGCCTGGATAACTTAAAAAGTTTTTTTTTGTCAAGACGGGTCTCACTATGTTGCTCTGGATGGTCTCAAAATCCTAAGCTCGAGCAATCCTCCTTCCTTGGACTCCCATAGTGCTAGGATTACAGGTGTCAGCCACCATGCCTAGCCTGAAAAGTTTTGATATAAATTTTATAATGATTTTTACAATACCACACTGTGAACAGTTGTTTTCTTGATATAGATTTTTCAATTTGGGCTCTTTGGACAGTGACATTGGAAATAAAGATTGGATGATAGATTGTCCTGTACTTTGATTTTTTAAAATAAAAACTATTTCAAAAAAGCAAGTTATAGCTGTAGACAAAAAAGGACAACAGTTAACATTAGTTTTCTCAGATTGTTGTACTCAGCATAATATAGGCTGCTTGTAGCTCTTAATTATTTTCTAAATAAGCTAATGGGCTTATTTACTTTTTTCCCCTGTGAACTCTGCAGAGAAGTATATTTACTGTGTGTAATGCTTGTCCCTGGGTCTTGTGCATTGCATGCTCAAGATGTGACATGCACGCCCTGTGCTTTTGGTCCTTGTTGCTGCACTCCTTTCCTCTCTGTCTTTGGTGTCTCAGTTCATCTGTGTTTCATCTTAGTCTGTGTATTTGGGTTCTTTACTCATGCTTCATCAGCATTTTTTGTTTAGTTTCTCAGAATTCCTAAACATCTGTTTTTACACATAAAATGTTTACTTCTTTGATTGAATAAAGAAACATTTAAAAAGTCTTGCCTGGCTTTAACTCCTTGGTTAGCCTTTTGTAGCCGTGTGAATGGAGGTAACTTAGTTAATGCGCCTCAGTTCCCTGTAGAAGAGGGTTGTTTTGAAGATCAAATTACTTTATAAGCGTAACATATTTAGAACATAGTATGAAGATAGCTACCATTAAGGAACTGTCAGAAACTGATTGTCAGTTGTAGAAACACTTTTATGGATGGTAGTATTGCCCCAATGGGCAATATAGTTAGTAACACATTGCAGAAATCATGTGCTTGTTCCCCAGAAGAATAAATAGATACATACTGAGAGGTACATTCTCTTCTTAGGAAGACCAGTGCCACTTTTTGTCTTTACCTGTCCACGTCACACAGGTGGTTCCACATGGTCACATGGTGCTTCCTTACTAGCTGCTGGAGCTTGCACATAAAATCCACACCCTCTTGACCCTTATTTGTAGAGAGAAGCAATTTGGACTATTCTGGGTGATTCAAGAAGTGCCAAGCACAGGCCAACCACTTTCCAATCCGGTGGGTGGTGGCAGAGGAGTCTCCAGGTGTCTGGGCTGCAGAAGGGGCTGTGCCATCCCGGCCAGGGGCGCCTCCCACTGGGAGCCTGGGGTCCTGTGTGGTCAGTCTAACACTGTGTACTTAAGAAGTCACACTGGTCTACATGATGGTGGTTCCTAGGAGCTTTGGATTACCCATAGTCTGTACAGTAACTGTTTGTGCATTGTTTGAATGGTATTAAAAGAATGATTTAAACTTTATAAGAAGAACCCAGTTTGAATCTTCGTTTGAAAGGTATTTCTCATGACCGATTGCTTAAATACTGAAAATTCGGTTTCAGAATGTGAGCTAGCTTCATTTCCTATAGTAAGATTAAAATAGCATTTTCTTTCTTATTTTTTTCTCACCTATGCTGGCCATGCAAACATTTTATTTCTTAATGCATATGGATTAGATTGGTTTTTTAACCCTGGATGGAAGAAAACACAGATTAAGATGCATTGTGAACATGACAGTTTTAGTACTAGAAGTGCTTCGGTTGATGTCTCGGTCTTGCTCAGTACTTATTATAAGACATTGGGAAAGAATTATTTTACAGTGTTTTGTTCTTTTCCGCTTCTTTATTGTAGATAATATCCATGGGAGTTAAATTATAAAATGATCAAAATAAAACCGAGTGTAGAACACCCATGTGATATGGTAAGATGTTTAAAATGATAGCGACATCTCACTTTTTGCAGTGTTTAATTGTGAATTTACTCCTCCCAAAGTGGAAGTTACCTCAGCTTTTCAAATTCTGCTACTGCTAATCATATTTTCCGAGACCACGATTAAAATTAATACATCATAGGGCACTGCCTGTTTTTAGAACTGAGAATAGCAAGTTGGGTATTTAGGCACATGTTTTGTGGCAGACACATCATTTTAGTTAGTAATACACTTTTAAAATAAAAGAGAAGCTTTCCCTTCCTCTTGTTTTTTTTCCCCTTTATATGTTATTAAAAGGGGGCAATTATTTTGGCTGCCTTTGCCAGGAGGAGCCAGAACATTTGGTGAAATAGGTGGGAAGGAAAGCAGAATATGGTGAATAGGGGTGGGACCGACGGGCAGCTGACCTGCTGCTATGTGATGGCAGAAATGAAGCTCTTGGTTCATGGATAATGATCATTTGCCCATACTGAAGGTGGTCCTAGAAGTAATAGTCTCATATATATATTATATTTTGAGACAGGTTCTCATTTTTTTGCCCAGGCTGACATGCAGTGGTGCCATTATGGCTCAATGCAGCCTCAACCTCCTGGCCTCAGGTGATCCTCCTGCCTCTAAAGGTGCTGGGATTATAGGTGTAAGCTTCTGCACTCAACCTCATAATATTTTATGAAGTAACGGAACAAGATATTAGGGAAAGACATCTACATGTATGTCAAGGTATTAAGAATCATTACATATCTAAAGAAAGATCTATATTCTTTTGTGTATTGAAGGGAGGATAAATTTATTTTTATGAGATTACATTTGCAAACTGCAAGTGAATGATCTTTCCCTCTACCTCATATAGTCCTATGGCTGTGTGCTGAAGAAAGTTAAAAATAGTCTTGTATGGGAGAATTGAGGACAGTTTATTCTTGGTGGTGAGGTGGGATCTCTCTTTTTTAGGGGTTGTTTTTTGCTTTTAGTAAATTTATAAAATTTATTTATAGTGGCATTATTTAATTAAATCATACAGTATTTGGTGTATAATGCCTAGTATTTTTATTCCACAAATAATTGTTGGGTGCCTGGCATGTGTCAGGCACTGCAGTAGGCGTTTGTGTACATCAGTAAACAAAACAGGAGAAATTCCTTTGTAAGGTTTATGTCCTGGTCGGGGAGAGTTCGTCAATAAACAAGAAACATAACAAACAGGTAAATAATTTACATTATTTTATTTTATTATTTTTTATTTTATTATTTGAGACAGAGTGTTTCTCTATCTCCCAGGCTGGAGTGCAATGACACCATCTCGGTTCACTGCAACCTCCACCTCCTGGGTTCAAGTGATTCTTCTGCCTCAGCCTCCAGAGTAGCTGGGATTACAGGCATGTACCACCATGCCCGTAATTTTTATATTTTTAATAGAGATGGGGTTCACTATATTGGCCAGGCTGATTTTGAATCCTGACCTCAGGTTCTGCCTGCCTCGACCTCCCAAAGTGCTGGAATTACAGCCATGAGCCAACATGCCTGGCCATATTTATCATTTTAAAAGGTGATAAATATTATGGAAAAGCAAAGTAACATAGGGTAAAGGTAGTGGCAGCACTGGACTGGGGGCAGATTGTTGTGTTGAAAGGGTAGTGAGAAGGAGAATGGAGGAATGTGCATGGTATCTGGGGAAAGAGTTCCAGACAGAAGGAGCAGCTAGAATGGCCCTGAGGCTGGAGGGTGTGGGCTTAGTTGAGGGACAATAAGGAGAACTTTGTGAGCAAGGGAGAGCAGAAGGTGGTGAGGGAGGAGAGGTGATGGAGTGCTCCGTAGCCACGTGAGGGCTCTGTGTTCATTGTGATGGGAGGGCCCTGGCAGGAGTCAGACAGAGGGTTGACAGGGCTGGACTTACGCTTTATGATTGTCACTGGCCATGGAGGCCAAGGGACACCTGCTAGGAAGGTCATGTTCACAATTTGAGTGGGAGACAATGTAGCTCCAACCAGGGCAGTAGCAGTGTCTACAGTGGGAAGTAGCTGTATTCTAGATTTATTTTGAAAGAGAGCCAGTGTGATTTCCTGATTGATTGGCTGTGGACTCTGCCATGGCTCCAAGGTGTTTGGCTTAAGTGACTGTCCTGAGAGTGTGGCCACCTGAGATGGGGGTAGTCTTGGGTGGAGAATAATGTGAGTTAGCCTGCGGAAAGTGCTTAGAACAGGTCTGCATGTGGTTGGTACTCAATAAATGTTAGCTTCTAGTGTTAACATTAGCTGTTGGAGCATTGTGGACTTTCATTTTAAGCTTATTCCTGATCCTTTCTTGGTGTCGCCACTCGACGCTCCCTGTGAGAATTGCTTGGCATAGAACACAGTCCAGTAGTCTGGACTCAGCAGGAGTCAGGTGAACTGGTCTCATCCTTTCCTCCCCTAAATTCCGGTTTGAGGCTAAGTCTCTGTTCTAGTAGCATCACAGAAAGCTAACGCGAGATAGTGCACAGAGAGATTAGTTGCGAATCTAAAAAAGCAAATGTGTGTGATTCACGTAATGTATGATTATGTTTGGCCCATTGCTTTTGCATAAATTAAATATGACGTATGGTAGGCTCTATAGAGGGGTTATTATTTTTATGGCTTAAATTTTTTTTTAATTTCAATCACTTTTGGGTTATAAGTGGTGTTTGGTTATATGGATGAATTGTGTAGTGGTGAATTCTGAGGTTGTAGTGTACCCATAAGCCAAGTAGTGTACATTGTATCTGACATGTAGTTTTTTTATCCCTCATTCCCCTCCCACTCTCCACCCCTTCTGAGTCTCCAGAGTTCTTGATGTCACACTATATGCCATTGTATACTCATAGCTTATCTCATACTTATAAATGAGAAGCTATGGAATTTGGTTTCCCATTCCTGAGTTACGTCACCTAATTCAATTAGGTCCCATTTACTTATTTTTGTTTTTGTTGCCTTTGCTTCTGAAGTCTTAGTAATAAATTCTTTGCCTAGGCTGATGTCTGGAAGAGTTTTTCCAAGGCTATCTTCTAGAATTTTCATGGTTTCAGGTCTTTGATCCATCTTGAGTTGATTTTTGTATAGGGCGAGAATTAGGGATCCACTTTCATTCTTCTGCATTTGGCTATTCAGTTTGCCAGCACTATTTACTTATTTATTTAATGAGACCAAGTCTCTCATTCTGTTGCCCAGGCTGGAGTGCAGTGGCACAATCTCGGCTCATTGGAACATCTGCCTCTCAGTTTCAAGCAATTCTCCTGCCTCAGTCTCCTGAGTAGCTGGGATGTACAGGCATGTGCCATCATGCCCAGCTAATTTATGTATTTTTAGTAGAGATGGGGTTTCGCCATGCTGGCCAGGCTGGTCTCGAACTCCTGACCTCAAATGATCTGCCCACCTTGGCCTCCTAATGTGCTGGGATTAGGGACGTGAGCCACCGTGCCAGGCCCCAGCATTATTTATTAATAGGGTGTCCTTTCTCCAATTTATGTTGCTGTTTGCTTTTGCTGTATTTGGCTTTATTTCTAGGTTCTCTATTATGTTCCATTGGTTTGTGTGGCACTTTTTTTTTTTACCAGTACTATGCTGTTTTGATAACTATAGCCTTGTAGTATAATTTGAAGTCCAGTCATGTAATGCTTCCAGATATATTCTTTATGCTTAGGGTTGCTTTGGCTATTTGGACTTTTTTTTGGTTCCATATGCCATATGAATTTTAGGATTATTTGTTCTAATTCTATTAAAAATGATATTAGTATTCTGATAGGAATTGCACTGAATTTGTACTTTGGGCAGTATGATTATTTTCACAATATTGATTCTTCCAATCCATGAGCACAGGATTTGTTTCTGTTTGTTTTTGTCATCTATTATTTCTTTCAGCACTGTTTTGCAGTTCTCCTTGTAGTGATCTTTCACCTCCTTGGTTAAGTATATTCCTAGTAGTAGCAGTAATAATAGTTATTGTTGTTGTTTTGCAGATGTTGTGAAGGGATTGAGTTCTTGATTTGATTCTTGGCTTGGTTGTTGTTGGTGTTTAGTAGTGTTACTAATCTGTGTACATTGATTCTGTAACTTGAGACTTCGTTGAATTTGCTTAGCAAATCTAGGAGTCGTTGGAGGGGTCTTCAGGGTTTTTAAGGCATATGATCATATCATTGGTGAACAGTGTTAACTTGACTTCCTCTTTTCCAGTAAGGATGCTGTTTATTTCTTTCTCTGGTCTGAGTGCTATGACTAGTATTTCTACCACTGTGTTGATCAGAAATGGTGAAAGTGATCACCCTTGTCTTGTTCTAGTTTCATGGGAAATGCTTTCAACTTTTCCCCATTAAGTGTGATGTTGCCTGTGGGTTTGCCATATATGGCTTTTATCATTTTGAAGTAAATCTCTTCTATGCCTAGTTTGTTGAGGGTTTTTATAATAAAGGGATTCTGGGTTTTATAAAATGCTTTTTCTGTATCTATTGAGATGATCATATGGTTTTTGTTTTTAATTCTGTTTGTATGATATATCACATTTATTGATTTGTATATGTTGAACCACTCTTGTATCCCCGGGGTGAAACCCACTTGATCACGTTATATTATCTTTTTGATGTGCTGTTGGATTCAGTTAGCTAGTATTTTGTTGAGGATTCTTGCATCTGTGTTCATCAGAGATATTGGTCTGTAGGTTTTGTTTTGTTTTGTTATGTCCATTCCTGGTTGTGGTATCAGGGTGGTACTAGTTTCATAGAATGAATTAGGGGGGATTCCCTTTTTCTCAATCTTTTGGAATAGTTTTAGTAGGATTGGGACCATTTGTTCTTTGAATGTCTGGTAGAATTCAGCTATGAATACATCTGGCCCTAGGTTTTGTTGTTGGTGGTGGTGATTTTTGAATGTTACTGGTCTGTTCAGGGTTTCTGTTTCTTCCTTATTTAATCTAGGAGGGTTGTATGTTTCAAGAATGTATCCATTTCCTCTAGATTTTCTAGTTTGTGTGCATGTAGGTGTGCATAGCAGTCTCGAAGGACTCTTTTTTGTATTTCTGCGGTGTTGGTTGTAGTATCTCCATTTTCATTTCAAATTGAGCTTATTTGAATGTTCTCTCTTCTTTTCTTGGTTAATATAGCTAATAGTGGTCTATCAATTTTGTTTATCTTTTCAAAGAACCAGGTTTTTGTTTCATTGATCTTTTGTATTTTTGTTTTTCAATATCACTTCATTCTGTTCTGATCCTTGTTACTTCTTTTCTCCTGCTATCTTTGGGTTTAGTTTGCTCCAGTTTCTCTGGTTCCTTGAATTCTGACAATAGGTTGTCAATTTGTGAACTTTCAGACTTTCTGATGGGCATTTAGCATTATAAACTTTACCCTTAGCATTGCTTTTGCTGTATCCCAGAGGTTTTGATGACTTGTGTCACTATGATCATTCATTTCAAAGAATTTTTAGGTTTCCATCTTGATTTCCTTGTTAACCTAAAAATCATTCAGGAGCAGATTGTTTAATGCCATGTAATATATATATAGTTTTGAGGGCTCCTTTTGGAGTTGGATTTCTAGTTTTATTCCACTGTGGTCTGAGAAGATACTTGATATGATTTCAGTTTTTTAAAAATATATTGAGACTTTTTTTTTTTGCTTATCGTGTGGGCTATCTCAGAGAATGCTCCATGTGCTGATAAGAATAATACATATTCTGCAGTTCTTGGGTAAAATGTTTTGTGGATATCAGTTAACTTTATTTGTTCTAGTGTGTAGTTTAAGTATATTGTTTCTTTGTTGAGTTTCTGTCTTGATGATTTGTCTAGTCCTATCAGTGGAGTGTTGAAGTCTCCTTATTGTTTTTTTGTCTGTCTCATTTTTTAGGTCTAGTAGTAATTGTTTTATAAATTTGGAGCTCCAGTGTTAGGCGCATATATATTTAGGATTGTGATAGTTTCCTGTCGGACTAGTCCATTTATCATTATGAAATGTCCCGCTTTGTTTTTCTTTTTTTTTTTGTAAAGATGGAGTCTCACTCTGTCACCCAGGCTGGAGTTCAGTGGTGTGATCTTGACTCACTGCAACCTCTGCCTCCCAGGTTCATGTAATTGTCCTGCCTCAGCTTCCCGAGTTGCTGGGACTATAGGTGCATGCTGCCAAGCCTGGCTAATTTCTTTTGTATTTTTCAGTAGAGACAAAGTTTCATTGTGTTGGCCAGGCTGGTCTCAAACTCCTGAGCTCAGGCAATCGGCCCGCCTCCACCTCCCAAACTGCTAGGATGATAGGCTTGAGCCACCATGCCTGGCCCCTCTTTGTCTTTTTTAACTTCTGTTGCTTTAAAGTTTGTTTTGTCTGATATAAGAATAGCTACTCCTGCTCACTTTTGGTTTCCATTTGTGTGCAATATTTGTTTCCACCTCTTTATCTTCAATTCATATGAATTCTAATATGTTAGGTGGGTCTCTTAAGGACAGCGGATATTTGGTTTGTAATTTTTTTTAATGCATTCTTCCAGTCTCTATCTTTTAAGTGGTCATTTAGGCAATTTACATTCCATGTTAATATTGAGATGTGATGTATTATTCCAGTCATCATGTTAATTATTACCTAGCTACTTTGTTTTCTTTGTTGTGTGGTTGTTTTATAATTTTTTTTGTGAGTTTTTTGCTTTCAAGAGATTCTTTTCTGGTGTAGACCGAGCTATTGTTTCAAGATTTGGAACTCCTTTTAGCATTTCTTGTAGGGCTATTCTGGTAGTGACAAATTCCCTCAGCATTTGTTTGTCTGAAAATGAATTTATTTCTCCTTCATTTGTGAAAGGTAATTTTGCTGGATACAAAATTCTTGGCTGATAGTTGTTCTGTTTAAGGAGGCTAAAGGTAGGACCCCAATCCCTTATGGCTTGTAAGGTTTCTGCTGAGTTTATTATTTTTTAAATTTATTATTTTAAAAATGGTGCCTATAACTTGTAACAAATCAGAGTCCAGAAAAGCTTATGATCACAAACAATAGTTTCCTGCCTGCCTTTCCCTGTCCCCAATTCACCCATTCCCTAGAAGCAAAATCTTTTTTATTTTAAGCACCTTTTCTGGTTGCCTCTGCTCCTCCTTCCTTTCTCCCATGCCCTCCCCTGTTAAGTACTACTGACTTCACTGCTCTGTTGCACATGTTGGGGCCTTAGTAGCCTGTTTGGAAGGACCCAGGGTATCTCAACACAGCAGATGTCCGTCTGCCCTGGGCCTAGCCCCTTGTTCCACATCTGAGCTGATAGTCTGGCTTGGAAAAAATAACACAAAACAAATATCCATGAATGTTTTGTTCATTACACAAATAAACCCGTATATATCATGTTGCTTAGTCAGATAATTGTATGCCTACCTTTCTGTGCATTTTCAATTTCTTTTCCATTTTACCTTGTTCCTTCCCTCATCCTTTCCTTTGTCTTTATTCATACCAGCATCCCCTGGCTCCACTGGAACTCACTTTTCTCACCTAGTAGTTCTCTGAAGTCAGCTGGCACAGGTTCAGTTCATTGTTTATAAGGGCTGCTAATATTTTATGATGTGATGATGTACCGTAATTTATTCTGAAACTTCTGTATTGTTAGGTGTCAACTTTTTTACTCTAAAAATTTGTCTTCAAATAATGCTGACATGTCCAGTGACATGTTTTATTCAGCCATTCCCATATTGTTGGGCAGTATATTTTTTCAGATGTTTCTTCTCAAATAATGCCAGAATAACCATTCTTAATACATTTTTCCTACATCCTAGTGCTTTTATTTTTATGGCATAGATTCTCAGGATTAAATTGTTGGTACTTATATTTTTTTATGTTGATATATCCTTCCAGCTTGTTTCCCAAAATTACACATAAGAAAGGGCCACTTCCCTCACATCATAGCTCTTTTTAATTTTTGAACAATCTGATGGGTATAAAAGGGTATCAGATTGTTATTTTAATGTGCATTTCCTCGGGCCTAGTGAATTTCAGCATCTGTTTTTTTTTTTTTCCTAGTTACTGGCTATTTCATTTGCTTCCTCATAACTCTAGTTCGTGTGTCTATACCTTTATGACTTGTTTACCAACTTTTATGCACTATCTGTTGACGTTTGCATGGGAAACGTCCAAGTATTTGGACTACTTCTGCTCCTCTTCTTTTCAGGATAATTGTCTATGTCTTTTCCCAACAGCTGTTGACAGCGTCTTTGGCTCCCTACTCATCATGTTTGGGGGCTTTGCACCCCTCCGTGTCTTGCACCTTCCCCACTGCCACCATCCACCTTCTCTCGGCTGCCCGTACACATTGGGAAAGATGCTAACAATTAAATTTCATTTTCCAAAATCACATCTGTGTTTTGCCCACCAGATGCCTTTCAGGGTTGAAAACTAGTAAAATATACTTAAAACACAGAACGTCACAGCTGAAGGGCCCAGAGATATATTTAAATCAGAACATCTCAAATTCTTCCATTAAAGAGTGCCAAATGCCAGTCAGAAACATATGTACTTCTGTTCCCATAAATCCCTTTTGGGTAATAGTTAGACAGTGTTTTCCCTTTCACTCATATTATACTAGATTTTTGTTTTAATAAATATAGCTAGTGAATACAAATTACCCCTGAGTCTGTTAATATAACTAACTTTCTGGGAAGACTGGTAAGATTGTAGTGTGGCTTGCTCATATGAGTATCCTAGTTTGAGAAGTATGAATCTAACCGTTTACTTCATTTTGTACACAAGGGGATTGTGGTAGCACAGGTGACAGCCTTAGGTGAGGGTGGCATGTTTCAGAGTCCCCTGGAAGTTCCTAGACTTCAATTTGGTAGATGATTTGTCATCAGGCCCAGCCTCTATTCTCAAGCTAATTTTCTCTTGTGTGTGTTTTTGCCAAAAACCTGGGAGTCGTTTCTCTTTCTCTGTAACTCTGTCTGTCACCAGTCCTGGCTGCTGTACCTTCAAAATATATCTGGATTCTGGCTCATTCTCCCGAGCTCTAATGCTGCTCCCTACCCTCAAGTCACCATCCTCTCTCCCGTGGATCACTGCTACAGACTCTAGAGTGGCCGCTCTTTGTCTACCCTTGCCTTCCATTGGGGCCCTCCAGAGTTTTCTTCTCTTCATAACCCTTTAGTCTCATTCTTATGTCATTTATAATAAAATGGAAGTCCTTTCCAAGATCTGCGAGTCGCCTGCAGTCTGGCTCTTTCTTGCCTTTCTGGTCTCATCTCTTGCCTTCTCCTGCTTTGCACACCCTGCTCTGTCTCATTGGCTTCTGTCGTTCCTTGAGCAGCGTAACAACCAGCCACCTCAGGACTTCTACACTTCTGTTTACCCGGATCACGCTTCACACAGCTCAGTTTTCCAATTTCTCATTGCTTCGTGTTCAGACCCTTCCGTGGCAGAGGCCTCCCTGACATTAGCACTCATCACTACCTGGCATAGGTATTATTTGTGTGTTTCTTTAGGTTCTGTCTCCAGTTGGAATGTGAGCTCTGTGAAGACTGCGACTTTGCTTTGTTTACTGCTTTATCTGCAGTGCCCAGCATAGTAACTCACATGTAGTAAGTGCTCAGTAAAATTGCTGGTGAGTGCATGAATGAATCTTGCAATGTTGCTTCTGGCCCTTGACATGTGACTCTTGTCAGACAAAACTGTTTCCAGTCAGTCATCCATTCCCCAAACATTGATGGCAGGCCATCTGCACCGAGGCCTCATGCTCTTCGCCCTGTCATGCCTTTGCTCACAGTGTTCACATTTTCTCAAACGTTTTTCGCCTTTCTCTACTTGTTGAAATCTTTCCTATTCTTCAAGCTCCACTCAGATGCAGTGAAACTTCCAATCCACAAGTTGCAGTTCAGGCTTTCTCCCGAGTGCCCAGTGTTCTATCTGTCATTCTGCCTTGGCTGCAATTATTTATATGCATGGCTTATCTCTTCTACTGGATGGAAAACGCCTTTACGAAATCCTTATCTTCCCTCAGTGCTTGTTCTGGTACTTCTGCATGCCACGTCCTCGTGAAGTGGTTGTTGAAATGAATTATGGATGATATTTATGCCATTATCCATGGCATTGACTCAAATTTAGAGACAGGTTCAAATTCTGATTGACTGAGGGAGATTTTGGTGTTTCCCTAAAGATAATAAGAGAAAGGGGAGGACTAGCAGATGGACCGTATAGGAATTGAGTTCATTCCTCTTTGGCCTTTCAGAGAGAGATTTAGGAATAAGGAAAGGACATTCTGAAAGTAATGCTGGGCAATCATTCTTGCCTTCAAGAGGATAAAGAATTAATTTATATGATTAATAATCAAGACTTAACGTGTAATAACTTTGAATGATTAATTTTAAAGGGTGAAATATTTTCTTGGAGCACTTGAAGAGTGGTTAAACAATGTTGCTTTGAATGAAGGTGGTGGTAGTTTTAAAGGGATAAATTCTAGAACCTCGTTGAACATGTTGCTTCTGAATGGTTAAATGAGTCCTCTCTGTTTCCTCTGTTTTAGTGACTGTTGGGAATCTTAACCTCTTCTGTTAAGCTTGTCTAATATTAATTTTAATTATATTATTTATTTATTTTTGACACAGGTCTTTTCTCTGTCACCGAGGCTGGATTGCAGTGGTGCATTCACAGCTCACTGCAGCCTGAAACTCCTGGGCTCTCGTGATCATCCTGCCTCAGCCTCCTGAGTAGCTGGGACTACAGGCACATGCCAGTGTGCTCAGCCAAATATATATATATATATATATATATATATATATATATATATATATATATATTTTGAGATGGGGTCTTGTTGATTTGCCCAGGCTGGTCTTGAACTCCTGAACTCCAGCAGTCCTCCCACCCTGGCCTGTCAAAATGCTGGAATTACAAGCGTGAACCAATGTGGCCTGGCCTTTTAAGCTTTTTATTGCACTCTAATGCCATAGAAATAATGAGATCTTTTACTTTGAACTTATCAACTTCTCTCCCTTCTATATCGAAGTTTCTGTGTCATCTACTTCTTTGTTCTAACTTCTTTATTCTACCTCAAAGGAAGACCTGTCGCTCCTTCTTTCCAAGGCTGACAGAACTCCACCTTCTCCCTGTAGCTAGGTATGTCTCTATGAGTTGTCCCTTCTCCTTGGAACATTGCCTACCTCTTGCTCTTGCTCCAGGTGAGCCTCTCCACAGACCGCACATACTGTTGAGTGTCCTCATAACATGGCCACTGGCTGCCCCCAGAGGAGAGCATTCATGAGAGAGAGCAAGCCAGGCACAAGCCATTCTTTTATTAACTAGGCTTGGAAGTCACTTCTGCCACCTTCTTTTCAGGAGAAGAAGCAGGTCACTGAGTCTGGTCTACATTCAAACCAGGGTTGGGAATTAGAATCCACTTTTGTTGCAAGAAAAAACATTTGCAGACATATTTTAAAATAATCACGGCATTGTTAGAAATAGTGTCCCAGATTCAGTGAAAGAAGAGAGAGTTTTTTTAAGTTTATTTGTTTTTCAAAAGATAATGCACAGGGTACACAATTCAACAGGGAAATGTGTCTGCCTTCCGCCCTGCTATGGCTACCCAGTCACACTCCTTAAAGATAGCTGTTAGTAGCACTTTGTGTATTTCCTTTCAGAGAGATTCCAATTCCATGTAACTACAGGTATATGTATATGCAGGTGTTTGAATAAACATTTGTATGTATGTTTTTTGTATATACAGGTGTGTGTGTGTGTGCATGATCCTCTTAGGCATGATTATATATGCAAGAAGAGAATTTTGATGAGGTCACGGGTCAAGGCCTCTGCCTACTCAGGTAAACAGGTCCTGCACAGTAGGGCGGTAGTGGCTTCCTCCCTCTGATGAGTAAAGTGTTCCTCTCTGAGGCAGGACAGCTGTTCCCAGATATAGTTGAACATCACCATGACAAAGGAAGCTGTTTTTGAAAATTCACTTATTGGGCTTCCACCCTTAGAGATTCTGATTTGGTAGGCTTGGAGTAGGAATTTTTATGTTAAATATTTTCCAAGGATAAAAAGGTATACCCTTTATGAAGGCAATTTGGTAATATCTTTAAAAACTGTACCTGATTCTAAAGTCTTACAAGTTTTTTATTCTACAGTTAGAGGAGCCAGTGTACAAAATAATACTCGTGCAGGATGTATGAGAAACTTACCAAAGCAAAAAACTCAGGACACTCACCAGTCAAGGGTGTGCACGTAGGCAGTATGGAGAAGAGCGGATAGGCACAGGAGAGGAGGTAAGATTTCTTCACCTGTACCTATTTATGTGGTCTTGACCTGTGAATCAGATCAGTGTATAAGTTACTCAGTATGTGAATGGATGAATCTGCAACCAAACAAATAAATAAAACACAACACGGTGCTCCTGGTGGCCAGCCAGGTTTGTGACCCTCGAGACAGGAGGCCAGGTGAGGATTGTAGAAATCCACTCCCTCTTTTTTCCTTTTCCTGTTTGTGCTCTGTGCCCTCCTCCAGAGCTTTATTTGCTTTTGGTTGATAGAATTTTCTGGAATTTGTGAGAGTCAGCATTACTAGTGTCCTTATATAGCTGGCACTTTGTGTCACCTTTTGTATTTTCACAACAATTTTAGTGGGAGGGCAGGAGAGGGCAAACTGCATCTTGCTGCCTTCATTCTTCCATTCAGATACTCATTTAACAAGATGTGATGAGCTATTAGTAAGGGTCATACACTGTTCTAAGTGCTTGGGCTATGCCAGCAAAGAAAATGGTTGAGGAGCCTGACTATGCTTTTTGTTGGTTTTTTTGAGACAAGTTCTCGCTCTGTCACCCAGGCTGGAGTGCAGTGGTGCATTGAGGGCTCACTGTAGCTGTAACTTCCCAGGCTCAGATGATCCTCCCATCTCAGCCTCCTGAGTAGCTGGGCCTGCAGGTACACACCACCACACTCGGCTAACTTTTTTTTGTTATTGTTTTAGAGATGGGGTCTCTCTAACCCGGGCTGGTCTCAAACTCCTGAGCCCAAGCTATCCTCCCACTTCAACTTCCCAAAGTGCTAGGATTATAGGGTTGAGCCACTGTGCCCAGCTGGGGCCTTACTTTAGGTACCCTGTAGATAGGATAGGCAGACGACAAATATGCAAAACAAATGAGCAGACAGTGTAAGTTCATTGAGTGTTTAGTGATGAAACTAAAACAGGCCGATGGGACAGTGAGTCACGGGGTGCTACCGTGGATGATTTTCATGACTGACATGAGGAGGTGATGTTTGTAGAGGGACCTGTGTTAGGACAAGCAGGAAGCCCTGCAGGGATCTGGGTGCCTTGCTCTAGGCGGGCTGCAGTGAGTGCACAGGTGCTGAGAAGCATCTTGCTGGCCACCCCGAGGGACGGTGGGAGGGCCACTGTGGCCAGTCAGGTGAGCAAGGAGAAAGCAGATGGAGAAGGTGTGGTCGGAGAGCTTGAGGGGCTGGACCCGGTCCACATAATGCCTCGCAGGATTCGGTGATGAGTTTGGAGTTTACTCAGTGTGCTGGGAAGCTATTGGCATCTTGAGCACTGCAGGTTCGAGTTATTAGTCACAACCTCAATGGCATATGTCTTGGGACACGTCATTTTCAACGCGTGTAAACCTAAACTCGTGCCCTCTCCCGAGTTTGCGTTTTTGCCTATTGCTTGGTGAGTGGTTCTGCTCACATTGCTGCCCAAGTGGAGATTTGATATCCAGGCCACACTCTTCTTTCTTTGTTCTTGCCCATGTCTGTTCTGTCACCAGGTCCTACTGGATTCCACCCCATTCTTTTTGGGTTCTTCTCTATTTCTCATCCTGGCTGTTGCAGTTAATCCATTGCCATCTCATTTACTTACTTGATATTTATTGATGACCTCTTGTGCCCCAGACGTTATTCCAGATGTTGGAGGTACAGTGACAAAGAGCTCTCCCAGAACCTGTAGGCTATTAGGGAAGACAGACAAGGAAAGGAACTAGGGTGAAAAGTCCTAAGGGTCATGCTGAGGGAAGCGCTGGCTGTGGAGTGTCCCTCACCTAGCCTGAGATTGGGGTGGTTGCAGGAGGCTTCCAGAGAAATGACATTTACACAGAGGCCCGAGGGGCAGCGAGATGGTGGCTCCAGGTAGGAGGTGAGAAGAGAGTGCACAAGGTCAGGTTGTAGCACTGTCTGGCTGGGGAGAGAGGTTGGCTGGGCAGGTGGGGAGCCAGGTCAGGAGGTGCCTCAGAAGCCGTGGCAGACTGAACTTTATCCTTAGGGCAGGAGAGCCACAGAGGGGCTGTAAATGGGGCAGAAAGAGCCAACTCATGGAGGCATTTTAGGGCTACATATGGACAGTAGGTTTGGGAAGTACAAAGACTGGAGTTACTGTATCAACTGGGGCAGATGCAGTGATGTAGGCAGCCACCAGGGGAAGGCACCTGTGAGTCAGGGTTTGCAGTTCCTGTGTGGACATATGAGTTACTTCTGCAGATCAGACAGCGTTACACTGCAGGAGCAGCCCATGTTTCCCAATGCACCAAAGCAGAAACTTTTTGGAAACCTATACATTTTTTCATATTATTGGGATTTTCTTCAGAATATGAAGGCTTTACTGAATTGTGTCTGAAATGAATTTCATTTAAATACTGAATTAATGGAAAGCTTCGGTCTGAGTATTTTTCCAAAGATTTCACGGTGCTTTAGAAATTTCATTTTGCCTCATGCTTTAATATTGGCAATAACTGCCAATAATAGAAATGGCAATGTTGAGGGAAATGGCGGTGGTGAGTGTGGTCTCAGTGGGCAGCTTTATTACGGTGAGGAGAGGTGGGGGATGACTGGTTTTATGGTGTCATTGGGACCAGGACTCACTGTGGAAGGGGAGGAAGCACCACTTCGTGGTGAGAACAGCACGCAGGTTCCAGTTTACCATCATGGTGGTTTGAATTTAATGGAGCTCTTTGGAATTTTGACTATAATCATGGAAGAGGTCATTTGTTTCTTTATTTGTACAGCTTTTTATATCCATCTGTCCCACAAATATTTGTTGACACTCACTGCCTGTTAGGCACAATCCCACAAAAGAAATGTGGACTTTGCTGATGAAATAGGCCTCAATGTTGCCTTGCATCTAAAAGGAGACATTGCCAGGGAGTTTTTTTTGTAACTCTCTTGATAAAATGTTTTAGCAAACACTAGTGTGCCAGGCTTGATCCTAAGCCCTTTGCCAGTGTTGACCCATGTAATCCTCATGACAGCTCTGAGTGGTTATTTTGTTATTGGCATTTTTTTTGAGACAGAGTTTCACTCTTATTGCCCAGGCTGGAGAGCAGTAGCATGATCTTGGCTCACTGCAACCTCCGCCTCCCAAGTTCAAGTGATTCTCCTGCCTCAGCCTCCCAAGTAGCTGGGATTATAGGCATGCACAACCACTCCCAGCTAATTTTGTGTTTTTAGTAGAGATGGGGTTTCTCCATGTTCGTCAGGCTGGTCTTGAACTCGTGACCTCAGGTGATCTGCCCACCTCAGTCTCCCACAGTGCTGGAATTACAGGCTGAACCACCACACCCAGCCTTGTTATTGGCATTTTATACACAAAAGAACCAGAGAACAGAGGGTAAGTAACTTGCCAAAGTCCCAGCTGTTCAGTGGCAAAGCTGGACTCGAACTCAGCCACTGCCATTCCAGAACTAGATTTTCAGAACGATGCATCAGGAGTGTGAAGGGCAGCTGTGTGCATCTGCTATTTGTGTGTTCACAGGGGAAATGTGGGTGACAGGGAGGGTTTCTATTTTGCTTGAATTCTTCAGAGACTACTGAAACACATGAAAGATGAAAAATTAGAACAATGAAGAAAAGTCCTCTCTTAAACCGATAAATTTTGTTTCTGCTATGATTTTCTAAGACCATCCTTTAAAAAAACCCAATAATTTAGCTTTGTTAGTCTCTTAGGAACCAAAACAAAATGAAATAAGTTTCTGCTTTGAGTAATCTGTCGCATTCAAGTTTATTGTTTTTTTTTTTTAACATTTTAGTTTATGGAAATGGTCAAGTGGGGGTGTTTCTTTTTATCAATTCACTTGACATTTAGGCAGATCTGATGGAGTTTGTAAATCGAGGCCTGCACTATCATTCCCTTGTACTTTCTCTGGGATTTTCCTGCTGTGATTCACTAGAAGATGTGTTTTGTACGGTGCATAATCCGTTTAATTGAGAGCTTGCTTTGCCAACACTGGGTTGGCTTCCTTGTTGTGGCAGGGTACATTAGGGCAGAGTGACTTCTCCTTGCACTTTGTCAGAGCTCTAAGATCTCACTGTGTGTAGGTGTGCAGGGCAGATAGGAATGGGGGTTTGGTGACAAGCTGGACATGGCTACTGCCTCTACAGCAGATCCACTTGAGGGGAGCCAATGTCAAGGACATCTAGTGAAGTGTTGGCCTGCCTTTTTATGCAAGTAGAAATGAAAGGGACCTTACTCCTGTTACACTTGTTGGAGAGCATGCACAGGGTGGCTGAAAGCCCATGCCTTCTGGCTGCCCTTTGGGAAGTTTCGATAGAGGACTACTTTATTTCAGGTTGTCTCTTTACTGTGCGGGAGACAAGCTCTCCAGTTCCCAGCATGGATGAGGTTGCAGAGACAAGAATGTGCAAGCTGGATAGCTTCCCAGAATCTGCAGAGTCACAACTTCATGGTGCGGCCTCATTATATCTCTTAGAGAAAAATTTTCCCCAGAATATTGTTGGGGAGGGAACCATGTTTAATATTAACATAGCATTTAATGAAAGATCAGATGTATGTGATTTTTTTTTGCATCATTCTATTTTGGAAGATAGTTTTCAAAAGGGAAAAATATAGCGCATATTTACATGTGCTTTGCAACAATAAAGCACTTAATGACAACTGATTGTCATCTTGCTTCAAGGGAATACTGAATTTAAACTTTCTTCCCATTATTTGCAAAATATAATTATGGTGGGTTAAGTTCCTGGTGGAAAAATGTGTTTTAAGTGAAAGAATTGAAGTCAGATTGTTGTTCCTTTTTTAGTTTTTAAGGGCAAATGATCACAAACAAAACACTGAAGCAGTTTGCCTATTTTCAGAAATTACATGTCTGCACATTGGAATATAAATAGGTGATCATATAATTTTATGTACAGGTGAGGACACTTTGGAGAGTGAAAGGGGGCACTTACTGGATTGGAAACAGTAGGTCAGCAGGTGTGAACTGGTATTGCTTTGTGCAAAACCAAGAGCTTTCACCACTCAGTGTATAAGAAGCCTTGCTAAAGAATGGATATTAAAAAGAGGATAATGAAATAAAGAGTTTTAAATTTTTATTCAATATTGAAGAGAATTATAGTCAATTCTGGGATTTGATTTTACCTTGCTTTCAAACTAATAAGGTGCTGTGACAAATAAGCCTGTTATTTTTCATGGGTGCTGATAGGAGACACAAGACTCCTGGGTCAGAGGCAAAAGGTATCTAATTATTGGCACAACAAGTATGCCATCATCAGCATATTTATGTCAGTTTCCCTTGCCCCACACATTCCACAGGGCAGCTTGCTATGGACCAGGTAGATGCTGTGCATGCAGTGTGTTTGCATCACAGCAGAGTTGCACACCCAGGCAGGGGCAGCCACCATTTTTATAATGAACAGTAAATAAGCCTAGTCTTTTCTCGGGGCTGGGAGAGGGAGGTGGAGAAAGGAGAAGTTAACTCATCTCTCAAAGGTACCAGCTGCATACACAACCATAGGAAATGGCCTGGGTAGAAGGATGGTCAGGGCCTGCAGTCTTGGCACCCCTGACAAGAAGTATAGGGGTGCAAAAGCCCAGGATCACTGTCTCTCCCAACAATTCTGAGTTATGACATGTATCCTCCTTATGGCTTCAGACCTGTATTAATTGCATCAAGGTAGACATTGAAGAGAGGCTATTGTAGAAAGCTCATGGAATTCATGGATGACTTTATGGGGATATTGTTCAGCTTCTTGAGAAACTGAGCCTGGAACTAAGATAATTTCTTATAGTGTCCTGAAACCCAGAACAAGGTCAAACTATTAGGTCAAACTATTTCTGCTTTATTATAGGTTGGCATCTATTTTCTTAAGAACAGTTCAGTGACATATTCATTTATAGGTAAATTAGGGAAGCTCTCTAAGCATTATTTATTATTACCAAACACCAGTGCCCTTCCTTAACAATTCAGTAACATTTGGGGTGGGAAATGTGAGTGAGGCCATTTTTGGAAGATATGATTTGCAGTAGTCAGGTTTTGGTGAAATTGTGGAGGATGATTTGCCAGGCAGAGTTAGCTTTGCTCGGGATCCTGCAGTGTTTTATCCTTGAATTTCCTGGGTGTGTCGCTCTTTCCCAACGTGAGGCTGGGCTGCCCTGGGCACTCAGCATCCTCCGGGAGGCTCTTTCCGCAGGGTCTCACTTACAGGGTGACCAGCCCTGGTGCTGTCGTCCACCCTCATCAAAGCCTGCTTTTCACAGGCATTTCCAGAACTCCACTCTGCTCTGGGTGTTCTGCCGAGTTCTCTGACGGCTTAAATTCTGGTTTATCAGCTCACAGTCAGGTGTAAGTCGCGGGTGGCAAGGCATAGCCTAGTGGCCACATCTGGCTCACTGCCTGCTTTGTCAGTATTATTACTGGCACACAGCCATGCCCATTTGTTTTCATATTGTCTGTGGCTCCCCTCGTGCTCTGATGGCAAAGTTTAAGTAATTACTACAGAGACTATGACCCTCAAAGCCTAAATATTTACCGTCTGGCCTTTCAAAAAAAAAAAAAAACTGTGCCGACCCTGGGTCTAAGTTAATAAATCAACTGGACAGAACCCTTTCCAAGGCTTGCTTCTGCGCATTCCCCACAATGCTCTGTGCACAGAAAGTGCTGGGTCTGCATTTGATAAATGAAGAAAGATAAGCTCTGGTTGGTGAAATGTGCGTGAAAAGCGCTGGCCTCCAGTTATGTAAACTCAAATATCTTTTCTTAAAAATTTTTAGTTAAAAAAATTTTTTTGGACTCTGCTTGCTAGGAAGAGCCTGTACATCTTAGGAGAGCATTTGGTGGGGGCAGCGCTTCAGCCTGGTCCCTGCTGACTGGGGGCAGCGTGGCCTGCAGGTTCATCAGAGCAGCCGCGTCTACCTCTCAGCTCAGTCTCTCGAAAGGGAGGACCCTTCACCATTGCCTACCCTTCGAATCCTACGCACATTTAACTTAGGTGACTTCATCACTTAGGTCACCGGTAGTGGGTGTGATTCTGCTGCTACCCCGGGTGGGAGGGGCCCTGCTGCACTCTCACGTGTGCCGGGTTCTGTAGGCCTCCAAGGGACTGTGCTGTGCTGAACAGGAGGCGAGGTTTCCCACAGCTGCACGTAGACACAGGTCGGGGATTCCATCCTGGTTCCCATTCAAAAGAATCTGCACTGTCTCACCTGCTGGAACAAAAGCTGACTTTATTGCTCCTTTAGAGGCATTTATCATTTTCTAAGTTTGATTTGATGTATGTGATTTTTCCCTTTATATGAGGATATTAGAACCTAACTTCCTGTAACATGCGAATCTGCTGTGTTTATGATTCATGTATCAGGATTTATGCCTGCTCTCTGCTAGGCGCTGTCCTGGATGCACAAGCAAGACAGGAGGACAGAGTAAAAAAACCTCACCTACACCTTCCCTTCACCCTTGTGTCCAATAGTAAGCCAGGTCGATGCTTTTGTGTGTGTGTGTGTGTGTGTGTGTGTGTGTGTGTGTGTGTGTGTGTGTGTTTTAGATATAATCTCACTCTGTCACCCAGGCTGGAGTGCAATGGTATGATCTCTCTTCACTGCAACCTCTGCCTACCATAATCAAGTAACTCACGTGCCTCAGCCTCCCTAGTAGCTGAGACTACAGGCACCACCACACCCAGCTATTTTTTGTATTTTTAGTAGAGATAGGGTTTCACCATATATTGGCCAGGCTGGTCTTGAATTCTGGACCTCAAGTGATCCACCTGCCTTGGTCTCCCAAAATGCTGGGATTACAGGTGTGAGACACCACACCCAGCCTCCAGGCATTGACTTTTATTAATATTAATAATTACACATCACTGTTTGCCAGTGGCTTAAAGTGAATTAATCTTGTTGCAATAATTGTGTTGTAGGCTCCTAAAGTCAGGGACCACATGTATACTACTTTTCTATGACTTTTTGGAATTTTTTAAAACTTTCTGTGGCTTCATTTTGTCATCTGCAAAATAAGGATAATAATACCTATACCCTAAAGTTCCACTTTCCATGCCCTGCCCAGCATGGAAAGTGCTGGGCAGGGGCCTTGGCAGACAGTAAGCACACAGTCAGCAGCTGTCTCCCTGCTGTGACTACTCTTCATCACCTAGTGTCTCTAGCAAAATAGGTAACCCAATTGGTAATCAAGTTAGTTCACTTTTACCTCTTTAGAGAAGTGACTGGAATGGGAGCATGTGGGCTGTGGCCTCAACAAAGATCTTCTGGTGTTTTCTCCTCCCTCCTGGAACCCCAGATGTTTTTATGCTATTGACATCAGTTAAAAGTATCCACTGATGGCCGCCTCACTGTGAGTCAGGAAGGAGCAGCACAGAGCAGGTCATGGTGGATGCACAGAGCAAGTCATGGTCACTGGAGTGTAGGGGTGAGGGGAAATGGTACGTCCATTGGCTTTGCTGAGGGGAGTCCTGAGGCCTTTATGCATTTGTATGTTTACTATTTCATATGGCTTTCCTGAGCGCTCCAGGGAAATCATGCTGGCTTGATATCCAGCAACTCAAAGCTGAAATGTGTTCAGCCACATCTTCCTTCCAAGCATGTTTCTCCCAGGACTTGGTTTTGAATTCCTGTTTCACTCAGCTTTGTGACTGTAACTTATAGAACTTCCATTTCTTTATAAAATGGTAATGATTCTAATATCTCCTTCTCAGGGTTGAAGTGAGGGCTAAAAGAGGTAATGCTGAATCTGTATCTGGTGAGTAAAGCTCATGGCATCTGTTAAGAGGCAAATGACCATCCTCTGTGACCATTAGTACTGTTTATGATGTGTTTTCCCAGTGGTCATGGGAAATCTGGAAATGGGTGGCATTCTGACAGCAGGCTTGGCTTCACAGTGCTTTATTTGAGTGCTCTGTGTTTAGGTCAGGTGGCTTCTGGAGCCTTCTGAGGAACATGCACAAGCTGCTACAGCTACTGGTGAAGGAGTGTTGAAAGAGGTTGTCCGGGATTGCCTGAGAACAGGTGCAGTGTGCTTTTCTGATTCAGTGGGCAAGGCCAGGTGAGAGGGGCTCTGTGTGAAGACACTCTCTGCAGGCCAGGGCTGAGAGCACCCTGAGGAGGCGGCACTGATGTGGTTAATTCTTTGGCCTAGACTCGGTGGGAAGCCTGTCTTCAATGGGAGGCCACTCATTTTCCAGGAAGGACACACTTGCGAAGTAGCTTAGGCCTTTGGCAAGAGTTTATTGTAAAGTGAGTTCATGGCGATGGTAACAGGAGTGTCTGTGAGGCTGTCTTCTTGGCCTTCACCGTGAGGGTTTCTAGGTAAGTTTTGAAAATGAGACACATCCGTATTTTACTGCAGATTGAAGGGTGATCTAGGCACATATGTAAGGAATAAGATTCCTGCCCACTCAGAAAAGATGGTGTGACACAGAATCAGAGGCACTTGACTGAAAGGTTAGCTCCAGGGTTAGGCTGTTGGGCTTGGGATCCTCTTAGCTCCAACTGGGGAGCCACTCTTCTGGCCTTGCCTTCTGGCACCTGCTGTGGGCTCTGCTAGGGACTTGGGTTTTGTGCCCTGTTTGGGTTCAGTGAGTCAGGTCACTGCCAGGCCCTGCTGCTGCTTCTCTTTCTAATGCAGAGATCTGCTCTTTAGACAGTCTCTTTGGCTTGAGCAGAAGGAGATCTTCCTGTAGGTATACAATAAATTCATGTATTTCCTTTAAAAGCACTCGTTTGCATTCTTGAATCTTCTAGAAAAAGGCAGGCGAATGATGAGAGAAAGTTTGGCCTTTTGATGGCTTCCCAGTCTCCTTGGCATTAAACAAACATCTGTCTCAGCAGAGATTTCCTGTCACAATATAGTCCGTCAACTAGATTCTGGCTGGGAATAGTCTTTTTGGGAATGTATGAAATTAGACGCCTATTTAAAGTTGTATTCACAGCTTTGCTTTACAATACTTAATAGAGACACATAGAATTAGTGAATATCAATTCCTTGTATAGACATATTCATAGGTCTTCTCTAGTCCCAATATTACGCACTTCTTCCCTTCATTTTGAAAGAACTGCTCCTAGATAATATCACTGTTTAAAAAGAGTAACTTTTCTGTCTTAAGAATTCAGTAATATACTGTGAACACTTTTAAAGGTTGGAAGATGGCCTTAAAATAGGCATTGATTCTATTATACCATCTTTCTCTAGACATAGTAGCCACAATTTGTTCTCTGCCATGAGCACTTGTCTATATTTTCTGTATGGCCACAGTTTTAGGAGCTCGGCATATTGCAAAGTTGTGTAAAGAAGAATGTGCTGATCATCTGTGGACAGGCATTTTCAAGTTAATACTATGTCAGGGAATACATAGTAAATTACTTATCTGTTCTCTATGGATAAATTATTAAATTTAGTTATTATGTTTGTGAATTTGATACATGATGTTTAAGTTTATGCATTTAGAGAAGGAGAAGACTAGAATTAAGTAAAAGGCTGGAAGTTTCTTTCCTTAATCTAGCCCAGGCATGTATATAATTGAGGTCAGAGAAGTATGCTACGACCACCTTTCCATCTGTGCTCCTAGCAGAGTGTACTCTGTTTGCTGTGCCCTTGTAAGGTGCCTTGGGCTAAGGCTGTGTAATTTTTTTCAAAGTTTATGCATACATTGAAAGTGTCTTTCCTCTTTATTTAATACAAGAGAGTAACATTGCTTAAGTGAATTCAGCTTAGGTAATTATTGTTAAAAAAAAGAGTAACTTAGAGCAAACTCTAATCTCTTGAAGAACTAGTGATAATTTGAAGATCATTTTGCTTGCAAACAGTAGTGTTTCAAGTCATTTTTTAAAAGCTGGCATTTTTGCAGAAGATGGAATGGACTGTGGAGTCATTTTGTTTAGTGATAGTAGCCTGGATTTTGTTCTTTCCTTGATGTTACAAGCGCTTCTTGCTCTGTGGGTATTGTTTTCTTTATCTGGAATGTGGGACCTGACCATTCAAACAACACTGTTGTTGCTGCCTTATCTTCCTATGAGAAACCTGAACCATTTTCTTCTTTAGATGGCTAAAATGTCTGTTTTCAAGTAGGACAGGGCCAGTAGAATAAATCTTCTATTTATTTCTTTTGAGGATAAAGCAGAAAGAATAATTTAGAGTATTATCATGTATAATTATGGTTAACCTACTTTTATTTCTTCTTGAGTTCATAATGTATGTCTTTATGTCGCAAAGTTGGGAGGACAATAACAGCTCTGTAGACATTCCATTGAATAGTGACTTGATCTTTTCCTCTCTGTTTTTCTTCCTCTGTTTCTTGGTCTGTGTAAAACATAATGTTTACGTGTTTTGTAACCTTCCTAAAGCTTTTTGTGTGGAGAAAAGCATGTTTATTACATAAAACACATTCATAGGTGCTTGATATCATGACATGATCATCTCAGCATTTAATAAATATTTTGATGATGATTTAATTGCATTGATTATACATATAAATATTCAAGCTTAAATTTAAAATGATACAGAAACATATTTAGTAACAACAGCATGAATAAACATTTTATTTAATTCAAAAACTTGCATTATAGTTTTGATTTTTTTTGCCATAATATATATTTAAAAAGTAAACGATTGCCCTCACTCTTGGTTACTGGTCTTTTTTTATTGGTATGGAAGTTAATAGTACTGACGTTTTGTGTACCTGCTTTTGAAATATGCCTTAAATTTTGTTATAAATATAAGCCATCAACCTAAATTGCCTAGATATTAAAGACTTAACTACTGACATCTGAGATTACAATTATGAAAGTATTAGGCATTGTGTAGAAGTATATATGACAGATACAAGTTTAGAGTGTTATAATTAACACTAATGAATTTTAAATATGCCACAAAATATATTCTTTTGGTTGCACTTATGTACATTTGTGTTATGTATAAATTTATGATGAAATCTAATTTCACCAGTTTTAAAGTTTAGCAGTTTAGTTAATGATGAAAATTTTGGTAAAAAGAAGATGTTACCAGTGACTCTTTTACTTAGAAAGTAAAGATGAAGCTTTTGGGTTTGAATTGTGCGCTCTCTGTTCTCTGTAGAAATGAAGAACGAATTTGTATATTTTAAGACAGGCGTTCTTAAGTTTTTAACCTCAGGACCTATTGCACTTTTAAAAACTACTGAGGACCCAAAGTTGCCTTTAGTATTATATGTGTCTTACATATCAATATTTATGCCATAAGAAATTACAATGGAAAAAAATTAAGAATATTTATTAGTCTATTTAAAAATAACAATATAGTCATTGCTTAACATAAATTATATTTTAATGAAAAATAATTAAATTCTCTAAAACAAAAACATTTAGTGACAAGAAGGGCATTGTTTCACATTTTTGGAAATGTCTTTAATGTCTGGCTTAATACAAGATAGCCCAATTCTTGTGTCTATTTCTGTATTGCAGTCTGTTGCAATGTGTTGTGTTGGTTGAAGTATAAGAAGAAAATCCAGGCATGTGTAGATACAAGGATCAAAAGAAAGGATGTTGAGGACCTCTTGAAAACACCGTGGAGACCCCCAGGGGCCCTCAGACCACAATTTGGGAATGAGTTTTAAGACAATGTGTAGAGTTTTAGTGATAACCCTCTTTGTTTTTTCCCAAATGTTAGCTGTTGAGGGAGTATAGCAATAATGAGAAGTCATCTGAACTTGGACTTCAGTTCACACAGTATGCTGCTGTGAGTAGTTCTGTCAATTAAGGCTTGTCATATCTTTGAAGCTTAGTGGCTGTTTTTGCAGTGTGATTCAGAGCAGAATAGCGGTTAAATGGGCATGGGAGCTTCAGATGGAGACTGCCGGGGTTCAAAGCTGAGCTCCTTCAGAGTGGCTTCATAAGTTGGGGCAAGTTTCTTAATCTCTGTAAACCTCAATTTGTTCATCTCTAATATGGGAATAGAAAGAGCAGTTTCTTTTTGGAATGACTGTGAGGCTTAAGGGGTTAACTCACATGAAGCATTTGAAAGTGTGGCATGGAGTAAGCACTCAGCAAGTTAGCTGTTCCTATTTTTGTTACATCTGGGTTTCCAAATGTAGTTTAATGGGTGTGGTAGGTAGTAAACACCATTTTCTTTATCTTGGTCACTTCTGACATTATGCTTTTGGTTTGCTTTTTAATACATATACTAGAGTGGACTTTCCTTGTCGACTGTCATAATGCTGCAGTTTGGAGGTGGTGGGAAGTGGTTGAGAAGACACGGGCTTCCTGGAGGGCACTGGGGCACCTGCAGGACCAGGTGGGGGGTGTAGACGAGTCGTGTGCCGTCCGGGGCTGCTCCTGGACGTTTCCTCCCTGGGTTTTCCTTGAAGGAGTTTGCTAGTAGAAATGCTTTCAAAGTTAAACCAGGTATGAAATCCACTTACTGCCAGTTTATGAACTGAGGAAACGGAGACTTGACCGTTTTTGGGTGATTTTTCTCTCACTTTTTTCCACTAGGAATAGAACAATGTCTGTGTCTAGCCTTTACCTTCATCCCTGATATTTATTCTAGGCTATTATCTCCATAGATTTCATAGAAAACAGCCTCTTCATTTTCACAGCAACTATGGGAATGCAGACTTTTCCTCTGTGGTTCACGGCAGATGAGTGCTTTATGCGGACATCAGTGTACGGCGACTGAAAGGAAACGCAGGTGTGCGCACACTTCCTTCTCCCCGAAAAAGCCAGCATAGCCTGGGACTTGTCATTTAACATTTCTAATAAAAACTTGCGTTTTCCCCATGTCTTATATTGCTTTCTTTACCACTGCTTTCCAATACCCTGTACAGAAAGTGCTCAGTAAATACTGGTTTATGAGTTGTTACTCATAAGATGTAAGTTACCAGGGAGGGAAAGTGTTGTGTTGGAAAAAGTGCACATTTTAAAGTCAGAGACACTGGGTGCAGATACTGGCAATATCATTTCTTGGTGTTGTGATTTGTGGCAAGCCTCATTTAAAATAGTTATAATGAGACTTAACAGGGATGTAAGAATTTCAGATTATATAAATGAAGGTTGCCATCTTCCACTAGACCCAGGTGGCTGAGGAAGGAGCAGTTTTCCAGCAGAGAAGGGTGCTGTTAGCAGAAGGAGAGAGGGCTATTGAGCAGACAAAAATATAGAGATGGTATATATGAGCTCTAGGGCTCATCTCTTCCTGCTCTCCTTTCTTTCTTTCCTTCCTTCCTTCCTTCCTTCCTCTCTTCCTCCTCCTCCTCTTGCTTTTCTTTCTCTTTTTTCTCTTTCTTTTTCCTTTCTTTCCTTTCTTTCTCTTTTTTCTCCCTTTCTCTTTCTTCTTTTCCTTTCTCTTTTTCTTTTTTCTTTTTATCTTTCCCTCCTTCCGTCCCCATCCTGTCCCCTCTCCTCTTCTCTTTCCCCCTTTCTCTCTTCCTTCCTTCTTTCCTTCCTTTTCTTGTTCTTTCTTTCTTACTTTACTTTTCTTTTTCTTTCTCCACTTCCCCTCTCCTTCTTTCCCCTCTCCTCTTTACTTTTCTTCTCTTTTTGGTAGTATTTTGCCCGTCACCCAGGCTGGAGTACAGTGGCGTGATCATGGCTCACTGAAGCCTTGAACCCTTGGGTTCAAGGGATCCATCCACCTCAGTCTCCCAAGTAGCTAGGACTTGCAGGTATCTACCACCATGGCTGCCTAATTTTTAGTAGGGAAATGTCACTATTTTTCCCAGGCTGGTCTCAAACTCTTAGAGTCAAGCAGTCCTTCTGCCTCTGCCTCCCAAAGTGCTGGGATTACAACCATGCCCAGCCACAATTTATTCCCATACTTAGGCCCCTCAGTTGCTCAGAGCAGAGACCCACAGAGAAAGCCTAAGGAAGGAGATGGATGACGTACATGGGAGGCTTTGGAGGTCATCTGTGGAACCCATGAGTAGAACTGCAGCCAGCTGAAGAAGCAGAACCTGACATTGGCACACTGTCCAGGACTGTCTCTTTATAGATCTCCTTCATTCAGCTGGGCGTGGTATCTCACGCCTGTAATCCTAGCACTTTGGGAGGCTGAGGCAGGCAGATTGCCTGAGCCCAGGAGTTCGAGACCAGCCTGGGCAACATGGTGAAACCCCATCTCTACTAAAAAATACAAAAAAATTAGATGGGCGTGGCAGTGTGTGCTTATAGTCCCAGCTACTCGGGAGGCTGAGGCAGGAGAATCGCTTGAACCCAGGAGGTGAAAGTTGCAGTGAGCTGAGATAGCACCACTGCACTGTAGCCTGGGTGACCAAGCAAGACTCCATCTCCAAAAAAAAAAAAAAAAAAAAAAAAAACAATCTCCTTTATTCTCCTTTCTCACTGCAGTCTGGTTTCCTCCATTTACACATGAGGAAAATAGGTTCTGCCAACAATTCCTAGGCTGTGTTTTACAATCCAGCCTCCCAGAGAAAGATTAATCTGATCTACCTTCGTTCCTATTACAGATTCCTTGATAAGGAATCTGATTTGTTTATCTTGAGTCTGGAGGCCACTCCTGGATCTGTGGCTGTTGCCGGGGCTATGATCATGTGGGTACAGGGCAACTTCCCGTGCAGAAACTTGCACGGTGGGAACAGGCAGCCGTGGGGAGATGCGGCAGTTCCTGAAAAAGAGATGTTGGCAAGAGAGCCTGGTAGACTGTCATTCCTATTTATACTGGAAAGAGAACTGAATTTAGTGTGAGAAGATCTGTGTTTGATTCTTGGCTCTGCTGTTTTGAGCTACCGTGGTCCTGAGCGTATCTCTTAATGCGGTGTGACTCTCAGTGTCCTGCTGGGTGTCACATGTTTTACCCACCACAGTTAAACAATCAGTAAGGGTTGTTACTATTACTGCTGCTGCTGTTTCTGTGATTACTGGTAGTATAATCATCATTATTACTTACTTTGCTTACCCAATATCCTTATTTTTTAAGAGTCTTATTCTGTTGCCCAGGTTGGAGGGCAGTAGCATAATCACAGCTCACTCACTGCAGCCTTGGATTAGACTCCTTGGTTCAAGCGATCCTACCTCCTCAGCCTCCCGGGTAGCTGAGACTACAGGAGTGTGCTACCATGCCCAGCTAATTTTTAAAATTTAAAGATTCATTTCTCTTTTGTAGAGATGTGGTCTTGCTGTTACTCAGGCTGGTTTTGAACTCTTGGCCTCGAGCAATTCTCTTGCCTTGGCCTCTCAAAGTGTTGGGTTTACAGGCAAGAGCTACCACTGCACTCTGCCCCAGTATCATTCATGAGAGCACCAGATCGGATAATGGATGGGAAAGCAGTTTAACCATGTACATGTGCACATTAAGGTATTATGATTTAATCACCATCTCATAGTCTAATGTCATTTTCTTTATTCTTCCTGCTCAACCTTTGATCTCTTATTTTATCTCTGTGTAACAGTAAAGTGATAAATCTCCTTTTAGAGTTAATTAGCTTTTGTAAAGTTTGGATGTTTGATTTATAAGATCCTAGAAAAGTGAAAACATCTGGAATAGAAAATAGAGAAGGGACTAATTTAATCTACTGTCTCATCTTTATTAAAAAAATTTTTTTTGAGACAGGGTCTTACTCTTTCACCGAGGCTGGAGTGCAGTGGCAATCATAGCTCACTGCAGCCTAGAACTCCTGGGCTTACGGGATCCCCCCACCTCAGTCGCCTTAGTAGCTGGGACTACAGTGCACACCTCCACACTCTGCTAAATTTTTCAATTTTTTGTCATGATGGGGTTTCACTATGTTACTGGTCTTGAACTCCTGGCCTGAAACCATTCTCCCACCTTGACCTCCCAAAGTGTTGGGATTATAGGCGTGAACCACTGTGCCTAGCCTCAACTGGTTTTAACATGCTTATGGAGTTCTATTTCTCTATGAGTCCTGTAATCACAAAAAAGAATTACCTTTTACTTGCCAGCTTGCTGTTAGAATGTCATTTGGTGGTTCTGAATTATTAACTCATACCTAATTATGAAAACATGAAGGGAGGAAGAAAGGGAAGACCATGAGTTTCCAATTCATACGTCCCTTTAAGCCATTGTGTCTGCTGCCTTTTGCTTTCCCCTCATATGGAGGAACATGACGAGTGAGATGCAGAGAACATACAATCTCTTTCATTGAAAACGTAAATCTGTAAAGCACTCACAAGTCTCCTTTGCATAAGGATCTGCTTTGGTCACCTAGTGCTTCAACAGAGAGCTGGAATCTCAGTCCGTCCAACTCTCTGGGAATTTGTGAGAGGTTAAAATAGATTTGGTATGAAATTTCCCCCAGAAATCCCTAGAACAAACAACTTATTTAGAATGCTTTAGAATTTTTTTTTTAATTTTAAATATGCCATAGCTTCATAAGAGTTATCTATGCTCAAATGAAAAAATGTTTAGAGAAAATTTATTTCAGCCATTTTCTCAGGATTATACTAAGTAATTGTTTGAGGTCATGATTTTTTTTTTTTAAGCTGGAGTCTCACTGTGTCACCCAAACTGGAGTGCAGTGGTATGATCTTGGCGTACTGCAACCTCTACCACCTGGGTTTGAGCTATTCTCCTGCCTCAGCCTCCCAAGTAGCTGGGATTACAGGCACGTGCCACCACACCTGGCTAGTAGAGACAAGGTTACCCCATGTTGCCCAGGCTGGTCTCAAACTCCTGACCACAGGTGATTTGTCCACTTTGGCCTCCCAAAGTGCTGGGATTACAGGCATGAGCCACCGCACCCAGCCATGTTTGAGGTTATAATGTATTATTAAGTGTTGGCCTGAGAATTAAGTAAGTTACTCAATTTTATACCTTTAAATAATTTGAGAATGTCTTAAGTGACTGATTAAGCTTGTGTTGCAGATCTGGGCTATGAAAATGGCACAAAACGAAAACATTAGATTTTAATCTGTAAATATGATATGAAAAGACCCAAAATGTGATTCTTTGCAAGAACATTTTCATAAACTGAAATTGTACCCGGGCAATCGACTGGAATATGGAACAATCCAGAAATAGACATGGCAAGTTCTCTACTTGGTTCCCATCTGCACAGGGCTCTCCCGAGTAGCCCTCAGGCTGGCACTTCCTCTCATTCCTCTCCCCACTGGTCACCTTGCTTCAGGGAACTGGCCTCTTACTGCTTTCTATGTGCAAAAGGGGCAATCTTCTGTGTGTTTGAGGAGCTGAGTTTCCTGAGGGTGGACACCGTAAACTTAGATGACAGAGACTTTCTGAAGCTTGAGCTGGTTAGATCCTAGGAGGTCTTGGATTTGGTTCAAGGAGCACAGGAAGTTGGGCTGAGGAACTGGAGTAGCTGGCATGACCAACTGTCACTTTCTTATCCATAAGCCTTAGACTTTTGCTACAGCTTTGTTTCTTTTTGGGTGACACCCTTTGATACCCTGTTCTAAAACTGCAGGGTTTTGGAGGGATCTGCTTTGAAGTGGAGCAACATTGATCATTTGATACCTTTTTGGAGGGACTTTTGACTATGTAGTGGGCTAAGGTGCAGGAAGCCCTGGAGTGTGGGCTTGGCCCAGAGCTATAACCCCAAGCCTCCTCTCATTTGTTTGACCTTCAGTTTTCCTTTCTGTAAAATAAGAAGGTTGGATTAATTTGTGTCTGTGTTTCAAAAAAGCTTTTTCATCAAACACAAGTGTGTTTAACAGGCACTCTTAGTAAAGTGTAAGTTAGACCTGGAAAAGCCCTTAAAAGTCATTTTCTAGGATAATCTAATCCACTGATTCTACAAATGAGGTTGTTGACTCCCAGAATTCTGAAGCATTTGGTCTAAAGCTGCATAATTTATGGTGAGTTAATTTTCTCCACCTTGATAGAGGGAAGAGCAGGCGAGGCTGTGGAGGAAACAAGACACTTTGTGTGACATGTGCTCTGCTTTGCCTTCATCTGTCTAAGGCTATGTTGAAGGCACTTTCTAGTGGGGACGGTTTTGTGTCTTCCCAAGGAACTGAAAGAGAACAGTGAGAAAATGAGATTATGTTCTGAACTTTGAAGCACTAAATGAAGTCAGCATGGAGATAAAGCTTTTAATGATGCATGCAGGAGTAATTTCATTGTGATAGCTGTATCACAATTTATGCTTTTTACATAATCCACAAAGCTTAGGCAACTGACTTATCCATGAAGTGACCAGAAAATCCTGCCATTCTCTGTCGTTCATGCATATGGTTTGACTTTTCTCTAATCTATTTTTTTTCAAAAGTCCTGATTGTGACAATTAGGCCCCAGTTGTGGAGGGGAATTTTCACAGTTTCTTATGTATATGTAATATCTTGATGAGAGTGATTTAAAACCTGGCATTCAGCATTTGGAAGACTCTTGCATTTCTGTTAAGAACAAGAGGAATCTCTTTTTCTCTCAAATATTCACTACATAGCATTAGAATAGATCATTGGTAGGGGATGATGGGGGTGGCTGGTTTTGTGGAAAAGATACAAAAATTAAATGAGCTGCAGAATGGAAAGAAGGTACTAGTTATTCCATTGTTCAGGATTTTTTCGTTTGGTGCTTTTACATATTACTATTTTTTCTCTTCTGAAGTTCCACCCAATAAAGACTTAGGAATTTCACAGAACGTTTCAAGATTTTATGAGAAAGTAAACAAGAAAATATACAGCAGTGTCAAAAACTCCAGCCTGTTGTCACTATTTCTTTTCAAGATAAATGGAGTTTCTTAATTGCATTTTTTTGGAATAGACTTAAGCAGACTGAAACAAGGTGTCAGGTGGGAGCTAACTTGATAAGATATCAGTGCTTTGGATGAGATATAGCAAAAGTCAGATACAGTCATGTGGTGCACAATGACATTTCTGTCAGTGATGGACTGCATCTATGACCCTGATCCCGTAAGATTATATGGAGCTGAAAAATTCCTGTCACCCTGTGACAGTGGGCAGCTGTGGCAGGGTTGTAGCACATTGCATTGCTCACGTGTTTGTGGTGATGCTGGTGCAAACAAATAATACTTTGTAAAGTAAAAAGTTATAGTAAGCTAAGAGCAACTTATCACTGAAGAAAGAAAAATTATTTTTAATAAATTTAGCATAGTTTAAGTGTACAGTGTTAATAAAGTCTATAATAGTGTATGACAATGTCCCAGCCTTCCCATTCACTCACTGCTCATTCACTGATCCACCTAGAGCTACTCCCAGCACTGCAAGCTCCATTCATGGTACGTGCCCTCTACTTTTTATCTTTTATACTGCATTTTTATTGTACCTTCCCTATATTTAGAAAAATAATTTCCATTGCATTACAATTGCCTGCAGTATTCAATATAGGTTTGTAGCCTAGGAGCTATAGGCCATTCCGTATAGCCTGAGTGTGTAGTAGGCTCTACCCAATAGGTTTGTGTAATTGCACTATGACATTTACACGAATGATGCATTTCTTAGAACATATCCTGTTGTTAAGTGACCCATGACTGTATGTTTATGTTGATCCAGACAATCAGGGAAAATACCCATCAAGGCGGAGGATGAGCACATGTTGTGTAGTTGTAAGACAAATAGAATTTGGCAGAATGCTGAACTCTGTTATGTTGACTGCCATCTCCTCTTTGAGGTGTGGCCTGTGGGTTCTCCATGCAGGGGAATGTTATTTGGAGTGTAATTGTCAAATTTACACTCCAAAGCATTATTTGGAGTGTAAATGTCATCTTGCACCAGGTGCTGGAATGCCGACTCTGTGCAAACACAGAGAATACTACAGAATTATTTTGGATTTTAAAAGGTACAGACACAGAAAGCCAAGATGACTCATAGGACTTGTATTAGTCACTAAAAAGAGAGCTGACATCATCATTGCTGCCTGAAGTTCAGACCTCTTTTTCGAGGGCTGTGATTCAGTTATAAGCAGTGGAGGCACTCTAGAGGTCTTAAGCCTGCTGCTACAGTGGCCTTTGATTGTGGTCTCATAGAAATGGAGGTGACCTGCTGGGGATGAAATCAGGCAAACATGTGTGAATCACTTATCCTGCGCATAGTACTAGCTTAAGAGCTTACTACTTTGTTTTTGTGTAAATTTGAATGAAAAAAGAAATTCAAATGAGGATAAAATGAGGGTGCTAAAGTTTATCTTTACTTAGCACACTGTTTACTCATAAATTATGTAAGTTAATGGGTTTACAATATTGCAGGAGGTTGACTAACATACAGTTAATAGATTTTAAGTCATTGAAGTGAACTTATTGAAGCTAGCCGTGTGTCTTTAAAGGTAATCAAATGGTAATTCTTCAGAACAATTCCATTTTCCAGACCTTTATATTTGGATAGTGGTTTCCCGCTGGTAGATTGCTCACATTGATAAGCATTTTGACAAGTCATCTATTTTGCTCAAGTTATGAAGTGCTTTGTAGACAAAGTGGATGAAGGTTGTGGCTGTAATCCAGTACTTTGACTTTCAGTTTGGCTTTCAAGGTTTTCTTTTCTACAGGAACAAAAAAAATAAAACATCTTAACAAATATGCTTGCCTTATAGTATTATTGAAAATATTACAGGTGAATAAAGAGTTAATTGATTAGAGATCTTAAATTTTTTATTTTAATTTTTGTAGGTACATTGTTGGTGTATGTATTTATGGGATACATGAGATGTTTTGATACAAGCATGCAATGCATAATAATGACATCATGTAAAACGGGGTATCTACTCTCAAGTATTTACTCTTTGCATTACAAACAACCCATTCTGGTTATTTAAAAAACATAAAAAAGCATAGTGACTTCCAGGTCCATCCATGCTGTTGCAGATGACAGCATCTCACTCTTTTTTTATGGTTGAATAGTACTCCACTATGTATAAGCACAGAATATATTTTTATTCTGGTTATTAGTTCCTTGTTGGATGGTAAGTTTGCAAATATTTTCTTTTATTCTGTGGGTCGTCTCTTCACTTTGTTGATTGTTTCCTTTGCTGTGCAGAAGCCTTTTAACTTGATGTGATTCCATTTGTCCATTTTGCTTTGGTGATTGATAGGGGTCTAGTTTCCTTTTTCTGCATATAGATATCCACTTTTCCAGCACTATTTATTGAAGAGACTGTCTTTTCCCCAGTGCATGTTCTTGGGACCTTGAAAATGAGTTTGCTGTAGGTATATGGATTTGTATCTGGGTTCTCTATTCTATTCCATTGGTCTATGTATCTTTTTTTAATGCCAGTCTTTTGCTATTTTGGTTTCTGCAGCTCTGTAGTATAATTTGCAGTCAGGTAATATTATTTCTTTAGGTTTGTTCTTTCTGTTTACGATGCCTTTGTCTATTCTGGGCCTTTGGTGCTTCCATATAAATTTTGGGATTTTTTCCTATAATGTCAGTGATATTTTAAAAGGGATTGCATTGAATCTGTAGGTTACTTTATGGAGTATGGACATTTTAACAATGTTGATTTTTCCAGTACATGAACATGGAATATATTTCCATTTTTTTGGTGTCCTCTTCAATTTCTTTCATCATTTATAGTTTTCATCATAGAGATCTTTCACTTCTTTGGTTAATTCCTACATATTTAATTTTATTTCTGGCTATCGTCAAGGGGATTAAAAAAAATTCTCTATCAGATTGTTCACTGTTGGCATATAGAAATGCTACTGTTTTTTTTTTATGTTGATTTAATGTCCTGAAACTTTACTCAATTTATCAGTTCTAATATTTTTTTTTTTTCTTGTGGAGTCTTTTGGTTTTTCCAAATATAAGATTACGTATGGTTTTTTCAAATATATAATCTCCAACAATGATAATAAAAATCTTTTAAGAAACTTGCTTAGCGTGTTCTTGACAGAATTTATTTTAAAAGCATATCACCCATATTTTTATTTAATCACTTCTGCTTAACTAGTGTCCACAGAATTCTTGCCTTATCCATAATTTCAAAATTCTGTGGTAAGAATGCTTATCGAAAATGATGAGTAGAATAATATAGAAGTGATTAGTGGCAAAAAAGTATGAATGTTTTTAATTTTTTTGCCTTAATCATGGTCTCTTGAAAGTTTTGGTTTTAGAGCTGCCTCATGAACTATCAGTTGTGTTGATGTGTGTCATACTGTATGTCAATGGCAGAAAACCATTATATTTTCCATAATAGTTTTTCAAGTTTGTATTTAATAGAGACAAATATGTGGAAAGCTTAACTTATGAAACAGAATGTGCCCTTTTAAAGAAACACTGCACTAGGTTGAATTTATTTGTGATAAGTTATAATTTACATATGTTCCATTAGTTTATTGAAAAACTATAATTTTGTTCATTTAGTTTATTTTAGAAGGTTACCAGAGGTATTTGTCTTTTAAAACAAGAATTTATATAAACTGTATGATGTTTTAACCATTCTTTCAGATGGTATGAAGAAAAATTTAGGATAAAAATAGCAGGAAAATATTTTTGACCGTTTGAATTTCCTGAAAAAACTCTCTTTAGTTTCTTCCACTTTTGAGGCTACCAACTAGATCTCTCTTTCATTTTATTTTTTTAAAGGTCCTTAGCACATAGGAAGGACAGTGAAGAAATGGATAAATTGTATGGCCATGATATGGCATCCTTTTGCATTTTTCTGGCAGAAGCAAGGTCACTGTCTGTAACCTACCTTCAGAGGAGTGTGGTTGCAAGATTTTCTGGCCCCTGCCTTGGGGAAGGCAGGACTCATAACGTGGTGAATGATCTAGATATTAAGAAGCTGGCAGTGACAGATAGTCACAATAAAGTTCATAGAAATTTCATCGGCCACTTTTTATTTTTCTTCTAGATCAGAAGATAGAGCTTGTGATATGGAAGTTTTCTTAGCTACCATGAGAATATTTACCATCTCCTTTTATCATAATAGGCTCTCAAATTTAGAATGACTAGTGATAAATATTTAAAATTTATTGAGAGCCTGCTGTGGAATGGACTGTTGTAAGTGAATGCATTAATTTATAGATCTAAATTCAGCCAAAAGATTCAGCTCATAAAGATCAGGAGATTGGATTTGTAGAAGAGAAGGTAATTACTTTGAGGTGAAATGATCATGATGTGCTGGGATCTTTGGTTGTGTCCTTTAAGTGGCTAGGTGCTCCAGATTTTAAAGATTTGGCAGAGAATGCTGAGAGTGACCACGTTTTGAGTAATTAGTAGGGGTGAGAAGGGAGACACGCAAAACAAAACAAAACAAAAACAAACAAACAAAATAATCCCCACCTGTTTTTCCTTTTTGGCAGGGGGAAATTCACTTATAGTACCAGCAATTAGTATAATACCCCACAAATAATATAAGCACAATAAACTTTTTATAAAGAAATCAACTTTTGGCCACTCATGGTGGGTCACACCTGTAATCCCAGCACTTTGGGAGGCCGAGGCGGGTGGATTGCCTGAGCTCAGGACTTCGAGACCAGCCTGGGCAACACGGTGCAACCCTGTCTCTACCAAAATACAAAAAATTAGCCAGTTGTGTCAGCATGTGCCTGTAGTTCCAGCTACTCAGGAGACTGAGGCAGGAGAATTGCTTGAACCTGGGAGGTGGAGGTTGCAGTGAGCTGAGATTGCACCACTGCACTACAGCCTGTGCTACAGAGAGAGACTTCATCTCAAAAAAAATAATAATAGTAACTTTTGACTTGAGTGGCAGCTCATGTCTGTCATCCCAGCACTTTAGGGGGCTGAGGCAGGAGGATTGCTTGAGGCCAGGAGTTTGAGACCAGCATAGTCAACATACTGAGAGCCTGTCTCTTAAAAAAAATCAGCTTTTAAAAATTGTGGGATAATATATATAATACAAAATTTACTTAACCATTTTCAGTGTATCATTCAGTGGCTGTAAGCACATTCACATTGTTGTGCAGCCATCACTACCATCCATCTCCAGAACTTTTTCGTCATCCCAAACTGCAATTCTGTATTCAGTAAAGAATAATCCCCCATTGCCTCCTCCTCTCCCAGCCCCTGGTAACCCCCATTCTACTTTCTGTCTTTATGAATTTGACAATTCTAGGTACCTCATGTAAGTGGAATAATTCAATATTTGTTCTTCTGTATCTGGCTTATTTCACTTAGCATAATATTTTCAGGGTACATTCATGTTGTATTATATGCTATTTTTTTGAGATGGAGTCTTGCTGTGTCTCTCAGGCTAGAGTGCAGTGGTGTGATCTTGACTCACTGTAATCTCTACCTTCCTTGTTCAAGCAATTTTCCTGCCTCAGCCTCCTGAGTAGCTTGGATTACAGGCATGTGCCATCACACTCAGCTATTTTTTTTTTTTTTTTTGTATTTTTAATAGAGATGGGGTTTCACCATGTTGGCCAGGCTGATCTTGAACCCCTGACCTCAGGTGATCTGTCTGCTTTGGCCTTCCAAAGTGCTGGGCTTACAGGCATGAGCCACCAGACCCAGCCTAGAATTTCATTTTTTTAAGGCTGAGTAATATTCTATTGTATGCTGATACTACGTTTTCTTTATCTGTTCATCCGTAATAGACTTTTAGGTTGTTTCTACTTTTTGGCTGTTGTGAATAATGTTGCCATTAACACTGGTGCACTAATTTCTGTTTGGGTCTCTGCTTTCACTTATTTTCAGTAAATATCTGGAAGTGGAATTGCTGTCATATGGTAACTCTATGCTTCACTATTTTAGGAACCACCAGACTGTTGTCTATAGTGGCTGAACCATTTTACATTCCCTCTTGCAATGCACATGGAGAACCATGTCTTTATCAACACTTTTTGTTTTCCTTGTGTGTTTTTTTTTTTCTTTTTCATGGTAGTCATCCTATGTATAAAGTGGTATCTCATTGTGGTTTTGATTTGTGTCTTTTCATATGCTTACTGGCTATTAGTATATCTTCTTTGAAGAAATGTCTGTTCAAGTTCTTTGCCCATTTTTCAACTGAGTTGTTTGTATTTTGTTGTTGACAGACCCTCCCATGTCGGCCTCCCAAAGTGCTTTGATTATAAACATGAGCCACCACACCCAGCCAGTGTGTATTCTTTCATGTTCGGCTTCTTTTGTTTAGCATAATGTCTGTAAGATTCAGCTGCACTATTCTACCTAGCAATAGTTTTTAAAAAATCTGTAGTATTTTATTGTATGAATACACCACACATTACTTATTCATTCTACTATAAATGGATGTTTTGATTATTTCCAGTTTGGAATATTAAGACTGATACTGCTGTGAACATTATTGTATACGTCTTTTGGTGAATATATGCATTTGTCAAGTTAACAGCTAGGAGTAGAATTGTTAGGTCATAGGATATATATATGTTCAGTTGCAGTAGTTACCTCCAAATGGTTTTCTGAAGTGGTTGCACTAATTTACGTGACAACTGCACTGTAGTAAATGAGAGTTCTAATTGCCTCACTTCCTATCTAGCACTAGGTATTGTTTATTTTAACCATTTTGGTGGCTATATAATGGTGTAACTTTGTAGTTTTAGTTAGAATTTCCCTAATGGCTACTGAAGTTAAGCATCTTTTCAGATGTTTACTGGACGCTTGTATGCTTTCTTTTGTCAAGTTCTCATTCAAAGCTTTTGCCCATTTCTTTACTGGTAATTTGCTATCATCAATGTGTGCGGATGAGTTCTCTATTTGACGTATGTGTTGGAGATACCTTCCTCTACTTTTTGGATTGCCTTTTCACTTTCTTAATGGAGCCTTTTCATGAACAGCTGGTCTTAATTTTAATGTAATTTGGTGTATATATATTTTTTATTTTATGCTTGGTACCTTTTTGTATATTATTAAAGTAATTGTTACCTAAGGCCATGAAGATATTTTTGCCAGTTTTGTTTTTTTCTATAAGCTTTGTTGTTTTACTTTTTAAGATTTAGATCTACAGTACATCTGGACTTTGTTTCAGTGTATGGGTTAGGTAGAAATTGAGGTTGTTTTTATATCGTATAGGTATCCACTGGCCCCAGTACTGTTCATACAAGATCATCTTTTTCAATTACATGTCCTACTGCATTTTCTTATTTAAAATTATGTATCTGTTTCTGAACTTTCCAATCTGTTTCATTGGTGCCTATTTATCTTTCTATTGGTGTCATACTGTTATAATTATTATAGATTTGTAATATCACACTATCTGGTAGTACAAACCATCTAGATTTATTCTTATTTCCAGCCCTTTGTATTTCCATATACATGTTAGGATTTGTTTAATCAATTAAAATAAACTCTACTGCACTGTAGAGTTTTGGAATTTTTAGTAGATCACTTTAGGGAGAATTGCCACCTTTGCTGTACTGAATTTTCTAATCCATGTATATGGTATATTTTTTCACTTACTTTGGTGTTTAAATTTTTTTTCTTAATAATGTTCTATAAATTTTCAGTTTAAATTTCTCATTCATCTTTTGTTAGATTTAGTATTAGATCTTTAATATTAATCAATGCTATTGTAAATGGCATTTTCAATTTTTGTTGTTGCTGATATATGGAAACAAGATTGACTCTTTGTATTGATCTTGTATCCAGCAATCTTGGTAAATTAACTTATTTCAAGTAGTATGTCAATTTTCTTTTTTTGTTTTCAGATTCTGTTGTCTGCAAGTGTTGAGAATTTCCTTTTTTTCCCCTTCCAATTCTTATGCTTGTTTTTTCTTTTTCTTGCATCGTTACACTGATTAGGACATCCAGTACAATATTAACAGAAGTAATGATAGTGGGCATCCATGTCTTTCCTGACTCACAAGAAAAGCTGTCAATAACCATCATGTATGATGTTTACTGAAGATCTCTGATGGATACTCTTTATCAGAATTAGGTGGTTCTTGTCAATTTCTGTTTCATAACAGTATTTTTTTAAAAGTCATGAATTGGTGTTAATTTATGTCAGTTGCTTTACTGTATCTGTTGAAATCATATATTTTCTTCCCATGTTTTAATTAATTTTAGAATATTGAGGTATGATTGATATATAAAAAGCTGTGTATATATAACACATACATCTTGTGGAATTTGGAGAATGTATACACCCATGAAGTCATTATCACTATCAAGGCCATAAACATAGCCATCGCCTCCCAAAATTTCATCTTATTCTCTTTTTTATTATTATTGTATTTTTCTTTCTTTTTTTTGTGGTAGGAACACTTAACATAAGATCTACCCTCTTAACAGACTTTAACTATACAACATAGTATTGTTAGTTATAGTAGCTAATGCTACTATATTGTATGGTAGCTTTCCAGTATACTAATTTATTCTGTGTAACTGAAACTTTGTGCCCTTTGAACATCAACTCCCAATTTTTTCCCTTCCACAGCTCCTGGCACTATCATTTCACCCTCTGTTTCTGTGAATTTAAGTATTTTGGAACTCACATATAGATGAGATCATACAGGATTTATCTTCCTGTTTGGCTTATTTCACTTCATGTAATGCCCTCTAGATCCATCCATGTTGTTGCAAATGGCAGGATTTCCTTCATTTTAAAGGCTGAGTAGTACATTGTACATGTGCAGCACATTTTCTTTATCCTCTCATCTGTCGGTGGATATTTAGGTTGTTTCCACATCTTGACTATTGTGAATATTGCTGCAGTGAATATGGGATTATGAATATCTCTTTGGACCACTGATGTTAGTTTCTTTAAATAAATGCCCAGATACGGGATTGCTGGATTATATGGTAGTCCTATTTTTAGTATTTTGAGGAATAACTGTGCTGTTTTTCACACATTGCCACCAACAGTATACAAGGGTTACCTTTTCTTCACATATTTGCCAATATTTATTTTTTTAAATTATGTAATAGCCATCCTGATAGTGTAAGGTGATATCTCATTGCAATTTTTATTTGTATTTCCTTGATGATTAGTGATATTGAGCACCTTTTTCTATACTTGCTGAATATTTATATGTCTTCTTTGGATAAATGTTTGGTCAAGCCCTTTGCCCAATTTAAATCAGATTTTTTTTTTTTTTTTGCGGTTGAATTGTATGAGTTGCTTATATATTTTGTGTATTATCCCCTTATCAAATATATGGTTTGCCAATATTTTCTCCCATTCTATAGTTTGTCTTTTCATTTTGGTGATTGATTTCCTTCACTGTTTGGAAGTTTGTTGGTTTGAGGTAGTCCCATTTATTTATTTTTGCTTTCATTGTCTGTGCTTTTAGTGTCATATCAAAAAAAAATTATTGTCAAGACCATTGTCAATACACTTTTCCTTTTTATTTTCTTCTACCAGTTTTACAGTTTCAGGTCTTATATTTAAGTCCTCAATTTATTTTGAATTGATTTTTGTATATTGTGTAAGATTAGATTTGGTGTGTATATATTCATTTTTCCAATACCGTTTCTTGAAGAAACTGTCCTTTCTCCATTGTGTATTCTTGCTGCCCTTGTCAAAATATTAGTTGACTGTATATACATGGGTTTATTTCTTGGCTCTCTATTCTGCTCCATTGGTCTATGTATCTGTTTTTATGCTAATTCCATACTTTATGATTATTATAGCTGCCTCTAGCTTTGTTCTTCTTGCTTAGTATTTCTTTGGCTATTTGTGGTCTTTCGTGGTTCCATATAAATTTTAGGATAGTTTTTCTATTTCTGTGAAAAATACCATTGGAATTTTAATAGGGAATGTACTGAATATGTAGATCAATTTGGGTAGTGTGAATATTTTAATAGTATTAATTTGTCTAATCTGTGAAAAGGGAATATGTTTCTCTTTGTGTCTGTTTTAATATCTTTCATCAATGTTTTACAGCTTTCAGTGTACAGATTTTTTATCTTTTTGATTAAATTTATACCTCATCATTTACTCTTTTTAATGTTGTTGTTAAGGGGATTGGTTTTTAAATTTTATTGAATAGTTTGTTGTCAGGATATAAAAACGACTCATTTTTGTATATTGGTTTCATATTCTGCAACTTTACCAAATTTAAAAAATTAGTTTGAAGACTTTTTGGTGAAATATTTATGGTTTCCTATATATAAGACTTGTGACTTGCAAAGACAGACAATTTTACTTCTTTCTTTCTGATTTGGATACCTTTTCCTCTTTCTCTTTTGCCTAAGTGCTCTGGCTAGGACTTCTAGTATCATGTCAAGAGTGGGTATCTTTATGTTGTTCCTAACTTTTCACCATTGTAAATGATGTGGGCTTCTCATATATGGCCTTTATTGTTTTGAGGTCTATTCCTTCTATACCTAATTTGTTAATAGTTTTTTAAAATCATGACAAATGCCTTTTCTGCATCTATTGATCATGATTTTTACCCTTCATTTTGTTAATGTAATCGGTCACATTCATTGATTTTGATATGTTGAACCATCCTTGCATACCAGGGATAAGTTCCACTTGATAGGACATATAATCCTCTAAATGTGCTGTCAAATAGATGAACCTGAAAACCATCATTCTCAGCAAACTGACACAAGAGCAGAAGATCAAACACCGCATGTTCTCACTCACAGGCGGGTGTTGAACAATGAGAACACATGGACACATGGAGGGGAGCACTACACACTGGGGTCCATTGAGGGGAAATGGGGGAGAGATGGGGGGGTAGGGAGGTGGGAAGAGATAGCATGGGGAGAAATGACAGATACAGGTGAGGGGAAGGAAGGCAGCAAACCACACTGCCATGTGTGTACCTATGCAACAATCTTGCATGTTCTTCACATGTACCCCAAAACCTAAAATGCAATTAAAAAAAAAAGCTAAAAAAATGTGCTGTCAAATTTGCCAGTATTTTGTCAAGTATTTTTGTATGTATGTTCATTAGGGATATTGCTTTGTAATCTTCTTTTATTGGAATGACCTTGCCTTGTCTGTCTGTGCTATCAGGGTATTTGGAAGTGTTCTCTCTACTCTTCAATTTTTTGAAGGGTTTGCGAAGGGTTGGTGTCAGTTCTTTTAAAAATTTTTGTAGAATTTACCAGTAAAGCCACCAGATACTGGGCTTTCTTCATTGGGAAGTTTTAAATTACTGATTGAATATTACTTGTTATTTGTTCAGATTCTCTATTTACATACTCTTTGTGTAGATTGTATATTTCTAGGAACTCATCCACTTCTTCTATGTCATCCAATGTGTTGGCAAATAATTGTTCATAGTAGTGTTATGATCCCTTAAATTTGTATTTCTGTGCTTCTATCTGTTGTAATGTCTCTTATTTGATTTATGATTTTATTTGAATTATCTCTTTTTTTCATTGTTAGTGTGGCTAAAGCTTTGTCAAATTTATCATTTCACATAATCAATTCTTAGTTTTATCTTTTTAATTGTTTTTGTAGTGTCTATTTTACTTATTTTTGTTCGAATCTTTATTCCTTCTTTCATTCTGCTAAGTTTTGGCCTAGTTTTCTTCTTCCCTAGCTCCTTGAAGTATAAAGCTAGATTGTCTATTTGACATCTTCCTTACTTTGTAATGGAGGCATTAATTGCTGTAAACTTTTATCTTAGCACTGCTTTTGCTGCCTCCCTTAAGTTTCAATATGTTGTATGTTTCCATATTTGTTTGTTTCAAGATTTTTTTGATTTCCCTTTTGGTTTCTTATTTGACCAATTGATTATTCAGAAGTATGTTATTTAAGTTAGATGTATTTGTGAATTTTCAAATTTTCCTTTTGTATTGATTTTTAGTTTTATAACATGATGGTTGAAAAAGTTACTTGACATTATTTACAGCTTCTTAAATTTGTTAGGACTTGTTCTGTGGCCTAACATATAATCTACCTTGGAGAATGTTATGTATATGCTCGAAAAGAATGTGTATTCTGCTGCTATTGGATAGAATGTTCTGTTTATATCTGTTAGGTCCCTTTGGCTTATAGTGTTGCTGAAGGTTGTTGTTTCCTCATTGATATTCTGTTTGGATGAAGTAGGCATTGTTGAAGTAGGCATTGAGGTACTGAAGTTCCCTTCTACTATTGCATTGCTGTCTGTTTCTCCCTTGAGTTCTGTTAATATTTGCTTTATATGTTTATTTGCTCTTATGTAGGGTGCATATATAACTGTTATATCCTCTTCATGAATGGGCCCCTTTATCAATTTGTAACAACATTCATTTTCTTCTGTGACTGTTTTTTATTTAAAGTCTATTTTTTTTTCTTCTGTAAGTATAGCTACTCCTGCTCTCCTTTGTTTACTATTTGCATGGAATATTTTTTTCTGTCCTTTTGTTTTCAGCCTATGTGTGTTATTAAAGCTAATGTCAGTCTCTTACAAACAGCTCATAGTTGGATCTTTTTTTTAAAAAAAATTAATTAAATTATTCTTTGCTTTTGGATTGGAGAATACACATTGATATTTAAAGTACTTATTGATAGGCAGGGCTTACTATAACTATTTCAGTAATTGTTCTTTCACTGTTTTGTAGTTTATTTATTTGCTCCTTTCTTCCTCTGTTGCCATCTCCTTTTGTGATTTGATGATTTTTTTTTTTTTTTGGTGGTAGTATGCTTTGATTCCTTTACCATTCTCTTTTATATATCTAATATATCAGTTTTCCTTGTGGTTACCATAAGGCTCACATAAAACACTTACAGTTAAAACAGTCTATTTTAAGCTGATAACAACTTTAGTTTAATTGCATTAAAAAACTCTATACATTTACTTCACCTCACAATATTTCATGTTATTGGTGTCACAGTTTACTACTTTTTTCCTTTTTTAATGTAACAAGTCAATCTTTATTGCACTTAAACATTTTACAATGTTTTATGTTGTGTATTCATTAACAAATTATTGTAGCTATAGTTATTTTTAATACTTTTGCCTTTTATACTAAAGTGACTTATTCACCTTCATGATAGTATTAAAGTATTCTGAATTTGATTATGTGCTTATCTTTACCAGTGAGGTTTATACTTTCATATGTTTTCACAGTGCTAATTAGTGTCCTATTGTTTAAACGTTGAAGAACTCCCTTTAGCATTTCTTGTAAAGCAAATCTAATGATGGTGAATTCCCACAGCCTTTGTTTTTCTGTGAAAGACTTTCTGTCTCCATTTCTTAAGGAGAGATTTGTTGTATTTTTGGTTGACTGCTTTTTTTCTTTCAGCACTTGAATATATCATCCCACTCTCTCTTGAAGTGCAAGGTTTCTGCTGATAAATTCATTCACAGTCTTATGGTGTTTCCCTTGTATGTGATGAATTGCTTTTCTCTTACTACTTTCAAACTTCTTTTTTTTTTTCTTTCCATTTTTGACAATTTGATTATAATGTGTCTTGGTGGGGAGATTTTTATATTCTACCATTTGGGGTTCTTTGGGCTTCCTTAATCTTAATGTTCATTTTCCTCCCCATATTTGGAAAGTTTTCTGACTTAATTTCTAAAATAAATTTGCTTTCTCTTTGTCCCTCTTGTCTTTCTCTGCTTCTTTTAGGACTCCTATAATTTATATAATTGTTCACATAATACTGTTTCATAAGTCCTATAGACTTTCTTTATTCTTTTTCATTCTTGTTTTATTTTATCCCTCTGACTAATTTTAAATAACCTGGCTTTGAGTTCATGGATGATTCTTCTTGATTGAGTCTGACATTGAAGCTCTCAGTTGAATTTTTCAGTTCAGGTGTTGTGTTCTTCATTTCCAGAATTTCTGTTTGGTTCTTTTTAAAGGTGTGTATCTTTTTGTTGAACCTCTAATTTTGCTTGCACATTGTTTCCCTTATATCCTTTAGTTTTCTGTCATTTTTTTCTCTCTAGTAGCTCACTGAGTTTTATTAAAGACAATTACTTTGAATTTTTTGTTGGGAAATTCATAGGTATCAATTTTTTAAGGATCAGTCTTTGGAACTTTACTTTGTTCTTTTGGTGGTATTCTGTTTTTTTTTTTTTGTTTTGTTTTTTGTTTTTTTGTTTTTTTGATTGTTTGTATTCCTGGAAGCATTGCATTTTTTTTTTTTTTTTGCATTTGAATAAGTAGTCACCTCATCTAGCCTTTACTGATTGGCTTCAGGAGAGAAAGACCTTCACCTGTGAGCCTGTCACTGGTGAGACCTTCTTTAATGAGTCTCTCTAGATTCTGGAGGTCTCTGAGACCTTTTCAATGGACGCACATGCTCTACTGCTCTTGTTCCTTCTTATAGGAGAAGTCTTAGGATTGTGGGTCTTTTTTTTCTTTTGATCCTGCAAAGCCAGGCCTGAGAGGAGGGCCTAGTATTTATTTTCCTTAGTGGAGCAACCTGATTTATTCAGGTTGTACATATTAGCCCAATCTAGCAGAGTCAGGTTGGCTACTGAGATCTGCACCAACTGTTAAGATGTGTGTGCTATCTGCAGGGAGCTTATTTGCATCATTGCGGGAATATATAGGGAACTGTGCATGGGAATGTGTGAGGCACAGGCCATTGGGGAGTATGAGGTGCCGGTGGTGTGGGTCAACTGGTTGCAGGGGTCCAAAGGAGAGTCATTTTGAGGGATTTTTCAGTGAGTCTCTTGGTGGAGTTGGCTAGCTGATTAGCAGGATCCATGGCTGGCTGTTGTGATGTGTGTACTGGCAGTGAGCCCCTGCTCCTTTTCCATGCTCTCAGCTATTTCCAGATGATGCAGTTGTATGGATCCCCTCAGTATTCTTGGTGAGCAAGACAGAAATGGGCCTGCTAGGCAGCATCCCACAAGGGTGGGGAAGCTGGGTGCTTGCCTTGCTCTCTCTGTGGGACAAATTCTGTGCCAAGGAGGCTTCTCTTGGTACTGAGCTGTGCCACCTTGGGGAAGGAGTAATGTCAGTAATGTGAAACTGCTTTTCACCGTTTTTAATGCATCTACTCTCAATTTATTTATTTATTTATTTTGCTTCATCAAGGTGCTAGAAACTTAGCTAGACTCTGGGTTCTAACAAAGTTATTTTTGTTTGTGGATAGTTGTCAAAATTGGTGTTTTTGTGGCAGTATGAGGGCTGGCATTTGCTATTTTGCCATCTTGCTTATATCCCTCCCTCATTTTAAAAGGATTTTTGCATTCATGTTCATAAAAAATTGGTCTGTAATTTTCTCAAAATGTTCTTGTCAGGTTTTTAGGCTACTGTTATTTTGGCCTCATAAAATTGATTGAGAAGGTTAATTCTGTTCTCTGGAAGAATGTCAGTTTGGTGTTATTTCTTTTTAAATTTTTGGGAGAATTAACTAGTAAAGCTGTCTGGGCTTGGAGATTTCTTTACAGAAAGGTTTTAATAAGGGCTTCAATTTATTTTATAGACAAAGTAGAATTCAGATTTTTTTTTTTTGAGACGGAGTTTCACTCTTGTTACCCAGGCTGGAGTGCAATGGCGCGATCTTGGCTCACTGCAACCTCCGCCTCCTGGGTTCAGGCAATTCTCCTGCCTCAGTCTCCTGAGTGGCTGGGATTACAGGCATGTGACACCATGCCCAGTTAATTTTTTGTATTTTTAGTAGAGACGGTTTCACCATGTTGACCAGGATGGTCTCGATCTCTTGACCTCATGATCCACCCGCCTCGGCCTCCCAAAGTGCTGGGATTACAGGCGTGAGCCACCGCGCCTGGTGAATTCAGATTTTTAACATTTTCTTGATTTGATATTTCATTTTTAAGAAATTTTATTCTATAATTTGTCAGATTCATTAATTAGTAAGGAGTTGTTTATGATGCTTTTATTATGTCTTGTCTTTAATATATGTGTAATCTGTAGTCATATTCTTCCTTTCCCTATCTGATATTGCCAATTTGTATTTTCTTTTGCTTTTTGTCTTGCTATGAGTTTATCACTTTTATTAATCTTTTAAAAGAATAAACTTTGGCTTTGTCTATTGTGCATTTTGTTTCCATTCCATTGATTTTTTTTCTTTTTTAAAAAATTATTTCCTTTTCAAAAAACTTTCTTGTATTTGATTTTCGTTCTTTTTCTAGCTCTTGATAATAATCCACATAAGGCTTTACTTTCAGCACCTGATTTAGCTGTATCTCACAAATTCTGGTTCATCATATATGAATTATTCAGTTCTAGCTATTTTCACATTTCTATTGTGATTTATTCTTTGATTATTTTGGTATTAGAAGCATTCAAGTTCTAAGCACTTGAGGATTTTCCAGTTAAATGTTTCTTATTGATTTCTTGCTTAATTGCATTGTGTTTAGGTAATATTTTTTGAATGATGATAATTAAACTTTTTTGAAGTTTGCTTTATGACCCAGCATATACAGTCGATTTTGGTAAATGTTTCAAGTGCATTTAAAAGACATTTTTTATTATCTTTGTTGGTGAAGTGTTGTATACATGGTCAAATTTGTGAATTGCATCATTTAGCCCTAATGATTTGATGTTTCGGTTGGAGGTAGGGGTGGATCTGGTTGTTCTGTAAGCTACTGATAGTGGTAGTTTAAGTCTTCAGTATATTTATTGGTTTGTCCATTTATCCCTTTAGCAATCAATTTTTGTTTTACTTGTTTTGAAGCTCTGCTAATGAGTACACACTAATAGATAATTCTTATTTCTTCCTAAGGGATTATTGCCTTTATACTTACGAGATGTTCTTTAAAAAAAAAATCTCTGGTAATATTTCTTGCCTTACAGTCTAGGTTTTCTTATATTAGTATAGTTTTATCAGTCTTTTGAAAAGTTAGGTTTTTTTATTGTATGTGTTTTTATGTTAAAACGTATTTTTCAAGTCTTTTATTTCCTTATATTTAAAGCTTGTTCTATAGGTAAATAGGTTTAGTGTTTAGGTTTCTAACATCCACTCTGATAATTTCATTTTTTTAACTTGAGCATCTGACTCCTTTGCATTTAATATAATTAATGACCTTTGTTCATATTTGTCACCTACTCTTTGTCTTCTACTTGATACACTCTTTTGACCTGAAATTTATCTATTTTTTTAACTAGCCTTTGTGTTTACTATAGTGATTAGAAATCTCTATCCTTTCTTTATAATTATGTGAAACAATTTGTTGCTTAGTTTACTTTCCTTCTTTTTCCTTAGAAAATGTCAGTTTTGTTTTCCTTGTTATCTTTTGTATTATTGTTGATATGGATGTTAATTCTAGACATAAATATAATTCAGGACCCAATATTATTATTAATCAGTATTGGTTTACATTTACCCACATATTTACCTTTTATTCTTCATTTCTTTTTGCATTTCTGTGTTCTGTCTGGGAACATTTTTCTTCCACCTGAACAACTCTCTCCTCTCCACCATCCATTTTCCTTCTTTCTCTCCTCTTCCTCCTCCTCCTTTTTCTCCTTCTCCATTTTCTTCTTCTTTTAGTATGGTTCTGTTGTCAGTGGATCATTAAAGTTTTTATTTGTTCAAAAACATCTTCATTTCAATTTTATTTTTTGAGAATATGTTCATTGTTATAAAATTCTTTGTGGGTACTTAGGTTTTGTTTGGTTTGTTTCAAAACACTTTAACAAGGCCATTCTATTGTCTTATCACTTTCATTATTCCTGTTAGAAGTCAACTCTGTATCTTATTGTTGTTCTTTGAAAGTAATGTATTTCCTTCTCCTTCCTCTCCATCCCATACTACTTTTTAGGTTTTTTTCTTTGTGTTTATGTTAGCACTCTTATTAGCATATGCTGAGATTTGGATTTCTTTATAGTTATCTTACTTAGGGTTTATAGAGCTTCTTTTATTTAAGTAAACTAGTCATTGAACTTAAACATATATATGTAAAAGTCCATTGAACGTATGTGTTCAGGTTAGCGAGTTTTTACAAAGTAAACACATCCATGTGTCCCGCAACTATATTAAGAAACAGAACATTCCTAGAACTTTAGAAACCCCTTCCTAGGTACTATTTTATATAAATACTATTTTCTAAAGGTAACAGCTGTCTTGACTTCCCATGCTTTAGGTTAGTTTTAGTTTTGCCTGTTATTGAACCTTATACAAATAGAATTGTATAGTCTGCGTTCTTTCAAGTCAATATAATGTTTGTGGTATTTATCCATGTGGATGCATTAGTTATAGTTTGTTTATTCTCACTAATATACATTGCTTGTTCATTCTGTTGGATGACTGTATTATAATTTATCCATTCTTCTCTTGATGAACATTTTGTTATTATAAGTATACTATGAGCATTCCTATGTATCTTTTATTTGATATTTGTATGCATTTCTGTCCTAGGAATGTTGGTGAGAGTCTATTGTTTGGTGTTTTTCTCAGTTTTGGAACACTTTTGGCAATTTTCTCTTCAAAGATCGATCAACTAGTTTTCTCATTTTTTTTTTTCTTTTTGGGATCCCAATTACATTTTATATGTTTTTATTGTGACCTATATATTTTATGTTCCTTTTCTGTCCCTTTTATTCTTCCTCTCTGTTTAGTTTAGGTATGGTCTACTGACTTGTTATTCAGATTACTGCAATGTCAATCTGGTATTAAACCCATCTATTAATGAGTTTCAGATATTGTATTTTCCAGTTCTAGAATTTCCATTTGGTTCTTTTTACATATTCCAGATAACTGTTGAAAAACACTATCTTTCATTAATTTAATTTAATTTTCCTTAAATTTCTTGAACATAATGATAATTATTTTAAGGTCTTTGATATTAGCTCTAATATCTGAATCACCTATGGGTCTATTCTAGTTTTAAGTCATATTATCTTACCTTTTAGTATGCTTGGTAATTTTTTATTGAATGCTAGGCTTTGAGTATAAAAAGTTATAGAGGCTGTAAATGTTACAAATTGATGTTATCTTCCTCTAGAGAGGTTTACTCTGTTTTTTTTACAAGGCAGATGAATTGGGGGATGCATCACCTCAACTACATTAAGGTTAGGTTACAGTTTCTGTAAGCCCTGGTCTATCTCTGGTTGGTTCCTATTCCTCAGGCATTCCCCTCCATGAATTTACTGAGAATTCTGTTGTGTTCACCTCCTCTCCTTGTTGAGTTTTCAGTGCTGATCTTTATTCTTCACAGTACTATGCGACTAGTAGGAAAACTCTACTTTGCCTTATAATGATTATGACTTAGCTTTTTTGCTTACCTTGCTAAATATCAGAGTAATACTGGTCATGCGTTTGAGGGTATTCAAGTCTCCAATTTCGATCCTCTAGCCTCCTAGGATTACATAAGCTCTGCCATGGTCCTTTACCTGTGCAATTATAACCAGGAAAATATATATTGACAACTTACCTCTCTGACTTTCTCATTTTTTTTTCTGGCTTAGGGTAATCTTATGCTTTCTCATTCTTATTTTTTTTCATAGCTCTCTGATGCCTTCATTAGTTTAGTATTTTATGTAGTCACTTTTGTCATTCAAGAAAGTATTGGTTAGTCTGCCTTAAAGTATTACATCCTACTCAGATGCCCTCAAAGAATGTTTATTTGCAAAAGTAAACAGCTTTTAGAAGCACTCGGCATAATAGGTCTCGCCTGTGACTACTTATGACCTTTCTTTTGAACCTTTAACTGCTAGATTTGATTCAATACATGAATGAACAAATTAAGGAGTGACTACATGTGGCTCGTATTAGTCCTTCTTCACACTGCCCTAAAGATACTACCCGAGATTGGGTAATTTACAAAACAAAGGAGGTTTAATTGACTCACAGTTCCACATGGCTGGGAGACCTTAGGAGACTTACAATCATGATGGAAGGGGAAGCAGGCATCTTCTTCACAAGATGGCAGAAGAGAATGTGAGCATGTGAAGAAGGAATTGTGAAATGATTATAAAACCATCAGATCTCATGAGAATTCACTCACTATCCAGTAACTTCCCACCAGGTTCCTCCCTAGACATGTGGAGAATGAGTGGGATTACAGTTTGTGATGAAATTTGGGTGGGGACACAAAGCCAAACCATATCACAGCTGTTGGAAGAATAACCCAGACTTGGTAGGTGATCTTTAATGCATATCATTAGAGCAAAGAAGCATGCATTATTTTTAGTTTGCAAATTGATTTTAGAGCAGTCATGACACTCTAATACGCATATAATTAGTGTGCTGTGATAGCATATTATTTTTATCTCTAAAAGAGCAATCGATTTCTGAGAGACTTGGTACCTTAGAAAGACAAAATTTGGAGTGACAAAGGTAAACCGTTAATAGTTCATGAGTGGTCTTGGTACATGCTTTTTTGGTGTTGCTAGAGTTATATTTGTTTCAGTGACTTTGGACATATAAAAAAGGGACATTTCAGAAATATATTTAATGATCTTATTTAAATCCAGACATAGATTTGACAGAACAAAGATAAAAATACATAATTGTCAATAGAGAGTTAAAATTACATGGGCAATATGGTAATAATGTCAGCTCATATCTTTTTGGGAATCACAGGCAAAACTCCTTACCCCCAAACAAACCATATCTTTCATAAACTAGAAGGTAGATTTGCTATTTATGACATTCCTGTAGAAAATACTGTATTTCCTCCACTAAACTATTGCATGTAAGCTGCTTCATTATTTTAAGGATGACTAGTAAGAAAAATGCCAATTAAACAATTATATTTTGATTTATTTAATCACCAAGAATGTATGCTCTTTTTTGAAGGAGCTTCCCTTTACTTTATAAAACATATTTTATTATCATTTTTGTACATATTTAAAAGAAAATTATTATCTTAATAAACTGGATATGTTTTTTAAAAAACTCTGTCAACTTCCAAGTCTGAGTACTGAATCACTTTTGACTCAGAGTCATTGATGCCTGTGTTTTCCTATACAGTATCAGCCTTTGTACTGTTGGGGGTGTTGATATTGAATCATTTCTTAAGAAGATGTTTTAATATTGCTCTGGGTTATTCTTCCAAGCTATTGGGATGCATCTGTACATGATGTTATCATCAGATAGTTTACGTGACAACAGCTGTTCCTTTTTCAAATGGTCTGCAAATGGTTTGTTGACCTAAGCATCAAAAGATTACAAATGTTCTGTCAAGAACATCTGTGCTTAGGTAGGCAGTGATGGCTACATATGAACTGCTACCTGGTTAGCAGCACTGCAAGACCATCTTGATTTCACATGTGTCAAAAATACAGCATGTGCTTTCTCAGTAAATATGTCATACTTTGGAATACTTTGTGGCCACTTAATATCTGGCTACTTCATGCATGATGTGTTCTATATTTCTGGATAGAATACAGGTAGCACAGATATATGTGAGCTCTTGCAGACAGAATGGAGAGAAACGCTGAGGTTAGTATACTTATTGGCATTAATATTTGATATTAGAGGGTTATGGGGAAGATAATTTAACATTATAGAATGACTGAGAGCATAGACACAAGAGACCTTGAAAGTGGATGACAGAGAAAAGATGTTTTTGTTTCCACTGATTTGCCCAAGAGATGTTTGTAGTAGTTCTCTGATGGCTGGGGCTGTGCTCCCAGTTATGTAAACATGTATGTGTACATTTCTTCCCACCCTACGGGCATCCTGCTCCTCTATGCTAATCTTATTAATAAACAATGAGGTATTTCCTTTTGGCACCAAAGCCTTACCTCTTTTTACTTCTTTGTTTTCTAAAACCTATTCATTATCATTATTATTGATTTCTACCTTTGAAAGTTTTGATACTTTTATTTTGTGGCATCTCTTAATTTTCCTAAAATTTTAAATTCCTTTTTTTTTTTACATTGTAACTGATTAAAAATAATTTTGTTTTAAATTGTTGTTTACAATTTTTTGAGGTCTTTTAAGGTAGTTGGAAGAACTCTAAGACATTACACAATGCAAATTGCATTCACAAAGTAGGGTATAGTTAATGAGTTAGAGTAACATTGGAATTACAATCCAAATCTTTCTCAGTGTTTTAAATTAGAGAACTATTTGGAGAGCATCTATTCTCACGCTGTTGCTGCTGCTACTGCTACTGCTGCTATCTAGCTTTCAAAATGTTCATTAGTCTGGATTCTTCTAGTTGCAAAGAACATAAATGGCTGAACCAGAAAAGGGAAGTTATTAGCTCACAAAATTAAGCAGTACTGACTGGGGTGGAGTTGGACCAGTCATGGTTGGCTCCAGAGACTAGTTACTCCCAGCACTTGGTTCCACCTTCCTCTGCATTGTCTTTGGTCTGAGTGGACCTTTCTTTTACTTAGGTAAAAGAAAGATCTAGGCTTACATTCTATGAATGTAACAGTCCTAGAAAAAAGGTTCTTTTGTATACTATTTCTGATAAGAATTCTAGAATTGAATCTCTTTATTTTTGGTTGGGTTACATATCTATCCTTGAACCAATCGCTGGGGCCAGGAGGGTGAATTTTATTGCATTGGCCTTTCCTGAGTTACCTGCCTACCGTGGAACCACGTGACTCAGAACGAAGCTACCCAAAGTAGAAATCAATTAGCTAGATAAAGAAAGAGGATGTTGGGCTGGCTAAACTGGTAAGTTCTTCTTACTGCATTGTATGCTGTGAGCAGAAGCCCAGTGATCTCAGAACATGTAAACTGTTCGACTTGTCTGAACCAAGAGGGGATAGTTAAAACTGCAATAGCGAATCTGAATTAGATTCAGCAGAGTAGATCCTTACCTCAGCTCTGACTTGCTCAGGGCTTGTAGGGTAACAATATTTCCCTGCTTTCAAATTATGTCAGTTCAAGCCTGAAAGGTGAGAAGCTGATGACACGATATGAAGGCAGAATGTCAAGGTGGGGAGAGTTTTTCCCTGGGAATCAGGAATCCTGAGTGCTACTTTTAGCTCTGGGAACATAGGCCAGTGATTTTTCTGCTGGATTGTGAACTCCTAGAGATCAGGGACTGTGCTTAATCTTGCTTTTTACATATTTCCTCTTTATTTTTTTCAGTCTCACCTTGAAAATCTACTGTTGGATAAATGTTGGGGCCTCTTAATTTATCCTCTCTGTCTCTTCTCCTTAATAATTTTTAGCCCTTGATCTTCCTGTGCTTTATTTTGGGTGATTGTCTCCAATGTAAACTTGTTCGACATATCCACAGATGCTTTCATGCTGTATTACGCATTTTATTTTCAGATTTTGTATTTAATTATTTTCCAAATTTGCTCTTTTTAAAACAGAAAATTGAACCATGTTTTGTTCTTGTTTTACTAAGTCTGTTTTTTTCATGCATTTCATCAACAGTTTATACATACTTGATTCTAAGTTCCTCTAGGCTTTTTCTATTATGAAGACTTACAGGGTATTCATGCTTCTGTTTGTTGCTTCTTATGACACTTAGATTAGTGATTTCTTTGTGGGCTTTCTAGTTTTACTCCAAGAGCTTGTGCCAGTGATGCTATTTTTTTCATACAAGTTTTGAGAGCATCCCAGGTTGTTGAGGTATTGCTGTGGGGTAGTTTTATTATATTTGATTTGAGCTTTTTGCATTGCTGGGCAGGGGGAATTGGACTTCCACACCTGTGTTTAGTACAGGCTTGGGTTTCTAATTTATCAGCAATTCTTGTTCCAACAATGTTTTAGTGAGGTAGTCCTCTTCTATGATACTGCCTAAGCCAGTGAGTGAAGGTTTATTAGTCCTTGATCAAAGACAGGACAGCCTTTTGGATTATAGAGACACTTTCTAGCTCAAAACCACGCATTTAGCTTGTGGCTTCAATTCTATCCCCAGATAGGAATAAAAGCAAAGCCACTAATGTGTATATCTGATTTAGTTCCTCAGTTGTTTTTGTTGTTGTTGTTATTGCTGACATTTCTGTTTTTTAATAATCCAGAATTCAGTTGTGTAATCTAAATAATTTTGTTATATTTTCCCAATATTTCTTTTTTATTTGCATCTGCTCAGTTGACCTCTTGACCAGAAGTCACTTATTTTATATTTCTATAGCCTCTAGTGTATTGTGTTACACAAAGTGGAAAATAATTACATATAGACTTACAACTTTTAAAATTTATTTTATGTTTAGTAACTGCAAAAAGATTTTTTTTAATTAGACAGAAAAATTATAAGTACCAAGAAACTAGATCTGCTACATAGAAAGAAAGAAGCTTGAGTTTGTTTCATTGTCATATAAAAGTTTTTTTACCACAAATTTTAAAAACCCTTTCACAATATATGCATACTATGGGAGGTAGAATCTTGACCCTCAGAGATGTCCACATCTTTCTGCTTGGAGCCTGTGAATATGTTATATTGTATGGACAGATGGAAATCAAGGTTGCCAATGGAATGAAGGTTGCTGATCAGCTGACTTTAAGGGAGATAGTCTGGATTATTCAGGCAGACCCATGTAATTGCATAGTTTCTTTAAATGTAGAAGAGGGAAGCAGAAGAATATGTGTCTGGGTGATATCTTCTGAGAAGACTTTATCAGCCATTGCTGGCTTTGAAGATGGAAGAAGGAGTTATGAGCCAAGGAATAATGGAAGCCTCTGGAAGCTGCAAAAGACAAGAAAATGGATTGTCTCCTAGAGCCTCAAGAAAGAACACAGCCTTGGTGAAACCTTGATTTTCAGCCTAGTGGAATCTATTTAGGACTTTTGACCTCTGTAATTGTAAGAGAATATATTTTTGTTGTTTTAGGCCAACAAGTTTGGAGTAAATTGTTACAGCGGCAGTAAGAAAGTAATTCATAGTACTCTATGACCTGAGAGTTCCATTTCTAGGTATGGACTTAACAGAAATGTACTGAATGTATGTTTCAGCAAAAGAAATATAGTAGAATGTTTAAGTAGCACTATTTGTAATCTCCCAAAGCTGGAAATCACTCAAATTACCCATCAGAAACAAAATGGATAAGTGCGTTTTACACACTACAATACCATACAAGCGTAGGGGTGAACTGTCTACATCTGAATACAACAGTAGGGGTGAGTGTCACAAACATGTTAGTAAAAGAAACGAGACACAGAAAACTATGCATAATACAATTTGAATGTTCGTCCCCTCCAAAACTCATGTCGTGTCGAAATTTAACCCCTACTGTGGCACTATTGAAAGGTGGGGCCTTTAAAAGGCAAGAACCTTGAATGGATTATTCTATTTGTGGATTAATAGATCAATGGGTGAATGGATTAATGTGTTATCATGGAAGTGGAAATGGTGGCTTCATAAGAATTGGAAGGAGAGCTAAACCAACATGCTCAGCCCCCTCACCATGTGATACCTGTGCTGCCCTGGGAGTCTGCAGAGAGTTCCCACTGCAAGGAGGTCTTCACCAGATATGCCCATTCAACCTTGAACTTCTCAGCCTCCATAAGTGTAAGAAATAAATTCCTTTTCTTCTATAAATTACCCAGTTTCATGTGTTTTATTATAAGCACAGAAAATGGACAAAGACAGATACTGCGTAATTTCATTTATAGAGTGTATAAAAAGAAGGCCAAGCACAGTGGCTTATACCTGTAATCCCAGCACTTTGGGAAGCTGAGGCAGGCAGATCATGAGGTCAAGAGATCGAGACCGTCCTGGCCAACATGGTGAAACCCCGTCTCTACTAAAAATACAAAAATTAGCTGTGCGTGGTGGCGTGCACCTGTAGTCCCAGCTACTCAGGAGGCTGAGGCAGGAGTATTGCTTGAACCCAGAAGGCAGAGGTTGCAGTGAGCCGAGATTGATCGTGCTACTGCACTCCACGCTGGCGCCTGGTGACGGAATGAGACTCTGTCTCAAAAAAAAAAAAAAAAAAAATACAGAAGTCATATATTGTGTTAGAAGGTGGGGATGACCATCAAGATTTGCCTTGGTTGAAGTAGTGACTGAAGGGGTACATGTTTGCATGTTCTGTTTCTTGATTTGGATGCTAGTTACGTATGTTGAGTGCATGAACATTTATTGAGCTGAGCCCCAAACTGTTATACATTTTTCTGCATGTATGTACCCTGCAATTTCTAAAAAAAAAAAAAAAAATTATATCTTTCCAAACATTTTCCAGCAGAGCTCTGCAGTGTATTCAGTGTGGGTGAGGCTTCACGAAGCTGTGATTTGCCTTGGTCTCCTTGCCAGCTCAGCTGGAAAATCAGATCTCGAACCTGTGACTGGATGACTTTTCCACTACGCCATTCTGACTTCTCATCTGTCACTGTATCAGATTAGAGAAAGTTTTCCTGGTACTAGTTTTCGATTTGCTGAATTAAAATTCTAATTAATAAATTCACACAGATCTAATATTATCCTGAAATGCTCCTAGTAGAGACATGCTCTAGCAACAAAATGTTTTCATTTTATTTCTGCATATAATGTGTTTTCATGTCATTTAATGTAGTATGTCATTTTGGCAGTAGTACTAGTTGTCATGATTCAAGTGCCAGTGTATTAAAGATATTCCTGGAAGGCAATTTATTTGAACAGTGCTTAGTGGTATGGTATTAGAAACATTCAATTTTGGCAAGAGTTTAGAGAGGCATGGGTTGGAAAATCTGTTGTAATGAGTATAGTCTGTTCTTCTCAACAAGCTATGAAGTGGTCTATTGTTTAAAATTTAGATTCTGGTTCTAGCTCTGCTTACCAGCTAGTCACATGAGCTTAGGCAAGTCATTTATTTACACACTTTCCCGGTACCTGACAGTCAAAAATATATGTTAATATTACTCCTATGCATGAAACACATGCTTTGCCACTATAATGTAGCCAGGGGCAGCGGCAATATGCTTTTAGAAATGGAGCCGTTAGGTAAGGTGTTAAATTTAGGAGATAGAAATTGCGGCTTTGCTGTTATGGGCAGTGCCACCTTGAGCTGCTTCAGTGTAAAGAGGCTGTTGCCAGGCAGCCCCCACATGCTTGGCACATATTAAGAACTTACTTAATAAATGCAGTTACAGGGATGATGATAATTATGATTTGTTAAATACTTTCATTGTTTTTTAAGGTTCTGAACAAATGATTGCTGTTGAGGGAGTACATAACTTGGTTACTTGATGATGGAATTCAGGGGCAAATGAGACCTCTAAAGAAGTAAGTGTGAGAACATATAAAATTCCTCCCATAACCTACCCCTAATGTTGAATTTTTGTTCTAAATATTCAGTTTTCAGTGAAATAGAATAAGAAAATGAACAGCTGTATGCTGGTTCTCCAGATTTAATAATCTCAGCATTTTGCCACCCTTGTTTCTGACTTTTGAAAGAAATAAATCATTGCAATTACACTTGAAGTCTCCTGTCCCCGCTGTGTATCTTCATCCTTCCTGAGATGGAACTGCTGTGCTGTAGTTGGTCTTATTCTCAGCGGTGTTGTTACATTTAAACTGATGTATGTGTGTATCTGCAAGCAAACTACATAAATGATGTATGGTGTGTATCATCCTGCACACTGTTCTTTTTGTTCAAATGTATTTTATAGCTTATTTAAGTGCTGTATAATATTCCATTTTTGGATATATCACAATTTATTTATTCATTTTTCTATTGATGGGTGCTTGGGTATTATCGTATATTTCCTGTTACAGACAAAAGCCACAATAAACATGGTGCCTTTTGCTCACATGCTAGAGGTTTCCTATCTATCTAGAAAAAGCCAGATTCTTGGAATGCATAGTGTCAGCCTTACTCACCTTTATTAAATATTCCCAAGTGCTTCATCAAGTAGTTGTACCAATTTTCACCTCCCCAGAGCTCCTGATGCTTGCTTCACACTCGCTTCAACACTTGGTGAGCCTTATCTTTACTAGTCGTATTCCTGGGTAGAAGAGGATATTTACATTTAATATGCATTTCCTTGCTTTCTATTAATAGTATGTTTCTTTTCCTGTGTTGATTATTTTTCCTTTTTCTAAGTGTTGCCTGTGTTCTTTTATAGTTATTTTCCCCTATGCATAACTGAAAGATCAGGTATGCAGTTATTACAGTTAAAGTAGGGTCATTGGGAGGAGTAGATAAGTTAATGGACATTCAATGCTTATAAGACGTACTGTCCTATAGTAAGCAGCAATTAATATTACCAGTAATGACATCAACAATAATAATACTTATCAGTGGAACAGAACTTCAAACCTCGGCAAGTATTCTACATTCTCTTGCATTGTAGCCGTGCAGTTGGTTATGAGAAGTATGCACAACTAGATGATGACATCTCATAGCCCAGAGTGGGAAGCAGCCTTTCCTCTCCTATTCATCATCCATCTCTCTTGCTCATAGAACCCTGCTTTCCTTGGATTATGAGAGAGGACTTAGGATTTTCCAGGGGGCAGATCCTCCATTTTCCCATTGTGTGATCCAGGAGTGCTAGAAGAAGATTTAAGATTGGTCAATTGGTTGCTCTTTCCTAGGACTTTTGCCTCAGAGAGACTCTTGCAAGGAGGGAACAGGTGGAGTAGTTAGTTCACTCATTGCAGGGGCATCAGCAGCAGAAGAAATGGGGTGCCATGCTGATCGGCTGGGTTAGCCATGGGGTGTTTGGTCTCACATCTGCTTTCTTGATCCCTTTGTTTCCGTCTGATCTTGCCACAGATGTTGAATCTCTGAGCCTTGGATATCCTTACAGTAGACACCTTTTTTGCTTAAGAGAACAAGAGTCAGTTTATCTTCCTTGTGATTTCCATCTTTTGTTCCCACTCAGATTTCACTCAATGGAGCTAGAAATGCCAGGGTGCAGCTTATGCCCTGTGTCAAGAAGGAGCAGGATGGAGGAGGCTGGTGCCTTGGTTCAGTCACCGATTCTTCCTTTCTTGTGAATAGTGTGATGTAATGAAGGTGGATGGGTACAAGCCGTGCATACGCCCCACCTTCTGCCTGTTGCTGACTGTACGTGATATGTTCTTACAAAGGATCTGGTGAGATGCTTGTTTTTCCAATCATAAAAGGAGTAAGTCTTAATGTAAAAGGGATTTCAAAGCAGGAAAAATGAACTGTTCAGTTAAAAGAGAATATACTGTGTCCATTCTTTAACCTGCATCAACTTTTCTTTTTTATATTGGATCACTAGGATACACCACTTCAAAGGACTTTAAGAAATCCTACAATATTTTATTTATACAAGGCAACATGCATATTTTAATATATAAGTATAATAAAGATATTGCTATAAAGCAACCATCCAACTTAAGAATGAAAACAAGATACCAATTTTCTTCCCCAACTGCTATGCTGAATTTTTTGTTTTCTATTTCCATACTTCTTCAAGAAAACTTTACTGCATAAGTCAAGTAGTTTACTTTATATATACTACTTATATAGTTTACCATATATATCTAAGTATGTATTGAGTGCTTTTTCTTGATTTTGTGTTTTAAAAATTCTAGTATAAAGTTGGGCATGGTGGTGTGTACCTGTAATCTCAGTTCCTGGGGAGGCTGAGTCAGGAGGATTACTTGAGGTCAGGAGTTTGACTTCAGCCTGGGCAACAGAGCAAGATCCCATCTCTTAACAAAGTGGTATATAGTCTACTGGCTTGCTATGCTCATTTGACATTATTGATAATATTTATGTTCTTGCATATGTAGTTGCAGCTGATTTATTTTCACTGTGTAATGTTATATTGTCTGAATATTCCACCGTTATTTTTTCAGATTCCTGTTAATAGTTGTGTAGATTGTTTTCATTTTTTTCCCCATTAACATGAACTTATCTCTTAATTTTGTGTAATTGCTGGTGTTATGGGGTCATGAAATTTGCTGGAATTATCTTCAACTTTCAAGTTCATGCTGAGTTCCTTTTTACGGTTTGTAATATTTAATCTTCTATCAGCAGAGTATGGGAGTTGTCATTGCTCCTCAACTGTGCCAACATCTAGTAGTGACAGACTTCTTAATTTTTGTCACTGTAATGGGGATGAATTGGTAGCTCATTGTGGTTTCTTTCTTCATTTCCCTGATTACTAATGAGATTAAGCAACCTTTCCTAAATTTCTGTGTGAAGTGCGTTTTCAAAGTTTTGCCTTTTTTTTTTTCTGTATAGATTGTTATATCTGTCTGCTATTGCCATACAAATACTGCAAAATTCAATGTCTTAAAACAACACATTAGTAGATCTTTAGGCCACTCATGATTAGGCTGATCTAGGCTGAGCTTGACTGCATGGTTTAATAAAAGGCTTTAGGCTCAGGTGTGTTCTACCTGTGTTTATTCTGGGGCTCACTCTGAAGGCGCAGAGGCTAACTAAGGCATGGTCTTTTAATGGTAAGTCACTGCAGTGTCATGAGCTGAAAACAAGCTGCATGCACACACATTTTAAGCCTCAGCTTGCACTGCATCTGCCATTGGTCAAAGCAAGTCATAGGCCAAGCCTGAGTTGAGTGCCTTTGGTCCAACAAAGAGCCATGTCAAGAGAGAGGATGCCTAATTCTGTTACAGGAGAGGCAAGAATTCAAATTGAGGATTCAGTCTACCATAGATATATATATATATGTATATATATATATATATATATATATATATATATATATATTTTTTACCATCGAAACCAGATACATTTATTAAACCTACTCTTAGGCAAGCAATTAGATACAACGATGTCTATACAGAGTTCACAACCTGCAACACTTAACCAGGAAATGCCAGGTAAAGGCAACTTCAGTTTAACTGGGTACTCCATTTCATGTGGGTAACGTGTCCTCTGGTTGCAGTTACCCAGTTTGGAAAACTGTAGGAGATGCTGTTGCTACCCAGAATGTTCTGTTCAACAAGTGGGCCCGAAGCTTGAGCACAGTGTAGCCTGCTGTGTGGTGAGCAGAGGTTCGCTCCATTGCTTTGGCAGCCTCCCCACTTGACTCCTCCTCTTCCGCCTCCTCATAAGCAGTTTCTTGTCAAGACTTCTGGATAGCTTCCCGCTCTCCTTCATCAGTTTTTATTTCAAAAATACTTTCCAGAGGCCAGTCTGTGGCACAAGGCCTTTTTTCCTCTCTGACTTTGATATCCACTTATCAGTTGATGGACTTTGGATTGTTTTCACTTTTTGTGTATTATGTGTAATGCTGCTACGAGCATTCATGTATAAGTTTTTGTGTGGACATATGTTCTCGCTTTTCTTGGGTATATGCCTAAGAGTGGAATTTCTGGTTCATTTTGTTTAACACTGAGAAACTGCCAAAGTGTTTTCCTAAGTAGTTGAGCCAGTTTACATTCCACTAGCAAACTATTAGGGTTCAAGTTTCTCCATGTCCTTATTACTCTCTCTTTTTTATTATAGTTGCCTTAGTATACGAGAAGTGGTATCTCATTGTGTTTTTAATTTCCATTTCCCTAATTAGTGCTCACTGCTATTGAGGCATTGCTTCTCCCTGGCTTCTTGGTTGACCGAGCTGGGGAATATATGTATATACTCATCCCGGCAGAGGCTTCCACTCCTCACATGGGGCTCCATTTGTTGACTATTTTTTCTCCAAGAATGGTTTTGACACTCTTCTTGAAAATCAGTTGACCATAAATATGAGTTTTTGTCTGGAATTTAAATTTATTCATTTGGTCTATATGTCTGTACTTATGTCAGTACCACACTGTCTTGATTACTGTAGCTTCATAATATGTTTGGAAATTAGGAAGTGTGGGTCCTCTAACTTCATTCTTCTTTTCAAGATTGTTTTGGCTATTCTGAATCCCATGCATTTCCATGAGAAATATAGGATCAGTTGTCAATTTCTGCAAAAAATCTAACAGGGATTTTGGTAGAGATTGTGTGGAATTGGTACATTAATTTGAGGAATAGTGCTGTTTTTCAAATGATTAATTCTTTCAACCTATGAACAAGTTACTGTATTTATTTACTTCTTCATGAATTTCTTTTTATAATGTTTTATAATTTTTAGTTTACAAGCTTTACACTTCCTTTGTTAAATTTATACTTAAGTAGGTTATTTTTGATACTATTATAAATATGTTTTTTAAAAATTTATTTTTGGATTGCTAGTGATAGAAATGCAACTGATTTTAGATATTGATCTTATGTCCTACAACCTTGCAAACTAATTTCTCATTTCAAATATTTTTTTCAGTAGAATCCTTAGGATTTTCAACATACTAGATCATGTCATCATAAATAGAGATCATTTCACCTCTTCTTATCTGGAAGCCTTTTGTTTCTTTTTTCCTGCCTAATTTCCTTTGCTGGAACTGATAGCACAATGTTAAAAAGAAGTGATAAAAGTGGACATCCTAGAATTGTTTGTGACTTTAAGTGGCAGGTTTTCAGCCTTTCATCATTGAGTGTGATGCTAGTTATGGGTGTTTCATAAAAGTTCCTAATCAGGTTTATAAAATTCCCTTCAATTTCTATTTTATTAAATTTTTAAATTATTAAGAGTTATTAACTTTTATCAAAACCTCTTATGTATGTATTGAGTCTTAAATCCAGCAGGGCAGTCATTAAATCTTAAAACTCCAAAATAATCTCCTTAGACTCCATGTCTCACAGCTAGAGGATACCAGTGTGAGTGCTGGGCTCTCAAGGCCTTAGGAGTCCCAGCTCCTGTGACTTTGCAAGGTTCAGCCCCTGTGGCTGCTCTCAGGGACTGGCACTGAATGCCTGCAGGTTTTCCAGGTGCATGGTGCAAGCTGTCGGTTGCTCTACCATTCCAGGGTCTGGAGGGCAGTGGCCTTCTTCTCATGGCTCCACTATGTAGTGTCCCAGTGAGGACTCTGTGTGAGGGCTCCAACCCCACATTTCCCCTGTGCAATGCCCTAGCAGAGGTTTTCCCTTTGGGCTCTGCCACTGCAGCAGGCTTCTGTCTGAGCATCTAGGCTTTTCCATACATTGTCTGAAATCTAGGCAGAGGCTCCCAAGCTTCAGGTCTGTGCACCTGCAAGCTTAACAGCATCTGGAAGCTGCCGAGGCTATGGCCTGTACCTGCTGAAGCAGCAGCACAAGCTGTACATGAGCCCTTTTGAGTCAAGGCTGGAGCTGGAGTGTCTGGGATGCAGAACAGTGTCCTGAGGCTGCACAGGGCAGCAGAGGCTTCAGAGTGTGGCTCTCAAAAACTCCAGGCCTGTGATGGGAGGTGCTGCCAGGAATGTCTCTGAAATGCTTTGAGGGCTTTTTCCCTATTGTCTTAGCTATTAGGACTTGGCTTCTCTTTACCATGCAAATTTTTGTAGCCTGCTTGAATTCTTCCCCTGAAAATGGTCTTTTCTTTTGTACCACATGGCCAGGCTGCAAATTTTCCAAACTTTCACACTCCACTTCCCTTTTAAATGTAACTTCCAATTTCAGGTCATTTCTTTGCTCACACAATATGAGCATAGGCTGCTATATAAGCCTAGGCTGTTAGAAGCAGACAGGCCACATTTTGAAGGCTTGCTGCTTAGAAATTTATTCTACCAGGTACCCTAAGTCATATCTCAAGTTTGAAGTTCCAGAAATCCTTAAGGCAGGGTCACAATGCAGCAGCAAAGCTCTTCACTAGTGCACAACAAACTGACCTTTGCTTCAGTTCCCAGTAACTTCGTTTCCATCTGAGACCTTCTCAGCTTGTATTTCACTGTCCATATCACGATCAGCACTTTTGTCACAACCATGCAAGAAGTCTCGAGGAAGTTCCAAACTTTCCTTCGTCATATTATCTTCTTCTCAGCCCCCTAGACTCTTCCAACTGTTACCCAGTTCCAAAGCTGCTTCCACATTTGCAGGTATCTCTATAGCAATGCTCCACTCCTTGATATCAATTTTCTGTATTAGTTCATTCTTGCATTGCTATAAAGAAAGACTTGAGACTGGGTAATTTATAAAGAAAAGAGATTTAATTGGCTCACGGTTCTGCATTCTATACAGGAAACATGGTGTCGTCACTTCTGGGGAGGCCTCAGGAAACTTATAGTCATGGCAGAAAACAAAGGAGAAGCAGGCATTACTTACAAGGTTGGAGCAGGAGGAAGAGAGAGGAGGTGCTACACACTTCTAAGCAACCACATCTCACGAGAACGAACTCACTGTTGCCAAGACAATACCAAGGGGGAATTCTGCCCCTGTGATCCACTCACCTCTTACCAGATTCCACCTCTAACACTGGGGATTACAATTCAACATGAGATCTGGGCAGGAACACAGATCGGAACCACATCAACTGCAGTCACCTTGTGCTATCAAATACTAGATCTTATTCTTCCTGCTTTTGGTATCCATTTACCATCCTCGCTTCTGCACCACCCTCCACTACCCTTCCCAGACTTTGGTAACTATAATTCAGTTCTACCCATGTTGTTGCAAATGACAGGATTTTACTTTTTTATGTCTGAATAGTACTCCATTGTGTATACGTACTTCATTTTCTTTATCCATTCGTCTGTTCATGGACACAGGTTGCTTCCAAATCTTGGCCCTTATGAGTAGTGCTTCAGTAAACATGGGAGTGCGGATGTCTTTTTGATATTCTGATTTCCCTCCTCTTTCCCCACTACTCCCTTCCCCCTCCCCCTCCTTCCCTCCCCTCTCCCCTCCCTTCCTCCCTCCCTCCCTCCTTTCTTCCTTTCCTTCCTTCCTTGCATAATTTATTATTTCTATCTCTATTTAAATAATCATATGGATTTTTTTCTTAATTCTGTTTATGTGATATATTACATTTATTATCTTGCACATGTTAAACCATCTCTCCATCTCTGTAATAAAACCCATTTGTTCATGGTGTATTATGTTTTTGGTGTGCTGTTGAATTTGATTAGTATTTTATTGGGGATTTTTGCATCTATGTTTATTAGGGATATTGATCTGCAGGTTTCTTTTCCTTTTTTTTTGTTATGCTCTTTCCTGGTTTTAGTATCAGAGTGTCACTGGCTTCATAGGATGAGTTATAGAGGATTTTCTCTTTCTCAGTCTTTCAGAGTAGTTTCAGTAGAATTGGTACCAATTCTTCTTTGAATGTCTGGTAAAACTCAGCTGTGAATTCATCTGGTTCTATGCTTTTTTCTTGTTGGCATTTTAAAAATTACTGATTCAAACTCACTGCTTGTTAGTGGTCCCTTCAGGGTTTCTATTTCTTTCTGATTTAATCTGGGAGTGTTGTACGTTTCTAGGAATTTCCTCTAGATTTTCTAGTTTGTGTGTATAGAAGTGTTAACAGTAGTCTCAAATGATTTTTTATATTTCTATGGTTTTGGTTGTAATGTCTTCATTTTGATTTTTAATTGAGTTTATTTGAATATTCTCTTGTCTTTTTTGGGTTAATCTAGGTAGTAACGGTCTATAGATTCTGTTCATATTTTCAAAGAAGCAGCTTTTTGTTTCATTGATGCTGTGTATTTTGTGTTTCTATTTGACTTAGTTCTGCTCTGATTTTTGTCATTTCTTTTCTTCCGCTAGCTTTGGGTTTAGTTCTTCTTTCTGTAGTTTGATGAGGTATGACAATAGGTTGTCAATTTGTGAACTTTCAGGCTTTCTTATATGCATTCAGCATTGTACTTTACTCTTAGCATTTGCTTTTGCAATATCCCAAAGGTTTTTTCTTTTTTTTTTTTTTTCCAGCTCCAGTCAAGGATGTTTACAATCCCAGAGGTTTTAGTAGTCTGTCACTATTGTCACTCATGTCAAAGAATTTTTAAATTTCCATTTTGATTTCATTGTTAAACCAAAAATCATTCATGGGCTTGTTGTTTAATTTTCATGTATTTGTGTAGTTTTGAGGGTTCCTTTTGGAGTTAATTTTCAGTTTTATTCTACTGTGACCTAAGAAGATACTTAATATGATTTTGGTATTTAAAAATGCATCCAGACTTGTTTTGTGGCCTATTATATGGTCTATCTTGGAGAATGCTCCATATGCTGATGAGATGAATAAATATTCTGCAGTTCTTTTGTGGAATGTTCTATAAATATATGTTAGGTTCATTTGCTAGCATGTAGTTTAATTTCATTGCTTCCTTGTAGACCTTCTGTCTTGCTGCTTTGTCTAGTGCTGTCACTGGAGGGTGGAAGTCCCTGGGTATTAATGTGTTACTGTTCTATCTCTCTTTTTAGGTCTAGTAGTAATTGTTTTATGAATCTGGGAGCTCCAGAGTTAGATATTTAGGGGCATATAAATTTAGGATTGTAATATCTTCTTGTTGGATTGATCCTTTTATTATTATATAATAACCTTCTTGTCTTTTTTTACTTTTGTTGATTGAAAGTCTGACATACCTGATATAAGGATAGCAACTCTTGCGAGCTTTTGGTTTCCATTTGTGTGGAATATCTTTTTTCACCCCTTGACCTTGAATTTATATGAATCTTTACATATTAAGTGGGTTTCTTGAATATAGATATTTAGTTTGTGATTTTTCTACCCATTCTGCCAATCTGTATCTTTTAAGTGGAGCATTTACACCATTTACTTTCAACATTAATATTGAGATGTAAGGTGCTGTTCCAGTCATCATGTTAATTGTTACCTAGATGGTTTGTTTTCTTCATTGTGTTATTGTTTTATAGGCTCTGTGAGGATTTTTCTTTTTCTTTTTTTTTGACAGAGTCTTGCTCTGTTGCCAGGCTGGAGTGCAGTGGTGATCTTGGCTCACTGCAATCTCTGATACCCTTTCAAGTGATTCCCCTGGCTCAGCCTCTTGAGTAGCTGGGATTACAGGCATATGCCTTCAAGCCCAGCTAAGTTTTGTATTTTTAGTAGAGACGGGGTTTCACCATGTTGACCAGGGTCGTCTTGATCTCCTGACCTCATGATCCACCTGTCTCGGCCTCCCAAAGTGCTGGGATTACAGCCCTGTGAGTTTTATGCTTTCAAGAGGTTCTATTCTAGTGCATATAGAGCTTCTGCTTGAAGATTTGTAACTCCTTTTAACATCGCTTATAGGGCTGGTCTGGTAGTGACAAATTCCCTCGGCATTGGTTTGTTTGAAAATGACTTTATTTCTTCTTCGCTTATGAAACTTAGTTTTGCTGGATACAGTATTCTTGGCTCTCAGTTATTCTGTTTAAGGAGGCTAAAAATAAAATCCCAATTCCTTCTGGCTTTTAGGATTTCTACTGAGAAGACTGCTGTTAGTCTGGTAGATTTTTCTTGTATGTTACATGTTGCCTTTTGTCTCACTGCTCTTCAAATTCTTTTCTTCATGTTGAATTTAGATAGCTTGATGACTATATTCCTTGGTGACCTCCTTTTTGCAGTGAGTCTCCCAGGAATTTTTTGAGCATCTTGTATTTGGACATACAAATCTCTGGCAAGATCAGGGATGTGTTCCTCTATTAGTCCATCAAATAATTTTTCTAAACATTTTCTTTTCTCTTCTCCCTCAGGAACACCAGTTATTTTTAGGTTTGGACCTTTTACATAATCCCAAATTCCTTGGAGAGTATTTTCATTCCCTTTGATTTATTTTTAAATTTTTTGTCTGACTGGGTGAATTCAAAAGCCTTATCTTTGAACTCTGAATTTTTTTCTCCTACTTGGTCTAGTTTATTGTTAAAACTTTCCACTGCATTTTCTAGTTCCCTCAGTGTGTCTTTCATTTCCAGATGTTCTGATTGGTTTTTCTTTGAAATATCTTTTTCTTTATAATATTTTTTATTTATATCTTGATTTTTTTTTCATTTCTTTATGTTGGTTTTCATCTCTGGTATCTGCCTGAGTAGCTTAATAACCAACCTTTTGAATTTTTTATCTGGTATTTCAGAAGGATGTGACTTTAATGTTTATAGTTTATTGTTACGTAATTTGGCTCTTGGTGCTTTTAGTGGTGAGGACTCTGTATATCCGTTCCTTGGTTATAGTAAATCTTTATATTATGGCTTTCCAAGGTGCCTGTTGTAGGAACAATGTGCTTAGCGCATGAGCAAGTTCTGCATCTCCTATGGTGTTGGAATGGCAGAGATCTCTTGAAGCTTATCTTGTTTCCCCACAGTGTGCACTTAATTTATTTACTTATTTATTTTGTCCCCAGTATTTTATTTACTGGGTTGAATAGTTAAGGCTTCAGGTCAGTAGGGGAAGTATCCCTGGGTATAAACAGGTTGTGGCTAAAGCAGGTCGGTAAATGCAGTACCCAATATTGGGCAAATGTCCCAGCCTTGACAGAGGTGGCTGGGGGAGCTCTCAGTGAAAAACTGAGGTCTTATGAGGGGGAAGGGTGGGAGCCACTGTAGCTCTTCTTCCAGGCCCACAGGAAAGTGATCCAACTCCAAGATGCACTCCTGACCCAATGTTCCAACTACTCATATCAGACAGGTACCTGTTTTCATGTCTAGTAATGTTGATGTTCCTTAAAGAGAGGAGTTGTGACTCTACTTCTTTTGCAAGCCTGAATATGGAGGACACTCCTACTGTGATGATACTCTCACTCTTAAGTGTTCCAGAAAGGCTGTCTATATATACACCCATGTCAGGCTCTTATGGAGAAGCCCCAGCTGTGTTTGCAGTGATGGGCAAGAGAGAAAAGAAGTCTCCTCCAAGACCCTTCATGAGCACCAGCATTGCACTCATGCCTCTGCTGAGAGAAATTTCCCACAAGCAGAATGTACTGGGATTGAAGGTCTGGTACCCAGATTCTTTTGTCCCATGGTATGTTCCCTTCATGTGGAGCACTTTTGTTTCCCCTAGGAGTTGGAGTTCCTGAGAGCCAAACCACTGTGAACACTGCTATTCCTCTGGGTGTAGCCACCCCACATGGCTGCCACATTTCAGGCTGGTGCTGGGGATTGTCTGCAAGGGGTCCAGTGATGTGACCTGTCCACCAGTGGGCACCAGTACTATCTCTAATGGGGGTGGCATGAAAGTGACATCGACTCAGTGAGAGTAATGCAGCTATTTAGAACATTCTGAATTTCAGACAATCTCTGTGATACTCTTTGGATCCTGAATCTTGGGACTTCCTGTGCTCTTCTCATAAGGTGTTACCTGAGATGTATGGGTGCAGAATTAACACATAATTAACTATTAATATTTTAAGATTCCAAAATAGGTCATAAAGGTAAAATTTAAAATAAAACTGATAGCAGTTGGCTGCCCTGACATAAGTAAAGTGGCAATATGAAGCCAATATGCAGATGAGCTTCACATGATGGCATTTTTCCCACAGGAAGTTTGGTGTCAGTTTCTCACTTAAATCTTTGTGTGTGGCAAGGATTTGGCTAGTGTAATGAGTGGATAAGTTGCAGATGATGAAACTTAAAAGATAATTACAAAAGTTACAATGGCATAGTATAGTGTTCAAAGAGGGACCCCAGAATTGTACTATCTGATTACTTGTCTGTTGTATAACGTTGGACAAATTACTTAACTCCTTGGTGTTTCCTCTTCTGTGAAATGTGGGTGGCAGTGGTACACATATTGTTGGGCTGTCATAAGTGTTAATTGAAATTGTATATGTAGAGGACTGATAGCTATGCCTGGTACCTGAGTACTCAAGTAATGTTAGCTATTATTATTAATACAATTAAGAAGGATCAATAATTTGTGCATAAGTTATCAAAATGCATTCACTTGTAATCATTTACTAATTTATTGAAACACTATGTATTATTAATATTGAGCATCAACCAGATAAATAAATTCTAGGCTGGCAATATCTTTGAAATAGTGGGAAATCAGTACAGTGATCGGAAATTTGTATTCAATACTTTGGTGATAAATTCATTAAAGATCTTTGCAGTAACCTAGAACCAGCAGAAATGTTCTTTCACCGTGCATGTCATTGGACACATTGCTCCTCCTGTGATCACCCAGGTCACTGTAATTTTTTAATGTATGCACATTTCTTATTAATTTGTGTATGTTTCTTACCTGTATGGTACCATATGATTTATTGTTTAAACTGGGACATTTTTGGGAATGAAAGCAGTGCTGTTAATCCTTATGCTAGGATGAGTGGCAGGAGGAAGATGTACCTTGAGTTATCCAGGACATATAGTTGCTGTACTTATCTCCCTTTAGAAGTTGTGTGATTAATTGGCTTCATATTCCTCAAGGTACCTGTGACTATATTGGAGATTAACAGATGATCAATAAAATGTTTTTGAAAGAATTACCAAATAGCACCTGGACATAGACAGACAGTGAATTATTTTAGTTATTTATAGACTCCTTTAATTTGAAGTGTTCAGATGCTTTCTAAGTATCAATCTAATTTATGTCCTTAGTGTTTGGCAATGTGCAGACAGAGAATTTTACTATGAAGGGAAATCATTTAGAGGATTAAATTGAAAAATTAGTACCCTATTTTCAATTTTTCCACATAAATACAAATCATTTATATGTACTTATCTATGGTTTTTTTAAACTATAAAACACTATTTAGAAAATTCTGTAATTAAAATCACTGAACATCACCTTGTTTATGGTAGGTGGTGCTCAGGCATTGTCACAAAGCCAGAGGACACTGGATGCATCTCTGTCTAATTGCCACATCCCTTTACTTACCCTGGATAATGTGTTTCTTTGATGTGTTTTATAATTTAATATTATTCTTTTTTTTTCTCTGAAAACTGTATATTTTTTCAAAGCTCAGCATGGAGGCATGTGGCTGATGTGACATTTGGGACTTCCTGGGAGTAGGCCACATATCATGGATCATCATAATAATCCATGTATTTTGATACCATGCCAAGGATATCAAGTTAGGTTTATGTCAAAAGAAGTGTCATATTTGGTTGGTTAGAATATGTTCTGAGAATTGACATTATAAAGGATTATACAAAACTTCTCTTTAAGCCTGTTTTTCTCTGTGTTAAACTATCTATGTATCTATCTATCTATCTGTATGTCTGTCTATCTATCTATCTATCTATCTATCTATCTATCTATCTATCTGTTATCATTCATCTCTTATGTATTTGATGGTATCTTGTATATGATCCCTTTTTGGTCTGGCGCCAAAATCTTATATGGATCATTAGGTGACTTTTATATTTTTGCTTTATTATTTCTAAATCCAGAGGAAATTCAGTTGTTACCAAATTGTATGTTGAAATTTCTCCTCAGTGTAAAAACTTTCATTTTTTCCCGTGATATAAAATAATATGAATTAAGGCTTTCTTGCTGTTTTAAACAAATCTAGGTTATTGAGATAATTTCCAGGGCTTAGCAAGGCAGATCATTTTGATGGTGAGGAGAATAACATCAGTACCCAGATGATTTCAGTTTGACAAGCCATGGGGTGTTATTCGCCATGAAAGGCAGGCCAGCCTTGGCAGTGCTTGTGTCTTCTGCGGTAATACTTTGCTACAGGCATCAAGTCTATGCTGTTCATTTGCATAGATGTTCAGAGTATTACCAGGAGCTAGGCATGAAAAATTATATTTACATTCTACAAAATGAATGTAATGTTACTGAATTTAGTACATAAGTGCCTGTCTTAAGAACATAAATATCATCTGACTAGAAGCAAATGATATATGGAAAGGAAGTGATTTTTTTGGTTCATTTATTGTTTTGTATATTAAAGAAAAAGGGGAAGGAATTAACTTTGAGAATTCTGCTCACTCTAGTCATACTGCATTCTAAAGGATAATGTATGGATCAAGAACTAATTCACTGGATTTAAGGGCTTGAGGCTTCTCTATAATTCAGATAGACATGTTTATGTAGTTCAAGTCAATAAACACATATTGAGAGACTGCTGTGAGCCAGGTACTATCTAGACAGTGGAAAATAGGGATCAGTAATTCACAGTCCTTGTCATCAGGATGCTTACAGGCTCATAAAGGGAGGTATATCTGCAAACAAAAACTACAATAAAGGCATGCACAAGAAATGTACTGTAGAAAAGTCACCCTTGGTTTACTTGGAGCCAGAGGTAGGCAAGGAAGACCTTCCTGAAGGCTGTGAAGTCTCTTTTAGTGGAGTCAGAAAAGATGAGTTAGAAAAGGATCCAAGATGGCTGATTAGACACAACTCCAGTGCATAGCACCCAGCGAGAGAGATGCAGAAATCCAGAGATCTCCTAGCTCCAACTGAGGTACCAGGTGCATTTCAATGGGTGTGGTCCGATGATGAGCAAAGCCTACTCAGGGCAGACCGAGGCAGGGAGGGATGCTGCTTCACCCAGAAAGTGCATCTGACCAGTGAGTCAGAGGCTCCCCGTCTGGCACTCCAGTCCAGATACAGCACTTCCCCCAAAGCCTCAGCAATACACAGAACAGGGGATCTTTGCCAGTCAAGCACCAGGAATTACAAGCATGGAGTTGAGTAACAGCCTGCGGACTGAGCTATTGCCCCCTCCCCTCACTCAGAGAGGGAGCTGTAAGTGGGAGCAACTGGGTGGGCACCTACCCCATGACCGAAGAGAGAGGAAGCTGAAAGGGGGAGATGGCTGGGTGCAGCTGGGTAGGTCCCTACCCTCCCCTACAAACCCCAGAGGGCTGAAGCTCTGACTCTAGTGGGTTGCACAGCCAGTGCCACAGTCTGAGATGAACCCTGAATAATCCAGCCCAGTAGAGGAAGGGCACAGCCCATGACTAGAGGGGTGGGACTGCGCTACACGTTTAACAAAAAACACAGGAAACCTATGCAGCAACTGGATGTCCTTCTTGATAACCCAGCAGCGCCTACAGGTCAGTGGAAGAGGCGGACCTAATCTCCCAGTATAAACAAAAAAGACACAGGAAGCTTCCCTAGTAACCTGAAGGAGTCCCTAGAAACCCAATAACGCCTCCACAGGTAGACAAGCAACCTCATCAAGCAGCTCCCTGACACCACAGCCAGGTAAATCCACAAAGATGGGGGAAAAACCAGCACAAAAAAGATGAAAACATCAAAGACCAGAATACCTCTTCTCCTTCAAGGAATCACAACTCCTCAACAACACGGGGTCACAACTTGGCTGAGGAGTGTGACGAATTGACAGAAACAGGCTTCAGAAGGTGGATAATAACCAACTTTTCTGAGCGAAAGGAACACGTTCTAACTTAATGCAAAAAAACAAAAAACCTTGAAAAAAGGTTAGATGAAATGCTAACTAGAATAACCAGCTTAGAGAAGAACATAAACAACTTGATGGAGTTGAAAAACACAGCATGAAAAATACGTGAAGCAAACACACCTTTTAATAGCCAAATTGATCAAGCAGAAGAAAGGATATCAGGGATTGAAGATCAACTCAATGAAATAAAAAGAGAAGGCAAGACAAGAGAAAAAAAAGAGTATTAAAAAAAAAAAAAAAGAACAAAGCCTCCAAGAAATATGGGATTATGTGAAAAAACCTAATGTATGCTTGAGTGGTGTACCTGAATACAATGGGGAGAATGAATCCAAGCTGGAAAACATGTTCCAGGATATTATCCAGGAGAACTTCCCAAGCCTAGCAAGGCAGTCTAAATTTCAAATTCAAGAAATACAGAGAACTCCACAAAGATATTCCTCAAGAAGAGCAACCCCAAGGCATGTAATTATCAGATTCACCAGGGTTGAAATGAAGGAAAAAAATGCAAAGGGCAGCCAGAGAGAAAGGTCAGGTCACCCACAGAGGGAAGCCAATCAGACTCACAGCAGATCTTTCGGCAGAAACCCGACAAGCCAGAATAGAGTGGGGGCCAATATTCAACACCTTTAAAGAAAAGAACTTTCAACCCAGAATCTCATATCCTGCCAAACTAAGCTTCATAAGTGAAGGAGAAATAAAATCCTTTACAGACAAGCAATTGCTTAGAGATTTTGTCACCACCAGACCTGACCTAGAAGAGCTCCTGAAAGAAACACTAAGCACGGAAAGGAACAAGTTCCAGTCACTGCAAAAGCAAACCAGTTGGCAAAGACCAAAAATGCTATGAAGAAAATGAATCAACTAATGGGAAAGAAAACCAGCCAGTAACAAAATGGCAGGATCAAATTCACACATAGTAATATTAACATTGAATGTAAATGGCCTAAACACCCCAATCAAAAGATGCAGGCTGGCAAACTGGATAAAAAGTCAGAACCCATCGGTGTACTGTATTCAGGAAACCCATCTCACATATAAAGACACACATAGACTCAAAATAAAGGGATGGCAGAAGATATAACAAGCAAATGGAGAACAAAAAAAAGGCGGTTGCAATCCTAGTCTCTGATAAAATGGACTTCAAACCAACAAAGATAAAAAGAGACAAGGACAGTACATAATGGCAAAAGGATCAATCCAACAGAAAGAGCTAACTATCCTAAATATATACGCCCCCAACACAGGAGCACCCAGATACATAAAGCAAGTTGTTAACAACCTAAAACAAGATTTAGACTCCCACACAATAATAGTGGGAGACTTCAACACTCCACTGTCAATATTAGACAGATCAATAAGACAGAAAATTAACAAGGGTATCTAGGACTTGAATGCAGAGCTGGACCAAGCAAACCTAGTAGACATATACAGAATGTTCCACTCCCAATCCACAGAATATACATTTTTCTCAGCACCACATTGCACTTACTCTAAAATTGACCACATCATTGGAAGCAAATCACTCCTTGGCAAATGCAAAAGAACAGAAATCATAACGAACAGTCTATCAGACCACAGTGCAATCAGACTAGAACTCAGGATCAAGAAACACACTCAACCTGCACAACTACCTGGAAACTGAACAACTTGCTTCTGAGTGTCTATTGGATAAACAATGAAATTAAGTCAGAAATAAAGATGTTCTTCGAAACCAACCAGAATGAAGACACAACTTACCAGAATCTCTGGGACACCTTTAAAACAGTGTTGAGAGGGAAATTTATAGCAATAAATGTCCACCAGAGAAGAGAGGAAAGATCTAAAATCAACACCCTATCATCAAAATGGAAAGAGCTAGAGGAGCAAGATCAAAAAATCTCAAAAGCTAGCAGAAGACAAGAAATAACTAAGATCAGAGCAGAACTGAAAGAGAGAGACACACACACACAAAAAAAACCTTCAAAAAATCAATAAATCCAGGAGCTGTTTTTTTGAAAAGATCAACAAAAATAGACCACTAGCCAGATTAATAAAAAAGAAAAAGGAGAAGAATCAAATAGATGCGATAAAAAATGATAAAGGGGATCACCACTGATACCACAGAAATACAAACTACTATCAGAGATTACCACAAACAGCTCTACTCACATAAAACAGTAAACCAGGAAGAAATGGATAAATTCCTAGACACTTGTACTCTACCAAGACTAAACCAGGAGGAAGTTGAAACCCTGAATAGATCAATAGCAAGGACTGAAGTAGAGGCAGCAATCAATAGCCTACCAGCCAAAAAAAGTCCAGGTCCAGATGGGTTCACACCCGAATTCTATCAGACATACAAAGAGGAACTGGTTCCATTCCTTCTGAAATTGTGTCAAACAATACAAAAGGAGAGAATCCTCCCTAACTCATTTTATGAGACCAACATCATCCTGATACCAAAACCAGGCAGAGACTCAACTGAAAAAGAAAACTTCAGGCCAGTATTCATGATGAACATCGATGCAAAAATCTTCAATAAAATACTGGCAAACAGATTGCAACAGCACATCAAGAAGCTTATCCATTATGACCAAGTAGGCTTCATCCTAGGGATGCAAGGCTGGTTCAACATATGCAAATCCATAAATGTAATCCATCACATAAATGGAACCAAAGACAAAAACCACATGATTATCTCAATAGATGCAGAGAAGGCCTTCTATAAAATTCAGTAGCGCTTCATGCTAAAAACTCTCAATAAACTAGGTATTGATGGAATGTATCATAAAATGATAAAAGCTATATATGACAAACCTACAGCCAATATCATACTGAATGGGCACAAACTGGAAGCATTTCCTTTGAAATCTGGCACTAGACAAGGATGCCCTCTCTCACCACTCCTATTCAACATAGTATTGGAAGTTCTAGCCAGAGCAATCAGGCAAGAAAAAGAAATAAAGGGTATTTAATTAGGAAAGGAGGAAGTCAAACTGTCTCTATTTGCAGATGACATGATTGTATATCTAGAAGACCCCATCATCTCAGCCCAAAATCTTCTCAAACTGATAAGCAACTTCAGCAAAGTCTCAGGATACAAAATCAATGTGCAGAAATCACAAGAATTCCTATATACCAATAACAGATAGAGAACCAAATCAAGAGCAAACTCCCATTCACAATTGCTACAAAGAGAATAAAATAACTAGGAATACAACTAACAAAAGATGTAAAGGACCTCTTCAAGGAGAACTACAAACCACTGCTCAATGAAATAAGAGAGGACACAAACAGATGAAGAAACATTTCATGCTTATGCTTAGAAAGAATCAATATCTTGAAAATGGCCATAGTGCCCAAAGTAATCTACAGATTCAACACTATCCCCATCAAGCTACCAATGGCCTTCTTCACAGAACTGGAAAAAAACACTTTAAACTTCATATGGAATCACAAAAGACCATGCATAGCCAAGACAATCCTAAGCAAAGAGAACAAATCCAGAGGCATCACACTACTGGACTTCAAACTATGCTACAAGGCTACAGTAATCAAAACAGCATGGTACTGGTACCAAAACAGAGACTTATACCAATAGAACAGAACAGAGATGCCAAAGAAACACCACACATCTACAAACATCTGATCTTTGACAAACCTTGGCAAAAACAAGCGATGGGGAAAGGTTTAATAAATGGTGTTGGGAAAACTGGCTAGCAATGTGCAGAAAGCAGAAACTGGATCCCTACCTCTCACCTTATACTAAAATTAATGACAGATGGATCAAAGATTTAAACATAAAACCTAACACCATAAAAACACTAGAAGAAAAGGTATGCAAAACTGTCCAGGACATAGGCATAGGCAAGGACTTCATGACTAAAACACCAAAAACAATGGCAATAAAAGCCAAGATAGACAAATTGGACCTAATTAAACTCCAGAGCTTCTGTACAGCAAAAGAAACCATCATTAGAGTGAATCGACAACCAACAGAATGAGAACAAATTTTTGCAAGCTACCCATCTGACAAAGGGCTAATATCCAGAATCTACAAAGAACTAAAACAGATTTACAAGAAAAAAACAAACAATCCCATTCAAAAGTGGGCAAAGGATATAAACAGACATGTTTCAAAAGAAGGCATATATGAGGCCAGCAAACATACGAAAAAATGCTCATCATCACTGGTCATTAGAGAAATGCAAATCAAAACCGAACTGAGATACCATCTCACACCAGTTAGAATGGCGATCATTGAAAAATCTGGAACCAATAGATGCTGGAGAGGATGTAGAGAATTAGGAACACTCTTACACAGTTGGTGGGTGTGTAAATTAGTTCAACCACTGTGGAAGACAGTGTGGCGATTTCTCAAGGATCTAGAAATAGAAATTCCATTGGACCCAGCAATCCCATTACTGGGTATATACCCAAAGAACTATAAATCATTCTACTATAAAGACGCATACACACATATGTTCATTGCAGCCCTGTGTACAATAGCAAAGACCTGGAACCAACCCAAATGCCCACCAATGATAGACTGGACAAAGAAAATGTGGTACATATACACCATGGAATAATATGCAGCCATAAAAACGATGAGTTTGTGACACAAGAACAGAAAGCCAAACACCATATGTTCTCACTCATAGGTGGGTGTTGAACAACGAGAACACGTGGACTCAGGGAGAGGAGCGTCACACACTGGGGGCAGTTGGGAGCGGGGTAGGGGAGAGACAGCAAGGGGTGGGGAGGGAGGGGAGGGTGGGGAGGGATAACACGGGGAGAAATGCCAGATATAGTATGCACCGAAAGTAAAATAAATAAGTTAAAAAACAAACAAAAAAAGAAAAGACGTGTTAGAATTAGGTAAGTTGAAAAAGGGAGGGCAAGCAATGGGGAAGATGTTCAGTGGTTGAGGGACCAGCAGAAGTCTGGAGTGGAGAGGTAGCAGGAACCTTGCTTTGCAAAGAACTTAAGACCTTTGGATTGACTACGACATAAAATTAGAATGCTCAGAGTTCATAGTAGAGGAAGAAGGTAAAATCAACAAAGGTTTAGAAAATTAAAAATCAACAAAACCTGATTGCAGTTGGTAGGGTGTGATATAAAGGATAAAATGATGGCAAGTCCTAGTTCTCTGGCTCAGACATATTATCCAGAAGGTAGCATTGTTTGAATGAGAAAAAGATGCATTTTCTCCTGGGATGATGCAGCCCTGTGGCAGATGAACCGTGGGTGTGGAGCCCACGGTGGAGTTCTGCCTCCACTTGCCCCTTGGCTTGGTACTCTTGGATGGTGCACAGTCTGAACAACTGTAAGAGGAAGCTCTGGGCAGATGGGCAGCCAGTAATCAGTGCAAATAGGAGGAGACCCTGGAATGGGGAGGCAGTGTGGAGGGAGATGGGCTCAGTTGCAAATATGTTACATTTGCAGTATCTGGAGTGTCATTGTTCAGGTGGAAACATCAATGAGGAAGTTGGATATATCATCCTAACACACTGGGGACTATAGCTGATTTAGGGTAATTAAACGTTTTAAAAGATTATATTTCAATTGTTAAAATGATTTCAAAGTGAATAACTTTTGAATTGTAGCTCCAGTGGAACTCGTTTGGTGTTGGTAGCTGTTTCTCTAAAACAGTTGAGCTGCTCTCTCTATATATAAAAAACTCATTTCAAATAACTTTTCAAAGAATGTCTACCACTGTTTATTAATATACAGAAGAATGGTCATGATGAATTGGATTGGTGAAATTTTTAATTATTTTCTGTTTCAGATTGCTGTGCTATGCCTTGTATGACTAAGACCTCTTACCAAGAATACCTGTCAGACCATGTGAGTATAAAAGTTGTGTAGGCAGATTGCAGTGAATCCTAATTGGTTAGGTCAGCTAAGCAAAAAAGCAAACATTTTATCCCAGATAAGACCAAAAGCAATAATATCTATATTCCCCGTGGTATAAATTCTAGATGAGGTAGAAAACACATTTCTCTCCCCCTTGTCTTATTACTATGTTAAGGGCTATAAACCCAATTGCAAAAGTTTTGTCAACTTGTTATCAGGTTTTTTTTTTTAATAGCAACCAATTATAAGAAGTATCATTGAAAGCATTTTCTTGTTTTCTTCTGTAATTCTGAAGGGATCACACCCCCTTCCCTAACTTCTTATGTGACTCTGTTTTACAGAAAACCACTGCTGAGGAGTGCAGAGGTGGCAATGAAACAGCCCAGCAGGAAAAGGAAGCTTAGTATGGATTCCAAAGAGCGTTTGGATCAGGACGGATGCTTGGTAAGATGTCAGTCCCTGGATCTTTCCTCACAGTGTATGCGCTACCAAAATGCACCATGGAATAGTACAGTTCACATAACCACACTGAGGGGCTTTTCAGTCACTTGAAACAATGTGGCTTTTGCTTGAGTTTTATGTATAGTAGTATAGAATATAAGTGTCATTAAAGTCTGATACATTTTAAAAGGCAATCTTATTTTGAAGGTGAGGGAGACTTTTTTTTTTTTTTTTTTTTTTAACAAAGATGGAGGTTATTAGCCATTCTCAAGTAAGAGAATGGAGGCTCTGAACTGCAGGGGGTTGTATTAGGATTCTCCAGAGAAACAGGACCCCCTAGGATGAGTGTATGTGTGTGTGTGTGTATGTGATATTTTCGTGTGTTTGTGTACACACACTCAAGAGTGCGAGAGAGCTAGCAAGTGAGAGACAGTGAGAGAGAGAGACTTATCTTAAACAGAGGAATTGATTGAGGCACGTCATGGAGGCTGACATGTCTGAAATCTGCAGGGCGGCCTGGCAGGTTTGAGGCCCCGGGAAGAGTTGGTGCTGCAGTCTTGAGTCCCAGGTCAGTCTACAGGCAGAATTCCTTCTTCCTTGGGGGACCTGTTTTTTTCTCTTAAGTCCGTCAGCTGAATGAATGAGACTCACCTGCATGATGGAGAGTGATCTGCTTTATTTGAAGCCTGCTGATTTGAATATTAATCATATCTAGAAACATGCCTTCACAGCACCATCTAGACACTTAGAAGGTACAATGTTCATTGTGCCTTTAATCACCTTGCCTGTCTGTTTCCTTATGACAGCTTTATGTATGCCTGCAAATTTAAAAGTTAGCAGAATGACCAGAAGACCTCCATAGTGACTATTTTTGGGGACGGTGGGCCTTTACAGCATTCTCATCTGTGACCCTTCATTGGCTCTTAGCATTTCTTTGGATTTGGATTTGGGGGTATTTATGGAGCTTGTGGTTATACATTCACACACAGTTGCTGAAGTGACATAGTATAATACATTTTCTTTTGGTTCAGTTTCAAGTTAGGTGTGGTTTGATGATCTCCAGACATTAAATGAAACATCTCAAGGAATGATCTGGTTTGAGGTTCATTTCAAGGTGTTCAGAAAAGGTCTATGTCAAGCCCTAGAGCCATTCATTCCCTAGGGATTAGCCTCACTGGGCAGCGAGGTGATTAACATGGGGCCAGGGGCCAGTTCCCTGGGTCCGGATTGGTTGCTTCTCTTAGGTCAGTTCCAGGAGAGTTTAGAGCTCTAAATGTATAAGAGAAGAGCTTGGTATTTAAGAGGTGTCTTAGACCAGATTTGGGCAGGTCTACCTCTGTCTTGGCTTAAGTGAAGATGCCATTCTTCTTAGTGTTCTGCTGTGTCATGTCCTCTGAGGAATCAGAGCATGAGGAGATTCAGGATTTGATGTGTTCAGAGTTATTCTGGGTACTTCTCCACATGTGGTCCCTGGACCAGCAGCATCAGCATCACCTGAAGTTATGGTAGAAATGTAGATTCCTTGGACCCAGTTCAGACGTTCTGAATCAGCTACTGTACTCTGGGAGTGGGGCCCAAAAATCTGTGTTTTAACCATCCAGGTGATTCTGATGCCCACTCATGTTTGAGAAGCATTGCCCTAGGGAAATGGCTAGATGCATCTTACCTGCTAATCATATTACAGTTAATCAATATTTTTCTTAAATTTTTTTGTTTAACATTTGAGACCATCTTCCCCCATCCAAATGTATTTTATATTAGTTAGCAGTATCATTTCTCTTTAAGCTTCTGAGATTGTTACTACCCTCTTTTAGTACTCGGTTATCTTGCTCTACCATCTGAGTATTTAACCTTTTGCCTCTTCTGTATTAGCACAAATCCCAATTTTCTCTTAAAGACCAACTCAGTTTCTAACTTAATCCTGATCTGTTTACTGTTATTTCAACTCACACTGAGATTTTCCCTTTATTGGACTCCAGAAGTGCTTAACATTTAGATATGCGTTTAGTGCAGGGCCTGCATAGCTAGATTTTCAAAAATATCTGTTAAATGATGTTCCTGGTACTTAATGACATCTCCATGCAAATGAATTTTTTTTAATCAATAGTAACAAAATAATATTTTAAAGGGCCATATTCTTAGTTTATGTTTTGAGATGTTTGGGACATATCATTATTTTAAAGGATATTCACATAGAATTGAAAAGATTCACATTTAGTCCATGTTGCTCTGTCAGTTTGGGGCTCATTGCCAGTTACAATGTTCATTTTTATAGTCAAATTTAACAGTTTAATACAGTAGGCTGTATTCATACCTGGGGCAGCATTCACTGTGGAAAGAAGGGTTGAGTCATGCTTGAATTTTGCTAGATTTCTTGAAATATTGATAACATCCTTTATTTTGTGTGTTATCCTTCTGGTTTACAAGTGACATTTCTAATCACCTAAGTAACATCCTATTGGCAGATCAAGCACATAAAACATGAAGCAAATGCACAGATGGGTGTTTCTGAACATTTTCTTCTGAGATAATTTCATATCTTGGATATCTAATAATTTCAGATGATAATAGTATCTGTCAATGAATGTCTTTCTAGACTAATATTGTCTATGTATTTCTATGTGAAGTTTAAAAAATATTTTGTTATGCTTTTCAGGACATAGGCATATGGTTAAAAAATCAAATAGTACAGATAGACAGTAAAGTAAGAATTAAATTCTCTACTGTCTATCCTCACCCATTTACTGAACCCCTAAATATTCTCCTGATCATGTGACCACTGTTTATGGTTTCTCATATGTCTGCATAGGAAATAAACAACAAAAAAAGAAAGCTGAAAATTCCTAAACCCTTTTATGCACATATACACATGTATACACACATCCCAATGGGCTTGCATTCTGCTTGTTGTTCTATACCTTGCTTTTTTTACACTTAATTGTGTATGTCTTAGAGATACAGGTCTTATTCTTTTCAGTGCTGCATAGTATTTCATTATATGAATGTACCATAATTTAGTTAAACAGTGCCCTACTGTAAACATTTAGATTATTTTAATTTTTGTGATTATATACCATGTTATATCTAATGTTCTTATTCATATATCTTTTTTATATGTGAATACTTTTGCAGTTCATACATAGGTTATATCATAGTGAAATTATTGTACAAAAGGGTATGCTTCTTTGGAATTTTGATAAACCACTCAACATCATCCTCCAAAGAGATCACCCCAGTTTATCCTCTCCCTAACAGCATCTGAGAATGCCTCTTTTCCTTGGGTTTTATTATATTTTTTACATCTTTGTTTCTACCATGTGGGTAAACCTCTGGTTATGTTCATGTCCCCCGTAGACTCTTCAAGTTTTCTCTGTGTTTTTTTTTTAGACTCCTTAAGGTATTTTGTCGTTTCACAACTTTCAACATAAAGATAAGTGTCATTTTGGGTGCCCTTTGCTAGCTTTATGTGCTCAGCAACTTTAGAATTGACTAGCGAAGTGTAGGCATATGGTGACTGGGAAAATAAAGTATTTTTTTCCAAGGTGATTTCATTGATGTCTAGTGTGTATGTGAGTGTTCTGGGCACAAAACCCTAAAATAATATACAGGTTGTGAAATTTAAAATTTCCTATATAAAAATGCAAGTTTCACAAATAAAAAAGGAAATTTTATTTGACTAAGAAAAAAAATATGACCTCTGTGTCATGTATTTTCTTTGTATATAATCAAATAAAATATAAAAATAATGTATATAGTCAAATATAAAATAAAAAGTCAAATATAAAATATAAAAATTTGTATATAGTCAAATAAAATATAAAAATATAAAAAAATTTTATATTTTGACTACATACAATATTTGATACTGAAAAAATATTAATTCTCATTCTTCCTTTCCCTGTGAACCTCTTAAAATTAGTGGATCTTTATCTAAATAGGGAGTTGTGAACTTTTAGAGATAGAAATATGAGACATTTTTCATTCTCAAAAGGATCATAGAGTATTGCTGAACAAAGGAAAACTAACTTATGTAGAGGACTGGAGAACAATTAAGTGCATATATAGCACATTAGTACTCTAAGGTATGGTCAACTTTAAGAGAAAGGTAGACTAACTGGAAGCTTGATTCTGACCTATGAAGGATGAAGAGTATCTTAAGATACTCAAACTGAAATGTATTATTATTCTGTTGTAACAAAGAGATTTTAAATCCAATCTGGTAAATCTAATCTGAGAGAATATAACTTTTAATATATGAACATCTAGGTGCGCTCTAACCTTGAAAGGTAAGAAAATTGAGGGGTCAGAACGGGAATTATCAGGGCCCCTTAAGGAGGCAGCATGAGCAAAGGTATGGGGTTGGAAGAGAAGGTGACGTGTGTGATTTATGGCAGGACCATGATGACTTATCTGACTGGAACAGATATTGCTATTGGCAGTGTAGTAGGTGAGCATTGGATGGGGTTGGGCCATGGGTCAGGAGATTCAGATTTTAATCTTTGACTGTGCTGCTCGTTAGCTGTGTGGCCAAGGACAGTCCCTTCACTGGGCTGGACTCAGCTTCTCTGTAGATCAACAGTCTTAGATTGGAAGATCTTTATGAGTCTTTCCTTTTCACTAAGTGTAAGGTTTGGTGCGCAATTAGATTGCAGGGTGATTGGGGTAGATCTGGGTAGTCACACTTGATGAGGCTTAATGGCCAAGTAAAGGAAGTTGTACTTGAGGTGGTGGCCACTGTCCTTGAAAGAAATGACATCATGGGCCATGGTTGACCTCAACTTTTGCAGAGGGTAATGCAATCTTTCTGTAACATCCTCAAATAGATACTGAGAAAATGTTTGGGGTAGGTTTATTTTGGTTTCTATTTTTAAGTAATAGTTAATTCTTTAACATGCTGTTGCCTCATACAAGACTGATGTCAGTTGGCAACAGCCAGTAAAATTCATTTACAGATGGTAAAAACCATAAGAAGGTGGTGTTTATAAGGCTATGTTAGATTTTTCGCTTTTTGTTTTTTGCATATGGCATAGCAAATACTTTAAAGAGATTTCATTTGGAGACTATAGCCATATTATCAAGTGTTTGAACAAAAGGGAAGCATTTCATTCTCCCTGAGTGTGTCTGAATTCCAGCAGAGCAATGAGAAAAGTCACACAAATTTCTGTATTTTTATCCAAAAGGTAAATTTTATTTATCTTCAGTTTATATCCCACATTGGATCAGAGCAAAAAAGAAGTTGAAAAGTGGACTTGAACCAGCAGGTGAAATTCAAATAGCAGTTTGTCACTGGGGTTATTAAATAGGATTTCACTGTTTTCTACAATTTATGAAACCAATGTGTATCACCCTATGGGGCGCAGACAGCAGGTTCTTATGGAACAAAAACAGCAGGGTTCTCAGAAATCCTTGAGTGCTCAGGAGTCTTCGGTCTGACAGCGAAGGAGAGTAAAGGGGCATTATCTGGCAGTTCCAAGGTGACGAATTGAAATTGCCAGGCACAAATCAGCAGTTGAAAATCCTTCGTTTTGTTCTCTTGATTGGAATTCATAGACAGAGAAATGTAGACACTGATTAATTAGAAAACATCACTGTGCCTTGTAGTAAAAGCATATGATGTGTCCAGTGCCAGCAGGAGGGAACAGAACATTAGGCCTTTTTGGTTATTTTCCTACTTCATAATCCTCTCTTCCAAAATGATGGATTTTAAACTGGTTCGTGGAAATGTACCATAGCAAAGACTTACTTTATGTTCCTCAAACCATTATCTCCCTTTTTTTCAGAACACAATTTTTTTCTGGAACTTTATTTTCAGTTTTCAGAATTAGAGTTTGAAACCTGAGAAACTGTAGTAATGGTTTTATTTTTTGCAATTCATATGGATTTAGTGTTCTGTCTGGAAGGATATGATCAAGTGCTCATTTTTTCTTTTGTTTTTTAAAATTCATTCTCTGTTCATTAATAGGAGTGTAGCTTTATTAACTTTATGAAATAATTAATTAGCTTAGAAGCAAAGAATGTTATACCTAGCAGGAACTTTGGAAGAAATTTAGTCTGATTTCTTTATTTTAACAGATGAGAACAATCAGGACTAGAGAATGTAGGTCATTTATTTGAAGTTAAATAGCTCTTAGTGGTGGGGTTGAGATTTGACCTTGGGTCACCTAACCCTAAATTCAGCATATTCCCTGCTCTATCATATGATACTAAATACTTTTCCATTTGCAAAATTGTTTAAAAATGAGGTCAGTATGTCATAGATACATATGTTTATTCTGATATATGCAATATAATCTTTTGTGTGTATATGTGTATGTTTACCTATCTATAACCTTGATCCACCAAAAGAATATAGAGACATTGGAAGCTTGGGAAATTTAAATCCAAAGTGAGAGGTAGTGTTGTTTTTGTGTGTAATGTCTTTTTCTTTCTAGGCAGAATTTCAATAGCAAATAAAGAAGTGTAAACCAAACACTCACTGAGTGACAGATAGCATATTACATATTTCTTTTTATTTTTGAATGATACAGTGATTATAAAAATGCTTCAGTAGCTGTAGTATGAACATAATCACTCTCAAATGCTGTTTCTTTTTACTGTTTCAGGTTTCATAGTAGAAGAGAGTCTCTTTTTTGAATTACAAATGTAAATTTCCTGTGTATTGAGTGAATGAACAGGGGTGGAACTGGGGTAAAGTGCTACCACGGGAAATGAGACCCAAAGCAGGAGTTCATCATCTCACTTGCAGTAGAACAGGCTAGCTATGATTACATTACTGTTCCTGCTCCCACTGCATGCCCTGGCAAAAGTTGGTAGCCTTGTCACTTACAGTGAAGGCCATGTACTTTTGGCCATCGCATCTGCTGGGAGTTTGTTGGAATCTGTACTCTAAGGCCCCACCCTAGACCCACTGAATCGAGATCTGCATTTTAATAAGATTCCTGGATGATTCAAATGCATGTTAAAGTGTGAGAAGCACTGGCTTATAGAACATCTTAGCAGAATGATACTTTGTTAATTTCACAAAGATATCCATGATAACTTTGGATATGAAATCTACCAGGCAGAAAAATACTCTTCTTGAACCTTTCATTCTTATCTTCATTCATCAAATATTTGCTGACCTAGGCTAGGTTGCCAGGCTATGTTTTAGGGATGACAGACAATTAAAACACTGATACCAGTTGTTACTGTACAAATGCTCTTTTACACCTTAAAGCCATAGACTTAAAAAGGGAACTAAAAAAATGGTAGGAAAATGAAACTAATAAGATTTATTTCATTAGTTAAAAACTGGTTTGCTTTCATTAAAATATTAGTATTCATGATTCTTTTTCAAAAACCTGGTTTTGTGATGCCATTTTGTGCAGTCTGTTTTTTAGATTTGGTTTTTATGGTTGTCAGAAGCTAAGGTGACCAAGTCTTCTCAGTTTCCTGGGACTAAGGAGTTTCCCCAAATGTGGGGCTTTTCAAAGTGCTATGAACAGGTTAGCCCCATGCAGACTGGGACAGACAGCCATACTAGCCACAACTTAAAAAGATGTATCCCAAAGCTATATAAGCATAAATTGAAGAAATAATTGTTTGTTGAATTTACTAAATCATGATACTCATTTTTCAGCAAAAGTTTTTGTATAAATCAGCTGCTAAATTTTTACATTCTCTGATGATAATTAGTTGTTCTTGGAAAGTAATGAAAACTATTGCATATTGGCTGGGCACGGTGGCTCATACCTATAATCCCAACAGTTTGTGAGGCTGAGGTGGGCAGATCACTTGAAGTCAGGGGTTTGAGACCAGCCTGGCCAACATAGCGAAACCCTTCTCTACTAAAAATACAAAAATTAGCTGATGTGGTGGTTTGTGCCTGTAATCCCAGCTGGAGGCTGAGAAGAATCACTTGAACCTGGGAGGTGGAGGTTTCAGTGAGCCGAGATTGTGCCAATGCACAGCCTGGGTGACAGAGCGAGACTCCGTCTCAAAAAAAAAAAAAAAAAACCCAAAAAACCCCCAAAACAATTTTATATTTATGTTTCCAAAAGTAAGTTCAAAGCCTGCTTGAAACTCTTTGTTTAAAAGATTTTAAAATTGGGAAATTTTGTTCCCAATTTCTAAGTGTATATTATGAATTTTTAATAGGTGGAAAACATTGTTGATGGCTACAAAGCGATGTAAATAAGACACGTACCTGGATACCTACTTTCAAAATGCTCTTTGCTATGGTATCTTTCGAAAAAGAAAGCCAGTTTCTTAGTCTTTGCTGAATGGTAGACATTCCTTCAAAAGTTGCAGGAAGAGTGTGCGTTGCTTGCCCCATGGGGAGAGGCTGCACCGTCTTGCTTATTGTTTGTGCTTGTATTGTTCATCATACACAATTTATGGTTTCTTTGCAAGAATCTTCGAAGTCACTTGTCCATTCTATGAAGATCAGTTTGGTTAAAATTAAAGTCATTTTGGCCGGGCGTGGTGGCTCACGCCTGTAATCCCAGCATTTTGGGAGGCCGAGGTGGGTGGATCACAAGGTCAGCAGTTCAAAACCAGCCTGGCCAGCATGATAAAACACCATCTCTACTAAAAACTACAAAAATTAGCCGGGCATGGTGGCAGATACCTGTAATCCCAGCTACTCGGGAGGCTGAGGCAAGGGAATTACTTGAACTGGGGCAGCAGAGGTTTCAATGAGCCTAGATTGTGCCACTGCACTCCAGCCTGGGTGACAGAGTGAGATGCTGTCTCAAAAAAAAAAAAAAAAAAAAAAAAATTAAAGTTATTTAAACTGAGCACTTGCAAACTGTAGTAGACCCAGATAGGCTGAAAATAAAAGTAGGATGGAGAGCTTGGCTTCAGTGTAGACCAAGCCTCTTCTGTAAGCCCCTCCTGTGGAACTGGCAAGCCCAGGGATGCAGTCAGGGAGGGTACCTGTGTCAACCTCAGTATTAACTGTTATCGAAGCTTCCTCTCTGGTATATTTTAGCCCAAAGCAAGACTTTAATGTATTCCTTCCACGTCCAAATGAACCATGTGTGCCCTTCTTGGGCACCCACTGGAAGGCTCTGGGTACTGTGGGCATTGTCCCCCTCAGTGACAAGGATCTTCATGACTTTCCATCCTACAAAAAAGAAACATTAGTTTTCAGTGTTTCCAACAATTATCCAGAAATACTGTCTAAGCCTTATTTTCTGTATTCTAGGAGCAAGCTGAAGAAGAAAAGAAGCCCAAGGATGGCACAACCCCTTTGAGTCACGGTAATTATCACCAGTATATACAGCGTTAGATACAGTGTTAGTTCATAGTGAATAACTTCTAAGTGAACTTTTATGAGATTGCTTAGTTGTTTCAGGTTCATTAATTTAAATATATAATAATAGTATCTACAATTTATTCAGGCTGTTGCATACGCTTCTGTAGACTTTATCAGTGTCATCTAAGATTTTCAAATATATACTTCAAAAACATCTGAAACTCTTGTTATCTCATTTATTTGCTTTTGTAAAAGACTTTAAATAAAACAACTTATTTGTAAATTTTCTCTGTGAACAAGAAAATAAAGAGATGCTATTCAGTTTTTAAATAATCCTTTGTGTGAGCTTTCCCCAGATTGATTTTATCTTCCAATTATTGCATTGTATTAAAGTCATGTTTTAGAGGAGATTGTGCATTTGCTCTAAAATGAGTATTCCTCATTATGGTTATTAATACATCAATAAGTTTTAGATAATAGCCTTTTAGTATTCAACTAATTATCTGATGCTTTAAATTTAAACCAACAGATGAAGATGCGATTTCCTGGGAATATACATTTCACATATTTTGTGATTATTGCTATATACACAGACAGCTGTTACTAAATTTTCTATCATATTTCCAACATTTGCGCTATTCTCTATGGAAAGGAAGCATATAAATTTGATAATGCTCCTCTAATTAACCTTTAAAGTACCTTATATTTGTTGAGTAAGCTTTTGTGTTTGACTTTAAATAATGGAAACACCTAAAAATATCTTGAAAAAAAAGACAAGAATGGAGATTTTTAAACACCATTTTATATGGCTTAGTCTTAGGATACAGTACTGAGAATTTGTGATTTTTCTCCCCAAATGATTTTAAAAATAAAAGTTATCTTTTATTTTAAACAAATCGGTACTGCTTTATATTTCTTTTCTTCTCTTGCTGCCTCCCCAGACCTGTCATGTTCTTTGCTGAAAAATCAGAACAGAATGCAGTTGTTTGATAGTTATGTAACTTGGTGTTCAGCTCCATCAAAATATACTTCAGTTATGTAACACTGGGATTTTAGAAATGAATTTGGACTGTACCTGGCCCTAACAGTAGGGGATTTTAAAAACAATTTTTTTCTTCTCAGAGAGAGGTTGTGATTTATGACATTGTTGTATCTCCCCTGCAGTGATATTTTCACACTAATGTAAATTGTTCTGGGTTCTCTTATTCTGTGGTCGAAACACTTACTCTAGAAAAAGAAAAGCAGACTGAGGCCAACAACGTAAAAATATTCAGTCCCTCTAACTCAGATTCTTTACTGATTTAGTATTTACAGTTTCATTATATCTGGGTATGTATTTATTTCAAATAGCTTTTCAGTTTTATTTGATTTTTCTTGTTTTCAACAAGTCCGGGGAGGTCCAGTTGGAAGCTTTTCAGTTTTAACGGAAAGTAACTTTTTGCTGTGTTCTTTCATTGTTGGACTTGTTTTATAGATGATGGTCCATTGTCAAAAGTTCACACTGTGACTGACTCCTCTTCAAATTTGATATTGTATTGCTCCTGTTTTTCCCAGTTGTAGAACATAATAAATGTTTAGAAAAATGTTGAGATTTGGTTTGTGTACATAGATGCTATGAACTGCTAGTTGTAATGCAAGTGGAATTATTTGAGGGCTCTTTGAGGTAATTTATATTTTTACCACTTTTAGTGGGGAAAAGGAGCTAATTTCCAAATTGCTTATTGTCCTAGCATTATAATGGGGATATTTCTCCATGAAAATAGTTTAATCTTTTATTGAGGTTGCTTTTAAAACAAAATAGATTTAGTGTCTTACCTCATGTCTTAGAAATAGTAACAAAAGAAAAATACTAAACAAAAACCCTGCAGAACTGTGTATGTACATATCATATATTTATATGTGAACAGAAAATTTTATTGAAAAGTAGGTCAGGCATGGTGGCTCATGCCTGTAATCTTAGCACTTTGGGGGGCCAAGGCGGGTGGATCTAAAGCTCAGGAGTTCATGACCAACCTGGGCAACTTGGTGAAACCCCATTTCTACCAAAAATACAAAAAAAAATTAGCTGGGTCTGGGGGTGCATGCCTGTAGTCCCAGCTACTTGTGGGGCTCGGGCAGGAGGATGGGTTGAACCCAGAAGATCAAGGCTGCAGTGAGCCAAGATCTGTTGTCACTGTACTCAAGCCTGGGGTATGACATGAGACCCTGTATCCAAGAAAAAAATTATTTTGCAAAATAAACCTTAATTTTTAGTGGTGATTTTATAACAAACGTGTTTCTTTGGAAATTATTTTAAAACATTTTATTGAGTGCCCAGTCTGTGCGACTAATACTGAAGCCTGTATTACAGCTGACGAAGCTTTAAGAGGCCATTTGACTTACTTGAGGTAAACTGAACTGGTTAGCGGTGGATCCACAATTTGAACTCACATCTAGCAAGTTCTAAAGTCTGTGCTCTTTTTACTTTACCTCCGTGTTCTTTTGATGTCAACATTCTTCTTTCTTTGTAGCTATTAACACAAAAGCAGAGAAAAGTAGAATCTTGCTTAGAAATGGGATGGGAAAAAAATAACTGCTAATAATTAAAGTATTAATGGTGTCTACTACACCCCTCTGTGCTCTTGGGGACTGACTGAATGAGATTTTTCCTGACATAGTTATGCTGAGATTAAGTTTTTGATTCTCTTGGAAACTCTCTGAGATAAACTGCTCATAGTAATTCTAAAAATTTAACTAAGATAGCTCTAAGAGAAGGCTTGTTTCATTAAGTATTACTTGTTAATAATTGTGTGTGATTAAAGTTTTAGAATTAGCATTGCCAATCACTGTGTAATCCCAGACCTATAAGCCTTTACATTTGAATCTCTAAAGTAAAAACAACTGATTTATTCAGTTGAACAAGTTATCTGGCATCTGTCCTTCTAAATGTTTAAGTGCTCTTTTTAACTGATACACTATTCATATTTGTTTGGTTGAATGTTGGGGCAATGAGAATTTTTTTTTTTTTTTGAGACAGTTTCCCTCTTATTGCTGAGGCTGGTGTGTGATCTCAGCTCACTGCAACCTCCGCCTCCCAGGTTCAAGTCACCTGGCTCAGCCTCCTGAGTAGCTGGGATTACAGGCATCTGCCACCAGGCCCAGCTAATTTTTGGTATTTTTAGTAGAAATGGGGTTTCTCCATATTGGCCAGGCTGATCTTGAACTCCTGACCTCAAGTGATCCACCCGTCTCGACCTTCCAAAGTACTGGGATTACAGGCATAAGCCACTGCACCCAACCCTGACAGTGAGCATTTTATAAACATAAAAGGAATATAAGAAATTGTAAAAGAAAATTAGATGTATTCATATCTAAATTAAACTCTGTGCATTAAAGAACATCGTAATAAATAAGGAAAACAACAAACTAGCAAATATTATCCACAACTGTAGCTAATAAAAGGTCAGTAATAGATAAAGGAATTAGAGAAAAAAAAATCAGCTACCCTAAGATCTCAGTCCAAAAACAGGCAAAGGGCACGAACAGGTAATTCAGATAAAAAGAAATCAAAATGGCTAAAAATGAATATATTAAAAATATTTAGTCTCATTAGAATGCAAATAAATATAAATTTAAAAGTAGTGATGATGTTTTTAAATTTACCAAATTAAGGACAATTAAAAACAAACTGCTAATACTCTCTGCTGGTAGGATGGGGAAGGCTGAGTCTTGGCATATTGCTGCTAGGAGTAGAATTTTGTTCTGCAGAAGTGCTGAGTAAACATTTCCTTCAGCTGGGTGTGGTGGCTCACGCCTGTAATCCCAGCACTTTGGGAGGCTGAGGCGGGCGGATCATGAGGTCAAGAGATCGAGACCATCCTGGCCAACATGATAAATTAGCAGGCCGTGCTGGCACGCACCTGTAGTCGCAGCTACTTGGGAGGCTGAGGTAGGAGAATTGCTTGAACCCGGGAGGCGGAGGTTGCAATGAGCTGAGATGGCGCCACCGCACTCCAGCTTGGCACCTGGCAACAGAGCGAGACTGAAAAAAAAAAAAAATTTCCTTCAAGTCTACTTTTTGACATTTCTCCTAATGACATCAGCATGTGCATTCTGTTTATGCATATGATAGTTATTGTGGTACTATTTGTAAATAATTAAAAGTTGAAAATATTAATAATCTAAATGTCCAACAACTTAGGAACAGGTAAAACATTGTGTGTAGACAAGTATGTAGTCACTTAAATGCTTTGAATACATTTAAATTACATGAGAGGAAAAGCTTATGTTAAAATATGAAGGGAAGAGATCCCCAGGGATTGGTCTGAGTGATGGCTAAAAAGAATTCACTTATCTGTAGAATAAGAAAAGATGTTAACAATGATTATCTCTAAATTGTTAGATAAAAGGCATATTTTCTATGTTTTCCGATTATTTCTTGCAATTAGTATTTAACTATGTTACAATCAGACAAATACTATTAAAAAATAAATTCAGAAACTCCTGAACTAGGAACTTCAATCTGTAGAATCAGGGTATTGTTGGAATATCTTTTCTTAGATTTTTCTAAGTAAAATTTAGGACTACAGAAAAGTTGCAAAGACAGTGCAGAAATAGTCCTGTGTATCCTTCGCCCAGTTTCTCGTAACATCACCATCTTAGATGACTATGAAACATTTATCAGAACTAAGTAATTAACATATATTACTATTCACTGAACTATAGACTTCATACAGATAGCACCAGTTTTTCTAATAATGTCCTTTTTCTGTTCCAAGACAGCCCATAATATCACTTTGCATTTAGCATTGCACGTAGGTTTTTTCCTGCTACATACTCTTATTTTGTTCTCTCATGCCCAGAAGTAGCCAATATCCCCTAAGTTTCTTTAGAGCTACAGTATTTCCTCATCTGCCATCAACTCACCATGTCCCTACAATCTGTGTTCACACTCATCATTGCAGTGAAACTGTTCTTGTGTAGCTCACCAACACCTCGTGGATAGTCAGTAATATTGTGTTAATTGATGGAACCAATGACCTCCCAAGTCAATGGAAGCTTTCATGTTCTTATTTTTCTTTATCTTGAAGATTTACTTAGACATTAAAACTAAACTCAACTTTGTTCCCCAGTGTCCAGTCTGCCTCTCGTAATCCCTCATTCTGTAGTACCATCATCAACCTGTAGTCAAGCTGGAGTCCTGGAGACATCCTTACTCCTCCCTCCCATTTACCTCTGACTCCAGCCCAACTGCCTCTTCTCAACTCGTCCTTCTTGACATCTCTCAAATAATGTCTCCCCACCTTTGATTAGTTCCTGGTCACTTTTCAGTCTTTCTATGCCCTCTCTTCCCCAACCAAAATTTTTCTGAAATTCTGTTACTGGAGTGCCTCAGAATCCCTTCTCTAGAGTGTTGCTGGAGACCCATCACCATCTGGCACTTGTTTGCCGCCTGCCATCAGCACACCTGTCTGCCTTGCTGCAGCTGTACAGAACATGCAGTCCAGAACTTACTGTCTGAAGAAGTGCTTTCTCTGCCTGGAGGGTCTTTCTTCTGGCCGACTCCTTCAAAACCTCATTATCCTCTCAACTTTTCTTATTTTGCATTTTTCTCCCTATTTTATTTTTCTCAGCATATCCTAGGGCAATTTGGTTTAAAAAAAAATTCAGTTACATAATATGCCAAATCTCCTACCTAAGTTAGATGTCTTTTAAAAAGGCATGAAATCATGTCCAATCAGACCAATAAAATCTATCATTTACTATACTGAAATAATAATTTACTAAGGCTCTAGAGTATTAATTAGCTAAAAGGCCTGAAGAAACACAGCTTCTAAAAGTGCTTAACTTATTTTCAGGGAGTAGCTTTGGTGCTGGGGGATATGGCTTATTCAATGATTCTAGAAGCTTCAAAGATGATTTCTTGAATATTATCCTGGAGTCTTTTGTTGGAGGAGCTAGTTTACTTCCTGGGTGTAATGACAAAAGCATTTTCTTGCAAAGTAATTGTATGTCAGTGAATCTAATGTCTGTATTTTCTAAACTTTGTAAGGGACCTGTTTATTCCAACTGAGGTAGTTCTTTGCCTAAGAATGAATGTCAACAATAGAAAGGGGAAAACCAAATCAGTTTTACTTTATTCAATTACTACTAATACAGATGGCATTTACTATCATTACATAAACAGTTAAATATTTAGGTTGAACCCATCATGAGAACTCTGCCTCCATGATCGTCACCTCCCACCAGGCCCCACCTCCAGCATTGGAGATTACAGTTGTACATGAGATTTTTGTGGGGACGCAGATCCAAACCGTATCAGCTACTTTGAATCTAAAGAATTATATTTTAACTGAGCCCTGAAACTCAGTGGAGGATTAACAGGGGACTTCTTTCTAAGTAAAGACCTTTTTGCAGGGGCACTTCAATAATTGAAGCCTCTACATGCATTTTAATGAAAACACTATTTTTTAACAAATAGTTTTCAGTATATATTTTCAAATCATTTATTTGCTCTTGATAGTGGTTTATAAATGAGCTAAGCTTTCAGTTTTTCTGATTTAAAGGCCTCCTCTATGGAATTCTGTCCCTTTTGGGTGAATTCGTGCTGGAAATAAAGATGCTTATAAAGGGAAGGAACGTGTTCATTTTCTTCCTGGAGTCAATCAGAAGATAGTATCAATGAATCAGATTGTGTAAAGCACAAAGATAGGCCAAGTGCTTGTACTGAAAAGGCTGTTTTTTTTGGTTTGTATGTTTTGTTTTGAGACAGAGTCTAGCTCTGTCTTCCAGGCTAGAGTGCCCACAAGGCTTGAAGACTTCACGAATGACTCCACTAGAACTAAGTGCTACTCTGTGACGTTGTCTTTTGATTGAGCAAAAGATGATCTGGGCTCACTGCAAACTGCACCTCCTGGGTTCAAGGGATTCTCCTGCCTCAGCCTCCCCAGTAGCTGGGATTACAGGCCTGCACCACCATACCCAGCTAATTTTTGTATTTTTAGTAGAGACAGGGTTTCACTGTGTTGGCCAGGCTGGTCTTGAACTCTTGGCCTCATGATGTGCCCGTATCAGCCTCCCAAAGTGCTGGGATTACAACTGTAAGCCACTGTGCCTGGCTTCATCAAGGCTGTTTTATGAAGACAGTTTTTATGTGCCAGGAGGAATTATTTAATATATGAAAGCAAACACCATATTAAAAACTGTGCCTTATTAAATAACTTCCTGTGGCGCTGTCAGATTATTCATGTTTTCATGCATCCTACGGAGGAACCCCCTCTGAAGGCAATACTAAGTCCCTTCTACATCTGTAATTAAAGATCTCTGATGGATAGTAAGAGTGCTGAACTCTGGAAAAGAGACTAAGTACCCTGTTTTTTTGATCGATTGAGCAAAAGACAATGAAATAGAGTAGCACTTAGTTCTAGTAGAGACATCTGTGAAGCCTTCAAGCCCTGTGGGCAGTGCAGTTACATAGGGAGGGCCTGGTGGTGGCCAGACACCATCTCTTGCTGAGTAAACATCCCCATCTTCCTTCCTGTGGGTTTTGCTTATTCTCTTCCTAAAGCCAGAGGCTTCTGTTTCATTTTGAGTTTGAATCAAAGGATTCTTTTCACTAATGTGCTTGATTTTTTTAAAGCATATTTGATTTTTGCTCAGCCTAATTACCTTTTGCTACTGAAATTAAAGCTGCCACTTTGGGGCATTTTAATATTCACTCAAACCTAAACTTTTCATGTGAAATATTTGGACCACAGGTTTATTTGCCGACTTCCTACTTTAAATGACTGCTTCATCTCCCTGTGTGCCTCTCTCTTAGCACCAGAGTGATTTTGTTGTCCTTTTTCCAAAAGTATTGGTGATCAACTATTTTGAAGTTAGGTTAATTGTCCCTGGTTACTAGGACCTGTACTAGTTGTCTCTGTCATACAATGGGGGAAACGTATGGGGGTCTATATCAGGGACCCTGGTCATATTTGAATAACAAAAGGCCAGAAGGAAAAATTTTATCAGGGAAAATTTGTATGGAATCCAGCATCAAATTCCTGCTTGTCAGTTTCACAGACCTCAGCAGCATCATCTCCAGATGTTGAGCTAACATTATTCCATGAGGAGAGTTGACTTTACAAATACAGACAGGCAATGAGAACAATGCGTAAAACTCATAGTGCAAAAAATAATTAGCAACAATATAATGAGTATAGTTGGAATAATAATTCAAAACCTTGAACCTAATTTTGAGGGTAATCAACTAAAGAAACCAAAAGACCATCGGAGAAACTTGGGGAAACTACTGTAGCCACTGAATAGCACTTTCTGACTGTGCTGAATTAACTTTTTTATTTTTAGTTGATGCATACTACAAGTGCATAGTTTGGAGTATATGTGATAATTTAATGGATTGTCATAATTTATAAAGATTAAATTCGTTTACTGGAGATATCCATCACTTTAAATATGTCTTTATGCTGAGAAATATTTGAATTATTCTCTTCTAGCTATTTTGATTTGTATGTCTTCTTTTAAGAAATGTCTATTCAGATTTTTTTGTCTATTTTCTAACTGAAGTATTTGTTTTTTTGCTGTTGAGTTGTTTGAGCTCCTTATATAATCTGGTTATTCATCCCCTGTCAGATGGATAGTTTGCAAATGTTTTCTCCCATTCTGTGGGTTTTCTCTTCACTTTGTTGACGGTTTCTTTTGCTGCACAGAAAGTTTTTAGGTTGGTATACTCTCATTTGTTTATTTTTGATTTGATTGCCTGTGCTTTTGAGGTTTTACAAGGAAAATCTTTGCACAGTCTAATGTTCTGGAGCATTTCTTCAATGTTTTCTTCTAGTAGCTTCATAGTTTTAGGTCTTAGATTTATGTCTTTAATCCATTTTGATTAAGGTATGTTCTTGGTGCCTTTTGTTGAAGATAAGTTGGTTAAAAGTGCATAGACTTATGTCTGGGTTCTCTGTTGTGTTCTGTGGGTCTGCGTGTCTGTTTCTATGCCAGTACCATGCTGATTTGGATACTGTAGTTTTGTAGTAAATTTTGAAGTCAGATAGTGTGATGCCTCCAGTTTTGCTATTTTTGCTCAGTATTGCTTTGGCTGTTCCAGGTCTTTTGTAGTTGACTGGGTTGAATTAAAGCAAACAATGACAACTCTACTAAAGGGATCAGCAGTACAATTTGAATACACAGCTGTGTCAGGGCTATTGTCAAAGTTGCCAACTAGATGAACTAAAGGATTTCTTAGGCCGGGGTTTGTCAAGTTACCTATAGCATTTACTGATTGTGAAATTTTAATTGCAGCATTATTTTTGCCAATTCAGAAAGGTAGAAAGAGAGGGGAGCGTCTCATGTAGTAGGGAGCCTTGTTCCTACAGCTTTAGAAAAGCTGTCTACAATGTGAAAAATGTCAGTTTCTCCTCCTGGTTTGCAATTTGAATGTCTCTAGTTACAGCTTTGGGCAGTTTGGTGAACTTTCTGTGTGGCCTATACATCAAGCATGAGAGTTGTTCCTTAAAATTTGTCTAGTTTAAGTTTATATAGAGCTTCAGAATGCAGCAGTGCCTGTTTTAGTAATTTTATGTTAGAAAGTTGGATGGGATGAACCTAGAATAATTTAGGATCTAGTGTAGCCCATAGGTAGATAACAAGAGCTTACAGCTGGCTGAGTGCTGTGGCACATGCCCGTAATCCCAGCAGTTTGGGAGGCTGAGGTGGGTGGATTACCTTGAGGTCAGGAGTTCGAGACCCGCCTGGCCAACATGGTGAAACGTTGTCTCTACTAAAAATGAAAAAATTAGCTGGGCATAGTGTTGTATGTCTATAGTCTTGGCTACTTGGGAGGCTGAGGCAGGAGAACTGCTTGAACCTGGGAGGTGGAGGTTACAATGAGCTGAGATTGCACCACTGTACAGCCTGGGTGATAGAGTGAGACTCTGTCTCCAAAAAAAAAAAAAAAAAAAAAAAAAAAAAAAAATACACACTCACAAAAACCAAAATGATTCCAGTCATTTTACCTGTAAAATTAAAGTTATTCATGTAGCCATAGTGATAATCAAAACACTGTAAAAAGCAATGCAGAGAATTAAATGGAAAACATCCTTAACTCTTTTAAAGCTTAGTTTTTGTTGTTTTGTTTTCAAGTAATCAAAACCTAATAAAAGCAACACAGGAAAGTATATTGATAAAACATAAACTCTGTTTCTTAGGCAAGCTAACAAAAAGGTAAAGAAAAACTTCCTGCTGTCTGATCGTTCCTTTTTACAGGAAGCTCATTTAGATAACCTGGAAGCAGGCTGGGCATGGTACCTCATGCCTGTAATCCAAGTACTTTGGGAGATCCAGGTGGTAGGATAGTTTGAGCCCAGGAGATTAGCCTGGGCAACTTAGTGAGACTTCGTCTCTACAAGAAATAAACAAAATTTGACGGGTGTGGTGGCATGTGTCTGTGGTCACAGCCACTCAGGAGGCTGAGGCTGGAGGACGGCTTGAGCTCAGGAGGTTGCAGCTGTGAGTTATGATCACGCCATTGCACTCAACCCTTGTCTCAAACAAAGAAAAGCAAAAACAAAAAAAAAGAAACAAACAAAAAGATAACCTGGAAGTCAAACCTGATGAAAGGGTACTTGATCAAACACAGGAAAAATGTGTCCAAGATTATGGGTGTAGCAATTCAGATACGTCATGAGGACAGAATCCAGTTATGTTGCATGAAAACATTGCTTTTGCAGTCCTTCAAGATAAATGTTTCACTGTCAGACCATAACAGCTGAGTTAGAATTGTACTAAAAAGTTACAGGATCTAAAAAAAAAAAAAAGCTATAGTAGAGAGTTATCACCCCAGTCCTCCTTAAGGGGAGAAAAAGGTGAAGGCAATGATGTATGACTTGTAAATCACATGCAGTGAGATACAGAAAAGAGTTACCTCTGAGATAGGAATCCGAGAAATTTTAATAGGAAGATTTGACCCTAAAGAAATCAAATTACTATTTTCAGTGAAGAGGACAACATTTTAAATCTGAAACTAGGTAAACTAAATCGATCTCATGAAGAAATATGTTATGAATAGGAACTGTACAGTTTAGAAGATGGCCATTAAACAAATTTTATAAATAAAAATCAAAACCTCTTGTAATTTTTTAAAGAGCCGATCAGTACTTCAAAACAATCTTGTTGCTTTAAATATAGAGGACTGGAATCTGGTCCTGTATCAGCGCACCCCTCACACTAATGTTTAACTTTTAGAAAAACAAGCAAGTTTTTCCCAATGTCTTCAAATCCAGTCACACATAAAGCTTCCTTCCTAAGACCCATTCTTTGTAAATCTTTTTTGACTTGTTTAGACCTTTATAATTTTCCCCAACCCTTAGTCTCAGTCCAGTAATTTTTCTCATTAAAAAGAAAAAAAACTTTGGGACAACCAATCATTTTATCTTAGGACATGAATGTACTATATAAGATTCTTTCTCATACAAATCCTTTTCTTTAAATTTATATTTTGATTATTAAACCTAAATATATTTAGTCTTTTTATAAAATTTAAGGAGGCAAGAAGGGACTTATATTTATTCAGCAATTTGTTTCATTTTTTATACTATTTGGATATAACACAGAAACTTAATGATTTATTATTTAACAATACTATAATATTTTAAATTATGCAAACATTTCACTTATACGCTTTATTCCATTTACATTTACCGAATTTATTTATTTTTTAAATTATTATATCTGGATTACTTATGAAAAGTGAGAAATTAGAGCTAGTCATTATTTCAAGTATTTTTTTATTAATCAGTTTTATAGCCTGTTAATACAAGGTAATTACCTAAGTAAAACCTTAAAGTTAAATACATGGGTATCTTAATGATAACTCAGAAGACAGCTGTTTTTATTAAACAATGATGTTAAATTGATCTTATTTATCAAAGAATTGCATAAACAAGATCATTTCGTTTTAGGCTGGGTTCATAGGTTTGTGACCTTAAAACATTTAGCAGATATTTACTGTCTGACCAGTAAGCTCAGGCAAAAATATATCTTGACAATTTTGAGGATATTTCTAATTTATCAATAATTTAAAAACCAATTAATTTATTAAAGATTTACTTAAGTAATGTGAACTAAAAATAAACATTTCAGTTAATTAGTATATATTTTATATGAGCACTCATTTATTTAAATCAATTGCAATAAAAGTTCTTAAGGAATTTCTTGATGACTATGCCAGATTTTATTATGTTGACACAGCATAACACATGCACATATGCATAAACATATTCTAAACACATATAAATAGATATAAAAAAGGACTGTATAGCTTTTTCTTTAGAAGTTTAGTTATGAGATTATAAAACATGTACACTCACCAGTACACTCTGACAAAATGGAATAGGGTTAAACTTTAAGATTTCTCTTTTATTTTTACGAGGCAGAGTCTTGCTCTGTCACCGAGGCTGGAGTGCAGTGATGCAACCACAGCTCACTATAGCCTCGATCTCCTGGGCTCAAGTGATCCTCCTCCCTCAGCCTCCCGAGTAGCTGGGACCACAGGTATGTAGCCACCATACCTGGCTAATTTCTAAAGTTTTGTAGAGACAGGGTGTTATTTTGTTGCTCAGGGTAAGACGTCTTTAAATAGGTAATCTTATAAAGGCTGTGAACCAAATTTCGGATAAAGCAGTTTGAATCACATACTAATATCCTGCATTGGACACAGGATAGTGAACTGTGAAATGTGACTGAATGATACGAGGAGGCCCACAAGCTAAGAGTTATTTTACGAAGGTCTGTATAGTCTTTTCTTGGTCTTAAATCTTTGTCCTTGAAGATAAGAATGTTGCCATGCCTTTTAGTGTAGGGAGGGTGTTATTTACATGCTCCCATGCTTTTTCTTAAACCTTCTGCGTTTAAGAAAAAGCACAGTGATCAAAATGATATTCTTCTCTATCTGTTGGATTTTAAGTGTCTTGCTTGTGTAGTATGCCAGAATAGCTCAGGAGTTTGGGAAAAGGGGAGTTTAGCTTAGAGAAGGAGAAGGAGGAGAAATTTTAGGGTTTTAGGAAAGAGAGGGAAAGCACCAGAGAAGAAAGAGCTCAAGACAGTCGTTTGTAGTAAGGCAATCTTTTAGTCTTTATTTTATTTTATTTTTTCTGGAGCCTCGTGTATCAATTGAGATGTGAGTCTTATTTGGAGTGCATGATTTTATAGCTGTGATCTTTAAAGAAAAACAGCCTGTTTAAATGATCCCTATAATGTTTGTACATGCTATCAGCTGGAGTCCCAGAAAATATCTTGGCATGCCTTTGAACTTTGAAAGCCCATTTGTAACTAAATTTATCTAGGTGATTCAGTTTCATGCCAAATATACAAAAGCCAATTAAAATGCAAGCACTGAATACACAAAAGTCAAATTAATATGCAAGCGCCTATGGAAAAGAAAGTACAGAGTTAGGGAAAAGTTCCTTCACTGAAGCCTCAACCTGAAGGGAAAAATTCCTTCATTCAGCTCTCTGATGAAAAGAACCCCTGTGAACAGAGCTCCCAACCAGAGAGGGAAGGACTCCTCTCAAATAGGAGGGGGAAGGCCCCTCCCCAACCCACTGGCAGATGAACGTAACCAAAATCAGGAGTTCAGCCTAAGAAAGACTCAGTGAGGGTGGGGAGGGAGAGGAGGGAAATAGTTGTGGGTGGGTCCCTTACTCTGTGATTCCAAAGCTGGTGATTCTTCTTGGTGTGAGTCAGCTTTGAACTTTGCTTTTGATGTCAGGTATGGTGAAATGAAATAAAATATGGAGACTTAAAATGTTTCATTTTAAAATGTTTTGTCTGGAAAGAATTGGGGTTCAAGGCATACCTACAGACCAGGTGGTGTCTGGTATATCTGAAGAACAAAGAGAAGGTTGGAGGTTTTATTTTGTTATTTTTATTTTTTATTTTTTTTGAGATGGAGTCTTGCTCCCAGGTGAGTGCAGTGGCATACTCACTGCACCCTCCACCTCCTGGGTTCAAGCAATTTTTCTGCCTCAGCCTCCTGAGTCACTGGGATTACAAGTGCATGCCACCATGCCCAGTTATTCTTGTATTCTTAGTAAAGACAGGGTTTCACCATGTAGGCCAGGCTGATCTTAAAACTCCAGACCCCTGTGATCTGCCCGCCTTGGCCTCCCAAAGTGCTGGGATTACAGGCATGAGCCACTGCGTCCAGCTGGAGGTTTTATAAGCAGGAGAAATGTTAGGTATTATTTTAAAAAGTTGAGGCTGGGTGTGGTGTCTCACGCTCTTTGGGAGGCAGAGGCTTGCAGATCACAAGGTCAAGAGATCCAGATCATCCTGGCCAACATGGTGAAACTCCATCTCTACTAAAAATACAAAAATTAGCTGGGCATGGTGGCGTGCGCCTTTAGTCCCAGCTACTTGGGAGGCTGAGGCAGGAAAATCGCTTGAACCTGGGAGGCAGCCATGAGCTGAAATACACTCCAGTCTGTTGACAGAGTGAGACTCCGGCTCAAAAACTAAAGTAAAATAAAATAATTTTTAAAAAGTTCATTGGCGCCTGGGTGCGGTGGCTCAAGCCTGTAATCCCAGCACTTTGGGAAGCCGAGGCGGGTGGATCATGAGGTCAAGAGATCGAGACCATCCTGGTCAACATGGTGAAACCCCGTCTCTACTAAAAATACAAAAAATTAGCTGGGCATGGTGGCGCGTGCCTGTAATCCCAGCTACTCAGGAGGCTGAGGCAGGAGAATTGCCTGAACCCAGGAGGCGGAGGTTGCGGTGAGCCAAGATCGCGCCATTGCACTCCAGCTTGGGTAACAAGAGCGAAACTCCGTTTCAAAAAAAAAAAAAAAAAGTTCATTGGAATTAGTAAAGTTTTGGGGAGCTGGCAAGCTTTGACTGATGAATGATAGGGTGGGAAAAACTAGTGCTAGAGTCACAGCAGCTTGCTTCAGTATCCGTCAGGTAAAACTGGTCTCAGGTTACAGAAGGTGCTTCAGCAGCTGGGCTTACAGAGAACTACATCTTTGGAGCAATGGTATGTGTGCCCTGAATGCTTTTTCCCTGACTTCATGACTGTGTTGTAGTTAGGAATGACAAGAATGACCCAATTTATATGATTATTTTCATATATAGTTAAAACATTTATATATCTATATATACACATATACTTTATAGCACTATTTAATGTAGGTGCATGTCTATATATTGAAGTCACATATTGAAATGGGAATTCATAGTGATGCCTCCAGTTCTAGTCCGATCCCACAGGATTCAATCTGTTAACAGTTCTCCCTCTTGGGATATTTGAGTCCCAGTCTTTGATAGTGAGAAGCATGGATCTGTTCCCCTTAGTGTATAGTTGCGTATTTGTTCAGTGCCCCCACCGTCTGCCAGTGTTGCCACCAACCCCTCCCTGGCTTCCATGGCCACCTCATCCCACTTGGGCTCCCTCATCCGGCTACCTACCCATGGATGCCATCCTCCCGTGGAGCATCCTCTCCTTTGCTCTGAGAGCTGGCAGAGGCCACCCCTTTGCGGGATGCCTTCTCACCATACTGAGCACAAGGCTGCCCCACAGAAACCACCCTCTAGGTGCCCTTCGGACACTGACTCCCCTTGCTGGGTCATCCTCAAGGTGGGTGCCGTCAATGCCTTGTTTAGGGCTCCTTCCCGCCCCTGCCACTGCCAGGCCACCATGCCAGGCCATGATGCCTGTGCCGACTCCCGCGCCTGTGGATGTTTTCCCTCCCGCTTCCAGGCTCCACCTTCCCTCTCAGGGCAGCCCCCGCACAGATGCCCTCCTACCAGTTTGGGCTCCTCCAGCAGGTTTTGGGTCAAAGTCGCTCTACCTGCCTCCACCCCTGTTCTCCTACCTTGCTCTGTTGCAGAGAATGGCTTCGGCATGGTGTCAGAATTGCTCAGGAGGGAAAGAGAAGGGAAAGGAGGAGGCTGAGAGGATGAGGAGGAATATGATACTGTCACGAAGAAGGGCACAGACGACATGGAGGAGAGCCTGATGTGGAAGAAAAGCGACGGGGGGCTTGGGAGGAGCCTGTGTGCGGGGCCTGCCTATGTGTCCCCTCCAGGTGGCGGTGCTGGGGCAGTCTAGGAGCCAGTGAGGGAGCTGAGTGCCTGCCTTCTGCCTTGCCTGGCTTTGCTGCAGGCCTTTTCCTCCTCCTGGCCCTAGTGTCATGTTGACTTTCCCATGAAGGACAGTCATGTGATGGGCATATTTTGAGTCTGGATGCCCAGGTGGGTCTGATCTGTGGGTCCCTGGAGAGCCCCTGTGGGATTCTCCTCCGCAGCAGGAAGGAGATAGGAATTGGTGATCTGGCTCTGCTGCTTTGCTAAAGTTGCTGTTACTTCAGCATGTAAGCATCGAGCTGTGTGTGTATAGTTGCTCACTTTGTAGAATAGATTAATTCCTTAAAAATTCACTTGGAAATGAATGTTCACTACTAGAATCTTATTTTCCCCCGACTTCGTATGCATAATTGAATGATACCAAACAAGAACAACAACAAAGATTTTTCTCTAAGACAGAATCTAACTCACAATTAAAACATTATAGTGCAATACACACAAACTTCCCTAATGTTTATGCCAATGCCTGGCTGCCACCAGATACGTAAAGAATGATAGCCCAGACTTCGGGTATTCATGATTTTGTCTTCAGCCCTGGGTAAATGTTATCTTTCAGAAATTGGGACTTTTAGTTATTCCTTCTGAAATGTGGCTTCTTTTTATATTTGAAAGGAAGTATAGCGTGTGTGTGCTTAGAATTAAACAGACCTCGTTCAAATTTTGCTTTTGCCGCTTAATTGGCCATGTGACTTCCAACAAGTGATTCTACTTAGCTTCTCTAAGCCTCAATTCTCTTGCTTGTGAAATGGGAGTCATAGATAATATATCTTACCCCATAAAATTGTCAAGATTAAATGGAAAAATGTTTGTAATGTGTTTGACTCTAGGCAGATACACAATAAATGGTGTTTTTTGGAGCAGCTTAAATAGGGAATTTATGTATTAGTTTTTAGTAACTCAGAGGCTCTTTTTTGGTGTAGATGCTCATATTTTGCTTAGGAGGTTCCTATAGGACTGTTTTAAAAACTATTTAGACAATTAACATTAGGTGAAGCATTTTCTTCAGTATTTTTATCCTGCTTAAGAAAGGACTTATTTTTCTATGAGGAGTAGTCAGAGTTGAAGTTTAAACCTTTAGAAACTCATTTGCTTTTTCTTTTCTTACATAACCAGAAACAGTACAATATATTTCTCACAGGCCTTTCCTGAAGCCTCTTTGGGATGTAGCTATGTGGAGAAAATAACTTTTTCAAGAAGCACTTTAAGTGAAAATAGATTTTTGCCAATAATTTGTGACTCTCCTGATGAAAGTGAAGAGCATGGGAAAATGACAGAGGCATGTGCTTGGCTTTTAGTAAGTTGAACAGATTTAAGAGATATACAGGATTACAAAAATACACAAACTTTCCAAAAGCATGAGAAATGTGTTAATTATTTTGGGATGAAAGGGCTCTTACATGCTGGATTTCAAGTCACTCTCATCTTAGGAAAGTCTGTATCCATGGGTCTTGAAGAGGAGCAGTTGTTCAGTGAATGCAGGGCCCATGAGCAGTGCAAGCCAGGACCTCAGGGGCAGCCTGGAGGTTCAAGGGACCTTCTTCTTTTTTACTTCCTTTGGGCAATCTGACAAGGGAGGCTGTTGTTTCTGTTTCGGGACTATTTCTCATCTGTCCACTTATTTTCATCTTCCCTGTACCAACTGGAGTCCAAGCTGTCATCCCTTGCTTGGACTACGCAGCTGATCTCCCCAGGCCCACTCTTGCGACTCCCTAACCCAGGTGCAAAATGCCAGCTACATTGTTCTTTTGAGAACATGAGCCTGATCCTGTCCACCTCCTGCTTTTTCTTTGCTCAAAACCTTTCCAGTGCTTCTCATTGCCTGTAGGATAGGATGTGGGCAAAATCCTTACTAAGGCTTCTAATCTCTGCAGCATCTGGCCCTTTCCAGTCTCCCGAGCCTCATCTCCTGCAATGGGCCCCCTTTCCGCTCCTGCTCCCACAGTGCTGGCCTTATTTGAGGTCCTGCCATGGGACCCTTGTATCTGCCATCCCTTCTGCCTGAAATGTCCCTCCTCTCCCTCTCCAAGTCCTTCCTTTGCCTAATTATAGGTCCATGTATTGCTAAAAGCTCTGGCTTCCATGCCCCTTGTCAGGGAAGCTGTTCCTGATTTCTCAGACAAGTGTTGGCCTCCTACTCTGTGCTCTCATGGCCTTGTATTCTGTGAAAGCACTTACTTAGTATAGTTTGGAATTACGTTTCAGATTATCTGATTTCTCTCCAGTAGATTTTAAAGCTTGTGAGGGAAGTGTCATGGCCAATTTTGTTTCCTTTTCTGCCCATAGAGCCTAGCACACAATAGGTCCTCCATGAGTATTGATTTAATTAGTAACTAGAGAGAACAGTTGATGAGGCTGAAAGTTGGTTTGGGCTCATGGAGGAGCACTTTGTTTGTTGTGCTCAGCTGGTTGGACACTGTCCCATAGTTAATAAAAGGACTTTGAAGCTTGCAGCAGGAATGTGATAGTGTCTCTTGCAGAGAGGTAACTCTGTGTTGGTAACAGATAACCCAGAATGAATCTGTTTTGGTGATAATGGATTTTCAAGTCAAAACGTATTTTTTTCCCAAATAAATATCAAGTTATCTAAAGCCAAGTTTTAAAAGTTTATGATATTATTATTTTAATTTTGCTACATGTTGATAAATGTGTTACTGTGGTTTGCTATTTTCCTTGCATTTCTATTTACCTGTGATTGTCTTCATTGTGCTTAGGATTTTAGGAGAAAATATTTGTGATTTTTCTCAGCTAGTTGTTGTCATAATTAATTTTTTATAATAGCAAATCTTAATTAAGTAGTTCAGGATTTAATTTGACCAGGAAATTGTATTTTATTGGTGATTTTTAAAACACAGAAAGGATACTTGAGAATTGAAACCAGTTATTCAAATCAGTGGCACATTTATGGCTTACTAGGGTAATTGGTCCATGAAATAAGACATTACTACCACAACTAAACCTTGGGGGAAATCATCCTTTTTGTCTTTAAAATGGTTACCTGATTTGTTAAATGCATTTCAGCCCTGATACTTTATAACTATATTTAAAACTATTTTGGGGAGTTAACATTATAAGCTTTATGTACAAAAACTATAGGGTAGTGAAGGCTTGTTTGCTACTGTCTATGTATGCTATCATTAATTATTCCCCTGAACATCAGCTCAAAGAGAGGAAACCGTTAGCTATGGAAGCTTTGTTTTATATTTCATACAGTGAACCTCAGTTCAAATCAAAGAATACAGTACCTACCATGTGATAACTATTGTGTTAAGCTAATTTATTATTTACGAATTCCTTCATATTTTTCTAGACAAATTAAATATGACTATTTTGTCAATTTCCCTAGTTATTGAGCATTTAGAAACTTTTTGGTGGAGAATTTGAACAGTTTACTAAATATCAGCACTTATTATTCCTGATATACATTCTGTTAGTTTCCTCTTCCTGCCATCATTACAGACATAGTGGCTCAAACAGTAGAAGTATTATCATCCTACAGTTCTGTAGGTTAGAAGTGTGATATGGGTCTCACTGGGCCAAAGTCAAGGTTGAGCAGGGTGGCTTTTCTTCTGAAGGCTCAAGGGAAGGATCTCTTTCTTGCCTTTTGCAGCTTCTGCATTCCTTGGCTCACGGCCCTCTCCTCCATCTTCAAAACTAGCAAGGTTGCATCTCTCTTGTGCTCCTGTCATAGTCACTTTTTCCTCTGGTCACAGCTGGGAAAGCTCTTCCACTTAGGACTCCTGTGATTACATTTGGGCCAGTGGGATAATCCAAGACACTCTTTCCATCTCAAGGACCTTAGCTTAACCACCTCTGCAAAATTATTTTGCCATGTAAGATAATGCATTCACAGTTTCTAAGGATAAGGATGTGGACATCTTGGCAAGGCCATTATCCTACCTATCACACATTTTAAGCTATGGAAGAATCACTTTAGGCTTCCTTGAAGGAAACAGGAATTATCTTGTGTCTGTTGCTAAGGGAACAGTGCTATTATGGCACTCCTTTACCACATAGTTTAGGGTTTTTAGTCATTAGGTCTATCAGCTATTTCACTTTCTTGTTACATTGACACAACATTGTAATTCAAGTCAGGACTAAGGGACTCTCATTCCAGAAGAGCCATAAAAAGCTCAGTGGGGAAAATGCCCCTGTGAACTAATAGAACTCTTCACTGGCTGCTTCGAATGCACTGTCCAGGAATTCTATTTTATGAAACTGTTTTCAATGTTTTTATATTAAAATTTTCTTTTAGACAGTCCTAATTTAGCTTTCAACTAATAAAAATACCTTCTTTTTACCCTAAATGATCTTCTAGTGAACTGAAATTCAGTGTTCCTTCACAAATTTTGAATGTACATTCACTGAGAATGACTAGTGTTTCTAAAGGTTAGCAAGCTGCAGAGTCGAGATATGATTTTGAAAAGAATTTATTTGAAACATTTTTAGTGTCAAGACGAAAAATAATCTTGAATAATATTTTAAGAATGTCCATTAATTGAAGCCCACCGGGGGATTACTTGAATAGAGGAAAATCTAAATCCTGACTCATAGAATTAAATTAATAAAAGTAGCAGTAATAACTGGAGCTATATTATATTTAATTTATCACATTAGATGTCTCTAGGATGCATAGAGAAAGGTCAAGGGACATATGTAGTTAATCACTTTATGAAGTGAATATTGCCATCTTATATAGGTGGTTGTTAATTTGATGACTTACAGGGTGGTATTCATGAGGGATTATCTTAATATTAACCTCCTAGATATATAGGGTATATTTTATGGAGTCTTGGTGATGCAAATTATATTGATAGACCTTCCTTCCCCACATCTACTACATGGCAAGGGAGAAATCAGTTAACAGTGGGAAATCTGCACACAGATGTGCTCTTTACCACAGGCTTCACCATCACATGAATACCCCAGTAAGAAACCTGAGATTCCTTAGTTCTTGATTCCTCTCTGGTGACAGGACTGGACCCACTCAGGAATTCTAATCAGCATTCAATCCTGTTGTTAAAGTGACCCTCCATCTGCTTGGCAGTTTCTTCTTGTCTTTATCCCTGTGTCCACATTCACCCACCTGAGTTGACCTTTCAAGTGAGGTGTTGACTATTTCCTCTTGTTCTCCTTCCCCTCTTCTTCCCCCTCCTCTTCAGCTCACTCTTCTCTTGTTCTTTCCTTGTACTGATATATCAATCTGTTCTGGCTTTTTGTTTTATCTCTTCTTCACTCTCTGACTTCCATTTACATGTTGGGATTCCTTTGTGTTTCAACTATGATTTTCTTCTCATTTTGCACTTTTTCTCTGGGTGACTTTTGTTATCATCTTGACACTACTCTGCTTATGCTACCTAGCTGCAGATTTATGTCTCAACTCTATGCTGAAAGTGAATTCTACCTGGCTATCTTTTACCCATATCAAATCACTGCCTCTGTCCCCATTTTTTTCTCTATGTTCCTGGTCAATTTTAATGCTGTTACTGTTTGCCCATTCTTGCCGGCCAGAAGCCTATATGCTCCATAAGATCTTAAGATGAATTACTAAATGAGAAAGAGAAAACCAAAGATGTGGAAGAAGTTTTTGTTTTTAAAGTAAAAGTGAGAAAGAGTAATACATATGTTTCTATAGAAATTCATTTGAACACCTGGAAGAACCAGGTGATTTCCTAGCAAACTAAAGATTATCACAGGATAATGTTCAAGGAAAGGCTGAACATTGGAATAGACCAATAGAGGACATTGATAAGTGAAGTCCAGAGGGGTCACAGCAGCACTGATCTTTATCTTTAAAAGAATAGATAATTCCAATGACAGTCAAACTCTTCCAGGTCACAGAAAAAGGTGAAAGTTTCTTTGTGAAGCCAGTAAATGAAACCTGAGGAAGATAGTACAAAAAGCAAAACTAGACTACAGATGCATATCACATATACATACAAATATGAGATTCTAGATAGATATTGGCAAATATAATCCAGCAATGTATTAGAAAAATGATATTCTAGTATATTACTAAGGAGGTATAATGATGAGTAATGCAAAATTCAGTGATAAAACCTGTCAGCGACCGTCGGGACGGGTAGGCATGTCTGCCAGAGGTCTCTCGACCTGCAAGAGGGTCCTAATACCTGGAAGAGAGAGTGCGCGGAAGAAAGGGAGACAGAAAGGGAGACAGAAAGCGAGGCATCTGGAGGGCTGGGTAGGCCATGCCTAAACAGCAAATTTTATTTTTCAAAGGCCAGGAATAAATACACTTTCTTTGCTCTGGTTTACGTCATTGCAAGAGAAAATGCAAATCTATACCTTACATGGCCTATACAATAGAGAAGTCAGATACACAATCAGTGGTTGTAAAAAGTAACAGAATTTCCTGTGATCACAAAGCTTGTTTACCTCCAGACATTACTTCTCATGGCTGCATGTATTTCTGATTTGGTCTTGTTTTAGAACTGAGATGTGAAAAGATTTTCTGGTTTTGCTCATCAGAATATCTTTTAACCAGATTCTCCTTTGTCTGCTCCTGACTCAACTTATCTCAACTCCCCCATTCAGGAGTCTCTGAGTCAGGGATCAAAGCCATCCATATAGTGGCATTTTCTTTGCAAATATCCCCACAGTTAAACCATTATCTAGGGTACAAGGCAGTCAGGCAAGTAAAGAAAAGTTTAAAGCTATACTTAAAGAAAGAGTCATAAAGATTAAAAGCAGAAACTGGTTGCTGGTAGAGAGTCACTCGGTCTAGCAGCACTGCATAGTTTTAGGCCCAAATGATATCGTGGTTGATATTAGAAACTGATCATCCATCTTTCAGTTCCTTTTTCCAGATAGCTCGACTGCCTCCAGTAGGAAACTGTGTTTGGGATCAAACTCACCGTATAGTGAGACCCATGCCTTTTGGGGGTCTCACACGGGAATGTTCCCCACAAAAACCAGGTTCAGTATTATAAAATCCACCAACGTAATTTATATGGCAACAAATTAAACTACATGACTAGCCATGTATGATCTCTAGATACTAAAATGGCTTTTGATAAAATTTAACTTCCATTCCTTGCAAAACAACTTATATAAAAATAGGATTGAATATTATAAGAATTATTTACCAAAATATAATAGCAAATATACAGTCAAACATTCAAACCCTTCAATTCAATTCAGGAAACAGCTGGGGATACCCACTATCATCATTAATATTCATTATTGTCTTGGAATTTTTAGCAAATGAAATAAGCAACAAAATTAAATGAGTACTACAAACTTTGGAAAGAAGAGATTAAAAATACATATATATGTGCTTATATATACATATATGTATTTGTGTATATGCATACATATATATATATAAACACATATATATGGTTCCTCCACTAAGCTGCATATTTACAGATGGTAAGACACATATTTACACATGATAAGATTTTATATCTAGAAAACCCAGGAGAATCTAATGATAAATTATTGGAATTAATACAAGAATGTTGATGTGGTTAGATATAGTATAAATACAAAAACTTATTATTACCTTTTCTGTATTTCAACATTCAGCACTTAGAAATTAAACAGGGAAAAATATTCCATTCATAGTAGCAATATAATAAAAAACATTTACAGTATATTGAATAAGAAATGGGATGGGCCTTATATGAAGAAAACAAAATCTTACTGAAGGATAGAAATTACTATCTGAGCAAATGGAGAGCTATCTCACAAAAATGTCAGCTCTCTCCGCATTAATATTTATTTCATGTCTAAAATAGAATCTCAACTGGTTTTAATTTCAGTTGAATAAAACGTTTTCATGCGTAAATCCCCAACATTCTGGTGGTATGGTAATAGAAACAAAAATCTACTGGGATAGGGAAACCAGAGGAGATATGTAAGCATGTAATATATGAGAAAGATGGTAAATCAGTTCAGGAGGACAAAGCATAGATTTTTTTATTTAATTGGTTATGCTTGCCCTAGTGGCCTTTGTCTATATAAAAATAAATTTCAAATAGATTAAAGACTTAGAAAAGGTTTTACAAGAATATGTTTAGGAGATAAACACTTTAGGGTAAGGAAGAACTCAATCAAGAGTGGAAACTTGTACTCTAGAAATTTTTATATGTCTATAACGACATATAAAAATCAGTTATTATTTAACCTGAAAATTTTGTTATTTGACTCTCATTTTTGAAGGATGTTTTCATTGGCTATATAATTCTTACTTGACAGTTTTATGGCTTGCAGTGCTTTAAAGCTGCAATTCCGTTCTTTTCTTGTCTTCCTTGTTTCTCATAAGTCACTACATCTGAAATTTACAGAGCCCCTACTGCTATTTCTTTTCTCTGTCTTTATTTTTCTCCTTTATACTTACTGTTGTCTGACATGCCATGTATTTTACTTATTTGTCTTGTTTATTGTCTGTTTCACCCACTAGAATTTATGAAGGATACAGGCAGGGTTTTTGTTTTGTTTTGTTTTGAGATGGAGTTTCATTCCTGTTGCCCAGGCAAGAGTGCAATGTCACAATCTCGGCTCACTGCAGCCTTTGCCTCCCGGTTCCAGTGATTCTCCTGCCTCAGCCTCTTAAGTAGCTCGGATTACAGGCATGTGCCACCATACCCGGCTAATTTTCGTATTTTTAGTAGAGATGGGGTTTCACCACATTGACCAGGCTGGTCTTGAACTCCTGACCTCAGGTGATGTGCTTCAGCCTCCCAAAGTGCTGGGATTACAGGTGTGAGCACCCAGCCTTTTTTTTTTTTTTAAATGCTTTGTTTTGTGCTGGATTATAAACTCTGAGGACATAGTAAGCATTCAGTTAGTATTTGTTGAATGAAAAATGAGAACTGGATGAATAGTGTCCTCATGACAATGTGGATTACTCTGTTCACCGTATTCTTAGCCCTTAGCTCATAGGTTTGCAATTGGATTTTCCTTATTGTATGATAGTTATCTCGTTCCTCCATTAAGCTCCAAGCTCTTTAAGGGCAAGAACCATATCTTATCCTTGTTTGAATAATTATCACCTAACACAGAGTGTGTCTCATAGAAGGTACTATAAGCCAAAAGGTATCGAAGACAGGTCTCAATCAATTAAAAAATTATTTTGCTAAGGTTAAGGATGTGCCCTCAGGAGGTCCTGATGACATAGGCCCTAAGTGGTCTGGGCACATTTTTTTTTTAATACATTTTAGGGAGACATGAGACATCAATCAGTATATGTAAGATGTACATTGGTTTGATCCAGAAAGGTGGGACAACCCGAAGCTGGCAGCGAGCTCCCAGGTCATAGGTAGATAAGAGACAAATGGTTGCATTTCTTTGAGTTTCTAATTAGCCTTTCCAAAGGAAGCAATCAGATATTTATTTGATTTATCTCAGTGAGCACAGGGATGACTTTGAGTTCTGTCTTTTGTACACAAAGGATTTGTTTGTGGACAAATTGTGAAGGAGGTATGAAGCTTTTTATCTTTGCAGCTATCTTATTTAGGAACAGAATGGGAAGCAGGTTTGCTGGAAGCAGTTTCCAGCTTGACATGTCCCTTTGGCTTAGTGATGTTGGGGTCCTGAGATTTCTTTTCCTTTCACAATACTTAATAAGTGTTGGTTGAACCAGTGAGTGCCTAGCTCAGATTTTTCTCCCTTTGTCTGGTCATACATGAATAAAACATTGATGATTTCCCTATTGATACAATCTCATGACTGAGTAGGACTAGAAAACACTGATGATTTCCCATTAATGCAATGTCATGATTGAGTTTGCCACATGTGAAGGTAGCATTGTAGTCCACGTTTCCACATGCACACTCTGAGCCTCGTTCTGGTCACACACTGTCTTCCAGTTTTCTCCTGCTCACCTCCAGGCCTGCCTGCACCAGCTCACATTCCCTACTTTCTCAGTGGAAAGGATCCCGAGGCCAATCCCCCTACTTGCCCGTGATCTCACCTCTCTCTCCAGCCTCACATTCCTGCTTTTTCCTGCATCTCCAGTCAACCTCTGTACCCAGCCACAGGTAAATGCCACTTACATCTTTCCAGTTAACTGAATTCAGTGGTCTTGGTTCAGTCCTCATGTTGCTTTACTTTTTAAATCAAATTTGACAGGGATATTCTCTACCTGAAAGCGTTTCCACCTGCATTCCTTCCGTTTCTCTGGCTGCCCCTTCTCACACTCCTTTATGGTTGTTTTTCCTCCACCCACATCTTAAATGCTGCAGGTCGCTAGGCTTCTCTTCCTGGCCCTACCCACCCCATGCTCTGTTCACACTCCCTGGAAATCTCATCTGCTTTAGTGCCCTGCATACTGATGGTCACTCAATCCATGGGTCTAGCCTTGAACTTTCTCCTGCAATGTCTCCAGAGGGTTCATTTTGAATCTCCATTAGATTCCTTTGGATTTCAAAGATTCAGCATCTCTGAAAAGGTACTAAGTCCACTCCTCTAGTTTTGTCTTGCTTAGTGGCAGACACATCATAAATTCAGTCTCCTAAGGTAGAAATATCAGAGTCCTCATTCTCATATCACTGATTGTCCAGTTTTGTCACGTCTCATTCAGATGGCTCTCTGCATTCTTTCCTCTCCCCTCAATTCTCACAGCAGCTATCTCAAATCAAGATCTCATCATATCATGCCTGTGTGCATCATGGTCTCCTTCCTGATATTTCTATGATCCGTCTTCCTTTCTTATTCTATACTATCATTCCTAAAACTGCCACGAGCAGTATCTTTTTTAAAAAAAATCAAAACAGCCACAAAAGTAATAGGCAGGGCAGAGGAGAAATAAGTCCAAAACTTACTGTGACATTTCTTTGCTTAAAAAGCATTCACTGGCTTCATAGTAAATATAGACTGAAGGCTGAAATTCTAAGCATGGTGTTTAATCAGATTCGTTCTTTTGCAAGAAAGAGAGATTGCTCAAGCTTGCTCAAGTAATGGGCTGTAGTGCAAAAATACATGTTGGGGGAATATGGAGACTCATGGAAATTCAGGAACAGGGTCTGTAGTCAGAATTCTGAGGCCGTCCTGTCTGTAGGGCCACCTGCAACAGGACCCTGGCCCTCATAGGGAGCAATCCTTCTTCAGGATAGCTGCATCAGAATCACCTGGAGGGCTTGCAGAAACAGATTGCCTGGCTCCACTCCCAGAGTTTTTGATTGAGTGTAGGCCCACGTTTTCAAGGATGCTCCCAAATTTGTATTTCTCACAGTTTTCTGGGTGACACTGATGCTGTGGCTTGGGCCCCACACTTTGAGAACCGTAATCCTTAAGGCATGTAACGTGGTTTGGGAAGCCTTTGATGAGCTCCTTCAGAATTAGCTGTTCCTCTACTTTGCAGGTTTCTTCACGTTATAGTAGAACAATGGTTCTCAAACTTTAACATGCATTATAATCATTTGGAGGGATTGTTTGAGTGGATTGCTGGGTCCCAACCACAGTTTCTCATTCATTAAATTTGAGGTGTGGCCCCCACATTTGCATTTTTAACAAGTTTCCAGGGATGGCCATACTTTGCCTTGGATGTGTAAACTGTTGAGTCACCAGATCTGGAACTCTGAAATCCCCTTCTTCATCACACCCTCATGCTTCCCAGCTCTTCCCTCTCCTACAGTTCTGTGGCATCTTCTTAGAAAACTGTGTTTTGTATTTTAGCTTTTCCATTCTTTCTTGTACTTTGTTGGTTGTCTTCTGACTTCCTTTGCCTCCCAGGCCAGTTGGGGCCCTTCAGGCATTTGATCTCACATTCTCATGGCTTTAGAGCCTCTCAGTCACTTGGCCATGTCCTCCTCAGCCCCCAGCTCTCCACAAACATAACTGTCTTCTCCCACTTCCGACTGCCAGGAGCTGCTGGAGAAAGTCCCTTGGTGCCAGCCGCCTCTGCTGCAGAACCACCAGTTCAGTGGAGTGGGGGTGTCAGGACTGTTCTGTATTTCTTATATTCAGTCCTAGCTGAATTTTCCTAACTCTTCCTTTCCTCGTGCTCCTGAAGGCACCGCTGTGACCTTTACTCTTAGCAGATGCCATTCTATGTCACAAAGGAGGTGAGGGTAATTGGTGGGGTGCCTTCCCATCGTCCTCCCTAGCAGCCTAAAACGCCTCTGCTTTTCATCTCATTCACCACCTGCCTTTTTATCTCGGGGTCCTCCCACTTCCTGCGTTCCTAAAGCCACAAGTCTGTTCTACCTCTCCCCCGTCTACCATCCCTCTCTTTTGAGAGCCTCCTTTTTCTCTCTCTCCTGGGGCATTTCCCTCAATGGAAGAACTGGGAAGCCCTGTCTTCTGATATGCTTAACAACAACAATCAACTAACACTTCCTTCCTCTTCTTTCCCCTGAAGCGCTTTTGTCACCTGCCCCCCAGTTCATTTGCAAACATCTCCAGTTGTTCCTTTCCTGTTTTGACCTCTGAAGCCTGACTTTTGATCTTATCCCTCTCCTGAAACCTCTGCCCCTGTGGTCCCAGTGACACGCTGGCTGTCACATCCAGCAGCTTCTCCAATCTGCATCTTAAGTGGGCGAGCAGAGCCTTTGATGGTGCGGATCTCCCTGCTTCCAGAAAACCCTTTTCCCGGAGCCTCCAGGTCTCTGTCTTCTGGAAGCCTCCTTCCCACCCTGCCTTCCTCATGCGCCCCCCAGACCTCACTCACATCGGAGGAAGCTCCTCCCCCGACCTCCGCTGTTCTTCCTCGGTATCATCCCCGTGGCTGCGTCTTTATGAAAAGCTTTGCATCGCCTTTTGTTGAATGTGTGGTTTTCATAGATCATTATTTATACTTACCATAGATTATTTCAAATAGCAAAAGTGTAACATCTCGGAAAATAACTCCGAGTTCCCTCCACATCCTGCACTCCTCCCTCCACCTGCTCGGCCTTTTCTGGTGTCTGGCAGCTTTGGGACTATTTTGGCTTCTCCCTTTGCCACCTCACCCTGTGCCTGTTGATTGTATTTCTGCATTTTCTCTCAATTTCCTTTCTACTTTTTTATTGTAAATCGACAATTTATAAATTGCATAAATTTAGTGTGTACAAAGTGATACTATAATTTATAAATGCAATGTGGAATAATTAAATAAAACTAGTTAACTGGCCATCACCTCAAATACTTAACACTTTTTTGCAGAGAGAACATTTGAAATTTACTGTCTTAACAGTTTTGAAATGTACAATACACTCCATTAACTATATTCACCATGGTGTGCAATAGAACTGAAAAAAAAAACAAAAAAACAAAAAAACAAACAAAAAAAAACCCACCAAAACAACCGCAAACCACTGCTGTGGTCTAACAGAGACTTTGGACCCTTTGACATTCATTTCCCCGTTCCCCTCAGGCCCCCTCTGGGTAACCACAGAGGGCACCGCATGCCCCCCTTTGTTTAGGGCACACCCACACAGTTGCTTGTTTGGACTATTGTGTTAGCATTCTCAGTCTCCACTGCCTGTCTTTCCATCCATTTCATCCTTACCTAGTGCTGATTCGTAAAGGGAGTTCTGATGATACCATCCACCACTCGGAAGTCTCCAGTGGTTCTCTAAACCACATGCATCAAGACCAAACCTGTGAGGCCGACTTTGAGGAACCTGCATGATCTTATCTTTGCCCCTCCAGCCCCCGCAGTGCAGCCTTTTGCTAAGTGGATCCCTGCAAGCTTTGTGCGGAACCCTTCCCAGCCTGTGGCGTTTGCAAAGGCAGCTCCTTCTTTTCAGTTTCCTGGCTTTGCCCGTGCTGCTTCTCCCTGGATTGCGTACCAAATTTCTCTTCGTCTCAAAGAAAGTTGTCCTCCGGGAAGCTTTCTGTGTTCAGAGTAAATCCTCCTTCATTTTGTTTCCAGACATATCGTTTGGGTTTCTTAACTAGTACCTATTGGCACTTGTATCTGCTTGTTTATTCATCAAAACGCTGAATCCCATCATATGTCAGGTTATGGGTGATGTTTATCTGTCTACACGCCTGTCTCCCTGACTCGAGTAAAAGCGGTGTGAGGGAGAAGCTGGGTTCTCTCAGTACCTGCTTTGCCCGGGGAGATGAGCACTAAAGGCATTTAAATTCGGTGGTGCTGAAAGGAAAAACAGCCTGACTGTGCACGTGAAAAATGCAGGGAGAGCATGGAAAGGTTCCCGCCACAGTGGCCTGGCAGAGGTACTGAAATGTGAGTCTGCAGGTGTGACCTCAGCGGGGTATTGTTCAGCAGTGATCAGTTGTTAAGATTAGGAAGACTGTATCATTTCCAGCTGGTATCACAAAAGAAGGCATTATTTATAACGGTGTGGTTGGTTGCCACTGACAGTTGTTTGTCAAATATTCTAAGACATTTCCTGACGGAGTCACATGCAGCATAACTTTTGAAATGAAATGGAAATATCGCTGTGAAGGGTTGTGCTTATGACTAATGGAATTAGGATTTTTTTTTTTTTTTTTTTTTTTTTTGAGACAGCTCTCGCTCTGTCACCCAGGCTGGAGTGCAGTGGCGCGATCGTGGCTCACTGCAACCTCCACTTCCCAGGTTCAAGCCTTTCTTCTGCTTCAGCCTCCCGAGTGGCAGGGACTATAGGCATGTCTAGCTAATTTTTGTATTTTTAATAGAGACAGGGTTTCACCATGTGGGCCTGGATGGTCTAGAACCCCTGACCTTGTGATCCACCCGGCTCACCTCCCAAAGTGTTGGGATTACAGGTGTGAGCCACCACGCTCAGCCTAAAAGGATCACTGATAAGTACTGTGCAGTTCCTAGAACTGGGTATTCTTATGGCCAAATCTTTCAGGCTTTGTCTTGCTTTGCTTCACAAATCTCATCACCTTAACACATGGTCTTCATTTTTTTCTTATGATTTTTATTTGTGTATAAACGTGTGGTTCTAATGATAATATACATATAAACTGGGCTTAATTTTTAAAAAGTAGTATGTGATCATAACCATAATTTATTTACTTCTGTTGTTGGATATTTCAATATTTTCCAACTTTGTACTGTTGTAAAGGCTACATTTACTCCTTTTGCATTTTTAGAATAAAATATTAAAGTTGAGATGAATAGATCAGTGAATTCTCCTTAATTTTGGGCTATAAATATGTATTATCAACATGATTTTCAAAAGTTTTAATCAAATTTACAAAGCCACCATCAATGAGTAACCTTTTTCATTTTCCTGCAGACTTAATTTTATGGTGATTTTAAGCTTAAAAGTTACTATTTAAATAGGCATTTCTGTTCCATTTTGACTGTGTGTGCTGTAGTGAGTCAGTAGTGGATAGAGGGGGTTTCCCGAACTAGGGATTTTGTTTACATACGGACTTTTCCAGCTGTGTGACCTGTGTGATCTCTGTGAGCCTCAGCTTCTCAGAACAATAAAATAGAGTTGTTAATCTAATATTCAATATTGTAAGTAACAAATAAAAATGTATACATTCACACATATGTGCGTGTGCGTGCACGCACACACACACCCACACACACCCACACACACCCCAATCAGTACCTGGTATATAATAGGCATATATTAAGTGACAGGTAATATTTAATCAAATGTATTTTGTTTATTATATAATGTTTGGCAGAAGGGTAATAATTGGAACACTTTGCTATAGCCAATGAATATACTGAGAAGAAATGGAATTTAGGGTTTATGAAGCTACACAAATATCTAATATTCCATAAATGAGTGCCACATCTGTAGTATGTCTGAGAAAACTGCATAAAAATTAAATTTAGTGCCTGAAGCAGTGCTGTCTCATAATTGGTTCCTTCTCTTCAGGAAACTGAGAAATGAATTCGTCAAAATAGGTATCTTTGAATTCATATTTGAGGCCCAAGGTGCTATTCTGCCTGCCTTCCTTTCCTTTAATTTATTAAACAAATATTTATGGCCAGTCATGATTGTAGCTCCAGAGAAACAAATGATGAACAATACCAAGATAGTTTACCCTCCTTTGTAGAAGTTTATATTCTACTTCCAAGTAAGCAAACTGGTTAATTCCAGCTAACGTACTTCCTGTGGGTAATGAAACAACATGGTGAGAAACCGAGGTGAGAGAATTCCTTTATAATTCAGTAACCAGGGAGGATCTGTCTACAGGCTCCGAGGTGCAAGCAAACTTGGTATTCCCTCATCTCACTTAAAGGCACTGTATTACCGAGTAATCCTCTTGCTTCACCAAAAGATATAATTCAATGAAAGTTTTTATTGTTTGATATTATGTATTCTTATTTTTGATCAATTTTAAAAGGTTCATTGGTACTTATGTGATCATAAAAGGAAGTCTTAGATATAGTTTACTTTTGGTGAAATGATAATGTGTGACAATTGGAAATATGATTAAATTGCAAAATTACATGCAATCTTTTAAAGAACACAGCTGTTGTAGAAAATGAGGTATCTGTACTTGCTTTAGAGCCAACACTGCTGTAATGTTTTTTGTAAAGCACATAATTGTAATGTAGCAGAATGCTTGTGTGGAAATTGGGATGTTGAATAGTCTTCCTGGAGCATCCTCAGGGTTTGTCAGATTTCTGCTTTCTCTCTCTGGTAGAATAAAACATCTCATGTGGCAGAAACAGTGCAAACCTTTAGGTGTTCTAATGGGTCAATGAACTGTGACCTCCTTGATGGAAATCACACCATGATGTCTCAATATTTCCAAACAATACAAGAAAATCCGCTAATGACAATTCTGGTGTCTTATTTGATGACGAAAATGCTTTAAAAAATTCTCAAGCCGGGTGCAGTGGCTCATGCCTGTAACCCCAGCGCTTTGGGAGGCCAAGGTGGGTGGATCTACTGAGGTCAAGAGTTCAAGACCAGTCTGGCCCACATGGTAAAACTCTGTCTCTCCTAAATATACAAAAATTAGCCCGGCGTGGTGGTGTGTGCCTGTAATCCCATCTACCTGGGAGGCTGAGGCAGGAGCATAGCTTGAACCTGGGAGGCGGAGGTTGCAGGGAGCCGAGATCATGCCATTGCACTCCAGCCTGGGCAACAGAGTGAGACTGGGCATCCTGCGCCCCCTCCAAAAATTCTCATACATTAGTAAGTGTATTTAGCAATAATAAGTTAGTGTTGTGACAGTGAATATTAATGTCCATGTTTTTTTGACCCTAATTTTTAGCTATAAATTGATATGAAGTTTTTCTTTATTAGCTGACTTTAAATTACTTCCTTTTGTTGTTAATGACATATCTGGAGAGCAAAAGAAATGAAATGTATATGGTTTATTTTTCATCTAATAGACAACAGATTTTATTCATTTCAGTGGAACTGAATAACATTTTCACATAACATGTTCATGTGCACTTGTCACATTAACAGGGGCTCAGAAATTATTATTATTATTATTATTTTATTTTTTTCTGAGATGGAGTTTCGCTCTTGTTGCCCAGGCTAGAGTGCAATGGCACAATTTTGGCTCACTGCAACCTCTACCTCCCAGATTCAAGCAATTCTCCGGTCTCAGCCTCCTAACTAGCTGTGATTACAGGCATGTACCACCATACCTGGCTAATTTTGCATTTTTAGTAGAGATGGGGTTTCACCATTTTGGCCAGGCTGGTCTCGAACTCCTCAGGTGATCTATCCTCTTCAGCCTCCCAAAGTGCTGTGGTTACAGGTATGAGCCACTGTACCCAGCTAGAAATTTTTAAATGACTAAAAGTTTACATGAATTGTTCCAGCACAACTTGATGGATTTTGTGTTTGTTATTCAGTCACGTTGTTGTATTGTCTCGAGAGGTTTCAAATGTTTGAGTGAGGGGTGCATCTTACCTCCTGTCATCCCTGGTGCTGATGAATCGCTGACCTTTTACCATCTGCATCTTCTTCTGGAACATTCACAGCAAGATAGATGCTAAAATTAAGACTCAATAGCACTTTCTGATGAGTATTCTCCAAGGATATGTGTGTGTGTATGGCTAAGTAATACTTGTAGATAATTTTTTAAATGTAGATTGTGTTAAATAAGGAAAGCATATTTACATCCATCTTGCCATCCATGTGTAGCCACTGTTGATATTCTGCTGTTTCTTTCTGATTGCTTTTCTACATGAATGTGTTTGATTGTGTGGACACACATATGCCTATTGCCTAGCACATAAAACGTGCTGTATAAATATGTGAATAAATGGATGTCTTAATATATGGACTAATTTGTATAATATATATGTATGTATGTATGTTATTATTTTATTTTTAACTGACAAGTAATAATTGTATATATTTATGGGGCACAGTGTGATATTTTGATATATGTTTGTGGAATGAGTACATCAAGCTAATTAACATATCTATAACCTCACATACTTACATTTTTTGTCTTGAGAATATTGAAAATCAATTCTTTTTAGCAGTTTTGAAGTATATAACATTATTAACTATAATTAACATGCTGTCCAACATATCACTAAAGCTTACACCTGCTGTCTAACTGGAAGGTTGTATCCTTTGGGCAACACCTCCCCATTCCCAATTCCTTACTCGTCCAGCCTCTGGTACCCACCTTTCGAAGCACTGCTTCGATAAGTTTGACTTTTTGGATTGCATGTCTATCAGACTGTGCAGTATTTATCTTTCTGGGCTTAACTTATTTCACTTAGCATAAGTAAGGACACAAAACAGCAGATAAGATCTAAATAGACACTGTTTGTGTCCTTAGTTTTTAAATTAACCCAGATAATTCTCAAAATATTCTATTAAATATGTAAAACATAAAAATATAGTTTTTGATAACCTCAGAATCATATAGGTATATATGGACAATAGTTTATTTAACCTCCTTCTCATATTAATACTGCTTTGCATTTTTGCTGTTACTTTGTGATGCACATTTTTACCATCAACTTTTATTAGCGCTTTGACTAATTTGTTAGTATGTAATCCTAGAGAAGGTATTACTGGGGAGTAAAGTGTAAACTTGAGACAACATTAATCTTTTTTGTCAGAATTTTTAAATTCAAAAATGATAATTTTGTTGAATTACAGAGATTAGCTATTCATCTAGAAAATTTGGAAAACAAAGCACAAAGAAAATTGGGAAGGAATTATTTATAATTCTGGCACTTAAGATGACTTCATTTAAATGTTTTTGATTTATATTTTAAGTTTAGTTTTATTTAATCCATTACACATTTACCAAAAATGATCAGTTTGTTTTCTTAACTGCTTCTTTTTCCTACTTTGTAGTGTTCATTTCGTAGTCCTTCTCTGCCTTTACCAGGCATCCCCAAACTTTTTACACAGGGGGCCAGTTCACTGTCCCTCAGACCGTTGGAGGGCTGTCACATACTGTGCTCCTCTCACTGACCACCAATGAAAGAGGTGCCCCTTCCTGAAGTGTGGCGGGGGGCCGGATAAATGGCCTCAGGGGGGCCGCATGCGGCCCACGGGCTGTAGTTTGGGGATGTAGACAGTCTGGTTTTGAAAGGACATGTCCATGTAATGTGTTTAATTACCTCCTCCTTTGTCGACCTTTACTTTGTTTCCAGTGTTTCATTTGACTTGGGATTTTAGGAAACAAAATTCTTGTGGTTTGCCCCTTGGGCTCATCTACTGGGATTGCATTAAGCAAATTCCCAGGAGAATTGCTGGTTAAACTTGTAGGAACGATTTTTTTTTCCCAAGACGGAGTCTCACTCCTTTGCCCAGGCTGGAGAGTAGTGTCGTATGATCTCAGCTCACTGCAACCTTCGCCTCTTGGGTTTAAGCGTTTATCTTCCCTCAGCCTCCTGAGTAGCTGGGATTACAGGTGCCCACCACCATATCCAGCTATTTTTGTTATTTTTAGTAGAGAGGGGATTTTACCATGTTGGCCAGGCTGGTCTCCACCTCCTGACCTCATGATCCGTTTGCCTTAGCCTCCCAAAGTGCTTGAATTATAGGTGTGAGCTACCACACCCAGCCAGGAACAATTTTTAAGCTTTGACAAATACTGCCACATTACCTTTCCACAGGTTGTGTCAATTGACATTCACAACAAAAGAAGTATGAAAGTGGAAGATTATAAAACATTTTAGATGATTCACAGTAAACTTAACTAAATCACTTTCCAGAAAGCCTGTGCCTGTTCCTCCTCTTTGAGAGGAGCAAGATGGTGCCAAATTTGAGAGTTCACTAGGCATTGACTTGAGAGTCGGGCATATTCACTAGCCTCGTCTGAAACAGGAAAAGCTGAACATGGAGTGGTTAGGCGATTTTACTAAATGTTCACAGGAAGTGAGAGAGAAGACTCTTATAAATTGCTGGGTCTTTCAATTACCGGTTTAACTAATCAGCCTGCTTCTTGAGTTTATTGTCAAGTAAGTTTTATTATTTTCCTGTCACTAATTGTTTTGAGAAAAGTCATTGTGTTTTCTCTTCCAGTCCCTTCAGCGGCTGCGCAGGGAGCATGGTCTTGGGAGTGGTACTTGAAAGAACAGAAGGCTGTCGCAGCACCTGCTGAGCTGTTTTCCAAGGTCAGCCACTGAAGGACTTGTATTTCTGCAAGGAAGCAACACTTAAGAGATTTAGTTAAAATCAAATGACTTTCCTAGATAGGCCACCAACTTATTTGAATTATTTGTAGGCTGTGCTGGAAAATGACCCCACAAACTTAATCAGAGCCTTAGTGTTTCAGAGGGGGCTGGAGCCCAGTGCTGCCACCTGCCAGCTCTGTAACCTGGGACAAGTCATTCAATTCAGTTTCCTCACCCATGAGGTGGCATAAGGCCCCTACCTTTCTCCTTGGATGGCTGGAGGACTGAAGCAGTTGTACCCGTAAAGGATGTAGGATGTAATGTGCACACTATACATGCTCAATAGGTGTTAGGTTTTATTTTTATCAGCCTGTATTACCTGCAGTTAGAGGGATCTGTTTTGATGAGTTGCTGAGAGTGGTGAGTCCAGCAGATGTTAGAGAAGACAGTAAATCCTTGAGTCCTGGCATACGTGACTAGAAAGATGAACAGAGCAGCCAGTGTAGACTTCCTTGACCATCTGCTAGCACCAGGGCCTTACAGGGGATCCTCCTTACCCAAGACACTAAATCTTCTGATAGTCTTTCTGCTCTTCTTGGTCTGAGTTTTAGATGTTTTAGGGGAAATTTATATGAAAAATTGCATCACATTTTAACCCATAGCAGGAAGCGATAACTTTTTATTTGCTTGACTTTTCATGACATCTGTTGAGTTACATCTAGTATTTGTTAGCGTGTGAAAGGGCCAGCATTTGTAATCCTGGGCATGCCAGTAGGACTGGAAGGAAGAGGTATAGCAAAGAGGAAAAGAAAGGGAAACCAAGTGCAGGCCCCTTGTGTTTAAGAAATGACGCGTGTCCTTTTGTCGTCTAGGCGGTATGCTTCATTAACAAACAGTATGAAGGCCATACCGTAGAAAATGAAAATGTCTAGGGCAGTGTTCTTAACCCATTCTTCGTACCAGGTACTTTTGTGGAGCTTTGGAAAGCACAGCATGGGTCTTCCTGAGACCTTCTAAATGAGATCTTTAGGGGCTGGGCCTGGAACCTGTGCCTTCTTTGTGAAGGTTTGGGGCCCATTACTATGGAAGATTTAGGAACTGCCTGGGAGTCAGGCTCCTGTTTCCCCATGTTGCTTTCACTTAATAAGAGTTAGGGGTTTGTTCCATCAAAAGGTGCAAGTTCATCAGGGTAAGGGGTTTTCCTTCATGTGTCCCGGCAGTGCCTGCTGTGTTGAGTGTGCTCAGATGATCAGTCACTGTTGAATGACTTCTAGGGAACCTCTTCTCACTTGTGAGTGTAAAGATCTTTGAAGGTGGTTGGCTTGGACGGGGGCAGTTTGGCGTAGCTCACAGTCACCTTGCCCTTTCTCCCACCCCTCCTGGCCCTTGCTGCAGGGCCACTGCAGATTGGGAGGGCAGAACAGAGTGGGCCAGAACAGGAGCTGCCTGAGACCTGTCAGGCACTGTGACACCCAAGGGCAGAGGTAGCGGGGTCAAAGTCCAGGATTTGAGCCAAAGAACATAGGTGAGGCTTGTGCCCCAATGGCTACTCTGGTTTGGAAGTCAGACTGTGCTGTGTCCTCAGGTCAGTTCTAGGGCAAGGGTCCTCTCTTACACCCACACAGGATTAAATCAGATATTTGGGTGTTAGGGGTGAAGTGTGGACTAATTTGCAGAACAAGGAAAGTTTTGGCTGATAGCAGCCAATTCTCTGTCCAGCTCCTGTGTTGCCCGACATCTCAGCCAGTCAGTGCATTAATGTTATTCTCAGAGCTTCTCCTCTAATACCCTTTAAGGCCCATCAGCCAGTGCAAGAACCCCTGCAGCACTGAGAATTTCTTCCTTAGATTTTTCCTCATGACCTGGTGTTAACCAAAAAAGAGATCAAGGGGGCATTTATTTATTTGTTTCTGAAATAAATCCTCATGATAGTATCGAGAACTGTGTAATCATAGGCTCTGGGTCATATAACTTTCTCCCTTGACTTTACAGAGATATGACAATAGAGGCGCTGGAAGGCAGTCAGTGGGAGGCGCACACGCTGTGAGACATAAAGACAGGAGTGGGCCCCCTTGGGAGGGTGGAGAGAGTGGGAGAGACTCTGTTGAGGGAGGTGGGTGGTGAGCAGGTGATGCACTCTTTGATGATTCTTTGGCTAAGAACACAACTTTGAAATTGGACTTGCTCAAGCTTTTGGACTCTAATGTTTGTCACCTCTGAAAGTAACAGCAAAGAATTAGTGTATGAGAAAACAGACATGTTTGACATGTTGGACTGCCTTTCTCTCCACTCATAATCTAACACTCAGGCTGTTCACGTGTTTAAGGCTCCGTGTGTGCAAAGTGCTGTGTAAGACTGGCCAAAACACTAAAGAACATGTGACATGATGTCTTAGAATCTTGCCGGCTAGTTAGGATGTGATATGCTCAAAATAACACAACAACAATCCAAGGTAGAATGTTAATTGCTCGTGGAATGCACATGTAATGAATTTACCAGGCATTCCATATGTGAGATGAGACCTCATTTGACCCTGAATGAGGAGGAAAATTAAGCTCACCAATTATTATGTCTGATTTGCCTTAATGAGTAAAGAGGACACTTGTGTTCAGGATCACAGTGTTACTCTAACTTGAATTTGTATTTTCAGATGAAATAAGCATTGTCTATAATTGAAAATAGGTTTTAATATAATCAAAAAGGCAGATGGTTCATGTCAGCTTTCCAAGAAGGGGCATCAGACTGGACTCGATTTTTATTGACATTGTGCTTTTGACTATTAATGTTCATTTTCATTGTGTAAATATTATTATAATGTTGTTCAGGTCAGCCAGCTGAGATGGAACCCTTCAGCTTTTGACACTGAAATATTGAAAATAAAAGTTAATTCTATGCTTAGAAAACCCTAAAGACTCTGCCAAAAGGCTCCTGGGACTGATAAACGACTTCAGTAAAGTTTCAGAATACAAAATCAATGTCCAAAAGTCACTAGCATTTCTATGCACCAATAATGTTCCAAGCTGAGAGAAAGTCAAGAACACAGTCCCAATTACAATAACCACACACACAGAAGAATACCTAGGAATACATTTAACCAAAAAGGTGGAAGATCTTTTCAAGGAGAACTACAAGACATGGCCAGGACTTTGGGTGCTTCCACCCCAGGAACCGGTGCCCTCTGTCAGTTCAGCCTGTCTGCCTTCGCGAGCACACTGGCATCAGTCACAGCTGAAACTCCTCTGTAGTGGTGAACTTTAATCTCACCATCTGATCTTGTCCACTGTCTTTCCAGACTTTTCTCTCCCTTATTCTCACAGCATCGGTTTTTCTTTTAAGACTTGTAGTTCCTTTGTTGCTTCCCTCCTGGCTTCATATTTTCCCTGGCCAACTCAGCCCAGTTCCTTCATGTCAGATGTCAGCCATTCTCTTGCCAGGATCTTCAGTCCCTTGCTTCCCTGGTGTCCTCTCCCCATCCATGCCCACTGCAATCCCAGCTCCTGACTGATGCATATGCACTGTCTAACTTCTCTACCTTAGGTGCCAAGCACTGCTGAGTAGGAACCATGAGGCTTTGCAGAGAGCTGGTGACCCCGCATAGGCACAGCCTGGTGTGCAGGCATTGTCTGGCTGTCCTCCTGTGTTGTTAGTCTGGGCTCTCCCTGCTGCGTAGGAAGGCACGTCTATGCTCGCAGGCGTCTTTCCTCCCACCTGAAGCCTTCATTCCCTTACTGCATGTGGTGAGACCTTCCACTGCCCCCTGCAGACCATCACTCAGCACACCTGTTCCTGCCCCTTTCCTCTGTGGTCCGGGAAGAAGTGTCCCTTCTCTCCAGCTCCTGCGCCTGTGCTCTGCAACCTTTCCATTCCTGCCTTTCTAGAGCTCTTACTTCATCAGTTATCTCACAGCCTGCCTGTAAGTTGATGTTTCTTCTCTTTTGAACATTTCCTTTCAGAATGCAAATACGCTTAGTCTGTTCCATTTGTATGAAAAAATAGTGCCCCTGGGTTCTGCATTTTCCTCCCTAACTCATCTCCTTAGTCCAGTCTGCCTGCTTGAAATTTTAGACTACATTTTCTTCTTTCTGGATTTTTCTAACCTTCTTTTCCACCTCCAGCCTCTGCAACCTGACCTTTGAGTCAGTTCATCCAGCTCTAAAGTTCATCCACCACCATCCTACCAAGACAGAATACGGCTCCTGCACCCCTCCTGCGTCTTTCTCCTGGTGTTCGCACTGCCTCACCTGGAGGGCAGGCAGACCTTAGTACATCCAGACCTTTCAGCCTTCCTCGGTGGAGCGAGCTCCTGGAGCTCCGTGTCCCTGTAAAGGGCCCTGTGCTAGGTTTCCCTGCAGCCAGCTTGCCCCGCCCTCTCCTCTTCGCACTGTGTATGTCCGGCAATCTAATCTGCTCCAGTTTTGCCTCATAATTATTCTATGGCTACTTTCACTCTGCCGCACTACTGCCTTCATTTACTGTGTGCCCTGGGTTTTTTCGACATGCATTTTTTACAGCCGTTCCTTAGGTGATGTCTCTGTCCAGGCTGGCCCCACCCTTCACCATGCCTGCATGCCTTGCAGGAGGATCTTTGTGAACTGTGGTTCCTCTGTTATCGGTTGTGTACGTACACCTCTGGCTGCTTTTTGTGCCATTCTGTGTGGTTCCCTGTGGGTGTGGTTTGTCTGTCGGTGGAACTGTGATCTCCTGGAAGCCTGACTGGGTTTCTTGCTTTCTGTTTTAGTTCCTGTCTGTCCTCCGGTTCCTGGTAGAGGTTCCTGCTGCTTGCTGGTGCTTTTACCTGCACTGCCTCAGTAAGCCCTCCACTGCTTCCCCTCACTGTATGAGGCACCTCCCTGACTCTTAGTTGATTTAACTGGAAACAGCAGATAAATATCACCTACTTCTCCGGGGTTTTCCTAAAGAGTTCCATATCGTGTGTATCAAGTGTCCAGCCTACTAGTGTCTGGCATGTAGATGACTTTCTTAAGTACAAGCGGTTCTTCAAATCACTCTTTCTCTCTTCCCTTGCTCTTCCCACTGCCTTTTCTCAGTCCTTCTTGGTGCCCTGTGTGTTCTGACCTCCTGACCACCCGTTTATTCAGAACATTAACCCAGCTTGGCCTCCGCAGACCTTATCCCTGTCAGGACTTGCCTCCCTTTGACCACAGTCCTCTCCTTTTCCCGCCTGGACTGCCCACTGCGGGGCGTGGGGGGGTTTCTGTCTCAGTCTCCCGATCTGCGCTTCAGAGTGGGTGCCCAGCGGGAAACCCACTGCCCTTGGAGCAGAATCCTTGGTGGGTCACGTTGTTCCCAGGCTCCTCTCCCCTGCCTGATGACTCACCAACTTTATTCGTGATGAAACAGAAGCAGTTCCTCATTTCATCCCTTTCTCTCTAAACAAGGCACAGTCGTGGCGTTCCCACCTCCCCCAACTTTCTTGTCCTTCTCTACCTCCTTCCCCTCTTCATAGCTATTGTTATAATCTAGTATGATTTCAGAAGGAAATACTTTATGTCCTGAAAAGGAAATTCCAGCCTTCTGCAGGATGATAGGGTTGTATTTATTTTGGTAGGGGCTGGAGGTTGTTGGAACAGGAACAGAGGCACCTTCCTGGTTTAACCTCCTAACTGTTCTAGAAACGAGACAGCCTTATTTGAACACATTCCTATTCTCTCTCTGTCTTCTTTACTTGAAATCTAAGTAAACGGAATTCACCTTACCCCAGATTTAAGTTCTTAACCCATGCCTGAGTTATATTTTAAAAAAGGAATTTTCCTCTCTATGCCTATGCATTAAATGGAATCTGAAAGACATGTATGTGTGCATTTTGTTTTTGATAAAATCTGATATTGTATTTAGCCTTGCAGGTGCAGGAAGATGCTTCTGTGGACATTCCTGTTTGTTAAAACTTGTGAAACCTGGAGATACCCAGAACCTTTCCAACCAAAAGTGTTGAGTCAGATATTTTGTGCCATGAACATGCTTACAAATTACTTGATGGTCACTGTGAATACTATCACCATTTTAATATAGATGCTTCTTAGTACTTTAACTATTAATCATAAGCCAAATTATGACCATGTGTGGCTTTTTAGTACTTTTAAAAACTGCAGTGAAATATTTTATGCATTCTGATATTCTTAGAACCAAATTATAGCCAGAGCCTATATCCTCTTTTTATTTGTCTAAACTGTTTTCCTGTCTGCCTAATTTTTTTTCCTTTTATATGTATTTTGTTGCCTCCAGTTTTAAGGTAACTTCCTTGGTATTTAACAGTATTCACAGCCGGGCGCGGTGGCTCAAGCCTGTAATCCCAGCACTTTGGGAGGCTGAGGCGGGTGGATCACGAGGTCAAGAGATCGAGACCATCCTGGTCAACATGGTGAAACCCCCATCTCTACTAAAAATACAAAAAAATTAGCTGGGCATGGTGGCACGTGCCTGTAATCCCAGCTACTCAGGAGGCTGAGGCAGGAGAATTGCCTGGACCCAAGAGGCGGAGGTTGCGGTGAGCCGAGATCGTGCCATTGCACTCCAGCCTGGGCAACAAGAGCGAAACTCCGTCTCAAAAACAAAACAAAACAAAACAAAACAAAACAAAACAAAAAGTATTCACGGGGGGGGGGGGGAAGCGTTTTTTGAAAGAATACTATGTGCATTATATTGAGATGTTCGGTTGAGGTTTAAATCGCAAGACATATCAAGACCAAAGAAGCAATTGTATTTTAAAAATAGAGTGTAGCCTTGTGACGTGAAGTCATTTAAGATGATTAATTGCTGGGGCTCTGAAGAGCAGAAAGAATTCCCATTCATGTTCATTTCCCATCGTTTCTAAAGGTCTATGTTCTGGGGTGGAATTGAATCTATCCTGATGTTGTGATTCAGATGCTTTTCCTACTCTTAGAATCTGTGTCTCTGAAATGGTGATTGAAAGTACCAGGGGTACTGGGAAATAGTTAAGCAGATCTGAAGTCTGGAACCAGACAGTCAGATCAGGGTTGCTTTTTAGTTCCTGGTGGGGGTTTGAAGCCCCTGTAACAGCTGCTTATCTGCAATTCCAGCTGGAAGCTGAATGTCAGGTTCAGAGCTCTTCAGAAGGAGGAGAAATTAAAGAGGAAAATGGTGGCATTCGGAATCAAGGGAAGATATGATTCTCGTTCAGTTAAAGGAAAAATGTATTCGATGTATCCTTGCCTTTTTTTCCTGGGAAGAGTTTAGTCATTGGGGGAAAAATATGTGAGTTTATTGTTTAGACACTAGAGTCAGAGAATTTATGGAATCAATTCAGTGATGGCCATTGAATTATCAAAGAACTTGAGAAGTCATTTAAGAAAGTTCTTTCTATGCATTTCTGTATTATGTATGGTGGGGGCTCTTTCTCTTTGTTCATAAATGATCTTTGCTGGCCAAAAGTTGCCTGGATCTGGTAGTGTTTTACCTGCTCCGGTATGTGCTTTGTTTTTGTTTCTGAGACAGTAATTCAGTCAGTGGTTTTAGGATGCACATTAAAATGTTTATTGTGCAGCCAGATTTCTTACTATCAGTAGCTTCTAGAGGAATGAGGATTTTTGCAATTGAAATTCTAGAAGAATGGATTCCCAAAAAGCCAAGAAGAACTGCATTCACTTAACTTATTAAAGTGTATTTTTGTTGAGACCTAAATTCTGTTTCTCTATTTGTAGAATGCCTCTTGCTATAATCTTGGCAGCAGTTTAGCATTCTAAGTTCAGAATTAATCTATGAAAAATGTTCAAAATAACAAGGAAGTAGTCTCTAAAATGAAAATTTAAAAATATGCAATCAGCCATCCTTCACTGCGATCTTAACTGCAGCTTTGTAGCAAGTTCTGTTTAATTATGTAGGTGGTGAATTTCCTTATCAGCCAAACAAATAGATGGCAAGAGAAAGGTGTCACTTTGAAAAAGCAGAATGTGAAGCATGCCTTGCTGCTTGGCCTGTATCCCCATGATGAACAACTGCAGTGAACTGCTGTGTTCTGCTTACTGAAGTCTTCCAAATGTGTATTATTTAGTCAGTGGATTGATTAATGACAAATCCCCTTGCAGGATAGCCATGTGGCTCTTAATCTGTTTTTGGGTCTTAGACCTCTTCGAACATTTAGTGAATGCTATTGATAATATCCTTAGGGAATTAGGATATCCTTAGGGAATAATGATATCCTTGGGGAAATGCTTATATCCATTTGCACACAAAATTTTCTATAAAATTCAGGAGGATTCTAGAATCCCAGAGAACATCATGAACCCCACCCTACTCCACTATATATTAAGGTATAGTTTGAGCAAGAATAGAAAAAGAGGCAAATGTGTATATGTGCAGCGTGTGTGTGTGTGTGTGTGTGTGTGTGTGTGTGTGTGTTTTAGTGTGTATCATATTTTAAGTTCTCTGTTTTCTGTGATTAAAACAAGAAAAAGCCGGAAGAGAATCTAACATTCTTGCTAAATGCCACTGTTAACTCAGGTAAAAATCATAACATTTCTCAAGGAAAAAGCAAGGAAGGAGTTGCATAACCTCTCATAGTCTTCCAGTATGTTGTAGTAAATAGACTTTTATGATGAAAGATGCTTTGCAAGATTCCTGAAAGAACATTGGAGCTGTCATAATGCAACAGAAAGTTGGAAGGTGCAGCGTGTGGTTGCTCATGAACTTCCCACGAAGTCTTTGAAAGTGTTGTTAGATCTATCACTATCATTATCAAAGTGAAAATTAGCATTACGGAAAATTTGAGAATTTTTTTCAAGCCTAAAATGGGGGTACCACCTTAAAATCCTCTGTCCCTTAAGTATGTGTTAAATTTGGCCACTTCCCCCATTCCCAGTCCTGCTTGCATTAGTTGAGGTCCTCATTATCACTTGCCAAGGTTGTTGCAGCTTTCTAAATATAGCAGAACGTGGCAGTTAAGTGCACAGGCCAGAGTTTGAATTTGAATTCCAGGTTTTGTACTGGCTAGTGTACATACGGAGCAATTTGTGAACACCTGTGAGCCTTAATTTCTTCATGTGTGAAATGGGGACTGTCATAGTTCCAGTACAGGGGGCTTCATTCTAAGGCTTATGTAGTTGACTTAGATGCTCTACATGGCATATGGCAGATTCTCAATTATTGGCAGATACTTAAAGCCTTTTTAACCATCTTCTAATTCTGGTCTTGCCACCTTTATAATTAATTCCCTACACCACTGCTAATAAGAGAGGCGAGAATGGTTCTTGCATCTTTTCCTGGTGCTTTATCAATTAAGAATGAAATAAAAGTTCCTTAGCAGGACATACAAGTCTTCTCATGGCCTGCATCCTGCCTGCTCACTTAGTGTCACCAGCACTTGATTATATGTATGTGTTGATTTTTTAAGTATTACTATGCCATTTAACATTTTTAAGAAGACAGAAGAGTATAAAAATAAATATCTCTCTGTTCTCCTCTCTAGATGAACCACTCAAAATAATCTGATATAAATTTTTCCAGATCTGTTTATATGTAGTTATATAGATATATAAATCCTGTTTATATAAATAGCTGTTTTTTTGATTAAAAATGACAACACACCATATGCTCATCTTGATATTGATCATGGCTGTCATGCTGCCTTGGCAGATCCAGTTATGTGTCTTGCCTTTTTTTTTTTTTCCCAAGACAGAATCTCACTCTATCACCACCCAGGCTGGAGTGCAGTGGTGTGATCTTGGCTCACCACAACTTCCGCCTCCCAGGTTCAAGCAATTCTCCTGTCTCAGCCTCCCAAGTAGCTGGGGATTAAAGGTGCCCACCACTATGCTTGGCTAATTTTTATATTTTTAGTAGTGACAGGATTTCACGATGTTGGCCAGGTTAGTCTTGAACTCCTGACCTCAGGTGATCCACCCGCCTTGGCCTCCCAAAGTTCTGCGATTACAGGTGTCAGCTACCACGCCAGGCCTGTTTTGCTTTTGTTAACAGGTATATTGTATTCCATAGTCATGTCTATTTCCTCTTCCTCTGAAAGTATTTTTGTATATGATATTGTGGTAGGAATCTAACTTAATTGTTCTTCCAAATTGATAGTCGTGTGTTCTGATACCATCTTTTTGCTCTGCAGTCAACAATGCCACCTTTATTTATATTAAATCCCTACATTTAGGAGTGCCGTTTAGAGACTCCCATGGCACTGTTTTCACACTTTTGGCAGCTGGAAATTACTTCATGGCCATAGGTGGTACTTATTCGACCACCAATTTTAGATATTTAAAAACTGTATTATATTTGTAATAATGAAATTAAAAGTTAAAAATTAAGAAGTCTTTTATTAACAAGGGAGATGGTGCTGCTTATAACTTCGGATAATGTTCTAGCATACTGACCAATCACTCAAACACGAAAGTCAGATAGACTTACGTGGTGGCCTTGGGCATATCATCTGTGAAATGTGCATAATAACACTTAATTGCATAGGGTTTTTATGATGATTTAATGTGTTAATATTTGTAAGTGCTTAAAACAGTATCTGGTGCAGTGTTAAAAGGCGTTTATAAAAGGCTAGATAAAGGACAGCTTAGACTCTATGACTCTTCTTTCTCATTCTTTATTCTTCATTTCTGTTACTGAGAAAATTTTATTTAATCATTCCAGGTTTCTGGCTACAACAGCAAGTGTTTGGTGGTTTCTCACATAGTTCTCAATCATCCTGTTTATTCAGACCAAACATAAACTCAGACTCCTTTTACTTCATCAGATGCAGAGTCGACAAGACTCTCACACTTAAAACCTGGAATGTTGATTCTTCCTGCTTTAGAGAAGCCTGCAAATGCATTCCTAACTGTCTCTTTGGTTGTATTCATCTTACAAAATATTTCTTCATGAACGTAATTGATTATTTTTCCCATTGAATGAAGAAAGTCATTAAATTTTGTCAAAGAGTTAAATTCTCTGTGGTCAAGTTGTTTATATCACAATTTGCCTACATAAGACTTCCTGATATCTCACCCTTAAAATTTAAAATAGTACATTTTGTCCCTCGAGGGACACATTGGAACAATTTTTTGATGTGGAAGATGTTTCTGAGATAAACCATTTGAACAGTCTGCTGAATTCATGGCAAAGGTCTTTGTGTGATAATAAATTTTTTTTCTGTCATCTGCATATAAAATTCCTCCTATGGACATCTTTCCCTTTGACAGCCATGGTGTGAAGGTTTGGAAATCAGTGGCTTGGGGTCCTTGCCCAGTTCTTTGTATAGCATGCTAAAACGTGTGCCTCAGTGGCCAGGATTTGATTGCAGGCCCAATTTCCCCCACCTCTATCAATGCTGAATTAAAATGAGGAAAATATTGTTGGCTGCCTACCCATGCCTATGAGTAAAATAGAATGTTGAGGGGCATTCAGATGGAATCTTGCAGTTGTCACCTGAGCACTCTTCTGTGATATGCCCCTAGCTGATGCTAGGCTAGTACTGATGACCATGGGCCTTCCCCAAAATCATCACGACAAAGCATCATCTCCTTGCTCTTCTAACAGCGGTTCTCAGTGATAAAGTAAAATCAGAGCTTCTCACACGTGTCTACCAAGTGTCTAAGAGTTCTTCATGCTCCATGCTCATCACTTGTTATCCATGGACTTTTCGTCCATGGAGCGGTTGGCACACACATGTAATAATGATGGTTTTTATGTGCTGTATTCATAAAGGAGTTCTGCCAGTAGCTTGTCTTCAGTTTTTCTAGGCATGGAGATTTTTTTTCCCCTTCATGCTATGGTTCATTTTACAAGCATTTTAAATAATAGTCTATAATTTGTACCTGCTTTTGCCAAGAGGTGTGGAACTTTGCTTAATGTTTCTTTTCCTTTATTAGTGACAAAATAAGTCAACTCATATGAGAAAATGTTATTTTGTGGCTGTTTGAGGAAAGAAAATGACAAGACAAAACGCCTTAACTTCTGTTCTGTACTCAGGAGCACTGGCACTTCTTTGGAAATGTCCTTGGGGCATTCATGGCATAGAGGCAGGTTTTGTTTTGCCTTTTGAGTTGCCACTTCTACCCCTTTGTGTGGGAACACACAGCTGGCAGGCTTCACAAGACACAGATCCTTAGTTGTACTTGGCTACTAACCTGGCTGTGAGACCTAGAGAAAGTTTATTCACCTTTCTGGGCTTGAGTCTTATCTATCTGTAAGTTTTTTCAGATCTCTGAACCTTACGATTTTTTAATGACTGAATTTAATGGGCCCATTGTTTGCTTTAAGTGTGTGATTCTAGTTATCTTTTCATACTATAAAGTGTAATCTTATACACACAGCTATCAATGCTATTCATAAAATATAAGATATTTAATAAGGAAAAAAAATTAAATCTGTCAGGTCATGAATACACCATTGAACAGAGAAGAGAGACTGATGAAAGGCAGTGATATTTCTCACTAAATGTTGCCTTTCAGATTGCTAAAATGAACATTTTATTTTTTATTTGAAACTCTCCAAGGAATGCTGAGTCTGTTTTAGCCACATAGTGTTACTTGCAACATTATGGAAAGCTCCCAAATGTTCAATTGGGAAACCATTTTGAAAGGCTGACAAGAGTAACATTGATCATCTTCACTTCAGGCTGGGAATTATTGCCAGTGTCTCAAATTTATCATTCTTGTGTGATAAGAAGGTATAGTTTGCTCAACACTACACTGTGTCCTCCCCACCGCTAACTGTATAGTGTTTAAGTTTTGTTAAAACATGAGCAACGTTCTTCCGGTTTCTATGGCTTCGTAAGTTTCCTCTCAGCATTATTAATATGCTCCGCCTGTGGTCTACCTTTTTCTTTGCATTTTATCAGCGTCGTATGCATGTGTATTTGTATATGTGTGGCACTTCTGAAGTTTAACCGAAAAATTTCAAAGCAGTGAACAGGAGGTAGTCACACAAAACTTGTTAAATACAATCTGCTGGAAAACACAGTAGATGTGAGAAGGCTGGGAGAGTTAAACACACACATGACATTTATTTTTGTAGAAATAAAATATTCCTGAGAAATCATTCATTCTTGCCATTTCGTTTTGGGGTTTGTCATCTTTTAAGTTTTTCCTTAGAAGCTTCTAAAATGATGTCAGAATGTAAGAAAAATTTAACGACACTTTACAAGCCAATTCGTAGGTTTTAAAATTATTTCATGCTTATATAAAAAAAGCTTGCATCCACGTATAGAAGAAGGTCGAATGAGCTGTGGTACCTGTACACAGTGGAGTACAATACAGCTGTGAAAAAGAGTGTGTCTAACAGCTGGGAACAGACATAGAGTGGTTTCCAAGAGACATCAATAATGCAAAAAGCCACGTGCAAAAGAGCATGTATAATATGCCCGCCTTTCGTGTGAGAAAGAAGGGGAAAGAAGAAAAACCTTCATATAACTGCTTGTCCCTACAAAAAGAAGTTTGGGAAGTATAAGCCAGAAAACAGTAAAGTTAGTGACCTCCAAGAGGTGGTGTGAGGGAATGGGGTGGATAGAATATGGGAGGGAGGCGTACATTTTTGAGTACCTTTTAGTAATTTTAACATTTGGAAGCATGTGATTATTCTACATATTAAAAAAATCATTTAGAACTGAAAGTACGTTTAACAAATTTGAACTCAATTGTATTTCAAATGGATATTGTAACTTTACTGAAAAGAGAACAAAAATGAACCTAAGTAGTTCATGGACACAGTTTCTAACTACATACTCCATTCTTGGATGACAGAGGAGGGAGGGGAAATTGCAAAGAAATCTTGAACTTTTAAAATAGGTTTTCTTATTATAATAGAAAGGGGTGAGACAGTTCTGAAACTGTAAGAGACCCTGTAGGATTTGGTAAATGAGTCAATGTGTTGACTTTGTTCAAGCAGAAACACAAAGTGGATGCAGGAAAGAAGAACTAACCTTTCGGGCAGGGATTAGACTTAGACATATCTGTTTTAACTTACGATTTATAAAATATATATGTATGTTTGTATGGGTATACATGTGTACATGTCTATGTATGAATGTATATGTATGTGCATTTTGTATGTAACTATTTAGTGAAGAAATTGGACAACACTCTGATTGAATGATCAAAACTACCATCACCAGTGAAGAATAGACACCACATACATCTGGATGTGATACCTTGAGGAGGGCACAACACATCCATGTAATATTCCAGCAAAAAATGTACCTCCTGAATCAAATCTTGAGGAAGCCACAGACAGCCCCAAATGAGGAATGTTCTAGTTAAAAAATCAGAGGAGGGGCCTGTAATCCCAACACTTTGGGAGGCCGAGGCAGATGGATCATTGAAGTCAGGAGTTCTATCTAGACCAGCATGGCCAACATGGTGAAACCAGGTCTCTATTAAAAAAATACAAAAAGAAAAATTAGCTGAGCATGGTGGCACATACCTGTAATCCCAGCTACTCGGGAGGCTGAGGCAGGAGAATTGCTTGAACCTGGGAGCTGGAGTTTGCAGTGAGCCTTGCGCTCCAGCCTGGGAGACAGAGTGAGACTCTGTCTCAAGAAAAAGAAAATCAGAAGAGGGGTTGGACTGTATTCTAAAAAACATGTCAGTGCTATACAAGACAATGACATGGTATGCGAAATGTTTATGATTAAGGAAAACTGAAGAGTCTTGTCAACTCATTGTAACATCTGACCCTAAATTGGCTCCTGTGCAGGGGGTATATGGGGGGAAAGTTGGAAAACATATTGTTGGATAAATGGACAAAATGGGAATATGAATAGAGGATTAGATAAAAGTATTGTTAAATGTTAAATTTATAAAACTTTATAATCTAATTGAGGTTTTGTAAGATAATATTTTATTCCGAGGGAAAATTCACTACTCTTAGGGAAAATTATTTTGGGGAAAAGGGTCTTTAAAGCATTCAGAAAAACATTTATCTATATCCATATGTTTCTCTATCTATGTATATGCTCACATAGACATATGAGAGAGATGAGAGAGATGGAGTAAGTACAAATGGTAAAGCAAAGCAGGTGACCTGTTAACAATGAATGAATCTAAGCAAAGGCTGCCTATGTATGCGCTTGCTATACGGTCTTGTTGCAACTTTTAAATTTCCCAGTGGAATAATTTTTTTTGATTTTTTTTTGAGATGGAGTCTCACTCTGTCACCTGTAGTGCCTGGTGTGATCTTGGCTCACTGCAACCTCTGCCCCCCAGTTTCAAGTATTCTCCTGCTTCAGCCTTCCAAGTAGCTGGGGTTATAGGCATGCACCATCACACTTGGCTAACTGTTGTAGTTTTAGTATAGATGGGGTTTCACAGTGTTGGCCAGGCTGGTCTCGAACCCTTGACCTCAGGTGATCCTTCCGCCTTGGCCTCCCAAAGTGCTGGGATTACAGGTGTGAGACACTGTGCCCGACCCCTGGAATAATTTTTAAAAAGAATAAATTTTAATCCCAAAACAGACATTAGATGTTAAGCAATATTAAATAATAATATGATTGTGATTAAATGCAGCTCTAGATGTAATAGAAGTAGATTCTAGTCATCATTTTCCATTAGTATATGTTTATTTGCAATTAAGAATAAACTGAGTAATAATGCTGAATCTGTTCAAAACTGTGTGCTTAAAGGAAATAATGATGAATGGGAGCAAATTAGAAAGTCAGCTGTGAAAATATTACATTAAAAATAGAAATAAACATTCAAAGGTATCCAGAAATAAATATGGCAAAGCATTTTGGTAGTTTTTTGTGAAAATTAAAAAACACTTTTACAGACAAGAATGATTAGATTAAATGGGAGAGAGAACAAGTTTCTGAATTTAAAAATCTTAATATGAAAATGATTGCTCTCCAAAGAGAAAGATTCATTATAAACAAATAAAACTATATGATATAGGCAATTAAGTCAATGAAACACAAGAGAGGGGTCAGAAATAAGACCTACAAGTATGTAGAAACCAGGTATGACAGAGCTGACTTTGCTGATCAATTCAAGTATGGACTATTCAAAAAACTTTTCTTGAATGTTTTCCATGTGATAAAAGTAGGCATCTACCTCACACTATAGAAAACTCAATTTCAGCTGTAATACAAATTTAAATATGAAGAAAGAAACTTCAACAGTTCTTAAAAAATACTAGGGCCAGGCATAGTGACTCATGCCTATAATCCTAGCACTTTGGGAGGCTGAAGAGGGTGGATCATTTGAGGTCAGGAGTTCAAGACCAGCCGGGCCAACATTGGTGAAAACCCATGTCTACTAAAAATACAAAAATTAGCCAGGCAGTAGTGGCATGCATTTGTAATCCCAGCTACTCAGAAGGCTGAGGCAGGAGAATTGCTTGAACCTGGGAGGTGAAGGTTGCAGTGAGCTAAGATTATGCTGCTACACTCCAATCTGGGTGACAGAGTGAGACCCTGTCTCAAAAAAAAAAAAAAAAAAAAAGGAAAATATTTATGTAGCTTCAGAGTTAAGGATTTCATAGGCTGGGTATGCAGAATGTATAGAAAATAACTGATAAATTTTACTATCTATGTACCTCTGTATTTTTGTTTTTTTGAGACAGAGTTTCACTCTTGATGGTCAGACTGGAGTGCAATGGCACGATCTCAGCTCACCGCCACTTCTGCCTCCTGGGTTCAAGCAATTCTCCTGCCTCAGCCTCTTGAGTAGTGGGGTTACAGGCATGTGCCATTATGCCTGGCTAGTTTTGTATTTTTAGTAGAGATGTGGTTTCTCCATGTTGGTCAGGCTGGTCCCAAACTCCCAACCTCAGGTGATCTGCCCGCCTCCCAAAGTGCTGAGATTACAGGCGTGAGCCACCACGCCCAGCCTGTATTTTACTATATTAAAATTTTAAGTTTTCTACAACAAAGTCACTGTAAACTCAGTGAAGAGCCAAGTCACAGTCTGAGAGTAGGTAATTCATATAATAAGCAAAATGAAGTTATTGAGGGTACAGGAAGGAAAAATGGGCAAAAGGAACAAATGGGAAGTTCATAGGACACCATCCTTGAGTGCTAATTATATATAAGAATAGTCTTCCACCTTTAGCCAGATCACTGAGCTTCTAATCTATACGGTAAATTCTTTTAAAAAATTCTTATTTATGTTTTTGACAAATTATAACCATATATAATCATGGGGTAGACTGTGATGTTATGTTGTATGTACAGTGTGAAATGATTGAATCAAGCATACTCACACATCCGTTACCTTAACTTTTGTTCTTCCTTTCTAACTGCAACTTTGTATCCTTCGACCAGTGTCTCCCCATTCCCCTAACTTCCAGCCTCTGGTAGACACCATTCTACTCTCATTTCTATGAGTTCAGTTGTTTTAGACTTCACCTAGAGGTGACACCAAATGTTTTAATATAAAACTGTGAAGAAATCTCAGTGGCTAATGTTATGTTGTGAAATTTTGTAGGATCAGTCCTTTCCAGAGCATGAAAATGGTTTTCAAATTGGGATGAGATTAGAAGGCATCGATCCCCGACATCCATCGGTATTTTGTGTGCTTTCTGTAGCGGAGGTAAGAGGTGGTGTTATTGTCTTGGGCTGATTGCATAGTGACAGAAAGATACTTTTCTAAAGAATAACAAATTTGTTTGATATTTATCATGAACAAGATCCAGTGCATTATGGATTTATTTTAGTTAGCGATGGATGAAACTATGTTTCTTAATAAATAATTTTCTTTCCCCTGAGATGAATTTTCTAGTAAGTCTTTATCGACTAGCATTTACTCTTGCGTTAATGGGTAAATAATTTTCACTTGAGGTAGATAACAATTTGTTAATCTCAGTGTCGTTTTTACCTATTAATGAGATGTACTTATTCACATTTGAGCTGAAATAATGAGAAATGTGTATGAATAATATTAATACACATGAATTATATATTTATATAAATACATGCACTTTATAAAAATTATTTAGAGTAGCAAGCTCCTGATGAATGGCTCATAAAATGTAATATTTACTAAACATTATTAAATCAATAAAAGATCTTTATATTTCTAATAGCATTGAACATAGTAGTCACATTTATTTACTTTACTGATTGATTATAGCTATTAAACTCGTACCACATGTCTAGAGGATGTATTTCTCAGACTGTTGTATTATTCTCTTTATTGAGTATGCTGGATACATATATTAGAGTTGAAACAAGGCCACGCCTATGTTAGTTTTGCTTTGTACTTTAGCTTGCACTTTCTTGGAATATGAATCCAGGCCAGAGGGCAGAAAATAGGGTTGCTGAAGGGAATATTTGACAGGCATTGAATTAATAAATAAACCAGTTAACTAATGAATACATAAACTGAGCCTCAGATTCCTAGATTGGATAAAAGGGTTATTATTTTTGCAGAATGCACTAGATACCTGTAAGTCATGGTCTAATTTCATTACCATTTTGTCTTAATTAGGTGTCATCCATAAATTTTTCCTCTAATGAAAACATTTGAATAGCAGGACTGGCTCGTATATATTGATAGTACTGACAAAACACATGAATATTTTGTGAATTTTGTGTCTACTCCAAATATATGACACTTAAAGAATGATTGTAAACCTTCTCTCTTGCAGGTGTGTGGTTACCGTCTTAGACTTCATTTTGATGGTTATTTAAGTTGCTATGATTTTTGGACCAATGCTGGTTCCCCTGACATTCATCCAGTAGGGTGGTGTGAAAAGACCAAACATGAGTTGCACATCCCTAAGGGTAAGCCAGGATACATTTACCAAGTGGAAAGAGAATTAATTGGAATTTCACTTGTGTTTTAACAACATTTTATGAAATTCTAACAACAGAGCCTGGTGTGAATTGATTTCCAAAATGAGATTTTGATCTACAAAGAATAGTAAGACTATAGTGGTACCATTTTTAGAAATAAATATCTTTAAAGAAAAGCATAAATGACTATTTGGGTCAAATATTCTCATAATGTACAGAGGGCAGAAATAAAATGTGAAAGCATTTTATTTTATGTAAAGTTTATTAAACCTTATAGGGAATGCCAACTAATATTTAAATCATGGGTGAAATGAAATATCCAATCAATGATAACATAAGGCAAGGAAACTTGATTCACTATAAATAATTTGCTTCAACCTTAGGAATCATGAAAAACATGGAACTATGAAAAAAAATTCACTATTTTCTTTTGATGGGAATAAAAAACATCATTATTTTGTTATATGCTAGAGGAATCTCAGCAAGGCAGATGTGACCGAAACCTCTTCTATTTGCTGTGTGCAAGTGAGGTGGGGATGTGGTTAAGGACAACACTGATGGGCTCATTTCTTTGCACAGCAAATTTCTGTATACTGTCTCTGGCTTGTGTGTTAGACTGTTTGATGACTGTGGCAACTTCTGGATACAGTATATAGTCCTTTATTCTTAGTAATCCACTCAGGGTGTCCCTTGGCATCCTCCCCTGAGGCTAATGGTAGAGTCCATTGAGTTTGCTAGTTTCTAGGGAGCTGGTGACAGGTGGCAGGCTCATTCCTTCAGTAGGTATTTGTGGAGCCCTTACTGCGTGAGGCACTGGGGGCCAACAGCAAGTAAATCAATGACTCTGTCTCCATGGGGCTTCATTTCAGAGGAGAAGGGTCCTGGTGGTGGCTGCAGGGACACTCTTTTAGACAGAACGGTGGAGAAAGGCCTCTCTGTGGACATAATGTTCCAAAGAGACCTGGGTGAAATGTGAGAGGAAGCAGTGTGGTGTCTGAGTAAGCCAGCTGAGGGAAGAACAGAGCAGGCATCCGGGACAGGAGCGTGCTTGGCGAGGATGAAACATCTCAGGGAGACAGCAGAGAAGCCCGGGCGGAAGGTCGGGGATGAAGAGAGTGGTGTTCCCAGGGCTGGAAGCCTGTGCAGGGAGTTTAACTCTTGTTCCAAGCCTGGTGCTCAGAACCATTTTTTGAGCCTTTACTGTTTGGGCCAGCACTGCGTGAGAGCCATGCTAGGGCATGTGAATGGGAGGATGTGGCGGTTTTTAATGGGAGACTTGTAAAGATGTGGCACAGAAAGCTGGAGCTGTTGAATGGGCTTTGGATTGAGAAGGGATTTCTGTGCCTGGCATCCTGGACAGCTGCATCATCAGGACCTCTGATGGTCTCTGTGACGTGGCTTCCTCAGGAGTGGGGACATGTATGGTAACTCTGGTCTCATCACTTTCCCATTCAGGAAAGCCTTAATGGGAGATGAGACTCCCGTCAAGCCACCAGAATACTGACTCTGTATCAGAGAATATGAAATTGTGTAGGGAATGATGCACGTGATGGGGAAGCACTATCAACAGTTTTGAACGTAATACATTTTAAAATGGTGAAACAATTTGGAAATTTTAATTTAAATCTTTTGTGGGTGCTAAGGACATTGAATGGCAGGAGACTATTAATAATATTAGGTTGGTCCAAAAGTAATTGAGGTTTTTGCCATTACTTTTAAAGTAATTGTGGGCTTTTTCCATTAAAGGAAATGGCAAAAACCACAATTACTTTTGGACCAACATAATGTATTTAATATGCATGTGGCTACATCTTGCGTGTATTTTGAGTAATCTGTGCTTTTTTTAGGTTATAGAAAAGATAAATTTGTTTGGATGGATTACTTGAAGGCCTGTAAATTGCAAAATGCTCCAAAGAAATTGTTCAGAAACAGAAGTCCTGTAAGTATTTTCTTTCTCAGTATAAATCAAATTTCCCTCAAGCTTAAATTTCTTAAAATTCACAGTATATTTGGTTTTATTTTAATCCTTTAAAAAATTATGGAAACTCTTAACTTTCTATGACTTTTCTCACCTAATTTGTTAGTTTCTTATGGGGATGTTTTGGTTTTCTTCCTTTAAAAGTATAATTAAATACTTCAATTAGACGGGAAAAGTTAAAAACTTTATGTTTAAAGCCTACTAAAATTAAAGTATCTTTAAAAAATGTTTTCTTTTACAGTGAGTTAATCCTTTAATGTCGCTTTTGATGTTTTGAAGCCAGCAGGTACTCTAAGTAAGCTTTGAATGTACCCAGCCTAGATATATTTAAGTGTAATGAAAATGAGAGTAACATTTTGTACTAATTGAAGGGGTGTTCTGAGGATCTGGGTAGAGCACACTTCTTACGCTATCTGTGTCCCCAGAAGTCTAGTGAATTTTCAGTAGATAAGGAGAGTAAGTCGCAACCCCAGAAGTTGGGTCTGCCACTGGCAGACCACTCACTGAATTTCTCCAGGCTTCACTTCTGTGATGAAAGCAGTGTTACACAATTGTTATATGTGTTTCATAGATTTGTATCAAGAAAAGGAGATATTAAAACAGGAAATTGCTGTAAAAATAGAATGTGCTGAAGGAAAATGAGAATCAGGGTTTGATAAAAGACAAGCAGAGAAGAAAACACTATTGTAGTCCCCAGATATTGTGGGTACTCCCTAAATCCCAGGACTGGCTAGTTTATAAGTATATGAAGGGTGGGTTTGTAATTGTTATGTTATTGTAAATCATAGTTTATAGTATATTTATACTAAGAAAAGTACAGATAGTAAAAAAAAGCATTCACATTTTTAAATTATAAATTTAAATTACATAAACATATATATGAATTATATATAAATTCACATTTTAAGTTACAATTTTATTTAAGCATGTGTTTCCTAAATATTGAAAAAGCCACTTATTTTCAGATTGAGTAATCAAATTAAAATGATACTTTAGTGCTAATTAGAACATATCTTCACCACTTTTTCAAATAGTGGCATTTGGAAACTTCAGAAGCCTATGGGGAGCAGAGAGGATTATTTGGTACTATTGTGTTCAGTAAACATCACATTTTAAAATTAATACAAATTATTCTGAGAATCAAAGAGGGAAATATGAAGATGATAAGGGAAAGAAGATGACCTTGCACAAAAAAAGACAAAAGCACAGAGGAAAGCTAGTTTCCGGGGTCTTTGTTATGAACATAAACTATGTGACAGTTGGTGGATATTTTTACTGGCATTTGCTGGCTTTGTCCAGAGGGTAAGTGCTGACACCTGTAGACTTTGCTGATGCTAACCATAGAAGTTTTGACAGTGGCTCAGTCCTGTTTGGTGTCCTGTTTCTTTTTGTGCTTCTTTCCCTGCTGCTGCTGTGTTAGAATGGGCCAGTGCCTAAAGAATTTCAGGTTGGAATGAAGCTGGAGGCCGTTGACAGGAAGAACCCTTCCTTGGTGTGCGTGGCAACCATAGCAGATATTGTTGAAGATCGCTTGCTGGTGCATTTTGACAATTGGGATGATAGTTATGATTACTGGTGAGATACAAATGTTTGTTTTATTTTTGTGCATTCATATGTCTGGTGTTAAGAATTTGTTTTCATTCTAGCACTTTCACTGTTCTTGCTGTTTTAATAGTGATAAACATCAAGAATTTGGTGGTTGACTGTTCACTATCTTCTCTTTCATGTAAATTACTCAATTAAAGAGTGCTAGAAACTTCTCCATATGTAGATTACCCGGTGAGGCCTCATCTGAAATAATATGACCAGTTCAGGACACTTTGCTGTATTTTTTCTAGTTTGTGAGAAAAGCATTTCTGTGAAGAGGAAGCTAAAAACTTGCAGTATTTTTTTTTTTTTTGGTCTAAAAAATGTTGAATGTACCTTGTCACATTTTTAAAAGGAAAGATTCTGGGAAAATGAGAGTGAATTCTTCGAAAGCCTTTGGGGAGCAGAGAAAATGTATGCTGCCATGCCATTAGAATAACATGGCATGGATTGAAAGGAATTTTTTTGGGGGGTGGAATAAAAACCTGTAATATAGGTCATGGCAAAAGTAATTTTTATAGCCTTTCTCCACGTATGTCCTGAGTAATCGCCAAGTTCTTGCCTGAGACAGTGGTTCTTCATGTGTCTGATGGGTCCTGTCTTCTCCTTTGAACTCAGAGGCAAAGCAGAGAGGAATTGTTGTATATGTGTCTTACACAGAATATTCTGGGTTCTTTGAAAAGGACAGGGAGGAAAAATGTCATCTGGAGTCTGATTGGGCTGTTCTATTAATGTTTTCTCTTGCTGCCAGCAAAAAGTGGTAGAAGTTCATGAAAATGCTCACTCACTGTTTTTGGAACATCACTGGCAGTTCAGGCCCTTGGCAACCCCCCTGTTAATTTTATACTTTTAAATTTCAAGAAGCTTATGTGAAAGAGAAGTTTGGTAACTCAGCCTAAAACTACAGTACTAAAAATGTCTTCTAATTCTCTCCAGCTGTGAAGTACCGTTTTCTGTGGTATTTCTTGATATCCAGAATGATTGTTAGTCTTGGGTTCTTTCTCTGGCATTAAGTAATATGGAATGTAAAAGAGAGTCCCATTTTTGCAGGTGTGATGTTAATAGCCCCTATGTCCAGCCAGTTGGTTGGTGTCAGGAGAATGGAAGAACTCTGATAGCACCCCAAGGTGAGTAGACTGCCTGGGTTTTCTTTGAAGTCATCTCTGTGTGAGTGGCAATCCTCATTTTTATTTTGCTTATGAAGACCATACTTTAATACAAGGTATATAATAAAAATGCTCCGTGAGATTCTGTTGACCACCGAGTGTCTGAACTCTCTATGTCCTTCCCCAAAGTGCAGACGGACTGTGTTTATGATTAGGCAGCCATTAAAACAAAGTTGCTAAAAATTATTATCCAACTAAATGAGTACTATTTTCAAATACTGATATTTAAAACTAGCTATTTCTACTTATGTAATTTATCGAATAACTTCATTAATTGAACAATAAGATTATTAAAAATAATTAACTTTGGAGTTAAATGTAGAAATACAGAAATCTAAGCAGTAAAAACTAACTTAACAGTGGGTCTCTAGACTTACCAGACTTCTTGCACCAAACGAAACATTTAAATAAGGACTCCATCAAGTTATTTATTTTTTTCTCATGACAAAAACATTATGAAATGTTTAGAGACTTGCTCTGTTAAATCCCTTTGTTTTTTAATTTTTGTTTTCTTGAGATGGAGTCTCATTCTGTCTTCAGGCTGTAGTGCAATGGCGTGATCTCAGCTCACTGCAACCTCTGCTTCCCGGGTTCAAGTGATTCTCCTGCCTCAGTCTCCCAAGTAGCTGAAACTAAAGGTGTGCATCACCGTGGCCAGCTAATTTTTATATTTTTAGTAGAGACAAGAGTTTTATCATATTGGCCAGGATGGTCTTAATCTCTTGGCCTCATGATCTGTCCACCTCAGTCTCCCAAAGTGCTGGGATTACAGGCATGAGCCCCTGCCCCTGGCCTGTTTTTAATTTAAAAATGAATTAGACATACAGGCTGCATAATCTTAGCATAACACAAGTGTCCAAGAAGACATATATTTTCTTTCAATAAAAAATGTACAGAAAGAAATGTAGAGTAAGGGATGTGTCATTCTAGAATGGAGCAAATGTTGTTTTGATTCAAATGGTTCATAGTTTTGCTGTTTTTAAATCTTTTTTTGCCTTCAACATAGAAAAATGTTAGAATTGCTCATCAAATTCTTGGATTTGGTGAAGATAATTTTTAGAATTAAAAACAATAAAAAAGCCAAACCCAAATCACAAATTATTCAAAAATATGTACTTGAACTAGAAAGGTTTTATGAAATATATAACACCTTAAATTCTGATTTTGATATATAAACAGATTTAGAGCCATTTGTCCTATTTTTCTGTGAAAGTGGCTAAAACTAACTTTAGAATAATGTTCCTTAAGATGAGGTGAGGCCAGGCACAGTGGCTCATGCCTGTAATCCCAGCACTTTGGGAGGCCGAGGCAGGCAGATCATGAGGTCAGGAGATCGAGACCAGCCCGGGCAACATGGTGAAACCCTATCTCTACTAAAAAATACAAAAATTAGCCAGGTGTGGTGGTGGGCACCTGTAGTCCCAGCTACTCAGGAGGCTGAGGCAGGAGAATTGTTTGAACTTGGGAGGCGGAGGTTGCAGTGAGCCGGGATCAAGCCACTGGACTCCAGCCTGGCAACAGAGGGAGACTCCATCTGAAAAAAAAAAAAAAAAAAAAAAAAAAAAAAGATGAAGTGAAATGCTTGCCAGATCTCAGAATACGTAGGTTGAGTTGATGTACCTGGAGACATGGAATGCTTCTTCCGATTTTCACCTAGTGAAATAACTTGACTGCTTCCAGCTTGTTCTCACTAGACTTCATGAATAGGCTCAGCATATAAGTCTCTTGGTGTTGTGTGAGTCTAGAAAAACTCTGTGCAGCATGTTTGGAATTAGAGGTCCAGAATTGTGCCATCATTAACATGCTAGTAGTGTCTAAAAAGGCATTACCTAACCTAGGGTCATAAAGATTTGTTACAAAAGACTATTATTTCCCCATTGTTACCCTAATTGAAAATTCATTGCTCATAGAGTATGAGTTTATTTTGGGACTCTCAGTTCTTTTTTGTTGGTTTGTATGTCTAATTTATACCAGTACCACGCTTTGATTACTGTAGCTTTGTAATAAATTTCCAAATTGGAAAGTATGAGCCCTCCAGCACCATTCTTTTTCACGATTGTTTTTGCTCTTCTCAGTTCCTTGCATTTCCATCTGAATTTTAGAATTAATTTGTAAATTTCTGCAAAAAAGCCAGCTGGGGTTTTGATAGTGGAGCACTGAATCTGTAGATCAATTTGTGGAGTATTGCCATCTTCAGAATTTTAAGTTTCTCATCCCATGAACACGGGACTTCTTTCCATTTATTGAGGCCACCTTTAATTTTCTTTCAGTGATAATTTGTAGTTTTCAATTTACAAGTCTTGTACTTACTTTATTAAATTTGCTGCTAAGTATTTTATTCCTTTTTTTTTAACTGAGATGAAATTCACACAGCATACAGTTAACCATTTTAAAGTGTGCAATTTGGTGATATTTGATGTATTCACAATATTATGCAACCACCAGCTCTCTCTAGTTTCAAAACTTTTTTATTCCCTGTAAAAAATCCTGTGCTTAAGTAGACATTCCCTAGACTTTCCCAACACCCCTACCACCCTGACACCTCTAATCAGCTTTCTTCCCCTATGAATTTGCCTATTCTTGATATATTACATGAAAGGAATCATAACACATTTCTTTTTGTGTCTGGCTTCTTTCACTTGGCATTGTGTTTTCAAGGTCATCCAAGTTGTAGCGTGTATCAGTACTTTGTTCCTTTTTATGACTGAATAACATTCCATTGTATGCACATACCACAATTTGTTTATCCATTGATCTGTGAATGGATATTTGGTTTATTTGTACCTTTTGGCAATTATTAGAAATGCCGCTGTAAGCATTTACATATAATTTTCTGTGTAGACATATGTCTTTATCTCTTTTTAGCATATACCTAGGAGTAGAATTGCTTGGTCATATGTTTAACATTTTGAGGGACTGACAAGTTGTTTTCCAAAGTACCAACACCATTTTATATTCCCACCAGCAATGTATTACAAAAAGATTCCTGTTTCTCTACATCCTTGCCAACCCTTGTTATTTTCTGTTTTCTTGATTAAAACCATTGTAGTGGTTAGAAAGTGGTATCTCATTGTGGTTCGGATTTGCATTTTCTTATTGACCAATCATGTTGAACATCTTTTCATGTGCTTGTTGGTCGTTTGTACATTTTCTGAAAGAAATCTCGATTCAGAGCCTTTGCCCATTTTTCAACTGGGTTGTCTTTTAATATTTAAATATTAAGTCCATTTATCAGGCTTTGTTATATTATCTATATGTTATTGATATATTATTACTGTATATCTTTATACATTCTGAATATTAAACCCCTATTAGATAGATGATTTGCAAATGTTCTCGCCCATTCTACAGGTTGTATTTTCACATTCTTAGTAAGGTTCATTGATCTACAATAGGTTTTAATTTTGATGATATCCAATTTGTTTATTTTTCTATTGTTGCTTGTGGTTTGGGTATTAAATTTGAGAACTTATTGCAAAGTTGGAGTTATGAAGATTTACCACTATCTATCAAGTGATTCTTCCACCTCAGCCTTCCAGAGTGCTGATATTGCTGGTTGAGCCACCACATCTGACCAATAGATCTGTTTTTATTCAATTTTTGTGTATGAAATGAGGAAGAGGTTGAACTTAATTCTTTTGCTTCTGGTTATCCAGTTTTCCAACACCATTTGTTGAATGGTCTTGGCATCATTGTTGAAAATAAATTTACCGTGGGTGTTTAGGTTTATGTCTGGACCCTCAATTCTGTTGCATTAGGTCTTTGTGCCTATGCATATTCTTACATCAGTATGACATTGGTTTGATTATTGTAGATTTACATTTTGTAAGTATTTTATAATTTTAGTTGAAGTTTCATTTTATAACTTCAGCTAAAACTTCAACAAAGTTCTCCAACTTTGTTCTTCTTCAAATGTTAAGGCTTTGTTATGAGGATTTTCTGAGTATCTAACATCTTTTTGTCATTTTATAACTTCAACCAAAATTCCAGCAGCTTGCTTCTCCTGAAGGAAGAAAAGGTTCTAGCATGTGTTTAAGCCTTCTCTAGAAAGACACTGCAGAGAGTAGCTAACACCTGGAATTTGGAATTAGTTTTATATCAGTGAAATGATCTTTACATTTTATCATTTACATGTTTTAAAAACCGACCTCTGTCTCTAAAGAAGCTCTTTTATCTGGAAAATATGAGACTTAGAGTATACACCAGGGGCAGCTCTACAGATCGGCACATGCTGTTCTACTTTCAAGCACTTTAATTGCTCTCAGAAGTACAATTACACACACACACACCGCAATTACACACACACAAACACACGCACGGTATAGCAGATATAGCAAACACTTTTTTCTGACAACAGTCGGAAACAAATCATTGAAACAAACAATATTTGATCTTTTCATGTTTTACTATGTTTAAACACATACTCTATCTCTACACACACACGTGCATGCACATGCGTGCACACACACACACACACACACACACACACAGAGTCAAGCAGCCCAACTCTAAACTTGTCTTAGGAAAGAGAATATTTGAAGATCATATTAGTTGGTTTTCCTTTCTAAATCTCATGGTTAAGCTCCTGCTTGTGAATCACCTGAGTACACAGCATTCTATCATCCTGTCTCAGGGGCCTTCTGCTACCTCTGGCTCCAAGTATTTCCCCTCTTATGCAGTTAGTAGGGGACTAACAACTTTGGTGCACTCATGTTTTCACACAATTCCAGAGGGCATCATGATCATTATTCATCATAAACTTTAAGCGATTTTGTTTACAGCTGAGCTTTAATCGTCTTCACCTCAAATTTTTACTCACAGTTCCTTTGAATACACTCTACTATCTTGTTCATACCTTGATTAAATGGCTGATCTATTACATTTTCATTTTAAATATCATCTAGCAAATGGGAAGTTGCCTGGAGTTCAGTGAAGGCATCTGTGAAGGGTGAATCCCCTTGCAATATGATAAGAAGAAACCCTTTTATGACACGCATGAGTCTGTCTTAAAGACAAATAACGTCCTGTGGATAAACATGTTAAATAACAAAACCTTTCTGCTTATTGTTCCTCCTGTTTTTGGATCTCATTTTTCTTAGTGCCCAATATGTCAGTTAACTTCACATACTTACCTATTTTCATGGCAACTTTGTGAAGTGGCCAATTATTTTAGTTTCATAGCTGAAGAACTGATATCCAGAGAGTCAGGTCCCTTGGCCCAGGCCTCCCACATGTGTGCTGACTTGGTAGCAGGTCCTGTGAGTTGACATCATGAACTCCTTTGCCCTTTCCTCTTCACAACACCGCCTGAAGTCCTATACATGGCTTCTGAGAAGGAAGGACAACTTTCAGTGGAGCTGCAGTAACGCAGGGAGGGAGACGTTAATTCCAACTTCTTAATTGGACAGCTTCACAATGGAAGTCGTGTTTGAATTGGTCTTTGAAGGGTGTGTAAAATTTTAACTGAGAAACGGAGTGGAAGAAAATATGAGGTAGAAGGAACAGTATGCGCTAAAGCAAGATGGCATGAAGTTGCCACCATACTTAGAAATTATGAAAATTGTGAGTGACATGCCGGGCAACAGGGTATGGATGAGGGAGGGAGATAAGAGGTGAAAAGTGATTTAGGACACATTAGGCGTGGACTAATAGTTATTGACCTTGTGAATATTTTTGCCTTATTTAAAATTTGAAATGATTTTAATGATTCAGAAGAGTTAGGAGAATAGCAGACAGAAAGCCTCCCTGACAAACCACATGAGATTAAGTTGCCAAAATGAAAGTTTTGCCCGTCACCCAGTAATATGTTTTGTAAAATAAAACAAGCAAATACGAAAACCTACAGATTTGATTCATGATCACAGGCTGCATGTATTAGTCATGTCTCCTTTGCATCCTTCAGTCTGTAACAGTTCTCCAGTCCTTCCTTGACTTTTCTGACCTTGGTATTTTTTAAGATTACAGACCAGTTCTATAGCATGCCCCTCACTTTGGGTTTGTCTGATGTTTCCTCGTGATTAGATATGGGTTATGTATCTGTGGAGGGGTGTCCCAGAGGCAAGGCTGAGTTGTTACTGCACTGTTATCAGGTGGTTTGCAAATTCCATCATTCCCCTTCCAGTTCATGGTAATTTTGGTCACTTGATTAAAGTGTTGTGTGCCAAGCCTCTCCACTGTGAAATTACTCTTTTTCCTTTTGCAATTAATACATATTTGTTCAGGAGTTACTTTGAGAGTATGTAAATACTCAATTTCTCATCAAATTTTCACCTACTAGATTTTAACATCCATTGATCTTTATGACATGAATTAGTTATTAGTGTGATGTTTGCCAAATGGTGATGTTCTAATTTCATTATTCTTTCTATATTTACTAGTTAGCTTATGCTTTCTTTCTTTCTTTCTTTCTTTCTTTCTTTCTTTCTTTCTTTCTTTCTTTCTTTCTTTCTCTTTCTTTCTTTCTTTCTTTCTTTCTTTCTTTCTTTCTTTCCTTCTTTCTTTCTTTCTTTCTTTCCCTTCCTTCCTTCCTTCCTTCTTCCTTCCTTCCTTCCTTCCTTCCTTCTTTCTTTCTTTCTTCTCTTTCTTCATACAGTGTTATGAAGTCCTGGATCCCTATTCACTGTTACTATGATAATGTAGAACATTGGTAGGGGAAGGTGGAACAGAAAGGTTGGTGAGCCACGTTCTTCTGTGACTTCAGCAAGCTGACAGTCAACTGAGGACTGTAAGCTAAGACATAACTGTTATAGGGTTAGCAAGATAAAGAGGTAATACCTGGCTAGAAAGCATAAGAAATGCTTCATGGAGAAACTTACATGATGATATACTGCTCTGTAGCAAATTACCATGAACTTGGCAGCGTGAAACAATACAAATTTATTATCTTACAGTTCTGTAGGTCAGGAGTCTGAAATGGGTTTCACTTCAGTGTTGGAATATTAATAAGGAACTAATAGGTTAGGGACTTTGACACCATACTATGAAGGGTCTTTAAAAGCAATAATGAAGAATTTATGGTCAAAGCTATGATACAACTGTGTTTAGGGATGCTTTATTTGGCAATAGTAGTTGAGATTAGAAAGAAGGAGTGGGAAGACTATTAGGGATATTCATGATACATGGAAATGAGGGGTAGGGACCTTGTCCAGGGATATGAGAATGGGTTTAGGACAGTGTGTGAGACACTTTGGGATTGCTACTTACTTTATTTAGAAAGTGTCTGAAAAGGACGCATGTATGAGCTCTTTTGTTCAGTTTTCTGTAGTCTTGAGGACTCTCTGAATTGATGGGCTAGGGAAATAAATTTAGTTCCTGACCTTGTAAGTCTCTTTTTTCTTGCAAATACCATTTTTTTCACAGTAAGTGCATTTTACTATGATAGCAAAAAGCAACCTGAAACAGGAAAAAAAGTAAACTTGCATATTTTGCTAACTGGGGGAAATTTTTCTGTGGCCGTTTGATATCACATGCAATATTTTTTTATATTATTGTGTTTATGCCTCAGGTAGACATTCAGCTACCAGAAGTCTCACAAGACAACTTTACTGCAATTCCATCAATAGGGGATACCTGCAGCTACAGCATGATATGTCATTGTCTTCTCTGTCTTTAACATGATTGCAAATCATGTCACTGTTTCCCCGAGGTATTTCACAGAAAGTGAATACCCTACACATTTCGTAGAAACATTGTAAAAAGATAATGTTCTCTTTCTCTGTAAAGAGTGCTCAGTCAGCCAAGTTCGAATCAAAGTTTATTTTGCCTTTACAGTCTTACACATAATCACCAGTGAAGTGAAGCTGTGGACTTCACATAAGTCATACTTCTTTAAAATAGAAGTTAAATACATTTTTATGTAAAATTGCAGGAAATTTATAAAATATGAAACATTATAATGAGTAAATTGAAAATATTAACTCCATCGCCAGATAGAGCTTACCATTATCATACTATTATATTTTTCCAATTATTTTATCTATTCATTTGACTATATATAGGTAATTTAAAATTAAAGTTGTGATCTTGTAGTTAATACTGCTTTTATAACCAGTTTTCTTTACTTGGAAATCTAATTTGAACATATTCTCTTTCTTTAAATAGTCTCTGAAAACATGGCTATGAATGACTGCATACTTATCTTTTATGAGTACATCACAGTTTCATCAAGTTTTTCCTTCGTATTGACACTTTTTCTAGTTCTTATAAATAATGATGAGGAGGAAATTAAAAACAATTATATATGTTTGTTATTTTTTTGTGACTGTTGTAAGTAGAATTACTAGATTACTGAGTACAGAAACAATTTTCAGATTACCCTCCATAAACTTTTTTCTTTTGATAAAAGTATTAGAAAATTCAGAAATAACAAAGAAAATAAAAGGAATAAAACTCTCTTAAGTGTGGGCACAATTTTCTGTGAACATTGTGTGAGCAATAACTATGTATTTTTGGTTGGTTGGTTTGTTCTTTGAGACAGAGTCTCACTCTGTCGCTCAGGCTGGAAGTGTAGTGGCACGATCTTGGCTCACTGCAACCTCTGCCTCCTGGATTGAAGCGATTCTCCTGCCTCATAGTCCTGAGTAGCTGGGACTATAGGTGCATGCCACCATGCCCGGTAAATTTTTTGTATTTTTAGTAGATATAGGATTTCACTGTGTTAGCCAGGATGGTCTTGATCTCCTGACCTCATGATCCACCTGCTTCAGCCTCTCAACATGCTGGGATTATAGACATGAGCCACTGAACCCAGCTAAGGGCTATGTTTTGCTCACATTTTATTCACAACTTCTGGTTTATAAAATATGCAATAAATCATATTTATTTTATTAAAATATTCTAAATAAAATAATTCATCGATTGAATCAGTAATATAACAATCTCCTGACAAAGAAAAGCCCTGGACCCAAAGGCCTGACTAGTGAATTCTACCAGACATTTTAAGAACCAGTGCCACTCACGCTCAAACTTCTCAAAAAAACAGAAAATGAGGGAACACTTTCTAACTTGTTTTATGAGACAAACATTATTACCATAATACCAAAACCAGATGAAGAAACAAACAAACAAAAAAAACTGTAGACCAGTATTCTTCAGGAACATTGATGCAAAAATTTTCAATAAAATACTAGAAAATCCAAAAGCAATAGTATTAAAAAAGATTACATACACCATGACCAATTGGGATTTGTTACTGAAATGCAAGATGGCTCAACATATGAAAATTGATCAGTGTAATATATCACAGTAACAAAATGTAGAGGAAAACTACATGCTATCCCAATTAATGCAGAAAAGCATTTGACAAGATTCAACACCTTTTAATGACAAAAACCTTTCAAAAGATAGAAACAGAAGGAAACTACCTCAACATAATAAAAGATATATATGAAAACTCACAGGGAATATCATAATGATAAATGTCTGAAAGCTTTTCCTGTAAGATCAGGAACAAGGTAAAGATCTCCACTTTCATCACTTTGTTTCAGCATAGATCTAGCCAGACTAATTTGCTAAGAAAGTGAAATAAAAGGCATCCTAATGGAAAGGGAGAGATAAAATCATATCTGTTAGAAGCCAAAATGATTATATTTGTAGAAAACCTAAGATTAAAAAAAAAAACCTGATAGAACTAACAAACCAATTCAACAACATAGTAGAATACAAAATCAACAGACAAAAATCAATTGCATTTCTTTACTCTAACAGTAAACAATTAGAAAAGGAAATTAAGAAAACACCTCAATTCGTAGTAGCATCAAAAATAATAAAATACTTGGGAATTAACCTAACCAAGGAATTATACTTGTACACTGAAAAATATGCAACATTGCTGAAAGAACTTCAAGATGACACAAATGAGTGGAAAGGCATCTCATGTTCATGCATTAGAAGATGTGACATTGTTAAGACATCCCATTACCAGACTTCAAACTATACAAGTCTACAGTAACCAAAACAGCATGGTGCCAGTACAAAAACAGACACATAGACCAATGGAACAGAATAGAGAGCCCAGAAATAAAGCCACACACTTAACAATTATCTGATCTTTGACAAGTAGACAAAAACAAGCAATGAGGGGGAAGACTCCCTCTTCAATAAATGGTGCAGTGATAGATGGCTAGCCATATACAGAAGATTGAAGCTGGACCCCTTCACTATACCATGTACAAAAACCAACTCAAGATGGTTTAAACACTTGAAAGGAAAACCTACAACTATAAAAACCCTGGAAGATAGCCTATGAAATACCATTCTGGATATAGGCCCTGACAAAGATTTTATGACAGAGACACCAAAAGCAACTGCCACAAACCCAAAAATTGACAAATGGGAGCTAACTAAACTAAAAAGCTTCTGCACAGTAAAAGAAATTATTAACAGAGTAAACAGACAACCTGCAGAATGAGAGAAAATATTTGCAAATTGTGCATTGACAGAAGTCTAATATCCAGAATCTATAAGGAAGTTAAATTAACAAGCAAAAAACAATCCCATTAAGAGTGGACAAAGGACATGGGAGGGCCAAACTTGGAGGTAGCTTATGACATCATTTCTACCCATGTGGTTTGGCCTGAACTCAGCCACAGGATTACATGTGGCTGCATTGGAGCCTAGGAAATGCAGCCTTCTCTCCAAGAGGAAAAGGAAAACAATTTGAATCATCAGCCATCATCTTATACTGCACATAGTTTATGGATTCTTATGATTGCATATCCACATGCACATACATGCTCATATCCATGTGTTCATGAGACAGTGTTCTTTTTTTGTCATTGTGCTGTAAAAATTGGATGATATTAGGTACATATTTTACATCTTTTTTTTTAACCTTGCTCAACTGTGTCTCACGGAAAATTCCTTCCAACTCATTTGTATTGTTCTAATTCTTTCTTTATAATAACTGCATAATATTTCATAATGTGTTATATCAAAATTAACTCAGTATTTTTGTGTTAAACATTCATTTAAAATGCCTTTATTGATACTCTGATGGCATTTAAAAGGAACATAGCTAAAAGTATGTGTTTATTTCTGCATTTTAAAACTGGAAATCAGGCATTCAAACTTGTTGGCTGAATGAACATTTATGTTTAGAAAATAAAGCTATAATAATTGGTATTTTGGGAGGTAATGAAATGTACTTTGTAGAAATAATGCAGTTGGTTTGTTTAGATTCTCTAGAATCACCAATTTGCCAGACCTACTTAGAAGATATTCTAGATACTTCATGAACACATAGAAATATTTAGCTTAGCAAATTAGTGTTTTGATACCCAATGACCACTTTACCTCATAATTTCCTTGCCAAGCTTAAATTACAATAGAAAAATTTATAGTCCAAATAAATCTTTCATTTAGTTGCAATTGTAACCATTAACTTTTTTTAGCCAAAGAAAACATTACTATATTCTAAATAGTATTGCGCTAGTTCCTATAGATAGATTCTGTTGGCATAAGGAAGATAAGAGTTGAGAGGAGAATACAAATTATTAATTAGTAAATTGGACAGATATTAATTGAGCGTCTACCAAGTATGAGTCCTGGCTAGATGCTGAGAATGTAACAAAAAACAATCAAGATATAACATGTGAGGATTGCTAGGGCTGTGATAGAATATTACTCAGTGGAATATTATACAGTTAGTGAAATTGAGAAAACAATCATAGCTTTTTATTTTAAAATGTTAAGTATTGACAGACAGAGGGAAATGGAACTCATTACACTGCCTTGAATGCCTGCCAAAACATGGGGTTAGATTAGATCTCGCAGGAGCCATGGTATTGAAGACAGTTCTGCTGGGCGCTCAGCCAGTGCGACACAGATAGATTGTTTTCTGGTGATCTCAGTAGACACAAAAGAAGAGTTTATTTCTTTACGTAGTGTATTCTGGATTTAGTACAGCTCAGCCATACTTTGAGCAAAAAAATCAGTTATAAAATGAGCTCTTTGACAAGCTCCTGAGGTGCTGATATTCCATACTGTAGATCACAGAGTTCTCCCTGTGCTTTAGAAACTAATTAATGCTCAAATAACAAATCTGACACCCTATTGTAAATTTTTGCCAGAAAGATATTTTAACTTTAATCGTTACGAGCTGAATATAAGTCTAAGACTTCTGCTATCTAAGGTACCATAAATGTGAGGTCACTTTTTTTTTTCTTTTTTCTTTTTTTTTTTTTTTTGAGACGGAGTTTCACTCTTGTTACCCAGGCTGGAGTGCAATGGCGTGATCTCGGCTCACCGCAACCTCAGCCTCCTGGGTTCAGGCAATTCTCCTGCCTCAGCCTCCTGAGTAGCTGGGATTACAAGCATGCGCCACCATGCCCAGCTAATTTTTTGTATTTTTCGTAGAGACGGGGTTTCACCATGTTGACCAGGATGGTCTTGATCTCTTGACCTCGTGATCCACCCACCTCGGCCTCCCAAAATGCTGGGATTACAGGCGTGAGCCACCATGCCCGGCCTACATTTTCAACATGTTTTTTTGAAACAATAAAGGGTGAACCTGAAATTAGGCTTAACTGTGATTGAAGTGTTTAATTTTCTTCAAGTCTTGTATTTCTTTAGTCATGTACTGAACAGCATGCCACTATCTAATACAGGACAATTAGTGACTACTTGGTCCTATGATTGTTTCCATAAAGAGCCCTTCTGTATGTCCAGAACCTACCAGAAGAATGGCAGCTCTCAGGTAGTGGTAACTTTCCTCAGTCTCTATCATTGGGAGGCCTGGGAATTTGGATGATTCACTGCCCTGCCTTGTGAGAGATACCTGAAACTTATGAATAAGTGACTTCTGAGGGGCTTTCTTAGACAATTCAGGTCTTTAAAATGATGGTGAAAGCCAGCCAGGGCTGCACTGGTGCTAGTCTCATAATCCTCATTCTTCTCTTGATGCTTTCTCTAAGACTTCAGGCCCAGCAGCCTAGAGCACTCAGTAGACTTCGAAGTAGCTCTTTAGAAGTTTTGATTTCTACAGATTGCAAGTCACACAGGCTCTAGCTTTGACTTCATTGCTAGTTGTCTTGCCTTGTATGAGTCACTTAAAATGTTAGGTCTCACTTTCCTCATCAGTAGAATTGAGTTTGATGAGGTGTCTATACAGCATGGTGTTCATGGTGAACATTCTGTCTATTGTGATAGAATCTTGGCTCATCCAATAGACAGATTGATCTGTCCATTTTGATAAACCTTTAGCAGATCTCTTTTTTTGCTGGTTATTAATAGGACTGTTGGCCACTACTTAAAACTTGTTTGTCATATAGTCATGATTTTGCTTCCTGAATTGGCCACCAGTATAGTTATGGTTGCTCTGCTTCTCCAGGTTCTCAGGGACAGGTCACCCAGACTAGGATGTTAGGGACTTTTAAGGACTTGTGCTATTGATTCATGATCTCAATTATTTGGAAAGAATGTTCCAGTGGAAGAAATAGGTTGCTGCTTAGGGTATTTTTCCTAGAGGGAAAATAATCAAGGGTGCCTTTTAAAACATTTCTGAAACCAGTATCACACTTTCTTACATGGCCTTCTAATATGGAACCCAAAGCTGAGGAGTATGATGTTTGCATTGTATCGATGCCACAGATCAGATGGCTTTTTCTTGGTGTCACCTAGTTTACAGTGCTGTTGGAACAGTAGTCAGTATTGATACACTAGCACCATTTTGTTCGAATGGTACTTCTGATGCCACCAGCACCAGTAGGTGAAGAAATTTGTATCAGAGTTCCTTTCAGAATTTTGAGGCTAGACTGATATCAGTTTGGCTTAATCTCTGTCATTCCTGGCTGCCACAATATGAAATGCAAATGTTTCAGGAAATATATTTGACTCATTCAACAAATATTTACCAAGTACTTACTGAATACCAACTGTGTGTTGTGAGGAAATAGCAGTGAAGTGAACACATTCCTGTCATAAGACAGCCTATGTTCTAATGGCGCAAGGGAAACAAGAAATATGCAAAAATATTCACTGTGGTAGGTGGCAGTAAGTACTGTGGAGAAGAATAAGCCAAGTAATGGGGTTAGGAAGGACACATAGATTTGGGAGGGGGCTCCTTATATAGAGAGAGTTCAGGGTGGAAACTGAGTGAGAGGTGATAGCTGAGTGGCATTTGAGATGAGGTGGCAAGTCTGGAGGATATCTGCAGGTAACTCTCCAGGTAAAGGAACAACAGGTACAGGAACTTGAAGAGGGAGGATGTCTGCAGTGTTCTAGTTACAGCAAGAGAGTAGTGAATGGGAGATGAGGCCAGAACAGTAGTGGGGTGAAGTTCTGTAGGGCCCTGTAGGTCATGGAAAGCATCTGCTTTTCCCCTGAGTAACGGAGGAAGCCATTGGAATGACATGGTACAGAATGTTTTCACTTGTATTTACCTTTGCTTGGCCCTAAAGTGTTTCCCTTTTTGCTTCCATGTTTGCATCCCTCAGAGGGACTTTTTTATTGACTCTGAATGTGTTCCACTCCAGGTTCTGAAAATAATCTTCCTAGATCCCAGCTTATTTTTCTTTGTCCAAAATTTTATTTTAAAATAGAGGTGAGGTCTCATTATGTTCCTAGGCTGCCCTCAAACTCAGTGGCTCAAGCGATCTTCCCACTGCAGCTTCCTGAGTACCTGGGACTACAGGTGTGCGCCACCATGCTGGGCAGATCCCAGCTTTTTCATACACGGCTTCCTCCCTTGTCCCTTTTGAGGCCACCACTTCCCTGCAGCCTGTAAAGGAGATGGCTTATTCTGTCATATCCCAAGTAGTTCTCTTCTTCTTCTAAAACAGTTCTCAGCTGTTTGGAAAAACCCTTCTTCCTGATGGTTCCGGCTGCTCTGCTCTACCACATCTCACCCCAAATTTTGCCACCATCTGGATGATTTTTAATTATTCTTCATCATTAACTGAAGACATTTTTCACCCAGATCTACCTTTTTACCGGAAGAATTGCTGGCATGGTGAGGAAATCTGGGGCTGCGTGGCAGACGCCCTAGTTTAGTAATCTTTGATCCTAATTTCTGGGACACTTTTTCCATGTTTTGGTTCAGCCACCCATGCCCACAGCCACAGCTTGAACCTCAGTTTTCTTCAAAGAATGAGGTCCAAGCTGTGGCTGTGGGCATGGATGGCTGAACCAAAGCATGCAAGTTTTAAACTCAGAATGGCATGGAATGAGGTGCGACATGAATAAGTAATTCAAACAGTATAGCCCAATCTCCAATCCAGCTACCTATATTCCCGCCCTCTCGCTGCCGCAGTCTATGCCGTGGCCTCCAGGGGGAGCTCGGCCTCTCAATCCTGCAGCCTGAAAGGGGCTGCCTTGGACCATGGATGCGCTGGGTTTTCAGTCTCAGCGGGTCTCAGTGATAAGCAGGAGGCCGATGGAGCCACTCCTCATTGTTCAGATCCCATTTCTTCCCTTTCTAACTGCATAGCACTTGGCAGGCTGCTCAGATCTCAAGCGCTAACCTACAAAACGAGGATAAAAAGTGTACCTCACAGGGAATATAGTGCTTACCAAAATGAAGCCTGTTAGCAGTGGGTTTTGTTTTTCTTCTCTCTCCTTTTTTTTTTTTTTTTTTTTTTTTTTTTTTTTTTTTTTTTTTTTTTTTTGAGACAGAGTCTCGCTCTGTCGCCCAGGCTGGAGTGCAGTGGTGCGATTTTGGCTCACTGCAGCCTCCATCTCCCGGGTTCAAGCAATTCTCCTGCCTCACCCTCCTGAGTATCTGGGTCTACTACAGGTGCCCGCCACCATGCCTGGCTAATATTTTATATTTTTAGTAGAGACGGGGTTTCACCCTGTTAGCCGGGATAGTCTTGATCTCCAGACCTCGTGATCCACCTGCCTGGGCCCCCAAAGTGCTGGGATTACAGGCGTGAACCACCGTGCCCAGTTTAGAGGTGAGTTTTCATTGAGAGGAGTGAAGAGGTTAAAGGCTATTCTTGTTCCATGGGGTGGTCTCCTGGATTCCATTCTTGTCTCAAGTGAGAATCTAAATCTTTGAAAAGCTTCCGCCCGGATATTGCTGCACAGCTGTGAATGGACCGGCCCCTCCCACTCCCCCACAGCCCTACCTCTTGCCTCCCAAGGTCTAGGAGGACTCAGGGGTGGGGCTGGAGGAAGAAGGTGGGAGGAGGTGTCTTTTGCAAGTCTCCGTGGGCCATATGACATTCTTCTCTCCTTGGGTTCACTGAACAGGAAATACACAAGTTACACAATGTTTTCCCTTTTTTGCATGTACCTACTTCTTTCTGAGAGTGGCATAGAGGCAATTGTTGCTTAAGAAGCATTTAAAATGGTCATGGCCTTTTTCACTTGTTTATTACAAAAAGGGGAAGGAGGATAGTGCCTCTCACATGCTGAGTTTCTTTACCAGGCTGGGACAGGACGGGTGCTGCCTCTCTCACTCAGCTCACATCCAGTCCTTAGTCCCCTGCACTCAGGTTTCCTTTCACTCCATCCAACCCCATGTTCCGGTCAGGTGCCTGGGTGAGGAAGTCCAGCATAGAAGGGGCTAGGTGTGGGCATGGTTCGAAATCCACACAGAAATATGGAGATCCAAAATGTAAGGAATGGATTTGGATGAATTTAAAAAATATCAGCTATAAAAGTAAATGCAGAGTTGGGTGTGGTATCACATACCTGTAGTCCCAGCTACTCAGAAGGCTGACGTGGGAGAACCACGTGAGCTCAGGAGTTCGAGGCTACACTTCTGTATGACTGTGAATGAATAACCACTTCATTCCAGTCTGGGCAACCTAGCGAAGCCCCATCTCTTGAAAAAGAAAAAGTAAGTGCAATGGCAGAAATACTTACTGAAACATGAGATATATAGCATCGCTCATAAAGGCAAGGACAGAAAGCAAAGGAAACCTTAAGAAAGCTCTAAAAAAAAAATTCAGCTTAAAACGTGTTTACAGACATTAGATGAAAAAACTAGTGACAAAAGCAAATGTAAATTAATTTAATTTTAAAGTCTATTTAGAAAGTTTAAAATAGGTATGTTGGAACAAAATAATATAAAAGTAAAAATGGTGGGCAAACTATTATCAGCAAACACAAACACAAAATAGCAGGGTGACAATATAATTTTCAGTAAAAATTATTTGAGACAAAATACATAAATGTATCCAAAAGAAAAAGGGAAATTTTCTCTATACTAATAATAAATAGAGACATTCATGACAAACATTTTATATGAAGAATGATGTAACATGAACATATGAAGCAAAGTACTCCATGATCTAGCAGTTTTACTCCTGGATGCATTCCAGCATAAATGTATATTTCTCATCATTAAAAAGAATATAGTAGAATGTTCATAGCAGCATGTTTAATAATAGCTCCCAAATAGAAACCACCCAAAAGACCACAATCAGAACAGACACATTGTGAAATAGTCATATAATGGAATATTATGCAACAATGAACATGAATATTCTGAAAGCAATAATCTGCTTGACCCTCACATTCAGAATGCTGAACAAAAAATGTTTACCACAAAGGAGCACATGCTGTGTGATTCCATTTATGTAAATGGAAAAGCAGAAGAAAACAAATCTCTGTGGTTGGAAGCCAGGGTAGGGATTTCTCTTTGAGGAGGCTGGTTTTGGGCCTAGAAGGGAGGATGATGAGAGGGTTCCTGGGGCTCTGGAAATGTTCTGGTTTAGATCTGGGTCTGGTTATATGCAGGTATGCTAGTCTTTTGAAAAATGTTCAGTCTGTTCACTCAATTTGTGTACTTTAAATATATTTTAGTAAAAAGTATAAAAATGAAGGAAAATGATCAGAAATATGGGAGAATTGTAAAAAAATAATTTAGAGACTTTAGCTTATTGCTTAAGACTTTCTGCTTAAATAAAGAACAGATCTTTGAATAATATAGCTAGATTGTATTACTGCAAATGGTACCACATTTTAAAAAATATGTGTGTGTATACATATATACTCTATTTGTTGCCTCTATTTTATACTAAAAAGAAATCCTGAAGTCTCAAAAGCAGGAATTGTATATATCATGTGACATTCTGGAACTACAATGTGGTAAACTAGATATTAGTATTACTATTTTAAACAAATGAAAATTACTTGGAATATGTCAAATAAATATTTAAGAATTAAATTAAGACAACACAGATTACAAATATAATTGGTTTTTAGGAAGTAAAAAGTGAGAAGAATGCATTTTTTTTTTAAAAAAACTGTCCACCTGTCTAAACCTGAATTTAGTGGCAACAGTGGCAGGTTCATTGTCTATTTTTTTTTTAATGAAAATAAATTATGTTCATAATTCAATTTGACAAAACAAGTATAAAATAATCCTAAGAGAGGTAGGAGGGAGGAAGTAATAAGAGTAAAAGCAGTGAACAAAATAATTAGAAGAGAAAAAAGAAGAAAAAATAGAGCTGATAATAAATCTAAATACTTATTGCTTGGAAAGATAAAGACAACCATACAATATAGACCTCTAGCAAATTTAATTAGGAATGAAAGAACACAAACATAAAGAGAAACAAGAAGGAATTTTAAATAAATATTTATATCATGTTTAACATATATTTTTAATTGCAGTTGTAGGAAATTGTAATTACAAAGATTTAATAATGAGAATAAAACTCTAATAGATATAGAACGATTAGAAAAATTTGAAAGATTTTCAGTCTTTTTTTCCAATTTATGGTTTGAGATCAGATGGTTGCTTGGAAGTTTTTTAGACTTCTAAGGAGACTTTTGTTGGAGCTTGGGAGTCAGAATCCTGGGTGTCACCTGGTTCTGCGGAGTACTCATGTGACCTTTGACCTTGAGCAACTCACGTAACCTTGTTGAGTGAATGAGAGTATCAGTGAGTGAGTGCTTGAGTGCAGGCATGCTTTAACCTTCTCAGAGGTTATGGTGAACTGAATATGTGAAGTTCTTAGCATCAGGCCTGTTAAATGGTGAGCATTCAATTAACATTAGGTGTTACATCATCCAATGTTTTGTAGAATATGGGAATCAGAATATCTATGAGTAATCTTCTGATATTTATATATATATTTTTAGGTTATCCCAATCCAGAAAATTTTTCCTGGACAGAATACCTGGAAGCTACTCAAACCAATGCAGTTCCTGCCAAAGTTTTTAAAATGGTAGGTTAATATGTGAGTATGTACTCTCACCTTTAAACGTTTGCATTGAGTCATGCCTTCATTTGGCAGTTTAAATTATTCCAGTTTTTTCTAAATTCAAGTAGTAGTTTTGTAACCAAGATGCTTTTCTTTTAGTTAAAAATACAAAGTAGGTGACTCATTGCTGTTGTTCTAATATACAAATGTAGATGACTTCCTTCTTTGAAAAATGGCATATCAGAGGTTCAGTTGAAAGCACTTCATCAACTGCTGATGATCCATTCCTTATATTTTTGTTTCCATTAGTCTGCTCAGTGGGAACTCTGAATTTTTTCAGTATCACTCTCTCAGGGACTGCTTGAATGTCTGTGATGCCCTAACAAAATAGTTGAAATGCATAGCCTTTGTGTGAATAATTTTGTATATTTTGAGGTAAACCTTTCTTTTAGCACTTGATAGAATACTAATTTTTAAAGTTCAAATCTGTACTTATATATTTATTGCAGGATTGAACTAAGTATAAATTAATTTCTAAAATAAAGTACATAGGTGGTACAGTTAAAGATATTTATATCCTAAACCAGTGGTTTTCAAACTCTATTCCCTTTCAATTCTCTGTGTGTTTGAGACTGAAAGGTACATATTTTAAGTTATTATGTTATTATGTCAGTTTCAAGTTGTTCCCCAACTTGTCTTTAATCAGAATTTTATATATTAGGCTTCTACATATGATTTCATTTACTGAAAGTTTTCTAGAGATCAAGAGGGGTTTGAAACAAAATGATATTTCATTTTTTGAAAAATTGATTGTAACTGACTGCATTTGAGGAAAGATGTCCATATAATAAAATCAGGAAGGTAGAAGTTCTGAAGCACTAAGAAGGGCTTTGAGAAGAGCAAAGATTCAGTAAGCAAAAATTCTTACTGTACTTTACTTTTCCAAGAGGAAAATGACCAGAAAACAAAATTCTGAAAAGTAGCTAAGAAGGCAACTGTCAGGCTCTGTTCTGGGTTATTGCGGATGCAGCCCAGGTATGTGTCTTAGGCATCTACGATACTAAACCTTTGTTGTTCAGGTCAGTGACCTTGGGGAGAACAGAGAGATTCTCAGGGATCAAAGACCTAATTATAGTCCATATACTCCATTTGGTAGATGTAATAATGCATCTTACAAAGAAAATGTGTTTCTATAAAAGCTGGCGAGAAACATTCCAGATAGTGCAGAAATATTTGACTGTTTATTACTGATGTATTAGTAGGGTTTTGTTTTCCTTCTGCCATTTCTAGACTTGAAAAATTCAAAACATTTTTGTTTCTAATAAAACCAGTCGAACACTTTTATGTGTAATAGCTTTCAAAGTGAAACTTTTTGTCAACCTATAGAAACTATCAGAGTTGCCTTTGACTTTGGTTTTTCAGAGTTGAATTTCCTTAGTTTCCATGATTTGGTAAGTCCGGTGTCTTTTTTCTTACTCCTTGGTAATGACTCCCTGTGTGTCTGTGGTTATAGACTCTTGGTTCTTAGCATTGTAAGACTTGAAAGAAACCTTAACACAGATCACCTGTCCCATGTTACAGATGAAATGACAAAAGCATAGGTTATGGCTTTAAAGTACATCATAATATGATTTTAAAACAGTTTAACAGCTGAAATTACACAGCTTTTATCTAAGCATATTTTAGATTTGTAAAGGGTTGTGTTTATCCTTTCTGAGTATTTATTAAATAATTTGCCTTCTGGGCTATACACTTTGAAACTGGGCAATTGAGAATAGTCAATAATTTATGAAATTATAAGGTCAGTATTAGAAAGAATAAAAAAATCTAAACTAACATAAGAACTGTAATAAGATGCTTTTTGAACTTTAGTGTAATCATTAACAAATTTGTTATGTAATCTGTCTTTGTCTTTTTAGCTATATTTAAAATGGCAGAAAAAAATATTTTCTCACAGATTTTTGTGAAATGAATGAAATAATATGCATACAGTCCTATGTGCTCTTAAAACTAAATTCCAGCCAGGTACAGTGACTCATGCCTGTAAACCCTGCACTTTCGGAGGCCAAGGCAGGTGGATAACCTGAGGTCAGTAGTTCGAGAGCAGTCTGGCCAACATGGTGAAACCCTGTCTCTACTAATAATATAACAATTAGCTGGGCATGGTGGCACATGCCTGTAATCCCAGCTACTCTGGAGGCTGAGACAGGAGAATCGCTTGAACTCGGGAGGCAGAGGTTGCAGTGAGCTGAGATAGCACCACTGCACTCCAGCCTGTGCGAGAAGAGCGAAACTCCATCACAAACAAACAAAAACAACAAATTTAATTCCAGTTGTATTAAAGATCTGCATACTAAAACTAAAACAGTAGTATTTTAGAAAAAATTAGAAGGATATCTGAATTACTGAATTTTGCATGACTTGTACTTACGATATTTACAGAGGTTGCCTCATGGTTTTCTGCCAAATATGAAACTTGAAGTTGTGGATAAACGAAACCCCAGGCTAATTCGTGTTGCTACGATTGTAGATGTTGATGACCAAAGAGTAAAGGTACATATTTTAAATTATTATGTTATTATATCAGTATTTTTCCTACATCATTTTTGTTTCCTCCACCCTCCCGTTATCTGAACCTACCTTGTTTTTAAATTCATCTACACAATAAATTTTTTTTTGGTGGGGGGAACATTCTGGATTTGCCCTTGAAGATTGCCCGTGGCCAAGATGGGACTAGAGGATCCCTAAGAAAAGGAGAGGGTGTAACTCACCTGAAGCTGGCTACAAAGGCTCTGATTTTTCAGGTCAGCAGAAGAATAAAACAACAACTATCTTAATTTCTAGTCACATGTCTTTGGATGGAGAGATTCTCAGCTTATGTGTACGTTTAGGGGGTAATCTGTAGACATGACTGTTTTGAGAGATATTCTAATACATTTCTGTTTGGATTTGTTGTTTTGACTTTTACTGTCAGTTCTTTTTTTAAAGCTTTTTTATTGACATTATATTTTTCTTGAAATCATTGTTGTTAAACAGCTTACCAAGAATAATTAAATCTTTTTTACCTGCTTTTCTTCATCAAATAAAAAAATTAAAAACACTATATTCACTGTAGCTAAAAACAAAAGGTTAGATTTCAAATTGAAGATTTGATTAAAAGATTTCTAGACTGTCCTTTATTTTTCTCAGAGAGCTGAAAGCTCTGTAGAATTTATTAAATTTTCCACAACATATTACGGTTCAAAAATTATATTCCACACAAACATAATTTCTTTTCATAATAATAAAGATTGAAGTCAACTAATTTTAAAAGGGATTATCTTAAAAGAGATTTAGGTTTGATATAATTTAAAAGAAATCTTATTTGCTGTATCCCTAATTTGAAAATAATATCTGATTCAATTTATAGAGAATAATCAGTACACACATTTTAGTAAAATTTAGAGATGAGTGTCCAGCTTGGCAATAGATTATTGAGAGTGTACACTGTTCTTTATTCTTCTGAATGAAAGCAATAACTGTGTTAAATAATATTCAGGAATAATGTAGACATTTTTCCATATACCATCTTAGTAATGTTTTAAGTTTAATTTTAAATGTGTTGCTTTAATTCATGTTTATTTGTGGCATTTTACTGTTTACTCTTGTGGCATTTTCAACAGAAATGACTTTTGCATATCATAATTGCTTTGTTAATTCAGTGACATTTTATGATTAACTTTTGTTTTAAAAGTAGGCCAGGCACGGTGGTTCATGCCTGTAATCCCAGCATTTTGGGAGGCTGAGGTGAGTGAATCACCTGAGGTCAGGAGTTTGAGGCTAGCCTGGTCAACATGGTGAAACCCTGTCTCTACTAAAAGTACAAGAATTAGCCAGATGTAGTGGCATGTGCCTGTAATTTCAGCTACTTGGGAGGCTGAGGCAAAAGAATCGCTTCAGCCGGGGAGACAGAGGTTGCAGTGAGCCGAGATTGCACCACTGCGCTCCAGCCTGGGCAACAGAGCGAGACCCCATCTCAAAAAAATAAAAGTATTGCATTTCTAAGATAAGTTCAATCTTAATAGTAAATCAAATCTGACTTTCATTTTTAGATGACAGACTATTTTTTTATTATTCAAAAGATACATACTGTAGCATTGATTGATCCTTCATTGCCAGTGTGTAAGCAAGCAATTGAAGTTTTTCTGCTCTTGGCTTTGCCCAGTACATTCTTCTATTCTTCAGGTAATGTGTTGATCATATCATTGTTTTGATTATATTGTTCATATTGTTCTATTATTCTCTAATTTTCTTTTAAAGTCAGTATTTTTCAAAGAAAATTTTTATCCCAGCACATAATAGATGCTTACTGTATGTGTGAGTGAATTAAGGAGGGTGTGGAGGAGTGAATGGCTGTGAATGCGCTTTGGCACTCTGACTGTCAATCTGAATATGATTATTTTGGTCCACAAGCACTCTTATCTTATTTTCAAATTTACTATTCTCTTGGAAATCTGGAGTAACAATGTATTGGAAAATGTCCTCGGACAAGACTGATCTGGGTTCAAATTCCAGCAATGACTTAATTGACTGTATAGTAACTTGGTGAAATTACTCAACATATTTGAACTTTCCTTATCTGTAAAGTGTTGGTGTCAACAATACCTACCTCACAAGCTTGTGGTGCAAATTCAGTGAGGTCGTGAATGTACAATTCCTGAAACTCTACCTGGCTCTTTATACTATAGGTACTTCAGCAGTAGCTGCTGCTGTAATTAGTTGATGCAAATACCCTGTGCTGCTCTCCCTGGGTGTATTATTTTCTGTGTTAATGAAGGGACCTCATGGAAGCAATTGTCATCAGTAGATGGACAAAGCCTACACTCCTTGGGGAAAAAAGCAGGAAGTTTGATTGGAATTATGTGGGGAATGTTAACGGGAGCAGATGTTACTGTGCTGCATGCCTGTATTTGACTGTGGGAGCAGAGTCAGCCTGTTCTAACAACAGGAACTACATTTTCAGCAATGCCTGTGGTGATGGCACTTAGTCTTGTCAGACACTGTTCTAAGGGGTTTACGTGTGTTAACGTATCCTCCTGCCACCATGTGAAATAAGGTACTCTTGTTACACCCGTTCTGTAGATGAAGAAACTGAACTCCACAGAGGTTAAGTAATTGGTCCAAGGTCACAAGATAGTATACATGGGAACAGGATTTTAAACCCCAGCTTTCAAACAGATGTTTTCAACTCTAGAGCTTATAGCAGTCCTAATCTTCCTACTCTTGTGTTCTATTTTTTATCCTAAATAACTCGCTTCCTCGTGGGAGAACAGATATGTAGAATGAGGAGTAGTGACTGCCCACGACCCCACTGCTTTGTCACTTGCGCCTAAGTCCGTATTGTCTGTCCTGCCTACGGTCCTGTGTGGCACTGGCAGTCCTTGGCAGAGCACAGCAGACTCACTAAAGATGACTTCATTTCCTTCTGATGCTCCCCTACTAAAAATGCAAAAACTTTATTTATTTTATTAGTTCTATTTTTATTACACTTTTTAAAAGATGCAAATCACATACCTTAAAATTCGTCGGTCTTAGGTATATTCACAAAGTTGTGCAAACATCACCAGTAAGTTTAAACATTTCATCACCCCCAAGAGCAACCTTGTCAACCTTGTACCCATTAGCAGTCACTCCTCATTCTACCCTCCTTTTACCCGACAACCCCCCTGGTCATCAGTAATCTACTTTCTATATGGATTTGTATAGTCTTTTTTACCTGCTTTTCTTCATCAAATAAAAATATTAAAAACACTATATTCACTGTAGCTAAAAACAAAAGGTTAGATTTCAAATTAAAGAAATTAATATAAACACAGTCCTATAATATGTGATCCTTTGATTGGCTTCTTTCACCTGGCATAGTGTTTCCAAGGTTCATCGATATGGAAATATCAGTACTTCATTCCTTTTTATTTCTGGATAATATTCCATTGTATGGATATACCATATTTTACCTCCTTATCAGTTGATGGACATTTGGGTTGTCTATTTTGGGCTATTTTGATTACTGCTGGTATGAACATTCACATATGTTTTTGTGTGGACATATGTTTTTATTTCTTTTGGATATATTCCTAGGTGTGGAATTGCTAGGTCATAGGGTAACTCTATTTTTGAGCTTTTGAGGGACAGCCAAAATGTTTTCTGAAGTGGCTGCACTGTTTTCCTTACCCATTACCCATTAGCAGCATATGAGGACTCCAGCTTCCCCACATCTTCACCCCACCACTTCTTATTTGTTTTGTTTTGGTTTTGTTTTGTTTTGTTTTGTTTTGCCAGTTTAGTGGGTCTTATGGGCTTTGGGTCTAAAAAAAGCAGGATTATTATTATTTATATAGGCTCACTAATAATATCCCAGCTAAGAGAATTGGAATGAAATAACTTGCCTAGTGTTTGTAGTAGTAGAAGTAGTAACGGTCAGTAGTGGATGTAGTGGTGCAAGTATTAGACGTAGTAGAAATAGTAATAGTAGAGTAGGCACTTAGTAAGTATGTTATCTATCACACTTTTGGCTTCACAACAACTCTTTTAGGTAGATGTTATTTTTGCTGTACAGTTGGCATGGAGAACTTAAGTAATCTGATGAAGATTTGAAGGATAACCATGTTTCTAATCTGAAGCCAGTATTCTCTACATTTTAGCAATTGCCCTGTAGCTGTGATAAGCCATTGGAACTGGAGATCATACATGGTCAGTGCTGTGGCATAGCACCATGAGCAGTCTCATCCAGTATCCTTTTCTTGCTCACCCTTATAAATCCACTTGGACTACTCAGGCCAGATTTTCTGATTTTCATACTGAAAATACTCATTTGGTGATGTGTGGTTCATCGGAAGGTGAGTGGTGGAGTTTTTCTCACCATGGCAGGGTTTTAAGATACTAGGTTTATTAATGATGATGGTTGCTCTCTAATAAATATTTATGATGTACTCAGTGTATCTTGTTCAATTTATAGCCAGTGATTATGTTTAATAATGATTCTTTTGTTTGATTGCACAGTGTATGCTGTTATATCTGAAAGCCCATGACTGTCGCCTTATCAGAAAATGCACATTAAATTACAATAGATAGATGGATGCTTTTAGGAAGGTTAGCCATTATTTGGGGGAAAAAGTATTCTACAAATAAATGTAAAGGAAGGAATTAAAACAGAGTAATATTTGATGAATATTTGCCATGTAGGAACTACAGCTAAGCTGTGAAATGAATTATAAATGAATTTCAAATAGATGCTTTAAGAAGTTCTAGTGAATCATTAATAAATTGAATCTCTTCAGCAAGTCTTTCCATATTTAATACGTTAACTGGACATATTTGTGGCATTTCACAATGAAATTAGAGCATCATGACCTAGAGAAATTTTTATGACTGTCTAATTATATGACTAGAAACTATTTTGGATTTTATGTCAGACCAATAAATTCGAAAGCTCTTGTTTGAGAAAAACCTACAGGAGTATCAACGCAAAGCAGAAGTCCAGATACGAGTCAGTGATGTTCACCTTACTAAGGGTCACCTGTGCTCTGTGAGTCCTAGTTGGATGATCAGCCAAAATCTGGAATATACCATCCTGCTTGCCAAAGTCTGTAACTGGCATGCTTTTGTTTTTCAGACAAGATCTCATTCTGTCACCTAGGCTGAAATGCAGTGGCATGATCTTGGCCCACTGCGGCTTTGACCTCCATGGGCTCACACAATTCTCACACCTCTGCCTCTGGAGCAGCTCAGACTATGGTGTGCACCGCCACACCCAGCTAATATTTGTAATTTTATTTTCTTTGCAGAGATGGGATTTTGCCATGTTGCCCAGGCTAGTCTTGAACTCCTGAGCTCAAGTAATCCACCAAGCTCAGCCTTCCAAAGTTCTGGGATTATAGATGTGAGACATTGTACCTGGTCTGGGATACATTTTTGAAAAGAGCTTTGAAATATGAGGATAGAACAAGATACCAACATTAAAAATAACTGTCCTTTGAGCTAAGCTTGTAATTAATGGCCATCACAGTGTCACAGTGATTGATGGCTATCTTCACTTGGGAAGGAGACTGGGACAATTTTCAGAAGTGTTATGACCAATCAATGAAAAGATAATTTCTTGAGTAGGTGAAACTATAAATTAGTGTCAACCACGAATTCCAGAAAAGTTGAAGCAGGGAGAGTGCTCAACCAGGTGAATGTGCTCCAGTAAATTCCAGGTAAAATGAAGAACAGCAGTGACAGGACTGGAGCTGGCTCACTCAAGCCCCCATGCTGCCATATCCTTGCCTTCCATTTTCTCACTCTTATTCCTCACACCAACCCATAAAGCAGCATATGAAAGGAAATAGGCACAGAGAGCTTAAGGGACTTGCCCAAGGTTACACAGCTTATAAGTGACAGAGCCAGGTAGGAACCAGTTGGCCTGGTTCTTCGGCCTGAGCTCTTAAACCAGGTGGCAGGGCCTTTTTCGTAAGGAGCCAGAGAGTAAATATTTCAGGCTTTGTGGGCCATGTGGTCTCTGCAGTAACTGCTCTGCTTGACTCTGCTGTTCATCACAAAAACAGCCAGAGACAATATGTAAACACATAAATGACTCTGAGATTTGCATCTCACATACTTTTCACATGTTATGAAATAATCCTATTTTGGCTTTTCCCTAGCCATTTAGAAATGTCAGCACCGTTTTTAGCTCATGGGACACACAAAAACAGGTCTTCTAGGCCTGTGGGCTGTAATCTGCCAACCCCTCTCTTAAGAGATACTGTACTGGTTAAACTATTAGATGAATTTATTTAGTTGTCACCTTTAGCATAAGTAATTTTATATCCTTGTGTTATTTTTTCCAATATTTAATTTTTAAACCAAACCACATCTATATTTGATTTTCAGTCTAGCTTTAGATAAATTTTAGCTATTCCATAAAAAAAGGTAGAAGAAATGAGGGCTGCCATGTAATCAACAACTTCTAGATTTAAAAAAATACATGTATTTTTTCCCATATCAATTGAAAACCCTCTGTTTATTTGGTTTTCAGTGTGAATGTAGCCAAACCCCTGAAAGGATGTATAGTCTCTTAGTATATTTGTATTCTCCAAGAACTGTAGTAGGGACTTACCTTTCACATTTTTATTAAAGTCAGTGTATCAAGAACTCAAACACGTGCCTAGCAGCACCACAGAAACATGTGGCCTTGGTAATGAATTGGAGCCTACTCTAGAACTCCTTGGATAATTCCCCCACCCTACACCCATCTTACCAGCCTGACCTGTGAGATCTAATGAGATCCTGACATGTGATTATTTGGCTAGAGACATCAGCTTAGTCATGAGCCAGATAGAATAGAAATAGAACATTTCACAGTTTTCTACACAGAACACTGTAGAAACTTCTTAAATAAAAGATGATGATGTAGCCCTAGTTGTTCTTAATCCTTCTTTTTTAGGGTTATGCATTTCTTTGAGTGTCTGAGGGATGCTACAGTTAGCTCTAATGCAAAATGCCCATGTACTTGTACTTGAATACAGGATTATATTTGTGTTTCAAGGGTTCATGGGCCTTGGAATAAGGACCTTATTTTAGACTAACAGTTCTTAATAAAGCAGGCTCTTCATTCTACATACTTTTGGCCCTTCATTCAAAGCTGTATATTTGCTCAAAAAATGTAAGACCCCTGACCTGCTGTGATAATGAAGCCCCCTCCTTTCCCAGACCTTCAGTCAGAACATGCAGCATGTACTCACTCTATCCCTTCAGAGCAAACAAGAGCCTGTGGGATTTGTCTTAGCTTCGGAGGAGACCTGCACATTCTCTGCTGTTTTCCTAAGCAGAAGTGTACTATTTCTGACCAGCTGCAGTTCTGACATTCCAAATGCCCTTACTAATACTGATACTTAGCTAATTATGCCAAACGTCGTCTCTTTTGCTCACATCCTGCTTTGTAGGCACTCTATATTTAACCATTAGAAGAATATCTTTTAAAAATAAATAAGTGAATAATGGACTAGCTAAGCAAAATGGTGACCACATTCCTCCCCCACCCCCTATTCCAAAATCTATGCCATTGCTTGTGAATACAAGAAAGGATGATGAACTCAGGAAAAGGAGACTTTTCTTTGAGAAGACGATGAATAGATTTTTATATGAGATTAATTTATTTCCAGAAAGTTAGTTGTATTACTTTCCCATTACTACTTTAACAAATTACCGCAAACATAGTGGTGACGGGTTGATGGGTGCGGCAAACCACCCGGGCATGTGCATCACCTAAGTAACAAACCTGCACGTTCTGCACATGTACCCCAGAACTTAAAGTAAAATGAAAAACAGAAAAGTAAAAAAGCAAAATTTACTATGTTACATTTCTCTAGGTCAGAAGTATCTCTGGGCTAAAATGGAGGTGTCTGTAGGGCTGGTTTCTTCCGGAAGCTCTGGAGAAGCATCTGCTTCCTTGCCTTTTCTACCTTCTAGAGGCCACCTTTCCTCCTTGGCTCCTGGCTGCTTTCTCCATCTTCAAAGCCAGCAGTGTAGCACCTTCCAACCTCTGCCTCTGACACTCCTATTTTCCTTTTCTAAGCACCATTGTGATTTCTTTGAGTTTACTGACTAATCCAGGACTCTCTCCCATCTCAAGATCCTTAACTTGACCCCTCTCGCAGAAATCCCCCTTGCTGTGTAAAGGGACATACTCACAGGTCTCGGGGACTAGAATCTCCACCTTTGGGAGCCTATTATTCTGCCTTATACACTTGTTTTGGATAAAATTAAGATATTCAGTAAAAAGAAGTGGAAGAAAGGAGGTCGACTGTGTAATCAACAGCTTTTATTTACTGCGCACTCTTAAGGTAGGAGAAAGAGACCATCCCAGGGGCCGCAGGCCTTACAGATACAATGCTTACCTGGATGCTGCCCTCACCATCTAGTTGGAGAGAGAGGATAGCGTGACAGTTCAGTGAAATTGTGCATAGCACAAACCCTCCAGTGCTTAAAAGCCGCTGCAAATGCAGGGAGCATTGTGTGCAAAGATGCTGAGGGGCAGATGGCTTCTCAAAAACAGTTTTTCTCCTCTTAGAAAAAGTATATAACATGCCTTGTTTTATTTGCATTTCCAAACACCAAATGCTTTTATTTACTATCATGTAGAGACAAAAGAGACTTTGGGTTTAATTCGTTTTAATGTGTATACATACATGTATATATGGATGGATGCACATTTTTTTTCTTTTAAAACTATCAAAAGCCCCTTGGACAGGTGGTCTGTGCAAGATCTTTATTTGGATTGTGACCAGAGGACTTGTGGGGAGTTGCATGGCTGTAAGAGCCGTCAGGGCTCAGCTGTGGGAGAGAGAATGGGGGCCCCAGCCCCAGCCCCAGCGCCAGCCCCAGCCCCAGCCCCAGAGCTTTTTCTTTTTCTCCTGCCACTTGGTAAAGACTCATTCCCAACATCTCCATTCCAGGACTTCATCTGGGGTATATGTTCTTGCATCCTTGGCACTGCCAGTGCTGGACCATGGAAACAATAGGCCAGGACATATTCACAGGAAATGGTCTTCCTATAACCCCAGGGTGCCTGGCAAGAGAAAAAAAGCGGTGTGTAGCTCCTGTAAACACAGAGGATGGAGTCGTGTTTCAGGGTGGTTGGACCAAACCAAGGGGACAAATCAAAGCTGAACCAAAGCTGGGGTCCTGAGGAGCAAGCTGGGCAGCATGCCAGCCCCAGGAATGAGTGGTAATCTGAGGCAGGTTGGGCACATACCCTGGACAGGTACAGCAGAAGGTGTTCAGGCAGATTTCACGGCCAGGCTTAGGGCAGGCACGTGGCAGCTGAGGGTTCATCCCCGAACTGAATGTGATCTTGGAAAGGCTTGGTACAGGTGAGGGCTCTCTAGAGACCTCCCAGTCAAGATCAGCAGAGTGTAGAGTCTGCGTCACCTGGGAGCTGATTAGAAATGTAGAATCTGGGGGTACACCTCAGACCTCCAGATTCAGAATCTGCATTTTAACCAGATCCCACCTGGTTTATATGTGCACTGAAGTTTGCATTACCTGTTCTTAAACAGGAGCAAGGAATGCCTGTTTTCTCCTAGGTCAGTGTGGACTAGCTGTTCTTGGCCCTGGTTTGTAATACCTTTCTCCATGTGAACCAAGGAGCGTGGTAGGTGTTTGCTGCCCTCCCTCCACAGTGAGTCAGATATGAGTGGCTTCTTTTTGTTCTGAATTCAGCAGACATCAGGCTCTCCTGCCTCAACACTGTTAAATAAGGTTCTCTGGGAAGCCCTCCCAACTCAACAGTGTTATAAGTAAAGGAAGTCTAGTCAATTTTAAGAGCCAATTACTCCCTAATTTTGGAATAAACTACAGGTAAGCTTGAAATGTACACTCCCTACTTTGGGTTGGAATGTGAGGCTCTATGCTAGAGAGCTGGGAGTCTGAATCATAGTCTTTGAATTCTTAATGTGACAAATGATGTGGGAGGAGTCAGCTATCCCATGTCAATCAGTGTGTCCCTATCTAGCCTGTTTTGTTTTTGGAGGGGGGAAATGGGAATAGTAATTATTATCATAGATTCTATGCCATTATGTTTACTTGTTTTCTTCAACCTCTTCGTTCCTTTTGAGTACTGTTGTTGGCTTCTCTGCTTTTCTTAAACTCTGAATACTGGCGTTGGCCAAGGCATGGGTCCTGGGCCTTTTGCTGTTTCTGCTCCCTGCTGTGTGCTCAGGCCTGACAGCATGAAGTACCCAGGAGGCATCAGCATTTTGTACAGCTCTCCCAGGTGATTTGATACATGCCTGGGCTGAGAATGTCTCTCTCACTAAGTGAGGTAATCCATTCCCTTGGTTTTCAGCACTTTATATTAGCCAGTAACTTTAAAACTGCTGTAACCTCTCCCAGAGCTCCAGGGTTAGGTATGTAAATGTTAGTTTTGACATCTTTTATATGTCTATGTTAATATTTCCTGGACTGAACTCCTCAGTACACAACTTTTTCTCCCCTAGGCAGCCTCAACTTTAGCAATGGTAGTCTGATCTACCAAATTGCTTAAAACAGAAACCTGGGAGTCATTTTTGCAATCTACCCACCTCAGAGCTACCACACATGGTCAACCACCATAGTCCATGGACACCAACTCTAGGAAATATATTCCTAGTCTCTTTACCTCTCTCCATCCCTATGACTGCTGTCACCCTGACTGCCACCTTAATGAAAGCCGGCAGCATCTCTCACCTGGGCCACTGCAGTCACCTCCTAGCTTGTCTCTCTGCACCTGCTGCAGACCCTCTCAATCTTTGCTACCTAAAGATGCCAAAGTGATGGCTTAAACATATGGACTGGACCATGTGACTCCTTTGCTTACATCCTTCCATCTTCCCATTGCATTTAGGTAAAAAAGAATCAGCTCTTCAGTGTGTCCTACTAGATCCTGCATAATCAAGTCCTGACTTACTCCTCCAACCTGTTGTTCAAAGACAAACTTTAAACAAATTTAACAGAGTTTACTTGAATGAAGAATGATTCACAAATTGGGTAGCCCCAGGACCAGAAGAAGTTCAGGGTGACTGTGTGCTGCCACATGGTCGGAGAAGATTTATGGACAGAAAGGGGAAAGTGATGTGCGGAAAATGGAAGGGAGGTACAGAAACATCTGGACTGGTTGCAGCTCTGCGTTTGCCTTTTTTGAATGTGGTTTGAACAGTTGTCTGCCTTTGACTGGCTGAAAGTTGGTGATTGGCACAAGAGTAGGTTACAGTGTATTTACGTATCCAATTAGTTGCAGTTCACTGTGTACAGAGAAACCTTTAGGCTGAACATAAAATATGTAAGGAGGCAGCTTTAGACTAAACCTAATTTAGCACTGTCTCATTCCACACTCTTTTGGGATACATTATATTTGTACATATTTATGGGGTGCATATGAAATTTTGTCATGTGAATAGAATGTGTGATAATCATCAGGTTATTGCACACTTTATCACGTTGAACATAAATTGCATTTCTGTTTCCAAGTTGGTTGTCTTTTCTTTCTTTTTGAGTCTCTCTGTAATCTCTCACTTCATTGGGAATGTAATTTTTGTCTATTCTCACATAATTACGTGATAATAAATTTCTGAGTGAACCGAAGTTTAATTTCATGGCTAGAGAAACACAAAGAGCCATGCTGAGAGATTTGCCTTCAAATTTATCTCCATAAGTGTCCACGAGAACCCTAAGCCCATTCCTGGCATTCTACTCAGTTGTCCTAACCATTTTGTGTTCTCATTCTCCAAGAGAGCCGTTTCACGCAACTCTGCTCCTCACAGCCTTCTCATTCTCTTCTCGTGATCTTGCCTATCATCCACTGGGAAAAGAGAAGCTCACAGTAAAATTGCCGATATTCCCATGACCAAATCCACCTTTCAATCCATGTGTGAACATGCACACTTGGAATTTCTACTTGTTGCTGTTGAAGCAATTCACTGTCTTCTTACATGAATTTAGTTTTCATCATAGGTATTTATGGTTATCTGACATTAGGTTACATATTTGTTTTATTTATTTATACTTTGTTTTGCCTCTAGAATATAAGTTAGTGGAAGGAGCATTTTTATCCCTTGATTACCCAAGTACTCTTAATATCCCTACTGCCTGTGGAATAGCACCTGGCATTTCATGGGTACTCAATAAATATTTGCCAAATGAATGAAGGAGTGAATGTGAGCTGCAAATAAAAGTGTACTGATAGCTTATTTATCAGTGCAAACTACTGTTTATTAAGGATTATTTATTCATGCAAAACAAACGTGCATTAGCCCTTGGTATTAACTAAACGCTCTCTATGTGTTCCTAAAAAGAGGAGCTATTTCTAACATTGCATAGAAAATCAGATTCATTGGTGTTTCTGTATTATGCATATACCTTTAAGAAGCAACATGCTTACTTTAAGCATGGCTGAGAATTACATAGTATTTGAATAATTTAATTAATGTATTGTTTCATTGTATGTGATGCTTCCTCCCTTGAAATACTGACGGAGTAAACCATGGCAGAACGGTAATAGTGTCAAAGAAGCAGAGTCCATTATGAGGCCATTATACTAATAACATCTGACAAACAGTGGGACTGTGGAGTAGTAATGGATGGATAATGGATAATAAATGGCTGGAATTCTGAACAGTAATGTTTGCTAGTGATTTTCCAGTAATAATAACCTCTTCTCTTAAAATAAATGTAATTCTAATGGCAAAACCTGCCAGTAGCCTGAAGGATTCAGATTGTTTTTTGAGTGTGGCCTACTTCACTTGGCTTAAGGCATCTAGAGAACCAAGTTAATCTCTCTGCTTCCTGGCCAACTAGGAGAGTTCCTCCTACAATGTGTGCCCACAATGACTCCAGTGTATGCTTATCAGTGTATGAACATGGTGTATTTTAATAAATGGAAAATCCCCAAGCCCCAAACTGATATACAAAATATTGTTACATCTTCTTATTTACTGTGCTCCACGGTGATTACTTCTCATTTGCGGCTAAGATTCCAAAATGAAGAAACAGGTTTGTGCCACTGTGCTTTGCTGCTACCTTTAGGAATCTTGCAGCAGTGGCCTTTGTGATTATACCCCTTAACCCCTCTTGTTTACCACCCCTTGCTGTCATTGAGCTTCCATCAGTGGCTTCTGCTGGCAGCATCCTCCTTCTAGGGGTGTTGTCCATCACTGTGCTGGCATTCCTGCCTGTCCTGCCCGACAGCTTCCTGTGGGGCACTTCCAAAGTTCTTACTGCGCTTGGGCCCTGGATATTGCAGTGAGAGCCCACAGATTCATACTTTGCTCTGATCAGTCCTTATATAATTATCTGCTATCACTCATAAGCAAATTTGGTGCTATAACAGTAACTCTGCTCTGTTTAAGCTTATTTGAATTTTTTCATTTCAGTTGCCTCCATAAACTACATTTATTCAAGAGCAAGATCATAGAGATCCCTTTCTGACCCCCAAAGCCATCTTTCTCCCTTATCCTTCAGATTTCCCCTTCTGCCCAGAGCCATGGATAGCATAGCTGCATCCTGCCCTGGATCCTGCCATGCTTCCTGTCTCATGGCAACAGGGCTTAGCATCTTAGCTTTTCACCCACTTGTCCAGGCAATAGATTCTACTTACATGTACTACTGGTGGTCTCTGTACAGTAATCCCATCACCTAGGCCAGTGTTGTCCAGCAAAACTTCCTGCAGTGATGGACATGGCCTCTCCCTGTTCTCTCCAGTGCACTGGCCACTTGACACATGTGGCTGTTGGACACTTGAAATGTGGCTAGTGAAGCTGAGGAACTGGAGTTTCTATTTCCGTTGAGTTTAATGAATTTAAATGGAAATAGTCACATATGGGCAGCAGCTATTACATTAGATGGTGCAGTTTTAGGGTGTCCACTTGCAGGTAGAAATAGTGGCCAGTGCATATCTACCTTAAGAAACCCCCTGTAGGCCTGAGGGGGCTGATTACCTGCTCCTAGGAAGCTATGCTGTGTTGGATTGGGGTTAGCCATAGTTTATTCATTTGTCTTCTCAGTCAGCTTCTGTTTTTAGGTCAACTATTTGCTATCTCTTTTTTTTAATTTTTTTATTTTTTGAGACAGAGTTTCGCTCTTGTTACCCAGGCTGGAGTGCAATGGCGCGATCTCGGCTCACTGCAACCTCCGCCTCCTGGGTTCAGGCAATTCTCCTGCCTCAGCCTCCCGAGTAGCTGGGATTACAGGCACGTGCCACCATGCCCAGCTAATTTTTTGTATTTTTAGTAGAGACGGGGTTTCACTATGTTGACCGGGATGGTCTCGATCTCTCGACCTCGTGATCCACCCGCCTCGGCCTCCCAAAGTGCTGGGATTACAGGCTTGAGCCACCGCGCCCGGCCTTGCTATCCCTTAAACATTACTAGTGAAGATTATAAGCTTAAAACATTTAACAGATCTTTCCCTCTTTGGATATCAAAAATGTAGTTTAAATGAGCAGGGAGAAACTGGTTAAACACTTGGAAAATCAGTAATTGCATAGTGATTAATTCTCAAGCTTGAAAATTGTCTAAATATTTAAATTGGCCTTTCTATTTCTACCCTAAAATAAGTTTTCAGGATTGTGAACATCATAATAAATAGATGCTACCTCATCATACTAAAAGAACATGTCTGAGATTCACTAGTTTAATAACTATTCTCTAGTATTACATGTGACCAGCCTATCATTGCCAACATTTAAATTCCTTGTCAGTTAGACAGTGATTACACTGTGCACTTTGAATAGGCTGAGAAACCTTCATTTAATAATTCTTACAACACATGGTCATTTCTTCTCATCATTTTGGACTGATTTACAGAATTTTAGAATTTAGGTTTTTTGGGGGATTGATTTTGATGAAGCTCAAAGCAGGTGGCCTGGAATGGGGAAACAGATGAAGGAACATGAAGAAAAATGTACCCTAGAAACTGACATCTTTAGACCCATGGTTATTCTATATATATAGATTTTGTGTGTGTGTCTTTGGTTTTGGGGTACATGTGAAGAACATGCAAGATTGTTGCATAGGTACATACATGGCAGTGTGGTTTGCTGCCTTCCTCCCTGTCACCTATATTATGGTTATTCTTTAAAAATATGTGTTATACAGTCGGTAACAGACTATGATACAAGATGCAGAAATAAGGCAAAAGATTCCCTTAGACAGGAAATCTCACCAGAGATTAGGATAAATAAAGTATGTTGAGAGTGGTGCGGAATTTCTGGTTTTGATACAGTGTTTTTCTCTGATAAAGATCAGAAATCTTATTATCAACAGGGAATATATCACATTAGCATGTGGGGATATAAAACAGACAAATGGAGCTAAAATGACTGCTTCATTGCTGTGAGAGTGAGTACTTGCAACCCTGAGATGAGCTTGGTGCAGGGATTATGCTATATTCAAGTTGTGTTATTCGCATTTTCATTGTGAAGATGTGTTGATCACAAATAAGATAATTTGTCATCAGCATTAAGATATCCACAAGGAGAGACTGAAGAAAGATGAAAGCAATATTTAGATGAGCTTAGGCGATCACAGTGACATCAAGAAAGGGAGAGGGGATCAAAGAAATAGGCTGAATTAAGAGGCACTGAGAGTGGATGAGTGGAGAAGGGAGGGAAGCTGCGCCACCCCAGCCCCAGTTCCGTCTGACCTGCACCACTTAACGTAACAGATTCTTCCAGGCTACAGGCTTGACAGTGTCAAAGCTTTGCATTACTTCCTGCAAGTACTTCCGAGGGCAGCAGTGATCACAAATGAGTTTGTACCTGTAGAAATATGGGTGTGGCAGGAACTTTGGCTAAATGGAAGCCTGGGTCACCAGGGCGAGGTGGATAACAGAATCACAGACAGTCTGCAGCTTCACAGACGAAGGCTGCCCAGGAAGGCCAGTATTGGCAAAAGGCAAGCTGTACCTGGAACCAAGCAGGGGCCTGGTTAGCACAGTCAAGACTGGATATATACCCAAAGGAATATAAATTATTCTATTAAAAAGACACAGGCACACATGTGTTCATTGCAGTACTTTTCACAATAGCAGACATGGAATCAACCCAAATGCCCATCAATGATAGACTAGAAAAAGAAAATGTGGTACATATACACCATGGAATACTATGCAGCCATAAAAAGGAACAAGATTATGTCCTTTGCAGGGACATGGATGGAGCTAGTAGCCGTTATCCTCAGCAAACTAATGCAGGAACAGAAAAGCAAACACTGCACGTTCTCACTTAGAAGTGGGAGCTGAACAACGAGAACACGTGGACACAGGGAGGAGAATAGAACACGCTGGGGCCTGTCAGGGGTTGGATTAGGGGAAGGCAAGCATTTGGAAAAATAACTAATGCATGCTGGCCTTAATACCTAGGTGATGGGTTGGTAGGTGCAGCAAACCACCATGGCACACGTTTACTTGTGTAACAAACCTGCACATCCTGCACATGTACCCCAGGACTTAAAAAAAAGAAATAGTTGAAGCATGAGGGCTTTTAGCACCAAAGGTAGCTATCTGGTCTAGGCCCACTCTTCTAGTTTTATCTGTAAGCTACTCAGGGCCTTGCGTGGCCTTGTCTTTTGGATGGAACTTCAGATTATGGAGGAATTCAAGGTTCTTCTGTTGCAGGTGAGAGAAATCCAGGTCTAACCGAGCCTAGAAAGGTTAACCGGCTTAGTTTATTGGCTCCCTGAATAGGAGGACTTGGGTCTATCTACAGACATAACTGAATTCAGGGTCTCAAACAACATGGTTGTGGCTTCCTCCTGCTTCTCCAGCCCTTCTGGGACACCTTAGGCTTATTACTGAGACGGTAAGATGTTCAGAATATTCAGGCTCTGCATTTACGTCACTCAGCCCCTCTTTGAGCATTTTTTCATGCTGAGAAGGGGATCAGAGTTTTATAGTTAAAAGGCTTTGGACATTTTCTTTTGGACAGACCGCCCCACGGAAGCAAGTAGGTTTCATAAATGATGTGACTTATCTAGTGAATATTCAATTCACAATTTGAACCAAAGCCCCAAATTTTAAGAGGAAGAATTATGTGTATCCAGAGTCAAGTTAAGATGATAGGGTTGTATTTAAGAGGAACTCTAAAGAGGCACAAATTAGGCTGTTTTTTGGAGTTGTGGGGAAGCAGATTATCAGTGGAGCTGTTGGTGATTAGATGTTCTTCTGGGGGTGCGGAGGGCGCTCCGGCTGGTTACTGTGTGAACGGGAGGAGAGTGTGGGACAGGGAGAGGGGATGAGGGATGAAGAGGGCTGGGGGAAGGGAGCTGTGAATGACGAAGATGGGGAGGAGTGGAACTAAGCCAACACAGCTTCTCGTCTGCTGACCTTAGGGTCCACCAGAATATTACATTGTCTGCTCTGGGGTGGTTTGCAAAGAGTTGTCAAAAACCCTGCTCCATTATTCTGGTACAGGGAAGCCAAGCTTTATAGGACAGCCAATAAGGCCAATCAGATAAGCAGCAGACATCTGCAGAAATTAAACTGAACAGGGGTAGTGATTGCATGGGGTTCTAAAAATGTTTCCCCTCAGCCACAAAATGTTTTATCCTTAAAATAATGTTTTCATAATAAAAACAAATTTCTGCCCTTTTCAACTGCAAAAATTGTGGCGAGGCTTTCTGTGAGTGTGCTGTTTGCAGACATTTGTGTGCATGTTCCTCAGACAGTCTGAAGCTTGTAGTGGAATGACTCATGCCAGTCTATCCACCCAACATGGAATTCATGTCAGAAAATATCCTGTAGCTTCCGTGAGCCAGGCACGACTCTACCACTGAACAGAAAACCTTGCAAATCAGACAGCTCTCAGGATTTACAAGTAAGTAATCAAGTACCTAGTAGCGGGTGGGATCATAGACAGCCCGTCTTCAGAGTGCGGGGGCACAGGGTAAGGGGCGTCCACGTGTGCAAGTGATGGGGAATTCTGTGGCCAAATGCAAACCTGCCCCCCTCTCCCCTCCAGAGCATGGCTCATATAGGTTTGCTCTCTCAAGACCAGGACAGAGCCTGGTTACTGACCAACAGGCAGCTCAGATCATGGTTTTCTTATGAATTGTATGGCTCTCAACCTAACATGAGAAGATTTATTTTCCCGCCTTTATGTGATAATATCATCATCCATGATCATTACCTCCTGAGTGCCTGCTATTCACTTTTGTATGTTACACCTATTAGTTAGAAACTTTATACTTGTGGGCAAATTTGGCATCATTCCCTTCATTCTACAGGTGAGGAAAAAGGAAGATCGGGTTGTATAATCTCTTGCTCATGGTCACTCAGCTGGCAAGAGGCAGCCCTTGAATTTCATGCAGGTCTGTTGGTTTTGAGCAGGCTCTTTCTGCCCTGTGCATTCCTTCTGCTGTGGCACGGAGAGCTCTTCTCCACCCTGAGGAACTCAGCAGGGCCCCTCAATGCAGGACGGCGATTCATCAGGGGTGCTGCCATGCCTTTCCTGTCATCTGTGTCTTCGTTGCTGATTTCTTGTCTATACTCTGGGGAGGATGGAGTGCTGGGCTCTTCTGATCCTTTGGCAATGTTTCTGACTGTGACTCGCAGTCCACAGGGAGCACAGCACAGGGAGGGGAGAAAGGGAACTTTCTGTTCGATGTTATTATGTTGGGGTAATTGTGAAGTGTGCCATTGTTTGGGCTGCACCACACATGGGCTATAATTAATTAAATGGGCCACTTCCCACGGTGCTTTCTTTTAAATTGGTAATAACTGTGATGCCTTAGTTGACACTTCACTGAAAAAATATTTTAAAAATAAATGGTAACGACGGCTGCGATGATGGCATTTAGCAGCCTACGTGTTGTGTTCATTCCAAATGTGGCTTCTCATCGGGCCGGTTTCCAGAGGCGGGAAGGCTGCCGTGACCATCACCAGCCCCTGTGGGAGAGTGGGCTCATTCAGACTCCCTCGCTGAGTCACTGTCCTCACTTGAATTCTGGGATATTTACTTACTTCAGTGTCGATGTGGGGAGGTGTGCTATTGAATTTCAATAATGCAGGAAACTGATCACTGTTTGGTGGGAGTGTAACATTCACTGGTGCCGAAATTTCTTCAAAGTTAAAATTGTAGTTCTGTTGATTTTTTTTCCAGTGGGGAAGGATTTGAATAGGCTCCAGTCTTTGTTCACGTCCTTGTATTAATTTTGGAAAGCTTGACTGGAGGACACTTAATGCGTGTACTTCTTCCTCCTCGATCCCACAAAGTACTGCCGTGAATGCTGCAAGCTCCTGCTGGGTTTTATTATATATTAGCAAGTTGGAAAAATCATTTGTCCTGTTATTCCCTGGTGTACCTTTGGTCAAATAGCTTGACTTAGGAGGCATACAGTGAATTTGTGCTGATAAAAGAACGTTTAAGCATGTTCAAGAGAGTGGCCCGTATGTTTGGGCTATGACTCAGTCCCTCCAGACTGCCTCACTTTCACCCACAAAAGCCACAGGGAAGACACAGGCACTCACTCCCCACTGACCCCTCAGACTCACAGCCTGGCATCACCTGCTCCTTTGATACCACCAGCCCAGCTGTATCTTGCCCTTTATCCCCAGTGATGCCAGTTTCATCAAGAAGCCCAGACTGCAAGGTCACTGCTCAACTATGCCCCACCGCTGATCTCCATGCTTTGCCCTGTCCCTCTGGACCCTCTTTTCTGACCATTCTCTTTACTTTCTGCTCTACCCGGTTCTCACTGAGGACATTGCTGCTCTGCAGTTCTTGCAAAGGGTCCCTTTGGGGGCTGGAGGTGAGAAAATTGTAGTCTTTGTTCCTTATGGTTATTCCCAGACCTTCTCCCTTTCCCTCCCTGAAGCCTTCTGGGTTTGAGTCTCGTGTCTTCAAATTGTATTTGCCACTACTCTTCATATTTATAGGCATCTGCCCATGCCCTTCTTGGTTACTTTAGCTGTTGGCTTCTGGTCACTCTGACCAACATATCTCTGGTTTTCATTCGTGGTGGTTTTAATACACATGTAGGCAATCCTTCGAGTACCCTGTTTTCTCAGTCCCTTGTCCTTCTCTCTTGGGTGTCCTTGCCCTACACCCAACTTCAGCCACTGACCCCTGTTGTCGTACTTTGGGCCACACCATTAACAATAATGTAGCCCTTTTTGTGATTGCAGTTTATCACAGCCTCTCTACCACCAATCTTCTTTCTAGGTAATTTCTGTGAATATCCCAACTCTGTGAATCTGCAGCCTCAGGGTCTCTAATCCGTTGATCCTACGGCATCTTCATTTTCACCACCCCGACCTTCTTGTTTTCTGTTTTTCCTCTTTAAACAGCTTGAAGTATACTCCAGCCAGACTAGACTTCTCGATTTTCCTACACGTCTGACTGCCACCTCAGAATCTCTGCTCTGGCTGATCCATTTGGCTGTAATATTCTTTCCCATACACCCAAATCTCTAACCCCCACATCTCTTGTAAGCCTACATTTTCCACTTGATTTTAAGTTTCAGCAAGTCTCTACTGGCACACTCTTACTCCCCCAGCTCTGCTCTCACCTTTCCAGTTTTTACCGCCTTTTTTTTTTTTTTTTAAGACAGAGTTTTACTCTTGTTACCCAGGCTGGAGTGCAATGGCACGATCTCGGCTCACTGCAACCTCTGCCTCCTGGGTTCAAGCAATTCTCCTGCCTCAGCCTTCTGAGTAGCTGGGATGACAGGCACGTGCCACCATGCCCAGCTAATTTTTTGTATTTTCAGTAGAGACAGGGTTTCATCATGTTGACCAGGATGGTCTCGATCTCGCAACCTCGTGATCCACCTGCCTCGGCCTCCCAAAGTGCTGGGATTACAGGCTTGAGTCACCGTGCCCGGCCTTTACCACCTTTTAATACATGAAAACATTCACTTATTAGATAGTATTTGATTATCCCTACTAGAATTTAAGCTTCAAAAGGCTAGGAGTTTTTCCCCCTGTTTTGTTCACTGATATATCCCTAATGCCTAAAATAGCCTCAGACATGTAGTGAGTATGCAATTAATATTTGTGGCTAAATGAATATATGAATGATTGTTTAGAACTCTGCTGATAAATTCTGAATCTATCTCATTATGACTGGCAAGCATGGAGCAAATATTTGCAGACCGATTCCTGTTGTTCTATAAAGGAAGGATTAATTTACATATAGTTAAACATACACAATTTAAGTGTACAGCTCAGTGAATTTTTACATATGTATCTACCCATAACTATCCTCCAGGTCAAAACAGAGAACATTTCTATCATTTAAAAACTTCTCTCAAAGCCTCTTCAGTCAACACCACAGCCCTTTCCCATACCTCTCCAGAGATAACCACATTCTGTTTCATTAAAGATTAATTTTTCCTGTTCTTATGAATGGAATACATTAATATGTATTTCTTATGAATAGAGTCACGCAGTATGTATTCTTTTGTGTCATGTTTCTTTTCATGCTTTCTTTTTTTTTTATCCTGGCAATCTCTATATCTTTCATTTTTGATATTTTGCTTAATGTGCTGAGGTGGGTTTTTCTTTTTCCTTTAGTTTTTTTGCTCCCATGTTTGGGATTGACTATATTTCTTGAATATGTGGGTTGATGTTCATTATACATTTTGGAAAATTCTCAGCCATTATCTCTTCAGACATTCATTCTGCTCACTTGCTGTCTTCTCTGCTTGTGAGATAATAGTTGCACATCTGTTAGAGTATCTGAGAGGATCTCACATGTCTCTCATGATCTCTTCATTTTTCCCTGCTCTTTTTTCTTTTTGTGTTTCACATCATTTCTACTGATTTGACTTTTATGCCACATGCCTTTTTTTCTGCTATTTTTAGTCTGCTGTTAAGGTCATTCAATGAATTCTTAATTTCAGATATGGAATTTTAAATTCTGGAATATCCATTTGGTTCCTTTATAGATAGCTCATTTTTCTGTTAAATTTCTCTAACTTTATATTTGTTTTTCTTCATCTTTTAAAAAAATTTAACGTTTATAGTAATTAATGTTCTTTTTTGGCTAATTTTAGTGTCTGGATCATCTGTGGGTTTGCTTCTATTCATTACATTTTCTCTTGATTACAAGTCACATTGTCTTGTTTCTTTTTTCATGTATGCTGTATGTTTTGTATAAAGGACCATAGAGACTGGATCAGAAAGAGCTGTGCCTTTTCTTCCATTAGGTGGCTAGTATGAGGGCCTATAGTGTGTTGAATAGTGGTCCCCAAAAGATTCATCCACCTCTTGACCTCCAGAACCTGTGATTGTGACTTTATTTGAGAAAATGATATTTGAAGATATGATTAAGTTAAGGGTCTTGAGATGAGCTCATCCTGGGTTTCATGAGTGGGTCATAAATCCAATGACAAGTATCTTTATAAGAAACAAAAGAGGAAAAGGCACAAAAGGAGAGGAGAAGGCAATGTGAAAACTGGAGGCAGAGATTGGAGTGATGCAGCCTGAAGCCAGGGAGTCAAATGCAGCCACTGGGTACTGGAAAAGGCAAGGAGTGATGTTCTCATAGGGAGTGTGGCCCAACCATGCTTCGATTTCTGGTTCTGATCCCCAGAACTGTGAGAGAATAAATTTCTGTCTTTTGAAGACACCTCAGAATTTTGGTAATTTTGTTATGGTGGACCTAGGAAACAAATGCAGAGATGGATCCCTTTGATCAAGTTAAGAATCAAGCAGGTCTGGGGCAGGTTGCAGTTTTAGCTTTAGTTCATCTCTGGTTTCCAATGCGTTGATGGAAAGGACTTCCCTGTACTCCCTCTAGTGATCCCAGGACCAGGAGATTACAGAGGTCTCCCTGGGCCTTCCATACCCTCCCCACAGCCTCCGTTCTGGTAAGCACTCAGTGACAGCCAGCTCAGGGTCTGAGGTTTCTGCAGATCTCAGCACAACCAGCCAGCCCCTACTGCTTCTGAAACTTCACTAGCTATTGTCTTCCTCTGACAGAGTCCATCCTCCTGCATCAGGTTTGATCTTATACTCCTCCAGGTCCAAACTTAGCACAGGCCCTTCAGCTGGAGGAAACGGCTGATCTCTCTGCTCACTTAGGAAAGCGCCCTCCTTTTCCATCAGTCAGATCGTTTACACTTAATTTAGACTTCTTGATATCCACCGTGAGTTCTGAAATTATGGCTTTATGTATTTGTTTCTAGACATTTTCTAGTTCTAATATTTCTAATTGGCCTGTCTGGAAGTTTAACATCCTAACTAGAAGCAGAACTCCCTAAAATATCAGTTGTAGAATTAAATTTATTAATAACTAAACTTTTCATATTAATTATATTATATAGTCTATATAAATTTTTATATAATTACATTAAATTATACTTGTAAAAATATTTAGTTGGAAATATAACTATTTGATTGTCAGTACCATCCTACACAATGTGTGTGGAGGTTGGTGGGGTTGGTGTGTTACCTTTGTGAAGGCCAGTAGTTTCTCCATTTCAGATTCCAGACTCTAGGATTCCAAGGTAGAAAAGTGAGAGAGGCAGGGAATGAATGGATAGACTTGAAATACGCAGGAACATACATGCTGAAATATTGGACATAGCATCCAGCTGGACAACAATTTTTTTTTTGTTTCCGTCTAAAATAAATTAAGTAGAAAACTAGCCCTAGATAATTAGATCTTTGACCATTTTAATTTATGTCATGTTTAACTTCCACTACATACAAAATTGTAGAGAGCAGACGCCAGGTTGTGAATGGGTACTTTTGTGGGATTTTTTGTGGTGTTTTTTTGGTACCAAGAGCCTTGTGGACAATAAGTGTAATTTCCATGGGCGTAATTTAGACTTCTGACATTGAATTACAGAAAAAAAATTAAAACCATGAACAAACATGTTAATTCCAAACATTCATTCTCCTCCATTGCTTGAAAATTATTTGCTGGCTTGAACATTATTTATTTTCTTTAGAAAGTCAATCCATTTTTGAAACACCTCATTCTGGCTGAGGTAATTACTCAGTTATACATGAAAAAGATGGGAAGGCTCTGCAGTCAGCTGGATAAATTACCTATTTCAGAGGGTGCAGTACATGTAAACACAAGCCATTTGTGCAGAATTTTAATTCACAACACAGTTTTAAGCTCAATTTTCTTATTCCTTAGAAGCAACATGCATTTATTTTAATGACCCAGAACACTTCATAAAAGGTGAATATGATGAGTATGTAAATAGAATCATAGATTTCATTGTTGAAGTAGAGCCAAGACTTTTGTCTACTATGATGTGATATTTTAGGTGAAAACTTTAGAATTTGAGTAATGTTGGATATCCTGTAGGCACTTGAAATTGTAACTTTTTTTGTAAAAGAAACCACAGCCATCAAAAAGGTCAAAACTCAAATATATATGCTAAAAACATCATCTACTCTGAGTTTAAAACTGAAATATATATGGTAAAAACAAGCACCTACTCTGAGTAGGAATAGAAGTTTGTATCGGTTTTCTAAGTAGATCTCTGTTTTCACCATATCATCTATGACTGAGATGCCCAGACCTTGGGCATCATTCATCACTGCTGCTTGCCCCATCTCCATGTTTGGGACCTCGGCATCACACAGCACAGCTCCATCTCTAAGATTTTGAGCTCAGAATCTTGGTTTCTGAGCAGAGCCTTCTGTCTGTGTAGCCCTCTCAGTTGCTTGTCTTGCTCTTCAGCCTCCTGCAGTCCCCCATGCCACCCCTCACATCCCCCACGTCTGCCGGCCTCCCGGGCTTCCCTGCCTAGAGCACTTGGGAAGCCTCACACCCTCAGTGCAGCTCTCTGTGTGCCCTGCCCTTCTTCAGACCTTCATCCGCCAACTGGAAGGAGGATGCCTTTGCTGGTTTATGATTTACTGCCACAACTTGCCTTTGTCTTTGGACCACCCTCCACTTCCGCTGGTAGCCTTGCCTCCTAGTTGCCTGAGAAACTAGAAGTTGCCTCGCGGTCTCCTCCCTCCGGCTGTGCCATGCTTATTGTGTCTTCCTTGCCTCAGAGAGCTGGCGCTTCTCATTTCCGAAACTCTTGCTCTTGTTTACACCACGTCCTCCCCATTTCTTCAGTCTCTTCGCTTCTTCCTCATGGCCACCGCAGTTATTAAAAGTGCTGTTTTTGGCCAGGCATAGTGACTCATGCCTGTAATCCCAGCAGTTCGGGAGGCCGAGGGCAGATCACCTGAGGTCAGGAGTTCAAGACCAGCCTGGACAACATGGTGAAACCCCATCTCTACTAAAATATAAAAATTAGCTGGGCATGGTGGTGGACACCTGTAATCCCAGCTACTTGGGAGGCTGAGGCAGGAGATTTGCCTGAGCCTGGGAGATGGAGATTGCAGTGAGCCGAGATTTCGCCACTGTACTCCCACCTGGGCAACAGAACTAGACTCCATCTCCAAAGTAATAATAATAATAATAATAATAATAATAATAATAATAAAGTTCCCTTTTTGGTTTCCATTCCTGCCACCTATTCACTCTTCCAGCTGAGTCAGCCTAGATCCAGATTCCTGGCGGTGGCTGCCTTGCTCAGCTTGCCACAGTCATTTCTCATGTGTCTATTTGGTGGCCTGAGCAAAGACTCCCCCAGCCCCTGTTGCAATGGTCCTCCCTCGGCGGCCTCTTTACTATTCAGTCTTGGCTAGAGTTCTTTTCCTGGAATTCTTTATTGCTTCTTATTTCTTCACTTTTTAATAGACTTCCTCAGGATTTCTTGTAGATTCATGTATTAAGTCAGGGTCCTGCAGAAACCAGCAGGCACATCATATAGACTTTAGTAGAATGACATTTGGGCAGGGTTGAGAGGCTGAGGGATGGGGCTGGGAGAACCCGGAGGAGCTGAGTGCGGGAACCAGCCACAGGCAGGAGGGCCACCCTCAGGTGGGACCTCAGCCACTGCCAGCCTGCAGCCTCCAGCGAGGTGACCTGAGCATGACTTCCCCAGCCTCTCTCTCCTCCTGTCCTCCTATGAGTTCTTTTGATACTTCTAATTGGCCAAAACCAAAGGCTATTGATGCTGTCCATAAAGGGCTGTGTCCTAGGTGCCATGTGGATCTGGGCAGCGGGGAAGGGAGAATACTGGGTTCAGCACTGCTTATTTCCCAATCAAGTACGCACTCTTTTTCTTTGTCAGCATGTGTATGGCCATGGCCCCGGCTGCCCCCTGTTTGTTTATGACTCCTAAATCTATGCCTTAGATTTTTCAAGCAAGATCCAGGAATGACTTTTCATTTGTCTGCTGGACATTTTGACCTGCACATCCTGTAAGCACTTGGAATTTAATATGATCAAAATGGAATTCATTAAATTTCCTCTTCAGCAACAAAATTAACCAAACAAAAAGTCAAAAACCCTGCTTCTTTTCCCGCATTTCTCATCTGGCGATGACATAGGCATTAACTGGGTTGCCCAAGTTATACTGGCACAAAATGCAAAAAATAATGCTACAAGTTTTGTTGGGGAAACACTTGTCCCAAGACTCTCTCTTCCACATTTTTTTCTCTGCAGAGATAAGACTTTCACCTATTTGAGCTGATTTCTGTGGTGTTTATCCTTAAGACTCTAAACATAGGCTTGTTTTGCGACTTCCCAACTTTTACACGGGGTTCTGACTGTATGAGCTGTGGGTGGAGCACTCATTTCTCCCCTGGTCTCTTCCACATACGCACTCTTCTCTCCATCCATTCCTCAATCTGGCTGGATCATAATTGTAGTTAGCTCCAAGTCCTTGTTTACCCACCACATCTTAGTCATTATAACCAAGAGGAACATGTGCCTGTTTTTGTATTCTAAAAGAAGAAACGGCTTAAAAGAATCTCAGAAGCTTTCCTGTTTCAGAATGTCATATTTATTGAAAAACAATGTTGGTAGTTGAAAAGATAGATGGGTCTGTAAAAGAAATGGATAAATCAGTCTGTTTGGATTTAAACTTAATTAAATCCTTTAAATCTATTTGTTTGATAGTGTTTACATAATTTGAATGGACATATTTGAATTTATACATTCATTTATTTGTCCAATGAGTGTTAAAATCCTTCAACAAATAACAAATATTGTATGGTACCGGAAACAAAAAATATAGAAAATAAAGTTTCTGTTCTCAAATAATAGTCAAATTACTGTGACAGATGTAAAATAAGAGTCTAAATGCTCAGAAGTAATCAGGAAATTATTTATATGACTA